>NC_140992.1:132009285-132609586 GCF_052327205.1 Somniosus microcephalus | reverse complement strand
TTGATTCCAAACTTTTCATTTCTTTTTCCCCGCTTTCTGCGTGTTTCTTTTCAAATCTACATTTCCAGCAAAAAAAAAGTTGCTTTCAAAAGACAAAAGGCCTAGAAATTCAGTTGCTTGCGCCAGCCGGTAGCGCCTTAGGAGGAGGAGATGTTGGGCACTAGGCGGCTAGCGGCCGGGCGCAGCGCAATCTGCGCCTCTCCCCAACTTCACTAGAGATTTAGCGTCGGCGCAAAGTCTTTGCGTGCGCTCAGCTGCGCGCGCAGATCCTGATGTCATTTCATCGTGCAACGCCCTTTGTGCGCCCCAAACCGGAACTTCAGTGGCGCCGCCCTTCTTTGCACCTGGCGCCTCCAGCGACTGGTAGAGGGGAACGGTTCCCAGTCACTGCAGGGTGCGGGGGACTATTTAAAGGGGACTCCTCCTGCATTATAAGTGACAGCCATTTTGTGCCAATCCTTCTGTGTGAGAGACAAAGGCAGAGAGCTTTCTGCTTTGACTCAGCGCTTGCACAGGTACTTCTGGCTTCAGGCCAGAGCTTTGCACTTGGATTTCACTTTCAGTGCCATAGCCTTGAGTCGCCACATATACTGTAATGGGGGCTACAAATGGGTGGAAACGTTGGCTTTCTGCATTGCATTCAAAGGGATCAGAGACGCCGTGAGGGAGTGCCCGTCATGGCCAGATGGAGAAGGGCCAACAGGTGTCAGCACAGGAGGCCTTACCCACCCAGGGTCTACCACCAGCAGTTCTCATATCTGAACATGTCTGAGGAGCAGTGTGTTCGGAGGCTGCGATTCAGAAGGGAGGTGGTCACTGAGATCTGCCACCTGCTTCGCAGAGATCTGCAGCCACAGCTGAGGAGCAAGACGTCTCTGTCGGTGGCAGTGAGGTGATGGTGGCTCTCAACTTCTATGCCACCGGCTCCTTCCAATCCGCTACTGGGGACATTGCCAACATCTCCAGTTCACGGTACATTGCTGCATCCGACAGGTGAACAATGCCCCTTTTCAGAAGGAGACGTCAGTACATCTCCTTCCCCATGACCCTGTGACAAGCAGCAAGAGCGTGCAATGGGATTTGGAAGAATAGCGGGCTTCCCCATGGTCCAGGGCGTAGAACTGATGAACCAGCATTGGTCAGGCCTTGCTTCAGGGCTGCAGTGCGCAGGGCATGGCAGCCAGACAAGTCCACCCTGCCCCTTTAAGAGCTGACCGGCGCCAGAGTGTCTGCCATCAATCAGCAACTCGCCGCACCTGCGCTGCGCCCCGCCCTCGGGGGTTTCACCCCGGACCGCCGGCTTAGCGCCTAATGATAGTCATGCATCGCCTGTTTTAGCGCAGCAGCAACCTCTTGGGGCGATGCAACTGAATATCGGCGAAGGTGGCGCGAACTTGCGCCGGGCGCAAACTTTAGCGGCCAGCCCGACTGTAGCGCCCCCGAACGTGGCTATACTGAATTTCTAGGCCAAATTGTTTTTTAAAAAAAAGTTAATTCATTTGTAAATCTTTTGTCTAACCTCTATAATTTTCCTACCTTTCACCGTTTTTCCAGGCCTCAAAGCCTGGGCGTCTGTTGACCAGCCACGCCCGAGCTAGGCGCCTCCCGTCACGATCGACAAAAGGCCAGCGATCACCGCCATCTTTGTGAAGGCTGGAGGGGGCGGGCCTGAGCCGAGCGTCGCCACCCGCTGTCATCTTTGTAAAGGCGGGCGGGGCGGGAGTCAGCGTCTGCGTCATCTTCCGCCCGGAGCGCGACTTGAGTCCGGCCAGGCCTCACGCGGTAGGGTTGCGTGGCGGCGTCTCTCTGGTCTTGAAGCCGGCTCGGGCGGGGGTCGGGGCTTGGGAAGGCGGAGCTCGGGAGGGCACGCGCTGCGGGGGCTCGGGGAGAGCGCGAGCGCGGCGCTCGGGGGGGGTGGGTCTCGGGAGAGCGGCAGTGTGGGCTCGGGAGGGCGGAGCTCGGGAGGGCGCGCTCACGGGGCTCGGGGCTCGGGAGAGCGCAGCGGGAGGGCGGGGCTCCGGAGAGCGGGAGGGCGGGGCTCCGGAGAGCGGGAGGGCGGGGCTCCGGAGGCCGGTGCTCGGGAGGGGCGGGGCTCGGGCTGAGCCATGTCAGTGCGTGGGGTGGCACGGAGCTCCGCGGAGCCATCGGGTCTGCTAGCTTCCACCCCTCCCTTCCTCCCCCCACAACCCCCCCTCCCCTCCCCCCTCCCCTCCTCCCTCCCCCCTCCCCTCCCCTCCCCCTCTCCCCCCACAACCCCCCCCTCCCCTCCTCCCCATTCCCCCCCTCCCCCACACCCCCCCTCCCCTCCTCCCCATTCCCCCCTCCCCTCCCCCACCCCCCCTCCCCTCCTCCCCATTCCCCCTCCCCTCCCCCCATTCTCCCCCCATTCCCCCTCCCCTCTCCCCCATTCCCCCCCTCCCCCTCCATTCCCATCTCCCCCTCCCCTCCCCCCATTCCCCCTCCCCTACCCCCCTTCCCCCTCCCCCCCTTCCCCCTCCCCTCCCCTCCTTCCCCCTCCCCCCACCCCTCCCCCTCCCCCACCCCCTCCTCCCCCAGTCGCTCTCTCTCTTCCCCCCAGTCGCTCTCTCACTTCCCCCCAGTCGCTCTCTCTCTTCCCCCCAGTCGCTCTCTCACTTCCCCCCCAGTCGCTCTCTCTCTTCCCCCCAGTCGCTCTCTCTCTCCCCCCTGCAGTCGCTCTCTCTCTCCCCCCCGTCGCTCTCTCTCTCCCCCCCCAGTCGCTCTCTCTCTTCCCCCCCCAGTCGCTCTCTCTCTTCCCCCCCCAGTCACTCTCTCTCTCTCCCCCCCCCCCAGTCGCTCTCTCTCTCTCTTCCAACAACAACATGCCCTCGAAAAAGCCTCGGCACCACCGGGCACTCCAGCTAGTATAATATATAGATAGATAGATATATAGATGTCCAAAAGTACATGACATAATTAAAACACACAAAACATGCTCCCCTGGTGACTCACAGTGGGGCTGAAATTGTTTGTCAGTTCCACCAGACTCCTGCTGTAACAACATCAGCAAGCTCTCGAAAGACCACAAGTTCTGCCAGGTGCTGGCTACCCTGGGTCCTGGACTGGCACCTGGGATTGCTGTGGTTACTGCTGAGGGCTGACCTTCTCTGCACCCAAACAAGGTCACTGACCAGAAGGGGCAGAGCAGAGGGTTGAGGATCCCTACGTCGGGAATTCTACATTCCTGGACCACACAGAGAAAAAAGAAAGGAAGACTCGCATTTCTATAGCGTCTTTCACAACCTCAGGATGTCACAAAGCGATTTACAGCCAATGAAGTACTTTTTTATTTGAAGTGCAGTCACTGCTGTAATGTAGGAAACGCAGCAGCCAATTTGCACACAGCAAGGTTCCACAAACAGCAATGTGATAATGACTAGATAGTGATGTTGGATGAGGGATATATATTGGCTAGGACATCGGGAAGAACTCCCCTGCTCTTCTTCGAAATAGTGCCATGGGATCTTGGACGTCCACCTGAAAGAACAGACGGGACCTCGGTTTAACGTCTCATCTGAAAGACGGCACCTCCTTCAGTACTAGCACTGGGAGTGTCAGCCTGGATTATGTGCTCAAGTTTCTGGAGTGTGGTCCTGAAGCCACAACCTTGTGACTCAGAGGCGAGAGTGCTACCCACTGAGCCATGGCTGAGACCATAAACGGTTCATCTTGTTGCGAGCAGAGAATGAATCTTCAGAGGCCGTTACACCAAGATTTGCAGCTGCCTGATGATCAGCAGGAGTGGGATGACCGAGGGTGGTGGGTGGGGGGGGCGGCTGGATTTGGGGGGTCATTGCCTGGGCCCATGAAGTAAGGTAAAGAATTATTTTTAATTGTTTTTAGCGACCCCTTTACAAAGGAATTCCATGGGTAGGTGATTGATGTGACTTCAACTTTCCAGCAGACAGGATTTGCCTGCTACATTTGAAAGTGGGTATAACGCTGTGTAACCCTCAACTACTGCTCAGCATTAACTGGGAACTGAGCTGTGGCAGCTCATGGAGACGGCCGGGAAAAGGAGGAGCTTAAATCTTCTCTGATGTTTACTTGCAAATATAAAACCATGACTGCATAAAATGTTGACTGTTTGGCATGTACGAGAATATCTGAAAGAGACTGACCATATTTGGCACGAATGTTCTCTAAACTTACTCTAGCTCTATAAGTTGCCTAGAATAAAACTTTTCCATCCTCACCTCCTAGTTGAGTGAGAGCAAGCAGCAACACTGGGACACAAGGAGAGTTCTATTCCTTACAGTGGAATTTAACACAACGTACTTCACAGAATCCTTGACTTCAGAAAGGTCTGTTGAGCTATCCCGGCTGCTCACTCCTCACCTCCCCTGTCCTGTGCTGAGGAGCTCTCCGTGGTGTGCACTCCCTAAATGTCTTGCTTTCTTTCCAGGAGGACGACCACTTGGCCTTGGAACTCGAGCGAGACAGAATCTTGACAGCAAAGGCCTTGATGATTCAGAAAGTCATGCATGGTTTCAAAGACAGGTGGGTTCCACCAATTGCACATCAATCAGAGTTATCCCAAAATATTTCTGGCAATTATCACTCCATTTGTTTTTTTATACACATTTCAATACATTCTTCACAGTAAGTCAACAGCCACCGTGTCCCTGTGTTGACCAGAGGGAGAGCAAGCAAAGCAAGTCAACAGGAGGGCTCCTGGCCCCACTATAGGGCAGGATATCATTCAACACATGACGTGTTTGTACAGCAGCACAAAATGCACTGAGTGCACCATTTGGGTGGTAAAGAAGTTCAGTGATATAACAGGATGTGTATTAACCAGAATTAATGCAAATCCAGAGAGCAAGGGCAGAGATCAGGTTGTGTTCGGAGTCAGAGGTTGGATCACTGGATTCTGTTCGGAGTCAGAAGTCAGATCACTGGATTGTGTTCGGAGTCAGAGGTTGGATCACTGGATTCTGTTCGGAGTCAGACGTCAGATCGCTGGATTGTGTTCAGAGTAAGAGGTTGGATCACTGGATTCTGTTCGGAGTCAGAAGTCAGATCACTGGATTGTGTTCGGAGTCAGAGGTTGGATCACTGGATTCTGTTCGGAGTCAGAGGTCAGATCACTGGATTGTGTTCGGAGTCAGAGGTTGGATCACTGGATTCTGTTCGGAGTCAGAAGTCAGATCACTGGATTGTGTTCGGAGTCAGAGGTTGGATCACTGGATTCTGTTCGGAGTCAGACGTCAGATCGCTGGATTGTGTTCAGAGTAAGAGGTTGGATCACTGGATTCTGTTCGGAGTCAGAAGTCAGATCACTGGATTGTGTTCGGAGTCAGAGGTTGGATCACTGGATTCTGTTCGGAGTCAGAGGTCAGATCACTGGATTGTGTTCGGAGTCAGAGGTTGGATCACTGGATTCTGTTCGGAGTCAGAGGTCAGATCACTGGATTGTGTTCGGAGTCAGAGGTTGGATCACTGGATTCTGTTCGGAGTCAGAGGTCAGATCGCTGGATTGTGTTCAGAGTAAGAGGTTGGATCACTGGATTCTGTTCGGAGTCAGAGGTCAGATCACTGGATTGTGTTCGGAGTCAGAGGTTGGATCACTGGATTCTGTTCGGAGTCAGAGGTCAGATCGCTGGATTGTGTTCAGAGTAAGAGGTTGGATCACTGGATTCTGTTCGGAGTCAGAGGTCAGATCACTGGATTGTGTTCGGAGTAAGAGGTTGGATCACTGGATTCTGTTCGGAGTCAGAGGTCAGATCACTGGATTGTGTTCGGAGTCAGAGGTCGGATCACTGGATTCTGTTCGGAGTCAGAGGTCAGATCACTGGATTGTGTTTGGAGTCAGAGGTCAGGTCACGGGATTCTGTTCGGAGTCAGAGCTCAGATCACTGGATTGTGTTTGGAGTCAAAGGTCGAATTGTGTTCACACTGTCAGAAACTGGATCAAATCTGGGTGATAGTGCTGATACTGTAAGTTTTGTTAACTAGGTGACATTCTACAATATGAGATGTTCTGCTTTGAGGGATAGCTAATAACCCTCACCCAGTCAGTAACAACCCAAAAGTATTATCTACTTATTCAATAACACACACCGGCTCAATTTCAATCTCTATCATATAGGACCAGACGAGATGGTCTGGACAGTCCTATCCCCCTCACTGACCAGACGAGATGGCCTGGACAGTCCTTTCCCCCTCACTGACCAGACGAGATGGTCTGGACAGTCCTTTCCCCCTCACTGACCAGGCGAGATGGCCTGGACAATCCTTTCCCCCTCACTGACCAGACGAGATGGTCTGGACAATCCTTTCCTCCTCACTGACCAGACGAGATGGTCTGGACAGTCCTTTCCCCCTCACTGACCAGACGAGATGGTCTGGACAATCCTTTCCTCCTCACTGACCAGACGAGATGGTCTGGACAGTCCTTTCCCCCTCACTGACCAGACGAGATGGTCTGGACAATCCTTTCCCCCTCACTGACCAGACGAGATGGTCTGGACAGTCCTTTCCCCCTCACTGACCAGACGAGATGGTCTGGACAGTCCTTTCCCCCTCACTGACCAGACGAGATGGTCTGGACAGTCCTTTCCTCCTCACTGACCAGACGAGATGGTCTGGACAGTCCTTTCCCCCTCACTGACCAGACGAGATGGTCTGGACAGTCCTTTCCTCCTCACTGACCAGACGAGATGGTCTGGACAGTCCTTTCCTCCTCACTGACCAGACGAGATGGTCTGGACAGTCCTTTCCTCCTCACTGACCAGACGAGATGGTCTGGACAGTCCTTTCCTCCTCACTGACCAGACGAGATGGTCTGGACAGTCCTTTCCTCCTCACTGACCAGACGAGATGGTCTGGACAGTCCTTTCCTCCTCACTGACCAGACGAGATGGTCTGGACAGTCCTTTCCCCCTCACTGACCAGACGAGATGGTCTGGACAGTCCTTTCCCCCTCACTGGCCAGACGAGATGGTCTGGACAGTCCTTTCCTCCTCACTGACCAGACGAGATGGTCTGGACAGTCCTTTCCCCCTCACTGACCAGACAAGATGGTCTGGACAGTTCTTTCCTCCTCACTGACCAGACGAGATGGTCTGGACAGTCCTTTCCTCCTCACTGGCCAGACGAGATGGTCTGGACAGTCCTTTCCTCCTCACTGACCAGACGAGATGGTCTGGACAGTCCTTTCCTCCTCACTGACTAGAGTAGAGTGACCTCACCTCCTGATTTGTAGTTGAGTGAAGACAAGCAGCGACACTGGGACACAAGGAGTAATATCAGACTTGAAGAAAGGATTGAAGTTGATTGGAAATTTACCGTGGATTTATTTGGACATTTTCATTCTGTCTCTTTGTGCTTTGACAGGAAGAACTTCCTGAGACAGAAGAACGCAGCCCGGAGGATCCAGAATCACTGGAGAGGATACCAGTGTCGCAAGAATTACAAATTGGTAATTCCTTCCTCCTCCTATATTTACTGTCTACACCAGCCTATCAGAATCTCTCCAGGGGAATGCGGTGCTAACTGAATGGACAATCTGCACTATTTCCTCTAGTTTGGGAGTCAGTGACACGAGGGCATCAATTTAAAATTGGAACCAGGTGGTTGGACAGTGAGTGCATTACCAAAGGGAGAGGTTGAGGCAAAGACATTGTATCTTTTAAGGGAAAATTAGATAAATATTTGAAGCAGAGGAAGCTGCATGACAGTGAGATTACTGTTGGATTGATACAGGGCTATGGGGAGAGTGGGGCAGTGGGATTAGTGTTGGATTGATATAGGGCTATGGGGAGAGTGGGGCAGTGGGATTAGTGTTGGATTGATATAGGGCTATGGGGAGAGTGTGGGGCAGTGGGATTAGTGTTGGATTGGTACAGGACTATGGGGAGAGAGCAGGACAGTGAGATTAGTGTTGGATTGATACAGGGCTATGCGGAGAGTGTGGGGCAGTGAGATTAGTGTTGGATTGATATAGGGCTATGGGGAGAGTGGGGCAGTGGGATTAGTGTTGGATTGATATAGGGCTATGGGGAGAGTGTGGGGCAGTAGGATTAGTGTTGGATTGATACAGGACTATGGGGAGAGAGCGGGGCAGTGAGATTAGTGTTGGATTGATACAGGGCGATGGGGAGAGTGTGGGGCAGTGGGATTAGTGTTGGATTGATACAGGACTATGGGGAGAGAGCGGGACAGTGAGATTAGTGTTGGATTGATACAGGGCTATGGGGAGAGTGGGGCAGTGGGATTAGTGTTGGATTGATACAGGGCTATGGGGAGAGTGGGGCAGTGGGATTAGTGTTGGATTGATACAGGGCTATGGGGAGAGTGTGGGGCAGTGGGATTAGTGTTGGATTGATACAGGACTATGGGGAGAGAGCAGGGGCAGTGGGATTAGTGTTGGATTGATACAGGACTATGGGGAGAGAGCGGGGCAGTGGGATTAGTGTTGGATTGATACAGGACTATGGGGAGAGAGCGGGGCAGTGGGATTAGTGTTGGATTGGTACAGGGCTATGGGGAGAGAGCGGGGCAGTGGGATTAGTGTTGGATTGATACAGGGCTATGGGGAGAGAGTGGGGCAGTGGGCCTGGAAACACTCTGATGCAACCTTGGTGTTGTATCTGACACCAAGATGAGCTTCCGAACATTTATCTGCGCCATTACTAAAACCGGCTATTTCTACCTCGAACATCGCCTGACTCCGCCTCTGCCTCAGCTCATCTGCTGCTGAAGCCCTCATGCATGCCTTTGTTACCTCTAGACTTGACTATTCCAACGCACATACCAAAGCAAAATACTGCGGATGCTGGAAAACTGAAAAAGAAACAGAAAATGCTGGAAATGCTCAGCAGGTCAGGCAGCATCTGTGGAGAGAGAAACAGAGTTAACATTTCAGGTCAATGACCTTTTGTCAGAACACTCCAACGCACTCCTGGCCAGACTCCCATCTTTCACCCTGCATAAACTTGAGGTCACCCAAAATTCTGCTGCCCGTATTCTAACTCGCACCAAGTCCCGTTTACACATCACCCCTGTGCTCGCTGACCTACATTGGCTCCCGGTCTGGCAGTACCTTGATTTTAAAATTCTCAACCTTTTGTTCAAATCCCTCCATGGCCTTGCCCCCTCCCTAGCTCTGTAACCTCCTCCAGCCCTACAACCCTCCAAGATCTCTGCGCTCCTCCAATTCTGGCCTATTGCACATCCCCGATTTCAGTTGCTTCACCATTGATGGCCGTGCCTACAGCTGCCTAGGCCCAAACTCTGGAATCCCCTCCCTAAACCTCACTGCCTCTTGACCTCTCTTTCCTCCTTTAAGCCGTTCCTTAAAACCTACCTCTTTGACCAAGCTTTTGGCCATCTGTCCTAATATCTCCTTATCTGGCTCGGTGACAAATTTTGTTTGATAACGCTCCTGTGAAGCGCCTTGGGACGTTTTACTATGTTAAAAGCGCTATATAAATACAAGTTGTTTAGTTTGGTATATGTACTGGGCTATGGGGAAAGAGTGGGGCAGTCAGATTAGTTTGGGATTGAAACGGAGCTATGGTGAGGGTGCGGGGCAGTGGAATTGGTTTGGGATTGAAACAGAGCTATGGGGAGCAAGCAGGGCAGTGTGATTAGTGTTGGATTGATAAAGGGCTATGGGGAGAGAGTGGGGCAGTGGGATAGTTTGGGACTGATACAGGGCTATGGGGAGAGAGCGGGGCAGTGGGATTAGTTTGGGTTGATACAGGGCTATGGGGAGAGAGCGGAGCAGTGTGATTAGTGTTGGATTGATACAGGGCTATGGGGAGAGAGTGGGACAGTGGGATTAGTGCGGGATTGATACAGAGCTATGGAGAGAGAGCGGGGCAGTGGGATTAGTGTTGGATTGATGCTGGGCTATGGGGAGAGTATGGAGCAGTGGGATTGGTACAGGGCTGTGGAGAGAGTGTGAGGCAATGAGATTGGTACAGGGCTGTGGGGAGTGTGTGGGGCAGTGGGATTGGTACAGGGCTGTGGGGAGAGTGTGGGGCAGTGGGATTTGTACAGGGCTGTGGGGAGAGTGTGGGGCAGTGGGATTTGTACAGGGCTGTGGGGAGAGTGTGGGGCAGTGGGATTGATACAGGGCTGTGGGGAGAGTGTGGGGCAGTGGGATTGGTACAGGGCTGTGGGGAGAGTGTGGGGCAGTGGGATTGATACAGGGCTGTGGGGAGAGTGTGGGGCAGTGGGATTTGTACAGGGCTGTGGGGAGAGTGTGGGGCAGTGGGATTGATACAGGGCTGTGGGGAGAGTGTGGGTCAGTGGGATTGGTACAGGGCTGTGGGGAGAGTGTGGGGCAGTGGGATTGGTACAGGGCTGTGGGGAGAGTGTGGGGCAGTGGGATTGGTACAGGGCTGTGGAGAGTGTGTGGGGCAGTGGGATTGGTACAGGGCTGTGGGGAGAGTGTGGGGCAGTGGGATTGGTACAGGGCTGTGGAGAGAGTGTGGGGCAGTGAGATTGGTATAGGGCTGTGGGGAGAGTGTGGGGCAGTGGGATTGGTACAGGGCTGTGGGGAGAGTGTGGGGCAGTGGGATTGGTACAGGGCTGTGGGGAGAGTGTGAGACAGTGGGATTGGTATAGGGCTGTGGAGAGAGTGTGGGGCAGTGGGATTGGTACAGGGCTGTGGAGAGAGTGTGGGGCAGTGAGATTGGTATAGGGCTGTGGGGAGAGTGTGGGGCAGTGGGATTGGTATAGGGCTGTGGGGAGAGTGTGGTGCAGTGCGATTGGTTCAGGGCTGTGGGGAGAGTGTGGTGCAGTGCGATTGGTTCAGGGCTGTGGAGAGAGTGTGGGGCAGTGAGATTGGTACAGGGCTGTGGGGAGAGTGTGGGACAGTGGGTTTGGTACAGGGCTGTGGAGAGAGTGTGGGGCAGTGTGATTGGTACAGGGCTGTGCAGTGTGTGGGGCAGTGTGATTCGTACAGGGCTGTGGAGAGAGTGTGGGGCCGTGAGATTGGTACAGGGCTGTGGAGAGAGTGTGGGGCAGTGACATAGGTACAGGACTGTGGGGAGAGTGTGGGGCAGTGAGATTGGTACAGGGCTGTGAGGAGAACCACTGGATGTGGTGTATTTGGGCTTCCAAAAGGCATGTGACAAGGTGCCACACAAAAGATTAATGCACAAGATAAAAAATCACGGGATTGGGGGTAATATACTGGCATGGGTGGAAGATTGGCTATGTAACAGAAAACAGATAGTTGGGATAAATGGTTCATTCTCGGGTTGGCAATCAGTGACTAGTGGTGTTCCGCAGGGGTCAGTGCTGGGACCCCAACTCTTTACAATCTATATTAACGATTTGGAGGAAGGGACCGAGTGCAACGTATCCAAGTTTGCCGACGATACAAAGATGGGAGGGAAAGCAGTGAGTGTGGAGGACATAAAGAACCTGCAAAGGGACATAGACAGGCGAAGTGAGTGGGCGGAGATTTGGCAGATGGAATATAATGTTGGAAAGTGTGAGGTTATGCGCTTTGGCAGAAAAAAGTCAAAGAGCAAGTTATTATCTAAATGGAGAGAAACTGCAAAGTGCTGCAGTACAAAGAGATCTGGGGGTCCTGGTGCATGAAACACAGAAGGTTAGTATGCAGGTACAGCAGGTGATCAGGAAGGCCAATGGAATCTTGGCTTTTATTGCAAGGGGATGGAGTATAAAAACAGGGAATTCTTGCTTCAGTTATACAGGGTACTGGTGAGGCCACACCTGGAATACTGCGTACAGTTTTGGTTTCCATATTTAAGAAAAGATATACTTGCTCTCAAGGCAGTTCAGAGAAGGTTCACTCGGTTGATTCCGGAGATGAGGGGGTTGACTTATGAGGAAAGGTTGAGTAGGTTGGGCCGCTACTCATTGGAATTCAGAAGAATGAGAGGCGATCTTATCGAAACACGTAAGATTGTGAGGGGGCTTGATCAGGTGGATGCGGTGAGGATGTTTCCACTGATGGGTCAGACTAGAACTAGGGGGCATAATCTTAGAATAAGGGGCTGCCCTTTCAAAACTGAGATGAGGAGAAGCTTCTTCACTCAGAGAGTAGTAAATCTATTGAATTTGCTACCTCAGAGAGCTGTGGAAGCTGCGACATTAAATAAATTTAAAACGGAGATAGACAGTTTCCTAGCTGATAAGGGAATTAGGGGTTACGGGGAGCGGGCAGAGAAGTGGACGTGAGTCTAGATTCGAATCAGCCATGATCCTATTGAATGGCGGAGCAGGCCATTGGTTCAGGGCTGTGGAGAGAGTGTGGGGCAGTGGGATTGGTACAGGGTTGTGGGGAGAGTGTGGGGCAGTGGGATTGGTACAGGGCTGTGGAGAGAGTGTGGGGCAGTGGGATTGGTACAAGGCTGTGGGAAGAGTGTGGGGCAGTGGGATTGGTACAGGGCTGTGCAGAGTGTGGGGCTGTGGGATTGATACAGGGCTCTGGGGAGAGTGTGGGGCAGTGGGATTGGTACAGGGCTGTGCAGAGTGTGGGGCTGTGGGATTGATACAGGGCTCTGGGGAGAGTGTGGGGCAGTGGGATTGGTACAGGGCTGTGCAGAGTGTGGGGCTGTGGGATTGGTACAGGGCTCTAGGGAGAGTGTGGGGCTGTGGGATTGGTACAGGGCTCTGGGGAGAGTGTGGGGCAGTGGGATTGGTACAGGGCTGCGCAGAGAGTGTGGTGCAGTGGGATTGTTACAGGGCTGTGGAGAGAGTGTGGAGCAGTGAGATTGTTACAGGGCTGTGGAGAGAGTGTGGAGCAGTGAGATTGGCACAGGGCTGTGCAGAGTGTGGGGCGGTGGGATTGGTACAGGGCTGTGGAGAGTGTGGGGCTGTGGGATTGGTACAGGGCTCCAGGGAGAGTGTGGGGCTGTGGGATTGGTACAGGGCTCTGGGGAGCATGTGGGGCAGTGGGATTGGTACAGGGCTGCGCAGAGAGTGTGGTGCAGTGGGATTGTTACAGGGCTGTGGAGAGAGTGGAGCAGTGAGATTGGCACAGGGCTGTGCAGAGTGTGGGGCAGTGGGATTGGTACAGGGCTGTGGGGAGAGGGTGGTGCAGTTGGATTGTTACAGGGCTGTGGGGAGAGTGTGGGGCAGTGGGATTGATACTGTGCTGTGCAGTGTGTGGGGCTGTGTGATTGGTGCAGGGCTGTCGGGAGAGTGTGGGGCAGTGGGTTTGGTACAGGGCTTTGGGGAGAGTGTGGGGCAGTGGGATTGGTACAGGGCTGTGCAGAGTGTGGGGCTGTGGGATTGGTACAGGGCTCTGGGGAGAGTGTCGGGCAGTGGGATTGGTACAGGGCTGCGGAGAGAGTGTGGGGCAGTGAGATTGGCACAGGGCTGTGCAGAGTGTGTGGCTGGGGATTGGTATAGGGCTGTGGGGATAGTGCGGCTGAGGGATTGGTACAGGGCTGCGGAGAGAGTGTGGGGCAGTGGGATTAGTACGGGCTGTGGGGAGAGTGTGGGGCAGTAAGATTGGTACAGTGCTGTGCAGTGTGTGGGGCTGTGTGATTGGTGCAGGGCTGTCGGGAGAGTGTGGGGCAGTGGGATTGGTACAGGGCTCTGGGGAGAGTGGGGCAGTGGGATTGGTACAGGGCTGTGCAGAGTGTGGGGCTGTGGGATTGGTACAGGGCTCTGGGGAGAGTGTCGGGCAGTGGGATTGGTACAGGGCTGCGGAGAGAGTGTGGGGCAGTGAGATTGGCACAGGGCTGTGCAGAGTGTGTGGCTGGGGATTGGTACAGGGCTGTGGGGATAGTGCGGCTGTGGGATTGGTACAGTGGGATTGGTACAGGGCTGCGGAGAGAGTGTGGGGCAGTGGGATTAGTACGGGCTGTGGGGAGAGTGTGGGGCAGTGAGATTGGTACAGGGCTGTGGGGAGAGTGTGAGACAGTGGGATTGGTACAGGGCTCTGCAGAGAGAGTGGGGGAGTGTGATTGTCACAGGGCTATGGGGAGAGTGTGGGGCAGTGGGATTGGTACAGGGCTGCGGAGAGAGTGTGGGGCAGTGGGATTAGTACGGGGCTGTGGAGAGGGTGTGGGGCAGTGGGATTGATACTGTGCTGTGCAGTGTGTGGGGCTGTGTGATTTGTACAGGGCTGTCGGGAGAGTGAGGCAGTGGGATTGGTACAGGGCTGTGGAGAGAGTGTAGGGCATTGGGATTGGTACAGGGCTGTGGAGAGAGTGTGGGGCAGTGGGATTGGGACAGGGCTGCGGAGAGTGTGTAGGGCAGTGGGATTGGTGCAGGGTTGTGGAGAAAGTGTGGGGCAGTGGGATTGGGACAGGGCTGTGTGGAGAGTGGGGCAGTGACATTGGTACAGGGCTGTGGAGAGAGTGTAGGGTATTGGGATTGGTACAGGGCTGTGGAGAGAGTGTGGGGCAGTGGGATTGGTACAGGGCTGTGGGGAGAGTGTGGGGCAGTGGGATTGGTACAGGGCTGTGGAGAGAGTGTGGGGCAGTGGGATTGGTACAGGGCTGTGGGGAGAGTGTGGGGCAGTGGGATTGGTACAGGGCTGTGGAGAGAGTGTGGGGCAGTGAGATTGGTACAGGGCTGTGAGGAGAACCACTGGATGTGGTGTATTTGGGCTTCCAAAAGGCATGTGACAAGGTGCCACACAAAAGATTAATGCACAAGATAAAAAATCACGGGATTGGGGGTAATATACTGGCATGGGTGGAAGATTGGCTATGTAACAGAAAACAGATAGTTGGGATAAATGGTTCATTCTCGGGTTGGCAATCAGTGACTAGTGGTGTTCCGCAGGGGTCAGTGCTGGGACCCCAACTCTTTACAATCTATATTAACGATTTGGAGGAAGGGACCGAGTGCAACGTATCCAAGTTTGCCGACGATACAAAGATGGGAGGGAAAGCAGAGAGTGTGGAGGACATAAAGAACCTGCAAAGGGACATAGACAGGCGAAGTGAGTGGGCGGAGATTTGGCAGATGGAATATAATGTTGGAAAGTGTGAGGTTATGCGCTTTGGCAGAAAAAAGTCAAAGAGCAAGTTATTATCTAAATGGAGAGAAACTGCAAAGTGCTGCAGTACAAAGAGATCTGGGGGTCCTGGTGCATGAAACACAGAAGGTTAGTATGCAGGTACAGCAGGTGATCAGGAAGGCCAATGGAATCTTGGCTTTTATTGCAAGGGGATGGAGTATAAAAGCAGGGAATTCTTGCTTCAGTTATACAGGGTACTGGTGAGGCCACACCTGGAATACTGCGTACAGTTTTGGTTTCCATATTTAAGAAAAGATATACTTGCTCTCAAGGCAGTTCAGAGAAGGTTCACTCGGTTGATTCCGGAGATGAGGGGGTTGACTTATGAGGAAAGGTTGAGTAGGTTGGGCCGCTACTCATTGGAATTCAGAAGAATGAGAGGCGATCTTATCGAAACACGTAAGATTGTGAGGGGGCTTGATCAGGTGGATGCGGTGAGGATGTTTCCACTGATGGGTCAGACTAGAACTAGGGGGCATAATCTTAGAATAAGGGGCTGCCCTTTCAAAACTGAGATGAGGAGAAACTTCTTCACTCAGAGAGTAGTAAATCTATTGAATTTGCTACCTCAGAGAGCTGTGGAAGCTGCGACATTAAATAAATTTAAAACGGAGATAGACAGTTTCCTAGCTGATAAGGGAATTAGGGGTTACGGGGAGCGGGCAGAGAAGTGGACGTGAGTCTAGATTCGGATCAGCCATGATCCTATTGAATGTCGGAGCAGGCCATTGGTTCAGGGCTGTGGAGAGAGTGTGGGGCAGTGGGATTGGTACAGGGTTGTGGGGAGAGTGTGGGGCAGTGGGATTGGTACAGGGCTGTGGAGAGAGTGTGGGGCAGTGGGATTGGTACAAGGCTGTGGGAAGAGTGTGGGGCAGTGGGATTGGTACAGGGCTGTGCAGAGTGTGGGGCTGTGGGATTGATACAGGGCTCTGGGGAGAGTGTGGGGCAGTGGGATTGGTACAGGGCTGTGCAGAGTGTGGGGCTGTGGGATTGATACAGGGCTCTGGGGAGAGTGTGGGGCAGTGGGATTGGTACAGGGCTGTGCAGAGTGTGGGGCTGTGGGATTGGTACAGGGCTCTAGGGAGAGTGTGGGGCTGTGGGATTGGTACAGGGCTCTGGGGAGAGTGGGGCAGTGGGATTGGTACAGGGCTGCGCAGAGAGTGTGGTGCAGTGGGATTGTTACAGGGCTGTGGAGAGAGTGTGGAGCAGTGAGATTGTTACAGGGCTGTGGAGAGAGTGTGGAGCAGTGAGATTGGCACAGGGCTGTGCAGAGTGTGGGGCGGTGGGATTGGTACAGGGCTGTGGAGAGTGTGGGGCTGTGGGATTGGTACAGGGCTCCAGGGAGAGTGTGGGGCTGTGGGATTGGTACAGGGCTCTGGGGAGCATGTGGGGCAGTGGGATTGGTACAGGGCTGCGCAGAGAGTGTGGTGCAGTGGGATTGTTACAGGGCTGTGGAGAGAGTGGAGCAGTGAGATTGGCACAGGGCTGTGCAGAGTGTGGGGCAGTGGGATTGGTACAGGGCTGTGGGGAGAGGGTGGTGCAGTTGGATTGTTACAGGGCTGTGGGGAGAGTGTGGGGCAGTGGGATTGATACTGTGCTGTGCAGTGTGTGGGGCTGTGTGATTGGTGCAGGGCTGTCGGGAGAGTGTGGGGCAGTGGGATTGGTACAGGGCTCTGGGGAGAGTGTGGGGCAGTGGGATTGGTACAGGGCTGTGCAGAGTGTGGGGCTGTGGGATTGGTACAGGGCTCTGGGAAGAGTGTCGGGCAGTGGGATTGGTACAGGGCTGCGGAGAGAGTGTGGGGCAGTGAGATTGGCACAGGGCTGTGCAGAGTGTGTGGCTGGGGATTGGTATAGGGCTGTGGGGATAGTGCGGCTGTGGGATTGGTACAGGGCTGCGGAGAGAGTGTGGGGCAGTGGGATTAGTACGGGCTGTGGGGAGAGTGTGGGGCAGTAAGATTGGTACAGTGCTGTGCAGTGTGTGGGGCTGTGTGATTGGTGCAGGGCTGTCGGGAGAGTGTGGGGCAGTGGGATTGGTACAGGGCTCTGGGGAGAGTGTGGGGCAGTGGGATTGGTACAGGGCTGTGCAGAGTGGGGCTGTGGGATTGGTACAGGGCTCTGGGGAGAGTGTCGGGCAGTGGGATTGGTACAGGGCTGCGGAGAGAGTGTGGGGCAGTGAGATTGGCACAGGGCTGTGCAGAGTGTGTGGCTGGGGATTGGTACAGGGCTGTGGGGATAGTGCGGCTGTGGGATTGGTACAGTGGGATTGGTACAGGGCTGCGGAGAGAGTGTGGGGCAGTGGGATTAGTACGGGGTGTGGGGCAGTGAGATTGGTACAGGGCTGTGGGGAGAGTGTGAGACAGTGGGATTGGTACAGGGCTCTGCAGAGAGTGTGGGGGAGTGTGATTGTCACAGGGCTATGGGGAGAGTGTGGGGCAGTGGGATTGGTACAGGGCTGCGGAGAGAGTGTGGGGCAGTGGGATTAGTACGGGGCTGTGGAGAGGGTGTGGGGCAGTGGGATTGATACTGTGCTGTGCAGTGTGTGGGGCTGTGTGATTTGTACAGGGCTGTCGGGAGAGTGTGGCAGTGGGATTGGTACAGGGCTGCGGAGAGAGTGTAGGGCATTGGGATTGGTACAGGGCTGTGGAGAGAGTGTGGGGCAGTGGGATTGGGACAGGGCTGCGGAGAGTGTGTAGGGCAGTGGGATTGGTGCAGGGTTGTGGAGAAAGTGTGGGGCAGTGGGATTGGGACAGGGCTGTGTGGCGAGTGGGGCAGTGACATTGGTACAGGGCTGTGGAGAGAGTGTGGGGCAGTGGGATTGGTACAGGGCTGTGGGGAGAGTGTGGGGCAGTGGGATTGGTACAGGGCTGTGGAGAGAGTGTGGGGCAGTGGGATTGGTACAGGGCTGTGGGGAGAGTGTGGGGCAGTGGGATTGGTACAGGGCTGTGGAGAGAGTGTGGGGCAGTGGGATTGGTACAGGGCTGTGGGGAGAGTGTGGGGCAGTGGGATTGGTACAAGGCTGTGGGAAGAGTGTGGGGCAGTGGGATTGGTACAGGGCTGTGGAGAGAGTGTGGGCAGTGGGATTGGTACAGGGCTGTGGGGAGAGTGTGGGGCAGTGGGATTGGTACAGGGCTGTGGAGAGAGTGTGGGGCAGTGGGATTGGTACAAGGCTGTTGGAAGAGTGTGGGGCAGTGGGATTGGTACAGGGCTGTGCAGAGTTTGGGGCTGTGGGATTGATACAGGGCTCTGGGGAGAGTGTGGGGCAGTGGGATTGGTACAGGGCTGTGCAGAGTGTGGGGCTGTGGGATTGATACAGGTCTCTGGGGAGAGTGTGGGGCAGTGGGATTGGTACAGGGCTATGCAGAGTGTGGGGCTGTGGGATTGGTATAGGGCTCTAGGGAGAGTGTGGGGCTGTGGGATTGGTACAGCGCTCTGGGGAGAGTGTGGGGCAGTGGGATTGGTACAGGGCTGCGGAGCAACCCCCAATGCTATCATTACGAAGCCCTGAAATGCCAAGAGAGGACCATAATGAAGAGTACCCTCAGTCAACTGGTCCTGGGACTCAGTGAAGTAACTACTAACACTACTAACAATAACCAGCCCCAGGACAGTGACAGCGTAACACAAAGAATTCGACCCAACACAATCGTCGCTAAGCAAAAGGAAAAATATCTGTCATATTGGGCAGAAACAACAATTCAATTCAAATCGCTTTATTGGCATGATAAGGTACATCTTATGTTGCCAAAGCATCGAAAAACATTTATGGTTGAACACATAAACGCAGATCTATTCATACAGTGTATAAACAGATATATCCCTGAGTGTATAAATATACATTCGTATAATTTGTATATACTCTTTTCTTAGGTTTACTGGTTGCCCCTCTGTTTATGGCAAGCTGTAACATAGTGTGCCGCTAAGGTTACAGTTTCTCTGTTCCCCTAGTAGGTATGGGAGTTTTTGGTCGTCATTCAAATTTCTGAATTCAGGGCATATTTGTGAGAATTTTTGGTAGAAATTCTCCCTGATGCCCTGATATTTTCCACAAGCTGTGAGGAAGTGCATCTCTGTCTCCACTACTCCCTGACTGCAGTGAGAGCATATCCTGTCCTCCCTTGGCAGCCGGGTCTGTCTGTGTCTGCCTTTTTCGATCGCCAGGCTATGTTCACTAAGTCTGTACCTTGTCAAGGTTTTTCTCAGTTTGCTATCCTTTACCATGGTCAGGTATTCAGCCATGTTGTATTGTCTGTTTAGGGCCAAGTAGCAATTGAGTTTGTTTTGGGTTTTTGTTGTTTCTGCCCAATATGACTGGTATTTTTCCTTTTGCTTAGTGACAATTGTGTTGGGTCGAATTCTCTGTGCTACGATGTCACTGTCCTGGGGCTGGTTATTGTTTGTAGTGTTAGTGGTTGCTTCACTGAGTCCCAGGACTAGTTGACTGAGGGTATTCTTCTTTATGGTCCTCTCTTGGCATTTCAAGGCTTCGTAATGATAGCAATGGGGGTTGCTCATTTTTAGGTGTTTCCAAAATTTGGTGGCTCTTTTTTGGATAGTAATTATTAGTGGATATTGGCCTAGTTCTGCCCTGCATGCATTGTTTACGGTTTTCCTTTGAGTCCGGAGGATACTTTTACAGAATTCTGCATGTAGCATCTCAATTGGGTGTTTGTCCCATTTTGTCCCAACAACAAAAACCCAAAGCAAACTCAATTGCTACTTGGCCCTAAACAGACAATATAACATGGCTGATTACCTGACCATGGTAAAGGATAGCAAACTGAGAAAAACCTTGACAATGTACAGACTTAGTGAACATAGCCTGGCGATCGATAAAGGTAGACACAGGCAGACCCGGCTACCAAGAGAGGACAGGATATGCTCTCACTGCAGTCAGGGAGTGGTGGAGACAGAGATGCACTTCTTCACAGCTTGTAGAAAATATCAGGGCATAAGGGAGAATTTCTACCCAAAATTCACAAAAATATGCCCGGAATTCAGAAATTTGAATGACGACCAAAAACTCCCATACCTACTAGGGGAAGAGAGAAATTGTGTAACACTAGCAGCACACTATGTTACAGCTTGCCATAAACAGAGGGACAACCACTAAATATAAGAAAAGAGTATATATAAATTATATGAATGTATATTTATACACTCAGGGATATATCTGTTTATACACTGTATGGATAGATCTGTATTTCTGTGTACAAACATGAATGTTTTTTGATGCTTTGGCAACATAAGATGTAACTTGTCATCATGCCAATAAAGCGATTTGAATTGAATTGAATTGAATTGAATTGAGAATGTGGTGCAGTGGGATTGTTACAGGGCTGTGGAGAGAGTGTGGAGCAGTGAGATTGGCACAGGGCTGTGCAGAGTGTGGGGCAGTGGGATTGGTACAGGGCTGTGGAGAGTGTGGGGCTGTGGGATTGGTACAGGGCTGTGGGGAGAGTGGGGCAGTGGGATTGGTACAGGGCTGTGGGGAGAGTGTGAGACAGTGGGATTGGTACAGGGCTGTGGGGAGAGGGTGGTGCAGTTGGATTGTTACAGGGCTGTGGGGAGAGTGTGGGGCAGTGGGATTGATACTGTGCTGTGCAGTGTGTGGGGCTGTGTGATTTGTACAGGGCTGTCGGGAGAGTGTGGCAGTGGGATTGGTACAGGGCTGCGGAGAGAGTGTAGGGCATTGGGATTGGTACAGGGCTGTGGAGAGAGTGTGGGGCAGTGGGATTGGGACAGGGCTGCGGAGAGTGTGTAGGGCAGTGGGATTGGTGCAGGGTTGTGGAGAAAGTGTGGGGCAGTGGGATTGGGACAGGGCTGTGTGGAGAGTGGGGCAGTGACATTGGTACAGGGCTGTGGAGAGAGTGTGGGGCAGTGGGATTGGTACAGGGCTGTGGGGAGAGTGTGGGGCAGTGGGATTGGTACAGGGCTGTGGAGAGAGTGTGGGGCAGTGGGATTGGTACAGGGCTGTGGGGAGAGTGTGGGGCAGTGGGATTGGTACAGGGCTGTGGAGAGAGTGTGGGGCAGTGGGATTGGTACAGGGCTGTGGGGAGAGTGTGGGGCAGTGGGATTGGTACAAGGCTGTGGGAAGAGTGTGGGGCAGTGGGATTGGTACAGGGCTGTGGAGAGAGTGTGGGCAGTGGGATTGGTACAGGGCTGTGGGGAGAGTGTGGGGCAGTGGGATTGGTACAGGGCTGTGGAGAGAGTGTGGGGCAGTGGGATTGGTACAAGGCTGTTGGAAGAGTGTGGGGCAGTGGGATTGGTACAGGGCTGTGCAGAGTTTGGGGCTGTGGGATTGATACAGGGCTCTGGGGAGAGTGTGGGGCAGTGGGATTGGTACAGGGCTGTGCAGAGTGTGGGGCTGTGGGATTGATACAGGTCTCTGGGGAGAGTGTGGGGCAGTGGGATTGGTACAGGGCTATGCAGAGTGTGGGGCTGTGGGATTGGTATAGGGCTCTAGGGAGAGTGTGGGGCTGTGGGATTGGTACAGCGCTCTGGGGAGAGTGTGGGGCAGTGGGATTGGTACAGGGCTGCGGAGCAACCCCCAATGCTATCATTACGAAGCCCTGAAATGCCAAGAGAGGACCATAATGAAGAGTACCCTCAGTCAACTGGTCCTGGGACTCAGTGAAGTAACTACTAACACTACTAACAATAACCAGCCCCAGGACAGTGACAGCGTAACACAAAGAATTCGACCCAACACAATCGTCGCTAAGCAAAAGGAAAAATATCTGTCATATTGGGCAGAAACAACAATTCAATTCAAATCGCTTTATTGGCATGATAAGGTACATCTTATGTTGCCAAAGCATCGAAAAACATTTATGGTTGAACACATAAACGCAGATCTATTCATACAGTGTATAAACAGATATATCCCTGAGTGTATAAATATACATTCGTATAATTTGTATATACTCTTTTCTTAGGTTTACTGGTTGCCCCTCTGTTTATGGCAAGCTGTAACATAGTGTGCCGCTAAGGTTACAGTTTCTCTGTTCCCCTAGTAGGTATGGGAGTTTTTGGTCGTCATTCAAATTTCTGAATTCAGGGCATATTTGTGAGAATTTTTGGTAGAAATTCTCCCTGATGCCCTGATATTTTCCACAAGCTGTGAGGAAGTGCATCTCTGTCTCCACTACTCCCTGACTGCAGTGAGAGCATATCCTGTCCTCCCTTGGCAGCCGGGTCTGTCTGTGTCTGCCTTTTTCGATCGCCAGGCTATGTTCACTAAGTCTGTACCTTGTCAAGGTTTTTCTCAGTTTGCTATCCTTTACCATGGTCAGGTATTCAGCCATGTTGTATTGTCTGTTTAGGGCCAAGTAGCAATTGAGTTTGTTTTGGGTTTTTGTTGTTTCTGCCCAATATGACTGGTATTTTTCCTTTTGCTTAGTGACAATTGTGTTGGGTCGAATTCTCTGTGCTACGATGTCACTGTCCTGGGGCTGGTTATTGTTTGTAGTGTTAGTGGTTGCTTCACTGAGTCCCAGGACTAGTTGACTGAGGGTATTCTTCTTTATGGTCCTCTCTTGGCATTTCAAGGCTTCGTAATGATAGCAATGGGGGTTGCTCATTTTTAGGTGTTTCCAAAATTTGGTGGCTCTTTTTTGGATAGTAATTATTAGTGGATATTGGCCTAGTTCTGCCCTGCATGCATTGTTTACGGTTTTCCTTTGAGTCCGGAGGATACTTTTACAGAATTCTGCATGTAGGATCTCAATTGGGTGTTTGTCCCATTTTGTCCCAACAACAAAAACCCAAAGCAAACTCAATTGCTACTTGGCCCTAAACAGACAATATAACATGGCTGATTACCTGACCATGGTAAAGGATAGCAAACTGAGAAAAACCTTGACAATGTACAGACTTAGTGAACATAGCCTGGCGATCGATAAAGATAGACACAGGCAGACCCGGCTACCAAGAGAGGACAGGATATGCTCTCACTGCAGTCAGGGAGTGGTGGAGACAGAGATGCACTTCTTCACAGCTTGTAGAAAATATCAGGGCATAAGGGAGAATTTCTACCCAAAATTCACAAAAATATGCCCGGAATTCAGAAATTTGAATGACGACCAAAAACTCCCATACCTACTAGGGGAAGAGAGAAATTGTGTAACACTAGCAGCACACTATGTTACAGCTTGCCATAAACAGAGGGACAACCACTAAATATAAGAAAAGAGTATATATAAATTATATGAATGTATATTTATACACTCAGGGATATATCTGTTTATACACTGTATGGATAGATCTGTATTTCTGTGTACAAACATGAATGTTTTTTGATGCTTTGGCAACATAAGATGTAACTTGTCATCATGCCAATAAAGCGATTTGAATTGAATTGAATTGAATTGAATTGAGAATGTGGTGCAGTGGGATTGTTACAGGGCTGTGGAGAGAGTGTGGAGCAGTGAGATTGGCACAGGGCTGTGCAGAGTGTGGGGCAGTGGGATTGGTACAGGGCTGTGGAGAGTGTGGGGCTGTGGGATTGGTACAGGGCTGTGGGGAGAGTGGGGCAGTGGGATTGGTACAGGGCTGTGGGGAGAGTGTGAGACAGTGGGATTGGTACAGGGCTGTGGGGAGAGGGTGGTGCAGTTGGATTGTTACAGGGCTGTGGGGAGAGTGTGGGGCAGTGGGATTGATACTGTGCTGTGCAGTGTGTGGGGCTGTGTGATTGGTACAGGGCTGTCGGGAGAGTGTGGGCAGTGGGATTGGTACAGGGCTCTGGGGAGAGTGTCGGGCAGTGGGATTGGTGCAGGGCTGTGCAGAGTGTGGGGCTGTGGGATTGGTACAGGGCTCTGGGGAGAGTGTCGGGCAGTGGGATTGGTACAGGGCTGCGGAGAGAGTGTGGGGCAGTGAGATTGGCACAGGGCTGTGCAGAGTGTGTGGCTGGGGATTGGTACAGGGCTGTGGGGATAGTGCAGCTGTGGGATTGGTACAGTGGGATTGGTACAGGGCTGCGGAGAGAGTGTGGGGCACTGGGATTAGTACGGGCTGTGGGGGGAGTGTGGGGCAGTAAGATTGGTACAGGGCTGTGGGGAGAGTGTGAGACAGTGGGATTGGTACAGGGCTCTGGAGAGAGTGTGGGGCAGTGTGATTGTTACAGGGCTATGGGGAGAGTGTGGGGCAGTGTGATTGGTACAGGGCTGCGGAGAGAGTGTGGGGCAGTGGGATTAGTACGGGGCTGTGGAGAGAGTGTGGGGCAGTGAGATTGGTACAGGGCTGTGGGGAGAGTGTGAGACAGTGGGATTGGTACAGGGCTGTGGGGAGAGTGTGAGACAGTGGGATTGGTACAGGGCTGTGGGGAGAGTGTGGGGCAGTGGGATTGGTACAGGGCTGTGCAGTGTGTGGGGCAGTGGGATTGGTATAGGGCTGTGGAGAGATTGTGGGGCAGTGAGATTAGTACGGGGCTGTGGAGAGAGTGTGGGGCAGTGGGATTAGTACAGGGCTGTGGGGAGAGCGTGGGGCAGTGGGATTGGTGCAGGGCTGTGGAGAGAGTGTGGGGCAGTGGGATTGGTACAGGGCTGTGGAGTGAGTGTGGGGCAGTGGGATTGGTACAGGGCTGTGGGGGGAGTGTGGGCAGTGGGATTAGTACAGTGCTGTGGGGAGAGTGTGGGGCAGTGGGATTGGTACAGGGCTGTGGAGAGAGTGTGGGGCAGTGCGATTGGTACAGGGCTCTGGAGAGAGAGCGGAGCAGCGTGATTAGTGTTGGATTGATACAGGGATATGGGGAGAGTGTGGGTCAGTGGGATTATTTTTGGATTGTTACATGGCTATGGGAAGAAAGCGGGGCAGTGGGATTAGTTTTGGATTGATACAAGGCTATGGGGAGAGTGTGGGGCAGTGGGATTAGTGTTGGATTGATACAAGGCTATGGGGAGGGAGTGGGGCAGTGGGAATGGTGTTGGATTGATACAGGACTATGGGAGAGAGCGGGGCAGTGGGATTAGTGTTGGATTGATACAAGGCTATGGGGAGGGAGTGGGGCAGTGGGATTGGTACAGGGCTGTGGAGAGAGTGTGGGGCAGTGAGATTGGTATAGGGCTGTGGAGAGAGTGTGGGGCAGTGAGACTGGTATAGGGCTGTGGAGAGAGTGTGGGGCAGTGGGATTGGTAAGGTCCCACATAAGATATAAGGGGCTAAAAATTCGGTGGCGCCGCGTTTGGGGCGCCAAGCTCGCCTGGGCGCCGGAAGTCCCGCCCCGGAAGGAGCCGGGAACGCCAGTGGGATATTCAGTTTGAGCGCCCCAAACTGAATATCACAGCGCAATGTGCCGCAGCGCCACACGCTGCGGCACGGCGCACTGCGGTACTGGAGGCCTTCCTCCCCTTCTTGAAGGGGAGGGGCCTGCACCCGCGTGCTCACCGATCGCGAGTGCTGGCAAAATAGCCCGGCACCGAGGAGAAGTGCCGGGCTCTTGGGACACAGCCGGCACTGCCCAGGGTGGGGAGGGATCAGGAGGCCGGGGAGGGCGGCGCAAGGAGGTGCTGGCAGGCGGCCACTGAAAAAAATGGCCGCCCCGCACCTCCCCTTTAATTTGCGCCACTACCGCCACAGGTAAGCCCCCCTGAACCGGTCGAGATTTGCGACTGGCGCTACAGTGGGGGGCGCGACCCAATATCGCGTTCGGGGCGGTAGCGGGGCACTGCGCACACCGATGACGTCATCTGTGGCGGCGCAGCGCTACAGGCTAACGCCGCCATTAGCGCCCCGCTAAATTTTGCGGGAGGCGTGGCCAGTGGCGCTAAAGCCACTGAGTGCCCTCTTTAGGCGCTAACTGGTGGCGCAGCCCACCGAATTTCTATGCCAAGGTCCCAGATAAAAGATTAGCGTGTAAAGTTAAGGCACATGGGAATGGGGGCAAGGTATTGACTTGGATAGAGAACTGGTTGGCAGATAGAAAGCAAAGAGTTGGAATAAACGGATCTTTTTCCGAGTGGCAGGCAGTGACTAGTGGGGTACCACCCAGCTATTCACAATATATATTAATGATCTAGACAAGGGAACCAGATGTAATATCTCCAAATTTGCAGATGACACAAAGCTGGGTGGACGTGTGTGCTGTGAGGAGGATGCGAAGAAACTCCAGGATGATTTGGACAGGTTGGGTGATTGGGCAGAAGCATGGCAGATGCAATATAACGTAGATAAATGTGAGGTTATCCACTTTGGTGTCAAAATCAGGAAGGCAGATTATTATCTGAATGGCAATAGATTGGGAGAAGGGGAAGTGCAACGAGACCTGGGTGTCCTTGTGCACCAGTCGATGAAGGTAAGCATGCAGGTGCAGCAGGCGGTTAAGAAGGCAAATGGTATGCTGGCCTTCATAGCTAGAGGGTTTGAGTACAGGAACAAGGATGTCTTGCTACAGTTGTACAGGGCCTTGGTGAGACCACATCTTGAGTATTGTGTGCAGTTTTGGTCGCCTTATCTGAGGAAGGATATTCTGGCCATGGAAGGACTTAAGCGAAGATTCAACAGGCTGATACCTGGGATGGCAGGAATGACGTATGAGGAGAGATTGGGTCGATTGGGCTTGTACTCGCTGGAGTTTAGAAGAATGAGAGGGGATCTCATTGAAACTTATAAAATTCTGGCAGGATGGACAGACTAGATGCAGGGAGGATGTTCCCGATAGTCGGGGAATCCAGAACCAGGGGTCACAGACTAAGGATAAGGGGTAGGCCTTCTAGGACAGAAATGAGGAGGAATTTCTTCACCCAGAGAGTGGTGAACCTGTGGAATTCTCTACCACAGAAGGCAGTAGAGGCCAAATCATTAAATATTTTCAAGAAGGTGTTGGATATATTTCTTAAGGCTAAATGGATCAAGGGGTATGGGGAGAAAGCAGGTACCGGGTACTGAACTTGGATGATCAGCCATGATCACATTGAATGGCGGAGCAGGCCCGAGGGGCCGAATGGCCTACTCCTGCTCCTATCTTCTATGTTTCTATGGTACAAGGCTGTGGGGCAGTGGGATTTGTACAGGGCAGTGGGGATTGTGTGGGGCATTGGCATTGGTACGGGGCTGTGGGGAGAGTGTGGGGCAGTGGGATTGGTACAGGGCTGTGGGGAGAGTGTGGGGCAGTGTGATTGGTACAGTGCTGTGGGGAGAGTGTGGGGCAGTGGGATTGGTACAGGGCTGTGGGGAGAGTGTGGGGCAGTGGGATTGGTACAGGGCTGTGGGGAGAGTGTGGGGCAGTGGGATTGGTACAGGGCTGTGGGGAGAGTCTGGGACAGTGGGATTGGTACAGGGCTGTGGAGAGAGTGTGGGGCAGTGGGATTGGTACAGGGCTGCGGAGAGAGTGGGGCAGTGGGATTGGCACAGGGCTGTGGATAGAGTGTGGGGCAGTGGGATTGGTACAGGGCTGTGGATAGAGTGTGGGGCAGTGGGATTGGTACAGGGCTGTGGGGAGAATGTGGGACAGTGGGAATGGTACAGGGCTGTGGAGAGAGTGTGGGGCAGTGGGAATGGTACAAGGCTGTGGAGAGAGTGTGGGGCAGTGAGATTGGTACAGGGCTGTGGAGAGAGTGTGGGGCAGTGGGATTGGTACAGGGCTGTGGGGAGAGTCTGGGACAGTGTGATTGGTACAGGGCTGTGGAGAGAGTGTGGGGCAGTGGGATTGATACAGGGCTGCGGAGAGAGTGGGGCAGTGGGATTGGTACAGGGCTGTGGAGAGAGTGTGGGGCAGTGGGATTGGTACAGGGCTGTGGGGAGAGTGTGGGGCAGTGGGATTGGTACAGGGCTGTGGAGAGAGTGTGGGGCAGTGGGATTGGTACAGGGCTGTGGAGAGAGTGTGGGGCAGTGGGATTGGTACAGGGCTGTGGAGAGATTGTGGGGCAGTGAGATTGGTACAGGGCTGTGGATAGAGTTTGGGGCAGTGGGATTGGTACAGGGCTGTGGAGAGAGTGTGGGGCAGTGGGATTGGTACAGGGCTGTGGAGAGTGTGGGGCAGTGAGATTGGTACAGGGCTGTGGATAGAGTTTGGGGCAGTGGGATTGGTACAGGGCTGTGGAGAGAGTGTGGGGCAGTGGGATTGGTACAGGGCTGTGGATAGAGTTTGGGGCAGTGGGATTGGTACAGGGCTGTGGAGAGAGTGTGGGGCAGTGGGATTGGTACAGGGCCGTTGGGAGAGTGTGGGGCAGTGGGATTGGTACAGGGCTGTGGAGAGAGTGTGGGGCAGTGAGATTGGTATACATAAGAACATAAGAAATAGGAGCAGGAGTAGGCCAATCGGCCCCTCGAGCCTGCTCCACCATTCAATAAGATCATGGCTGATCTGATCCTAACCTCAAATCTACTATCACTCTACATCCCTCCCGAACCCATGTGATCTCCTGGGAGAGGCGAAAAACCAGATAAAAAACCCAATGGCCAATTTGGGAGAAAAAAACCTGGGAAATTCCTTTCCGACCCATCTAGGCGATCGAATCTCGTCCAGGAGATCACTGTCCCTATATTTTCTACAGTACTTACCTTCTGTAAAAGGTGATCTCCACCCCAGCCAGGAACAGGAATAGAACCATCACCTGAAATCTAACACATAATTAGAACACAAGAAGTAGGAGCAGAACCAGGCTACACGGCCCATGGGCCCGCTCCGTTACCCACAGGGCCATGACCGTTCCGAACCTAGACTCATGTCCAATTTCCTGCCCGCTCCCCGTAACCCCTAATTCCCTTTACTTCTAAGAAACTGTCTATTTCTGTTTTAAATTTATTTAATGATGTAGCTTCCACAGCTTTCTGGGGCAGCAAATTCCACAGACCTACTACCCTTTGAGTGAAGAAGTTTCTCCTCATCTCAGTTTTGAAAGAGCAGCCCCTTATTCTAAGATTATGCCCCCTAGTTCTAGTTTCACCCATCATTGGGAACATCCTCCCCACATCCACCCAATCAAGCCCCTTCACAATCTTATATGTTTCAATAAGATCGCCTCTCATTCTTCTGAACTCCAATGAGTAGAGTCCCAATCTACTCAACCTCTCCTCATATGTCCACCCCCTCATCCCCGGGATTAACCGAGTGAACCTTCTTTGTACTGACTCGAGAGCAAGTATGTCTTTTCTTAAGTATGGACACCAAAACTGTATGCAGTATTCCAGGTGCGGTCTCACCAATACCTTGTACAACTGCAACAATACCTCCCTATTTTTATATTCTATCCCCCTAGCAGTAAAAGCCAACATTCCATGGCCTTCTTGATCACTTGCTGCACCTGCATACTAACTTTTTGAGTTTCGTGCACCAGGACCCCCAGATCCCTTTGTACTACAGTACTTTCCAGTTTCTTGCCATTAAGATAATAACTTGCTCTATGATTTTTCCTGCCAAAGTGCATAACCTCACACTTTCCAGTATTGTATTCCATCTGCCAAATCTCTGCCCACTTACTTAGCCTGTCTATGTCCCTTTGCAGGTTTTTTATGTCCTCCTCACTCACTACTTTCCTTCCCATCTTTGTATCATCTGCAAACTTTGATATGTTACACTCGGTCCCCTCCTCCAAATCATTAATATAGATTGTAAAGAGTTGGGGACCCAGCACTGACCCCTGCGGAACACCACTAGTTACTGATTGCCAGTCTGAGAACGAACCATTTACCCCAACTCTCTGCTTACTGTTAGATAGCCAATCCTCCACCCATGCCAGAATATTACCCCCAATCCCATGATTTTTTATCTTGAGCAATAATCTTTTGTGTGGCACCTTGTCAAATGCCTTTTGGAAGTCTAAATACACTACGTCCACTGGTTCCCTTTTATCCACCCTGTATGTTACTTCCTCAAAGAACTCAAGCAAATTTGTCAAACATGACTTCCCCTTCATGAAACCATGCTGAGTTTGTCCTATTAAATTATGTTTATCCAAATGTCCCGTTACTGTCTCCTTAATAATGGACACTAAAATTTTACCAACCACAGATGTTAGGCTAACAGGTCTATAGTTTCCAGCCTTCTGCCTACTACCCTTTTTAAATAAGGGTGTTACATTAGCAGTTTTCCAATCTGCCGGGACCTTTGCTGAGTCCAGGGAGTTTTGGAAAATTATTACCAATGCATCCACAATCCCTACCGCCACTTCCCTCAAGACCCTAGGATGAAAGCCATCAGGTCCAGGGGATTTATCCGCCTTGAGTCCCATTATTTTACCAAGTACCACTTCCTTAGTGATTTTAATCGTATTTAGCTCCCCCCGCCCCCCCAGAGCCCCCTGTTTGTCCAGTGTTGGGATATTCTTAGTGTCCTCTACCGTAAAGACTGATACAAAATAATTGTTCAGCGTTTTTGCCATCTCCATGTTTCCCACCATTAATTTCCCGGTCTCATCCTCTAAGGGACCAACATTTACTTTAGCCACCCTTTTTCTTTTTATATAACTATAGAAACTTTTGCTATCTGTTTTTATATTTTTTGCTAATTTACTTTCATAATCTATCTTCCCTTTCTTAATCAATCTTTTAGTTATTTTTTGCTGTCTTTTGAAGACTTCCCAATCTTCTATCCTCCCACTAGATTTGGCTACCTTATATGCCCTTGTTTTTAGTCGGATACTATCCTTAATTACTTTACTTAGCCACGGATGGCTATCTTTACTTTTACACCCTTTTTTCCTCAGTGGAATATATTTTTTTTGGAAGTTGTAAAATAACTCCTTAAATGTACACCACTGATCATGTACCGTCTTACCCTTTAATCTATTTCCCCAGTCCACTCTAATCAATTCTGCTCTCATACCTTCATAGTCTCCTTTATTCAAGCTTAGCACGCTTGTTTGAGATCCAACCTTCTCACCCTCTAATTGAATATGGAATTCAACCATGTATGGTCACTCATTCCAAGGGGATCCTTTACTAGGACATTTTGAATTAATCCTGTCTCATTACACAGGACCAAATCTAAGGTTGCTTGCCCCCTGGTCAGTTCAGTTACATACTGCTCAAGAAACCCATCCCTAATACACTCAATGAACTCATCCTCAAGGCTGCCCTGCCCAATTTGATTTGTCCAGTTAATATGATAGTTAATATCCCCCATAATTATAGATGCTCCCTTATTACAAGCCTCAACTATTTCCTGATTAATACTCCGTCCAACAGAGTTGCAACTGATTGGAGGCCTATAGACTACGCCCACTAGTGTTTTTTTCCCCTTATTATTCCGTATCTCCACCCAAACTGTTTCACTATCCTGATCCTTTGACCCAATATCATTTCTCTGTATTACAGTGATTCCTTCCTTTATTAACATAGCCACCCCACCTCCCCTTCCTTCCTGCCTGTCCTTCCTGATTGTTAAATAACCTGGTATATTTAATTCCCAGTCATGGTCACCCTGCAGCCATGTTTCTGTAATGGCCACAAGATCATACCCATATGTAGTTATTTGTGCTGTTAACTCGTCCATTTTGTTACGAATGCTACATGCATTCAGATAAAGAACTTTCAAATATGTTTTGTGACACTTAGTTCCTGCTTTTTCCCTTTTTACTACTTTATCTTTTACTCCATACCTTCTGTCCCTTCCTGACATGCTCTGCTTTTTAATTCCCCCACTGCTACCTAAGTCTATGATCTTCTCCGTAGTCATTTTTATTATTTGCTCTCTAGAAACCTCCCCCCCACTAATTAGTTTAAAGCCCTCTCTACAGCCCTAGTTATATGATTCACCAGGATTCTAGTCCCAGCACTGGCCAAGTGAAGTCTGTCCCAACAGAACAGCTCCCTCTTGTCCCAGTACTGGTGCCAGTGTCCCAAGAAGCAAAACCCATTTTTCCCACACCAGTCTTGGAGCCACGCATTTAACTCTCTAATTTTATTTATCCTAGCCAAATTCGCTCGTGGCTCAGGTAATAATCCAGAGATTATTACCCTTGAGGTTCTGTTTTTTAATTTGACCCCTAGCTGTTCATACTCCTTTAACAGAACCTTCTTCCTTGTCCTATCTACGTCATTTGTACCAACATGGACCACGACAACTGGATCCTCCCCCTCCCGCTCCAAGTTTCTTTCCAGCCCAGAAGAGATGGCCTTAACCCTGGCACCGGGCAGACAACACAGCCTTCGGGACTCCCGCTTTCGACTGCAGAGAACCCTATCTATCCCCCTAATGATACTATCCCCTACCACTACAACATTTCTTTTTACTCCCCCCACTTGAATGGCCCCCTGTTCCACGGTGCTGTGGCCAGGTTGCTCATCCTCCCTGCAGTCCCCGCTCCCGCCCTCACAGGGAGAAAGAATCTCGAAACTGTTTGACAAGAGCAAGGGCTGCGTCTCCTTCAAAACTGCCTCCTGGATCCCTGTACCTGCCTCACTCATAGTCACACCGTCCTATCCCTGACCATGGGCAACATCTGAATTAATTAATTTCATAGGTGTGACTACCTCCTGAAACATAGAGTCCAGGAACTTCTCCCCCTCCCTGATGTGTCGCAGTGTCTGAAGCTCAGTCTCAAGCACCTCAATAGGGAGCCGGAGTTCCTCTAGCAGCAAACACTTGTCACAGATGTAATCACCGTGAGCCTCAATGGGGTCCACCGGCTCCCACATCTCGCAACAGTAACACATCACCTGCTCCATTCTATATAATTAATAAAATTTCTTATTATTAGTTATGAAGACCCTGCCCGGATATAGATGATAATATAAAACCACTATTCAATAGGACTTAGCAACTTAAAGGTATAAAAGAGAAGGAAGAAAACCAACCAACCAGCTGATCACCAACCTTCTCCTTGAATACTGTCTGTGGGGCCTGTTTGGTTGACTCATCTCGCTGCTCCGCTTCCGCAGTGCTGTCTAAGCCTGGGAGTGGGGAACAAAACAGAGCAAAAAACACACCCTCACCTCCCACTTGCCCGAACTCTCCCACTTACCAAACTCTCGCTTGCACTCAATGCCACAGCACTCTAGGGCTGTGGGGAGAGTGCAGGGCAGTGGGATTACGCGGGATTGATACAGGGCTATGGGGAGAGAGCGGGGCTGTGGGAATAGTGTTGGATTGATACAAGGCTATGGGGAGAGAGTGGGGCAGTGCGATCACTGTTGGATTGATACAAGGCTATGGGAAGGGAGTGGGGCAGTGGGATTAGTGTTGGATTGATATGGGACTATGGGGAAGAGAGTGGGGCAGTGGGATTTGTGTTGGATTGATACAGGGCTATGGGGAAGAGAGCGGGGCAGTGGGATTAGTGTTGGATTGATACAAGGCTATGGGGAGAGTGTGGGGCAGTGGGATTAGTGTTGGATTGATACAAGGCTATGGGGAGGGAGTGGGGCAGTGAGATTCATGTTGGATTGATACAGGACTATGGGAGAGAGCGGGGCAGTGGGATTAGTGTTGGATTGATACAGGGCTATGGGGAGAGTATGGGCAGTGGGATTGGTACAGGGCTGTGGAGAGAGTGTGTTGCAGTGAGATTGGTACAGGGCTGTGGGGAGAGTGTGGGGCAGTGGGATTGGTACAGGGCTGTGTGGAGATTGTGGGGCATTAAGATAGGTACAGGGCTGTGGAGAGAGTGTGGGGCAGTGCGATTGGTACAGGGCTGTGGGGAGTGTGTGAGGCAATGGGATTGGTACAGGGCTGTGGGGAGAGTGTGTGGCAGTGGGATTGGGACAGGGCTGTGGGGAGAGTGTGGGGCAGTGAGATTGGTACAGGGCTGTGGAGAGAGTGTGGGGCAGTAAGATTGGTACAGGGCTGTGGAGAGAGTGTGGGTTAGTGGGATTGGTGCAGGGCTGTGGGGAGAGTGAGGCAGTGGGATTTCTACACGGCTGTGGGGAGAGTGTGGGGCAGTGGGATTGGTACAGGGCTGTGGGTAGAGTGTGGGGCAGTGGGATTGGTACAGGGCTGTGGGGAGATTGTGGGGCAGTGTGATTGGTACAAGGCTGTGGGGAGAGTGTGGGGCAGTGGGATTGGTACAGGGCTGTGAAGAGAGTGTGGGGCAGTGGAAATTGTACAGGGCTGTGGAGAGAGTGTGGGGCAGTGGGATTGGTACAGGGCTGTGGGGAGAGTGTGGTGCACTGGGATTGGTACTGGGCTGTGGGGAGAGTGTGGGGCAGTGGGATTGGTACAGGGCTGTGGGTAGAGTGTGGGGCAGTGGGATTGGTACAGGGCTGTGGGGAGAGTGTGGGGCAGTGGGATTGGTACAGGGCTGTGAAGAGAGTGTGGGGCAGTGGAAATTGTACAGGGCTGTGGAGAGAGTGTGGGGCAGTGGGATTGGTACAGGGCTGTGGGGAGAGTGTGGTGCACTGGGATTGGTACTGGGCTGTGGGGAGAGTGTGGGGCAGTGGGATTGGTACAGGGCTGTGGGTAGAGTGTGGGGCAGTGGGATTGGTACAGGGCTGTGGGGAGAGTGTGGGGCAGTGGGATTGGTACAGGGCTGTGGGGAGTGTGTGGGGCAGTGGGATTGGTGCAGAGCTGTGGGGAGAGTGTGAGACAGTGTGATTGGTACAGGGCTGTGGGGAGAGTGTGGGGCAGTGGGATTGGTACAGGGCTGTGGAGAGAGTGTGGGGCAGTGGGATTGATACAAGGCTGTGGGGAGAGTGTGGGGCAGTGGGATTGGTACAGGGCTGTGAGAGAGTGTGGGGCAGTGTGATTGGTACAGGGCTGTGGGGATAGTGTGAGGCAGTGAGATTGGTACAGTGCTGTGGGGAGAGTGTGGGGCACTGGGATTGGTACAGGGCTCTGAAGAGAGTGTGGGGCAGTGGGATTGGTACAGGGCTGTGGGGAGAGTGTGGGGCAGTGGGATTGGTACAGGGCTGTGAAGAGAGTGGGGCAGTGGGATTGGTACATGGCTGTGGAGAGAGTGTGGGGCAGTGAGATTGGTACATGGCTGCAGAGAGAATGTGGGGCAGTGGGATTGGTACAGGGTTGTGGAGAGTGTGTGGGGCATTGGGATTGGTACACGGCTGTGGGGAGAGTGTGGGGCAGTGGGATTGGTACAGGGCTGTGGGGAGAGCGTGGGGCAGTGGGATTGGTACACGGCTGTGGAGAGAGTGTGGGGCAGTGAGATTGGTACATGGCTGCAGAGAGAATGGGGCAGTGGGATTGGTACAGGGCTGTGGGGAGAGTGTGGGGCAGTGGGATTGGTACAGGGCTGTGGATAGAATGTGGGGCAGTGGGATTGGTACAGGGCTGTGGGGAGAGTGTGGGGCTGTGGGATTGGTACAGGGCTGTGGGGAGAGTGTGGGGCAGTGGGATTGGTACAGGGCTGTGGGGAGAGTGTGAGACAGTGTGATTGGTACAGGGCTGTGGGGAGAGTGTGGGGCAGTGGGATTGGTACATGGCTGTGGGGAGAGTGTGGGGCAGTGGGATTGGTAAAGGCTGTGGAGAGAAAGTGGGGCAGTGGGATTGGTACAGGGCTGTGGGGAGCATGTGGGGCAGTGAGAATGGTAAAGGGCTGTGGAGAGAGTGTGGGGCAGTGGGATTGGTACAGGGCTGTGGAGAGTGTGGGCAGTAAGATTGGTACAGGGCTGTGAAGAGAGGGTGGGGCAGTGGGATTGGTACAGGGCTGTGGGGAGTGTGGGGCAGTGGCATTGGTAGAGGGCTGTGGAGAAAGTGTGGGGCAGTGGGATTGGTACAGTGCTGTGGAGAGAGTGTGGGGCAGTGGGATTGGTACAGTGCTGTGGAGAGAGTGTGGGGCAGTGGGATTGGTACAGGGCTGTGGGGAGTGTGGGGCAGTGAGATTGGTACACGGATGTGGGAAGAGTGTGGGGCAGTGAGATTGGTACAAGGCTGTGGGGAGAGTGTGAGACAGTGGGATTGGTTCAGGGCTCTGGGCTGAGTGTGGGGCAATGGGATTGGTACAGGGCTTTGTGGAGAGAGTGGGGCATTGGGAGTGGAACAGGGTTGTGGAGAGAGTGTGGAGCAGTGGGATTGGTACAGGGCTGTTGGGAGTGTGGGGCAGTGAGATTGGTACAGAGCTGTGGGGAGAGAGTGGGGCAATGGGATTGGTACAGGGCTGTGGAGATAGTGTGGGCAGTGGGATTGGTACAGGGTTGTGGGGAGAGAGTGGGGCAAAGGGATTGGTACAGGGCTGTGGAGAGAGTGTGGGCAGTGGGATTGGTACAGGGCTTTGGGGAGAATGTGGGGCAGTGGGATTGGTACAGGGCTGTGGGGAGAGTGTGGGGCAGTGGGATTGGTACAGGGCTGTGGAGAGAGTGTGGTGCAGTGGGATTGGTACAGGGCTGTGGGGAGATTGTGGGGCAGTGTGATTGGTACAAGGCTGTGGGGAGAGTGTGGGGCAGTGGGATTGGTACAGAGCTGTGGGGAGAATGTGGGACAGTGGGATTGGTATAGGGCTGTGGGGATAGTGTGGGGCAGTGGGATTGGTACATGGCTGTGGAGAGAAAGTGGGTCGGTGGGATTGGTACAGCGCTGTGGGGAGAGTGTGGGGCAGTGGGATTGGTACAGCGCTGTGGGGAGAGTGTGGGGCAGTGGGATTGGTACAGAGCTGTGGGGAGAGTGTGGGGCAGTGGGATTGGTACAGAGCTGTGGGGAGAATGTGGGGCAGTGGGATTGGTACTTGGCTGTGGAGAGAAAGTGGGTCGGTGGGATTGGTACAGGGCTGTGGGGAGAGTGGGTCAGTGGGATTGGTACAGAGCTGTGCTGAGAGTGTGGGGTAGTGGGATTGGTACAGAGCTGTGGGGCGAGTGAGGCAGTGGGATTGGTACAGAGCTGTGGGGAGAGTGTGGGGCAGTGGGATTGGTACAGAGCTGTGGGGAGAGTGTGGGGCAGTGGGATTGGTACAGGGCTGTGGAGAGATTGTGGGGCAGTGGGATTGGTACAGGGCTGTGGGGAGAGTGTGGGGCAGTGGGATTGGTACAGGGTTGTGGAGAGAGTGTGGAGCAGTGGGATTGGTGCAGGGCTGTTGGGAGTGTGGGGCAGTGAGATTGGTACAGAGCTGTGGGGAGAGAGTGGGGCAATGGGATTGGTACAGGGCTGTGGGGAGAGAGTGGGGCAAAGGGATTGGTACAGGGCTGTGGAGAGAGTGTGGGGCAGTGGGATTGGTACAGGGTTGTGGGGAGAGAGTGGGGCAAAGGGATTGGTACAGGGCTGTGGAGAGAGTGTGGGGCAGTGGGATTGGTACAGGGCTTTGGGGAGAATGTGGGGCAGTGGGATTGGTACAGGGCTGTGGGGAGAGTGTGGGGCAGTGGGATTGGTACAGGGCTGTGGAGAGAGTGTGGTGCAGTGGGATTGGTACAGGGCTGTGGGGAGAGTGTGGGGCAGTGGGATTGGTACAGGGCTGTGGGGAGAGTGTGGGTTAGTGGGATTGGTACAGGGCTGTGGGGAGAGTGGGGCAGTGGGATTGGTACAGAGCTGTGGGGAGAGTGTGGGGCAGTGGGATTGGTACAGAGCTGTGGGGAGAGTGTGGGGCAGTGGGATTGGTACAGGGCTGTGGAGAGATTGTGGGGCAGTGGGATTGGTACAGGGCTGTTGAGAGTGTGTGGGGCAGTGGGATTGGTACAGGGCTGTGGGGAGAGTGTGGGGCAGTGTGATTGGTACAGGGCTGTGGAGAGAGTGTGGGGCAGTGGGATTGGTACAAGGCTGTGGGGAGAGTGGGGCAGTGGGATTGGTACAGGGCTGTGAAGAGAGTGTGGGGCAGTGGAAATTGTACAGGGCTGTGGAGAGAGTGTGGGGCAGTGGGATTGGTACAGGGCTGTGGGGAGAGTGTGGTGCACTGGGATTGGTACTGGGCTGTGGGGAGAGTGTGGGGCAGTGGGATTGGTACAGGGCTGTGGGTAGAGTGTGGGGCAGTGGGATTGGTACAGGGCTGTGGGGAGAGTGTGGGGCAGTGGGATTGGTACAGGGCTGTGGGGAGTGTGTGGGGCAGTGGGATTGGTGCAGAGCTGTGGGGAGAGTGTGAGACAGTGTGATTGGTACAGGGCTGTGGGGAGAGTGTGGGGCAGTGGGATTGGTACAGGGCTGTGGAGAGAGTGTGGGGCAGTGGGATTGATACAAGGCTGTGGGGAGAGTGTGGGGCAGTGGGATTGGTACAGGGCTGTGAGAGAGTGTGGGGCAGTGTGATTGGTACAGGGCTGTGGGGATAGTGTGAGGCAGTGAGATTGGTACAGTGCTGTGGGGAGAGTGTGGGGCACTGGGATTGGTACAGGGCTCTGAAGAGAGTGTGGGGCAGTGGGATTGGTACAGGGCTGTGGGGAGAGTGTGGGGCAGTGGGATTGGTACAGGGCTGTGAAGAGAGTGGGGCAGTGGGATTGGTACATGGCTGTGGAGAGAGTGTGGGGCAGTGAGATTGGTACATGGCTGCAGAGAGAATGTGGGGCAGTGGGATTGGTACAGGGTTGTGGAGAGTGTGTGGGGCATTGGGATTGGTACACGGCTGTGGGGAGAGTGTGGGGCAGTGGGATTGGTACAGGGCTGTGGGGAGAGCGTGGGGCAGTGGGATTGGTACACGGCTGTGGAGAGAGTGTGGGGCAGTGAGATTGGTACATGGCTGCAGAGAGAATGGGGCAGTGGGATTGGTACAGGGCTGTGGGGAGAGTGTGGGGCAGTGGGATTGGTACAGGGCTGTGGATAGAATGTGGGGCAGTGGGATTGGTACAGGGCTGTGGGGAGAGTGTGGGGCTGTGGGATTGGTACAGGGCTGTGGGGAGAGTGTGGGGCAGTGGGATTGGTACAGGGCTGTGGGGAGAGTGTGAGACAGTGTGATTGGTACAGGGCTGTGGGGAGAGTGTGGGGCAGTGGGATTGGTACATGGCTGTGGGGAGAGTGTGGGGCAGTGGGATTGGTAAAGGCTGTGGAGAGAAAGTGGGGCAGTGGGATTGGTACAGGGCTGTGGGGAGCATGTGGGGCAGTGAGAATGGTAAAGGGCTGTGGAGAGAGTGTGGGGCAGTGGGATTGGTACAGGGCTGTGGAGAGTGTGGGCAGTAAGATTGGTACAGGGCTGTGAAGAGAGGGTGGGGCAGTGGGATTGGTACAGGGCTGTGGGGAGTGTGGGGCAGTGGCATTGGTAGAGGGCTGTGGAGAAAGTGTGGGGCAGTGGGATTGGTACAGTGCTGTGGAGAGAGTGTGGGGCAGTGGGATTGGTACAGTGCTGTGGAGAGAGTGTGGGGCAGTGGGATTGGTACAGGGCTGTGGGGAGTGTGGGGCAGTGAGATTGGTACACGGATGTGGGAAGAGTGTGGGGCAGTGAGATTGGTACAAGGCTGTGGGGAGAGTGTGAGACAGTGGGATTGGTTCAGGGCTCTGGGCTGAGTGTGGGGCAATGGGATTGGTACAGGGCTTTGTGGAGAGAGTGGGGCATTGGGAGTGGAACAGGGTTGTGGAGAGAGTGTGGAGCAGTGGGATTGGTACAGGGCTGTTGGGAGTGTGGGGCAGTGAGATTGGTACAGAGCTGTGGGGAGAGAGTGGGGCAATGGGATTGGTACAGGGCTGTGGAGATAGTGTGGGCAGTGGGATTGGTACAGGGTTGTGGGGAGAGAGTGGGGCAAAGGGATTGGTACAGGGCTGTGGAGAGAGTGTGGGGCAGTGGGATTGGTACAGGGCTTTGGGGAGAATGTGGGGCAGTGGGATTGGTACAGGGCTGTGGGGAGAGTGTGGGGCAGTGGGATTGGTACAGGGCTGTGGAGAGAGTGTGGTGCAGTGGGATTGGTACAGGGCTGTGGGGAGATTGTGGGGCAGTGTGATTGGTACAAGGCTGTGGGGAGAGTGTGGGGCAGTGGGATTGGTACAGAGCTGTGGGGAGAATGTGGGACAGTGGGATTGGTATAGGGCTGTGGGGATAGTGTGGGGCAGTGGGATTGGTACATGGCTGTGGAGAGAAAGTGGGTCGGTGGGATTGGTACAGCGCTGTGGGGAGAGTGTGGGGCAGTGGGATTGGTACAGCGCTGTGGGGAGAGTGTGGGGCAGTGGGATTGGTACAGAGCTGTGGGGAGAGTGTGGGGCAGTGGGATTGGTACAGAGCTGTGGGGAGAATGTGGGGCAGTGGGATTGGTACTTGGCTGTGGAGAGAAAGTGGGTCGGTGGGATTGGTACAGGGCTGTGGGGAGAGTGGGTCAGTGGGATTGGTACAGGGCTGTGCTGAGAGTGTGGGGTAGTGGGATTGGTACAGAGCTGTGGGGCGAGTGAGGCAGTGGGATTGGTACAGAGCTGTGGGGAGAGTGTGGGGCAGTGGGATTGGTACAGAGCTGTGGGGAGAGTGTGGGGCAGTGGGATTGGTACAGGGCTGTGCAGAGATTGTGGGGCAGTGGGATTGGTACAGGGCTGTGGGGAGAGTGTGGGGCAGTGGGATTGGTACAGGGTTGTGGAGAGAGTGTGGAGCAGTGGGATTGGTGCAGGGCTGTTGGGAGTGTGGGGCAGTGAGATTGGTACAGAGCTGTGGGGAGAGAGTGGGGCAATGGGATTGGTACAGGGCTGTGGGGAGAGAGTGGGGCAAAGGGATTGGTACAGGGCTGTGGAGAGAGTGTGGGGCAGTGGGATTGGTACAGGGTTGTGGGGAGAGAGTGGGGCAAAGGGATTGGTACAGGGCTGTGGAGAGAGTGTGGGGCAGTGGGATTGGTACAGGGCTTTGGGGAGAATGTGGGGCAGTGGGATTGGTACAGGGCTGTGGGGAGAGTGTGGGGCAGTGGGATTGGTACAGGGCTGTGGAGAGAGTGTGGTGCAGTGGGATTGGTACAGGGCTGTGGGGAGAGTGTGGGGCAGTGGGATTGGTACAGGGCTGTGGGGAGAGTGTGGGTTAGTGGGATTGGTACAGGGCTGTGGGGAGAGTGGGGCAGTGGGATTGGTACAGAGCTGTGGGGAGAGTGTGGGGCAGTGGGATTGGTACAGAGCTGTGGGGAGAGTGTGGGGCAGTGGGATTGGTACAGGGCTGTGGAGAGATTGTGGGGCAGTGGGATTGGTACAGGGCTGTTGAGAGTGTGTGGGGCAGTGGGATTGGTACAGGGCTGTGGGGAGAGTGTGGGGCAGTGTGATTGGTACAGGGCTGTGGAGAGAGTGTGGGGCAGTGGGATTGGTACAAGGCTGTGGGGAGAGTGGGGCAGTGGGATTGGTACAGGGCTGTGGGGAGAGTGTGGGGCAGTGGGATTGGTACAAGGCTGTGGGGAGAGTGCGGGGTAGTGGGATTGGTACAGGGCTGTAGGGAGAGTGTGGGGCAGTGGGATTGGTACAGGGCTGTGGGGAGATTGTGGGGCAGTGTGATTGGTACAGGGCTGTGGAGAGAGTGTGGGGCAGTGGGATTGGTACAGGGCTGTAGGGAGAGTGTGGGGCAGTGGGATTGGTACAGGGCTGTGGAGAGAGTGTGGGGCAGTGGGTTTGGTACAGGGCTGTGGAGAGAGTGTGGGGCAGTGGGATTGGTACAGGGCTGTGGGGAGAGAGTGGGGCAAAGGGATTGGTACAGGGCTGTGGAGAGAGTGTGGGGCAGTGGGATTGGTACAGGGTTGTGGGGAGAGAGTGGGGCAAAGGGATTGGTACAGGGCTGTGGAGAGAGTGTGGGGCAGTGGGATTGGTACAGGGCTTTGGGGAGAATGTGGGGCAGTGGGATTGGTACAGGGCTGTGGGGAGAGTGTGGGGCAGTGGGATTGGTACAGGGCTGTGGAGAGAGTGTGGTGCAGTGGGATTGGTACAGGGCTGTGGGGAGAGTGTGGGTTAGTGGGATTGGTACAGGGCTGTGGGGAGAGTGGGGCAGTGGGATTGGTACAGAGCTGTGGGGAGAGTGTGGGGCAGTGGGATTGGTACAGAGCTGTGGGGAGAGTGTGGGGCAGTGGGATTGGTACAGGGCTGTGGAGAGATTGTGGGGCAGTGGGATTGGTACAGGGCTGCTGAGAGTGTGTGGGGCAGTGGGATTGGTACAGGGCTGTGGGGAGAGTGTGGGGCAGTGGGATTGGTACAAGGCTGTGGGGAGAGTGTGGGGCAGTGTGATTGGTACAGGGCTGTGGAGAGAGTGTGGGGCAGTGGGATTGGTACAAGGCTGTGGGGAGAGTGGGGCAGTGGGATTGGTACAGGGCTGTGGGGAGAGTGTGGGGCAGTGGGATTGGTACAAGGCTGTGGGGAGATTGTGGGGCAGTGTGATTGGTACAAGGCTGTCGGGAGAGTGCGGGGTAGTGGGATTGGTACAGGGCTGTAGGGAGAGTGTGGGGCAGTGGGATTGGTACAGGGCTGTGGGGAGATTGTGGGGCAGTGTGATTGGTACAAGGCTGTGGGGAGAGTGCGGGGTAGTGGGATTGGTACAGGGCTGTAGGGAGAGTGTGGGGCAGTGGGTTTGGTACAGGGCTGTGGAGAGAGTGCGGGGCAGTGGGATTGGTACAGGGCTGTTGGGAGAGTGTGGGACTGTGGGATTGGTACAGGGCTGTGGGGAGAGTGCGGGGCAGTGGGATTGGTACAGGGCTGTTGGGAGAGTGTGGGTCTGTGGGATTGGTACAGGGCTGTGGAGAGAGTGTGGGGCAGTGGGATTGGTACAGGGCTGTGGGGAGAGTGTGGGGCAGTGGGATTGGTAAAGCCTGTGGGGAGAGTGTGGGGCAGTGGGATTGGTACAGGGCTGTGGAGAGAGTGTGGGGCAGTGGGATTGGTACAGGGCTGTGGGGAGAGTGTGGGGCAGTGGGATTGGTACAGGGCTGTGGGGAGAGTGTGGGGCAGTGGGATTGGTACAGGGCTGTGGAGAGAGTGTGGGGCAGTGGGATTGGCACAGGGCTGTGGGGAGAGTGTGGGGCAGTGGGATTGGTACAGGGCTGTGGGGAGAGTGTGGGGCAGTGAGAGTATTACAGGGCTGTGGAGAGAGTGTGGGGCAGTGTGATTGGTACAGGGCTGGGGAGAGAGTGTGGGGCAGTGGGATTGGTACAGGGCTGTGGGGAGAGTGTGGGGCAGTGGGATTGTCACAGGGTTGTGGAGAGTGTGTGGGGCAGTGTAATTGCTACAGGGCTGTGGGGAGATTGTGGATTAGTGGGATTGGTGCAGGGCTGTGGGGAGAGTTGGGGCAGTGGGATTGGTACAGGGCTGTGGGGAGAGTGTGGGTTAGTGGGATTGGTGCAGGGCTGTGGGGAGAGTGTGGGTTAGTGGGATTGGTGCAGGGCTGTGGGGAGAGTTGGGGCAGTGGGATTGGTACAGGGCTGTGGGGAGAGTTGGGGCAGTGGGATTGCTACAGGGCTGTGGGGAGAGTGTGGGTTAGTGGGATTGGTGCAGGGCTGTGGGGAGATTCTGGGGCAGTGGGATTTCTACATGGCTGTGGGGAAAGTCTGGGGCAGTGGGATTGGTACAGGGCTGTGGAGAGAGTGTGGGGCAGTGGGATTGCTACAGGGCTGTGGCGAGAGTGTGGGGCCGTGGGATTGGCACAGGGTTGTGGGGAGGGTGTGGGGCAGGGAGATTGGTACAGGGCTGTGGGGAGAGTGAGATAGCGGGATTGGTACAGGGCTGTGGAGAGAGTGTGGGGCAGTGGGATTGGTACAGAGCTGTGGGGAGCGTGGGGCAGTGAGATTGGTATCGGCCTGTGGAGAGAGTGTGGGGCAGTGAGAGTATTACAGGGTTGTGGAGAGAGTGTGGGGCAGTGTGATTGGTACAGGGCTGGGGAGAGAGTGTGGGGCAGTGTGATTGGTACAGGGTTGTTGGGAGAGTGTGGGGCAGGCGGATTGGTACAGGGCTGTGTGGGGCAGTGGGATTGGTACAGGGCTGTGTGGAGAGAGTGTGGGGCAGTGGGATTGGTACAAGGCTGTGGGGAGAGTGTGAGAGAGTGGGATTGGTACAGGGCTGTGGGGACTGTGGGGCAGTGGGATTGGTACGGGGCTGTGGGGGGAGTGTGGGGCAGTGAGATTAGTACAGGGCTATGGGGAGAGTGCGGAGCAGTGTGATTAATGTTGGATTGATACAGGGTTATGGGGAGAGAGTGGGGCAGTGGGATTAGTTTTGGATTATTACAGGGTTATGGGGAGAGCGGGGCAGTGGGATTAGTGCGGGATTGATACAGGGCTATGGGGAGAGTGCGGGGCATTGGGATTAGTGTTGGATTGATAGAAGGCTATGGGGAGAGAGTGGGGCAGTGGGATTAGTGTTGGATTGATACAGGGCAATGGGGAGAGAGCGGTGTAATGATCAAAAACATGTCATTCTATAGTGGACACTAGGTGGAGCCGTAGAGCTGTGTAGAGCTGTATAAGACTGCACTACCCAGCTGTATGTATATCAATACTGCATTACCCATGAGGCACTAGGCTACCCACAAGGCAACAGTCAAGATGGAAGATTAGTGCTGGATTGATAGAAGGCTCTGGGGAGAGAGTGGGGCAGTGGGATTAGTGTTGGATTGGTACAGGGCTGTGGGGAGAGTGCGGGGCAGTGAAATTGGAACGGGGTTGTGGGGAAAGTGGGGCAGTGAGATTGGTACAGGGCTGTGGAGAGAGTGTGGGGCAGTGGGATTGGTACAGGGCTGTGGAGACATTGTGGGGCAGTGAGATTGGTACAGGGCTGTCGATAGAGTTTGGGGCAGTGGAGAGAGTGTGGGGCAGTGGGATTGGTACAGGGCTGTTGGGAGAGTGTGGGGCAGTGGGATTGGTACAGGGCTGTGGTGAGATTGTTAGGCAATGAGATTGGTATAGGGCTATGGAGAGAGAGCGGAGCAGTGTGATTAGTGTTGGATTGATACAGGGCTATGGGGAGAGGGTGGGGCAGTGGGATTAGTTTTGGATTGTTACATGGCTATGGGAAGAGAGCCGGGCAGTGGGTTTAGTGCGGGATTGATACAGAGCTATGGGGAGAGAGCGGGGCAGTGGGATTAGTGTTGGATTGATACAAGGCGATGGGGAGAGTGTGGGGCAGTGGGATTAGTGTTGGATTGATACAGGGCTATGGGAGAGAGCGGGGCAGTGGGATTAGTGTTGGATTGATACAGGGCTATGAGGAGAGTATGGGGCAGTGGGATTGGTACAGGGCTGTGGAGAGAGTGTGGGGCAGTGGGATTGGTAAAGGGCTGTGGAGAGAGTGTGGGGCAGTGAGATTGGTATAGGGCTATGGGGAGAGTGCGGGGCAGTAGGATTAGTGCGGGATTGATACAGGGCTTTGGGGAGAGAGCGGGGCAGTGGGAATCGTGTTGGATTGATACAAGGCTATGGGGAGAGAGTGGGGCAGTGGGATCAGTGTTGGATTGATGCAAGGCTATGGGAAGGCAGTGAGGCAGTGGGATTTGTGTTGGATTGATACGGGACTATGGGAGAGAGCGGGGCAGTGGGATTTGTGTTGGATTGATACAGAGCTATGGGGAGAGAGCGGGGCAGTGGGATTAGTGTTGGATTGATACAAGGCTATGGGGAGAGTGTGTGGCAGTGGGGTTAGTGTTGGATTGATACAGGGCTAAGGGGGGAGTATGGGTCAGTGGGATTGGTACAGGGCTGGGGAAAGAGTGTGGGGCAGTGGGATTGGTACAGGGCTGTGGAGAGAGTGTGGGGCAGTGAGATTGGTATAGGGCTATGGGGAGAGTGCGGGGCAGTGGGATTAGTGCGAGATTGATACAGGGCTATGGGGAGAGAGCGGGGCTGTGGGAATAGTGTTGGATTGATACAAGGCTATGGGGAGAGAGTGGGGCAGTGGGATCAGTGTTGGATTGATACAAGGCTATGCGAAGGGAGTGGGGCAGTGAGATTAGTTTTGGATTGTTACATGGCAATGGGAAGAGAGCGGGGCAGTGGGTTTAGTGCAGGATTGATACAGAGCTATGGGGAGAGAGCAGGGCAGTGGGATTAGTGTTGGATTGATACAAGGCTATGGGGAGGGAGTGGGGCAGTGAGATTACTGTTGGATTGATACAGGACTATGGGAGAGAGCGGGGCAGTGGGATTAGTGTTGGATTGATACAGGGCTATGGGGAGAGTATGGGGCAGTGGGATTGGTACAGGGCTGTGGAGAGAGTGTGGGGCAGTGGGATTGGTACAGGGCTGTGCAGAGAATGTGGGGCAGTAAGATTGGTACAGGGCTGTGGAGAGAGTGTGGGGCAGTGGGATTGGTATTGGGCTATGGAGAGAGAGCGTTGCAGTGTGATTAGTGTTGGATTGATACAGGGCTATGGGGAGAGGTGGGGCAGTGGGATTAGTTTTGGATTGTTACATGGCTATGGGAAGAGAGTGGGGCAGTGGGTTTAGTGCGGGACTGATACAGAGCTATGGGGAGGGAGCAGGGCAGTGTTGAATCCGTGATTCTTAAAGTATGATGTTTTCCAATAACTACACGGAGGCTGTAACTTAACAATCAACAGGTGTTTACTGGAGGAGGGTAGTCTAAAGACTGACAGTACAGAGGCATGCTCAAGGCTTATATATACAGGTGTGGTCACTGCTGGTACTGCAGTATACAGGAGCTGTAAAAGTAGTTCTCTCTTAAAGGTACATACACTACAATTCCTCCCCTTTTAGATTAGCAGTACCCATAATGTTCAAATAACAATTAACACTTTAACATGCACATTAAACTGAAATAGTCCATTTATAGATTCAGTCTTTGGGGCGGCTTCCTGATCCTTTCTGGATAGTGCCTTTCCTGAGGTTCTTGTTCTTGGTGTGGAGGCGATTCTGGCCCCTTTTCGTCGGTTATTTCATCAGTTTCCACTGCTACTGTTTCTGAGGTAGATGCTACCGGTATGTCGGGTTCATCCCCAGGGACGCGAGACATGGGGTTGACTCGTTCCTGTGACGCTAAGATCTGGTCGACGTGGCGTCTCACAATGTTCTCCCCGACATCCACTGTGTACATTAATGGCCCCTGCCGTGTGCATATCGTTCCGGGTTGCCATTTCTCTGTTCGGTAGTCACGGGTCAACACTGGTTGTCCTACATTGAAGCTCCTTGTCGGCTTCTCATTGATGTGCTGGAATTGTTTATCCTCAATATTTCTTCGCACATTTGGTCTGAGCAAATCCAGACGAGATCTCAACCTTCGGTTAAAGAACATCATGGCCGGGGTCTGGTTGGTAACTGCATGTGTCGCATTTCTGTAGGCTAACAGGAAATTGTCCACCTTATGCTGTAGTGGAATTTCATCATCGCACATGGCATTTATCGCCTTTTTAAAGGTTTGTACGAACCTCTCAGCCAATCCATTTGTGGCTGGATGATACGGGGCGGATGTGTAATGCCTTACCCCATTCCTTCTCATAAATTTCCGAAACTCTTCGGACACAAACTGTGGTCCATTATCAGAGCAAATCTGCTCTGGCAAGCCGTTCCTGGCAAATATGGTCCGTAGGACTGCAATCGTTTTCTCTGTAGTGGTTGAGGACATTTTTATCACCTCAGGCCATTTCGAGTGAGCATCCACTGCTATTAAAAACATTGAGTCCATGAATGGACCAGCAAAATCAATATGCACCCGTTGCCATGGAGAGGAGGGCCACTCCCATGGGTATAGAGGGGCATGTGGTGGTGCATTTTGGACCTTCTGGCATCCTGAGCAGCTCTTGGTTAGGTCCTCGATTTGTTGATCGATCCCCGGCCACCACACATAAGCCCTAGCAAGGCTTTTCATTTTCACCCCTCCCAGATGACCTTCGTGAAGCTCATTGAGCACTCTCTCCCTTCACTTGGGTGGAATTACCACTCGGGATTCACACATCACTGTCCCCTGGCATACTGACAGCTGTTCTCTTCTGGATGAGAGTGCTGGCAACAGTGAGTCGCCATGTGTTGGCCATCCCCTCACCGTCAAATCATATACCCGAGACAGTGTCGGATCATTGCGGGTCTCCTTCTCTATATCCGCGTTAGTTACTGGCAATCATTCAATTATTGACGAATAGAATATCTCGATAGGGTCCACTGCTGGTGCTTCCTCCACAGTATGCAGTGGCAGGCGTGATAGCCCATCAGCGTTTCCATGCTGTTTCGTGCCTTTATATTCTGTTTCATATTGGTTCGCCCCTAGAAAAAGGGACCATCTTTGTAACCGTTGTGCAGTCATCACCGGAACGCCCTTCTTTGGATTGAAGATGGAGACAAGTGGTTGGTGGTCAGTCAGCAAGGTGAACTTCTGCCCATGCAGATAGTGGTTGAATTTTTTTACTCCCCATACTAGGCTGAGGGCCTCCCTGTCAACCTGGGCGTAGTTGCGCTCGGCTGAGGTTAGTGACTGAGACGCAAAGGCTACTGGCCTCTCCAACCCATCTGGGAATTTGTGCGACAGCACCGCTCCAACACCATAGGGTGACGCATCACATGCCAACCGAATTGGTAGTGCTGGGTTGAAATGGGCCAACACCTCTTTTGATGTGATCAATTCTTTGCACTTCTGGAAAGCTCGTTTACATTCGTCATTCCACTTCTATGGTACCCCCGTTTGCAGTAAGGTGTTCAGTGGGTGTAATACTGTAGACAAATTTGGTAAGAACTTATGGTAGTAGTTTACCAGCCCGAGGAACGACCTCAGTTGTGACACATTTTCCGGTGCTGGAGCCTTGACTACTGCCTCAATCTTTTCAGGGGACTTATGTAACCCCTCTTCATCAATAACGTGGCCACAATACGAGATCTGCTTCTGGAAAAACTCGCACTTGTGGCGATTAGCTCGTAGCCCATATTCCTTTAATCTAGTGAGCACCTTCTCCAGGTTGGCGAGGTGATCACTGTCATTTTCACCCGTGACCAGGATGTCGTCCAAATAACACTGGGTCCCTGGAATCCCTTGCAGGACTTGATCCATTGCCCTTTGCCAAATAGCCGGAGCCGATGCTACCCCGAACACCAGCCGGTTGTACTGGTAGAGACCTTTATATGAGTATTGATCGTGAGGTATTGTTTCGAGGCTTCTTCTACCTCCATTTGCAAGTACGCCTGGGCCAGATCAATTTTGGTGAAGCGTTTACCTCCAGATAGCGAGGCGAAAATATCCTCACTCCGTGGAAGCGGATATTGTACCGTGTGAAGGGCTGGGTTCACTGTCACCTTAAAATCCCCACAGATGCGGACCTTCTTTGGTTCCCCAGGCGTATTACTCAACGACCTCTTCATTACAGGAATGATGGGTGTAGCCCACTCGCTCCAGTCTACTTTGGACAGTACTCCTGAACGTTCCAACCCTTCCAGCTCTGCTTCGACAGCTGGTCGGATCGCATAAAAAACTTTGGGCTTGCATTTTCCTCTATTTTAATCGTTGCTGTTATGCCTTTTAGTGTTCCGAGTCCCTCCTGGAACACTTCTTGTGCGTCAGTTAGCATTTTTGACAGTCATCCAGGTGTGGCGTCGTCATCCTTTTTGGCCTCAACCTTCAGTGCCTGTATGGAATGCCAATCTAATTGTATCTTCCGGATCCATTCACGTCCTAGCAGTGGTTGTCCTCCATCTGGCAATACATATAGGTCCATTTTAGGTATTTCCTGGCCTTTTTATATCACTTTCACCCTTATTTTTCCTTTGGGGTAGACTTTTTGCCCCGTGTACGTCTTCAAGACAATCTCTGTAGCTTTCAAGGGTATATGTGAAAATAGCCGCTTGTAGTCCCTTTGGTTTATGACTGTTAGGGCTGATCCTGTGTCCAATTCCATTTTCACTTGGACTCCGTCTATCTTGAGTGTGACCCAGATAGTCTGGTGATCCTCCATTTTGGTTACCTTATGTAGTTTCAGACAACCCAGCTCCTTGCTTCCGGAGTCTGTATCACTTTTCTGTTCATCTGAACTACTGTCCATCACCTTATGTACCTTTTTGTACTTCTCCTGTGGAGATTTCTTGCTGTTGGTTTTCTTCCCTGGCCTGCAGACTCTTGCTATGTGTCCTGCTTTTCCACACTGTCTGCACACTTGGTCCTTGAACCAACAATCCTTCTGGTCGTGTGTTGTTCTGCCGCAGCGATAGCACTTCACTGCTCCATATGATTCATTGGTGCCATATTCTTGTGGTCTCCGTTGTATCTCTGCAGCGCCCCGTGCGGCTGCTTCGTGCATGCTGAAAGCCTTGTCCAGCGTAAGATCCTTTTCTGATAGAAGCCGTTTCTGGGTTCCTTCACTTTGAAGCCCACACACAAACTTGTCCCTTAACGTATCTGCTAGTCCCACTCCAAACTGGCAGTGTTTCGATAGCTTGCGCAGTTCCGTTAAGTACTCAGCATTACTTTCGTCTTTATGCTGGTTCCTTTTGTGGAACTTAAATCTTTCTGCTATCAGCAGCGGTGTGGGGTTTAAGTGATCCTGTAGGATTTCTACTATGCCTTCAAAATTCTTATCCACGGGCTTCTCTGGGGTTATTAGGTTTCGCAGTAAGCCATAAGTTTTTGCACCCATAGAATTTAACAAAACCAGTGCTTTCCTAGCATCTGGCACTTCATTCACCCTGCAGTACACCTCAATGCGTTCCACATATGTCGCCCAATCTTCGACTTCATTGTCGAACGCAGTGATACTGCCACTCTTCGGCATCCCTGGGTGTGATTTAACTGTCTAAAATGGCATCTCCCGCACTCTCCCTTCTTCTCCGCTGGCACAAAATGGCGTCTCCCGTGCTTTCCTTTCTTCCCGCGCTCGCCCTTCTTCTCCGCTGCGGCTTCTAAAAATGGCGTCTCCCGCGCTCTCCCTTCTTCTCCCCGCGGACGCTGTTCAGCCCTTGAGCCCTGGCTGTGCTCTGCGCGTTCTCCTGTGCGCCTTTCCCGTTGCCGCCGCTCGGTCCTGAACCCGGCTGCTGCTTTACCCTCTCTCTCTGTTTTGTTTTTCCTCGACGCCGCTCGGTATTCAACCCCCAGCTGCACCCTGTGCGCTTCACCCTCTCTCTTACCCCGTCGACGCTGCTCGGCTTTTTCTCTGCCGTCGGTCGGCTCCAGCCGCCGCTGTCCAGGAAGGGTCTGCGCTGTACCTGTTGCCAGTTTGTTGCTGGATCGTCGTGGCTGGGGCACCAAGCCCAGCTCTCAACAGCCTCCCCTGCAATGTTCACTCTCTGCCGGATGACTGGGCGGTTGCTCGTGGTCGATACCCGTGCTTCTGGCCTCGACTTTCTTCCACCGCCCTCCCGGAGCGAATCCTTGAAGGGAAATGCAGAGTTGCAGGTGGATTCGAATCGACCTCGTCGCCACTGTTGAATCCGTGATTCTTAAAGTATGATGTTTTCCAATAACTACACGGAGGCTGTAACTTAACAATCAACAGATGTTTACTGGAGGAGGGTAGTCTAAAGACTGACAGTACAGAGGCATGCTCAAGACTTATATATACAGGTGTGGTCACTGCCGGTACTACAGTACACAGGAGCTGTAAAAGTAGTTCTCTCTTAAAGGTACATACACTGCAGGCAGTGGGATTAGTGTTGGATTGATTCAGGACTATGGGAGAGAGCGGGGCAGTGGGATTACTGTTGGATTGATACAGGGCTATGTGGAGAGTATGGGGCAGTGGGATTGGTACAGGGCTGTGGAGAGAGTGTGGGGCAGTGAGATTGGGACAGGGCTATGGAGAGAGTGTGGGGCAGTAAGATTGGTACAGGGCTGTGGAGAGAGTGTGGGGCAGTGGGATTGGTACAGGGCTGTGGAGAGAGTGTGGGGCAGTGGGATTGGTACAGAGCTGGGGAGAGAGTGTGGGGCAGTGGGATTGGGACAGGGCTGTGGGGAGAGGGTGGGGCAGTGGGATTGGTACAGGGCTGTGGGGAGAGGGTGGGGCAGTGGGATTGGTACAGTGCTGTGAAGAGAGTGTGGGGCAGTGAGATTGGTACAGGGCTGTGGAGAGTGTGTGGGGCAGTGGGATTGGTACAGGGCTCTGGGGAGTGTGTGGGGCAGTGGGATTGGTACAGGGCTGTGGAGAGAATATGGGGCAGTGGGATTGGTACAGTGCAGTGGGGAGAATGTGGGGCATTGGGATTGGTACAGGGCTGTGGGGAGAGTGTGGGGCAATGGGATTGATACAGGGTTGTGGGGAGAGTGTGGGGCAATGGGATTGGTACAGGGTTTCTGGGGAGAGTGTGGGGCAGTGGGGTTGGTACAGGGCTTTGGGGAGAGAGTGGGGCAGTGGGATTGGTACAGGGCTGTGGGGAGCGTGTGGGGCAGTGAGATTGGTACAGGGCTGTGGAGAGAATGTGGGGCAGTGGGATTGGTACAGGGTTGTGGGGAGAGAGTGGGGCAATGGGATTTGTACAGGGCTGTGGGGGAGAGTGTGGGACAGTGGGACTGGTACAGGGTTGTGGGGAGAGTGTGGGGCAGTGGGATTGGTACAGGGTTGTAGGGAGAGTGTGGGGCAGTGGGATTTGTACAGGGTTGTGGGGAGGGTGTGGGGCAGGGAGATTGGTACAGGACTGTGGGGAGAGTGTGAGACAGTGGGATTGGTACAGGGCTGTGGAGAGAGTGGGGCAGTGGGATTGGTACAGGGCTGTGGGGAGCGTGGGGCAGTGAGATTATTGCAGGGCTGTGGAGAGAGTGTGGGGCAGTGGGATTGGTACAGGGCTGTGGGAAGTGTGGGGCAGTGAGATTGGTACAGGGCTGTGGGGAGTGTGGGGCAGTGGGATTGGTACAGGGCTGTGGAGAGAGTGTGGGGCAGTGGGATTGGTACAGGGCTGTGGGGAGTGTGGGGCAGTGAGATTGGTACAGGGCTGTGGAGAAAGTGTGGGGCAGTGGGATTGGTACAGGGCTGTGGAGAGAGTGTGGGGCAGTGAGATTGGTACAGGGCTCTGGGGAGAGTGTGGGGCAGTGGGATTAGTGTTGGATTGCTCCAGCAAAGATATGGCATAGACAATGGGCCGAATCGCCTCCTCGTGTGCTGTAAGGTTGAATGATTCTATTTATTTGTGACCTTTTTGATTTTCTGCCTTAGGTGAGGCTGGGTTTTGGAAGATTACAGGCTCTATGTCACGCCCGGAAAGTTGCTAAACATTATAAAGAAACTCGCAGGCGGATGATCCTTTTCCAGGCACGGTGCCGGGGCTACTTGATTCGGCAAAATAACGGCAAGCGACTGGAAGCTCTGACCATTATCCAGGCCTACACGAGGGGGATGCTGATTCGAAAGAGCTATCGGAAAAAGAAGAGAGATGTAGGTGATGTAGCCGTGAAAGAAAGAACTTGCATTTATAAAGCACCTTTCACACCTGAAATTGCTTTACAGCCAGTGAAGTACTTTTGAAGTGTAGTCAGCACTGCACTGGAGTGTCAGCCTGGATTCGGTGTTTAAGTCTGTAGAGGGGGCTCTACTGTTGTAAGCCTCGGTCTGTCATTGTCGACAGATTGTGGCTCCTGTAGTCTGCAGGGCTCTTCTGCCCTTCTTATGCCCCTCTCCGCCTATTCGGGCGATACAGTGCCATCCCTGCTGCAGATCTGTTTTGGCTGCGGGCATCCCGCTGGGAGTCTGCTGTGCCTGGGTAACGCCAGCAACCCTGAAAATGGTCCTGGGTGTGTGAGGGGGGGGATCGGGGGGTGGGGGTGGGGGATTGGGGGGTGTGGGGTGCGATCGGGGGGTGTGGGGGGGTGGATCGGGGGTGTGGGGAGGGATCAGGGGGTGTGGAGTGATCTGGGGTGTGTGGGGGGGTTCGGGGGGGGCGTGTGGGGGGGTTTGGGGCGCGTGTGGGAGGGATTGGGGGTGTGGGGGGGATAAACATAGAAACAGAAGATAGGAGCGGAGTAGGCCATTCGGCCCCTCGACCCTGTCCCTGCCTTCTCCCCATATCACTTGATCCCTTTAGCCTTAAGAAATATATCTAACTCCTTCTTGAATATATTTAATGAATTGGACTCAACTGCCTTTTGTGGTAGAGAATTCCACAGGTTCACCACTCTCTGGGTGAAGAAATTCTTCCTCATCTCTGTCCTAAATGGCCTACCCCTTATCTTTAGACTGTGACCCCTGGTTCTGGACTCCCCGACCATCGGGAACATCCTTCCTACATCTAGTCTGTCTAGTCCTGTCAGAATTTTATAAGTTTCAATGAGATCCCCTCTCATTCTTCTAAACTCCACGAGTACAAGCCCAATCGACCCAATCTCTCCTCATACGTCATTCCTGCCATCCCAGGTATCAGCCTGGTGAATCTTCGCTGCACTCCCTCCATGGCAAGAACATCCTTCCTCAGATAAGGCGACCAAAACTGCACACAATACTCAAGGTGTGGTCTCACCAAGGCCCTGTACAACTGCAGCAAGACATCCTTGCTCCTGTACTCGAATCCTCTTGCTAGCGGGGTGTGGGGGGGGATCGGGGGGTGTGTGTGGGGGGGATCGGGGGTGTGTGTGGGGGGTTCGACGGATGTGTGGGGGGGATCGGGTGGTGAGTGTGGGGGGGGGATCGGGTGGTGAGTGTGGGGGGGGGATCGGGTGGTGAGTGTGGGGGGGATCGGGTGGTGAGTGTGGGGGGAGCAAGTTGTGTGTGTTTGGGGGGATCGGGGTGTGCGTGTGGGGGGATTGTGGGGTGTGGGGGAATCGTGGGGCGATTATGGGGGGATCGCGGGGTGTGTGGTGGGGATCTGGGGGGTGAGTGTGGGGGTGATCGGGGTGTGTGTGTGGGGGGATCGCGGGGTGTGTGGTGGGGATCGGGGGGGTGAGTGTGGGGGTGATCGGGGTGTGTGTGTGGGGGGATCGCGGGGTGTGTGGTGGGGATCGGGGGGGTGAGTGTGGGGGTGATCGGGGTGTGTGTGTGGGGGGATCGCGGGGTGTGTGGGGGGGATCGCGGGGTGTGTGGGGGTGATCTGGGGGGTGAGTGTGGGGGTGATCGGGGTGTGTGTGTGGGGGGATCGCGGGGTGTGTGGTGGGGATCGGGGGGGGTGAGTGTGGGGGTGATCGGGGTGTGTGTGTGGGGGGATCGCGGGGTGTGTGGTGGGGATCGGGGGGGTGAGTGTGGGGGTGATCGGGGTGTGTGTGTGGGGGGATCGCGGGGTGTGTGGGGGGGATCGCGGGGTGTGTGGGGGTGATCTGGGGGGTGAGTGTGGGGGTGATCGGGGTGTGTGTGTGGGGGGATCGCGGGGTGTGTGGTGGGGATCGGGGGGGTGAGTGTGGGGGTGATCGGGGTGTGTGTGTGGGGGGATCGCGGGGTGTGTGGTGGGGATCGGGGGGGTGAGTGTGGGGGTGATCGGGGTGTGTGTGTGGGGGGATCGCGGGGTGTGTGGTGGGGATCGCGGGGTGTGTGGTGGGGATCGGGGGGGTGAGTGTGGGGGTGATCGGGGTGTGTGTGTGGGGGGATCGCGGGGTGTGTGGTGGGGATCGGGGGGGTGAGTGTGGGGGTGATCGGGGTGTGTGTTTGGGGGGATCGCGGGGTGTGTGGTGGGGATCGGGGGGGTGAGTGTGGGGGTGATCGGGGTGTGTGTGTGGGGGGATCGCGGGGTGTGTGGTGGGGATCGGGGGGGTGAGTGTGGGGGTGATCGGGGTGTGTGTGTGGGGGGATCGCGGGGTGTGTGGGGGAATCGCGGGGTGATTATGGGGAGGATCGCGGGGTGTGTGGGGGAATCGCGGGGTGATTATGGGGAGGATCGCGGGGTGTGTGGTGGGGATCTGGGGGGTGAGTGTGGGGGTGATCGGGGTGTGTGTGTGGGGGGATCGCGGGGTGTGTGGTGGGGATCTGGGGGGTGAGTGTGGGGGTGATCGGGGTGTGTGTGTGGGAGGATCGCGGGGTGTGTGGTGGGGATCTGGGGGGTGAGTGTGGGGGTGATCGGGGTGTGTGTGTGTGGGGGGATCGCGGGGTATGTGGGGGGATCGGGGTGTGTGTGTGGGGGTGATCGGGGTGTGTGTGTGGGGGGATCGCGGGGTGTGTGGTGGGGATCGCGGGGTGTGTGGTGGGGATCGGGGGGGTGAGTGTGGGGGTGATCGGGGGTTGTGTTTGGGAGTGGATCGAGAATGTAATGTGTTTGTGGGTTTAGGAAACATAAGGTGAAGCGTCTAAATATTTCCCTTTTTAAACTCTCTGCAGCTTCATAGGCGCCTTGAAGCAGAAAAGCTTCACTTTGCTGAGGAGCAGCGTCTGGTGAAGGTGGTGGGACTGACGCTGGCCAAACAGGAGGCCGACAAGAAAAAGTCGGTACGAGCAGCCCCTCACAATCCAGCCTCGCAAATACTTTACGGAACAATCTTCACTGTGGAATTATTTTCACATGACTGGTATCTGATGGCTCTGATACTTGGTCCTAAAGGGACCTAAACTCCCACACTGGCTTCAGGTTACATGCCCCAACTCCGGCCATGTATCCCACCCTAGGAACCTTGCAAAAACTGGTGCACACCCCCAAAAACTCAGACAACTTCGCTTAATAGAAACTTATACATGTCAAAAAGCAGCCTTAAATAGAAGCCTATTTCTAAGGCCGCTGCATTAAGATGACTGAATAAATTTAAATTCCTTTTATTAATTACAAGAAATTTCCATAACTATTGTTTTGGTAATCACAGTCTGTTTTTCTGTGAAAACCAAATCCCAGCACCTTGCCATGTGAGAAGAGACAGTTACAGTAAAAAAAAGGACTTGCCTTTATATAGCGCCATTCCCGGCCTCAGGATGTCTCACATTGCTTTACAGCCAATGAAGTGGTTTTGAAGTGTAGTCACTGTGGTAATGTAGGAAACGCGGCAGTCAATTTGAGCACAGCAAGCTCCCACAAACTGCAACGTGATAATCATAGAATCATAGAATAATACCGCACAGGAGGAGGCCATTCGGCCCATCGAGTCTGCGCACGCTCTTTTGAAGAGCAATCCAGTTAGTCCCACTCCCCTACTCTTTCCCCATATCATAGAGTCATAGAGTCATAGAGTTATACAGCACGGATAGAGGCCCTTCGGCCCATCGTGTCCGCGCCGGCCATCACGCCCTGTCTAATCTAATCCCATATTCCAGCATTTGGTCCGTAGCCTTGTATGCTATGGCATTTCAAGTGCTCATCCAAATGCGTCTTGAATGTTGTGAGGGTTCCTGCCTCCACAACCCTTTCAGGCAGTGAGTTCCAGACTCCAACCACCCTCTGGGTGAAAAAGTTCTTTCTCAAATCCCCTCTAAACCTCCCGCCCTTTACCTTGAATCTGTGCCCCCTAGTTATTGACCCTTCTACTAAGGGAAAAAGCTCCTTAGTATCCATCCTATCTATGCCCCTCATAATTTTGTACACCTCAATCATGTCCCCCCTCAGCCTCCTCTGCTCCAAGGAAAACAAACCCAATCTGCCCAGTCTCTCTTCATAGCTGAAGCGTTCCAGCCCTGGTAACATCCTGGTGAATCTCCTCTGCACCCTCTCCAAAGCTATCACATCCTTCCTGTAGTGTGGCGACCAGAACTGCACACAGTATTCCAGCTGTGGCCTTACCAGTGTTTTATACAGCTCCATCATAACCTCCTTGCTCTTATATTCTATGCCTCGGCTAATGAAGGCAAGTATCCCATATGCCTTTTTTACCACCTTATCCACCTGTTCCGCCGCCTTCAGGGATCTGTGTACTTGCACACCCAGATCCCTCTGACCCTCCGTCTTGCCTAGGGTCTTACCATTCATTGTGTATTCCCTTGCCTTGTTAGTCCCCCCAAAGTGCATCACCTCGCACTTTTCCGGGTTAAATTCTATTTGCCACTGTTCCGCCCATCTGACCAACCCATCGATATCGTCCTGCAGACTGAGACTACCCTCCTCGCTATTTACCACCCTACCAATTTTTGTATCATCCGCGAACTTACTGATCATACCTTTTACATTCATATCCAAGTCATTAATATAGACCACAAACAGCAAGGGACCCAGCACCGATCCCTGTGGTACCCCACTGGCCACAGGCTTCCAGTCACAAAAACAACCTTCGACCATCACCCTCTGCCTTCTGCCACTAAGCCAGTTTTGTATCCAACGTGCCAAGGCACCCTGGATTCCATGGGCTCTTACCTTCTTGACCAGTCTCCTGTGCGGGACTTTATCGAAGGCCTTACTGAAATCCATGTATACCACATCCACTGCGTTACCCTCATCCACACACCTAGTCACCCCCTCAAAAAATTCAATCAAATTAGTCAGACATGATCTTCCCTTGACAAAGCCATGTTGACTATCCCTGATTAATCCTTGCCTCTCCAAGTGGAGACTGATTTTGTCCCTCAGAATTTTTTCCAATAATTTTCCTACCACTGATGTTAGGCTCACTGGCCTGTAGTTCCCCGGTTTTTCCCTACTCCCCTTCTTGAATAATGGAACTACATTAGCGGTTCTCCAGTCCTCTGGCACATCCCCTGTGGCCAGAGAGGGTCTGAATATGTGTGTTAGAGCCCCCGCAATCTCTTCCTTTGCCTCACACAGCAGCCTGGGATACATTTCGTCCGGGCCTGGGGATTTATCCATTTTTAGGCCTGCTAAAACCGCCAATATCCCTGCAATTTTTTCTCCTTCAAGTATTTATCCAATTCCCTTTTGAATCTGCCTTCGCCACCCTATCAAGCAGTGCATTCCAAATCCTAACCACTCGTTGCATAAAAAGTTTTTTCTCATATCGTCTCTAGTTCTTTTGCCAATCACCTTAAATCTGTGCCCTCTGGTTATTGACCCTCCAGCCATTGGAAACAGTTTCTCTTTATTTACTCTCTAAACCCTTCCTGATTTTAAACACCTCTATCAAATCTCTTCTTAGCCTTCTCTGCTCCGAGGAGAACAACCCAGCTTCTACCTCATCCCTGGTATAGTGTATGTAACCTGTACCACCTTAAGAGGATACCTTAAGGTGATGGACTACTTTTTGATGGCTCCTGTACATTGTAGTACCGGTGGTGACCACACCGGTATATAAACCCTGTGGAGCAAAGTGTATTCCAGTTCAGCCCTGACCCTCAATTACTAAAGACCTGTTTAATTATTTCTGTAGTCTGTGTCCAGTTATTCAGCATAACTACATTTGGAAACACAGACTCAACAGTGGCGACGAGTCTGATCTTACCTAGCGGCAGTTGCATCAAAGGAAGCTTCGCCTCTGAAACGGGCGTCGATCAAGGACATCCACCCTCAACATCCTGCTGGGCACTGCATAGCACGGGAGGCAATCGGGAACCCGGGTTGGTTTCTGGCCACGAAGTCAAACATCAGTGACCATCCCTTCGACGACAGCGGCGGGTAAGCCCGATCGAGCGGCACGGGGGGGAAGTCGGCCGAGTTGTCAGTAAGAGAAGGGGAGGGAAACGACGAAAAGGGCGGAGAACACGACCGCAGCCGGTGTCAGGGGCCGGACTGCAATCGGGGCAGAGACGCGCAGCAGCCAGAAAAGCGTTTATGTCCACAAGGACCGCGGGAGCGGCGGGGAACAAGAGCAGCAGCGTAGGGGAAAATAAAGGACCGCTGGGAGGCGAGAACGGCAACAGCGCAGTAATCGCCATTTTGAGTCGGTGGGGGAAGAAGACAAGCGCGAGAAAAGCCGCCAAGCGCGGGAAGCCGCCATTTTGAAAAAAAATAAAATAAAATAATAATCATATCCGAAGGAAAGGAAACTCAACAAGGATGCCAAAAATGGGTAACATCACTGCTTTTGATAGCGATGTGGAAGATTGGGCCACTTATGTGGAACGCGTCGAAGTTTACTGTACAACGAATGAGGTACCGGAGGATAAGAAAGCACTAACCCTATTAAACTCGATGGGTGCGAAGACGTACGGGTTATTAAGGAACCTTGTAACACCAGATAAACCGGTAGGAAAGAGTTTTGCGGATATTGTTACTATCCTGCAAGAGCATTTAAACCCCACGCCGCTGCTGATAGCGGAACGATTTAAATTCTACAAAAGAATTCAACTTAAAGAGGAAAGCAACGCTGAATTCTTAATCGAACTGCGCAAGTTATCAAGGTACTGTCAGTTCGGTACAGGACTAACAGACGCACTGAGAGATAAGTTTGTGTGTGGGCTCCTAAGGGAAGGAACCCAGAAGCGACTGCTAGAGGAAAAGGATCTTACGCTGGACAAAGCTTTCAGCATTGCAGCATCGCACGAGGCAGCAGCACGAGGCGCTGCAGAGATACAGCAAAGGCCATTGGAATTCAGCACCAATGAAATGGGTAACATCACTAAACAGCAGTAAAGTGCTATCGTTGCGGAAGGACAACGCATGACCAGAACCAGTGCTGGTTCAAAGATAAAGAATGCAGGCAATGTGGCAAACTTGGTCACATAGCGAGAGTATGCCGGTCAGGAAAGAAGACCAGCAGCAAAAAGTCGCCGCAGGAGAAGTACAAAAAAGTACACAAGGTGACAGAGAACAGTTCGGATGAACAGAAGATGGATTCAGACTCCAGCAGTAAGGAACTGGGTTGTCTAAAAATACATAATGTGGGTAACACAGCAGACCACCAAACTATCTGGGTCATGCTTCGGATAGCAGGAGTCCAAGTGAAGATGGAATTGGACACTGGATCGGCATTGACGGTCATGAATAAGCAAGATTACAAAAGGTTATTCTCGCACATTCCCCTGAGGGATACGGAGATTGTATTGAAAGCATACACGGGGCAAATAGTATACCCCATCGGAAAGATAAAAGTAAATGTGGTCTACAATGGTAAAGAAAGTCAGGAAATGGACTTGTATGTGTTACCTGATGGAGGTCCGCCACTACTGGGACGGGAATGGATCCGGAGAATAAATGTGGACTGGCATTCCATACAAGCACTGACTGTAGATTCCTGTAAAGAGGACGACGTCAAACCTAAACGACTGTCCAAAATATTGGACGATGCTAAGGAGGTGTTCCAACAGGGACTGGGAACACTGAAAGGAATTACGGCAAACATCAAGGTTGAAGAACATGCAAACCCCAAATTTTTCAAAGCCAGACCGGTACCTTATGCGATACGACCTGCTGTGGAAGCAGAGCTGGAAGGGCTAGAACATTCAGGAGTACTGTCAAAGGTGGACTGGAGCGAATGGGCCACACCCATTGTTCCTGTCATGAAGCGTTCGTTGAGCAACAAGCCGGGGGAACCTGGGTAGGTTCGCATCTGTGGCGATTTCAAGATCACTATTAATCCGGTTCTTCACACGGTGCAATATCCGCTTCCGCGGATTGAAGATATCTTCGCTTCGCTGTCTGGCGGGAAACACTTCACCAAGATAGGCCTGGCACAGGCGTACCTACAGATGGAAGTTGATGAAGCGTCACGCCAGTATCTCACGATCAACACACATAAGGGCTTATATCGGTATAATAGACTGGTTTTTGGAGTGGCATTGGCTCCAGCGATTTGGCAAAGGGCCATGGAGCAGGTATTGCAGGGAATTCCAGGCACACAATGCTACCTGGACGACATTCTGATTACAGGAGATGATGATAAGGATCACCTCGCGAATTTGGAGCAGGTGCTCACCAGATTGAAAGAATATGGGCTCAGAGTTAATCGCCAGAAATGTGAGTTCTTTCAAAAGCAAATCTCGTACTGCGGCCACGTCATTGACCAGGAGGGGCTCCATAAGTCACCTGACAAGATCGAAGCTGTTGTGAAAGCTCCCGCTCCGGAAAATGTATCCCAGTTGAGGTCGTTCCTTGGGTTGGTTAACTATTACCACAAGTTTCTTCCAAATTTATCCACGGTGTTACACCCGCTGAACACACTTTTGCAAATGGGAATACCATGGAAGTGGAGCGATGATTGTAAGCGGGCTTTTCAAAAAAGCAAGGCACTGATCACCTCTAAGGAAGTGTTGGCTCACTTTAACCCAACGCTGCCTATTTGCTTAGCTTGTGATGCTTCTCCATATGGTATCGGGGCAGTGCTCTCACATAAGTTTCCAAATGGCTTGGAAAGGCCAGTCGCGTTCGCATCTAGATCATTGACCTCCGCAGAGCGCAACTATGCTCAGATAGATAGGGAGGCTCTCAGCCTCGTGTGGGGAGTTAAGAAATTTAACCATTACCTGCAAGGCCAAAAGTTTACGCTGCTGACAGATCACAGCCGTTGGTTTCCATTTTTAACCCTAAGAAGGGTGTTCCGGTTATGACGGCGCAGAGGCTTCAGAGATGGTCCCTTTTCCTAGGGGCACATCAATATGATATCGAATTCAAAGGTACAAAGCAACATGGTAATGCTGATGGGCTGTCGCGCCTGCCACTACCTACAGCGGAAGAGGCACCGGCAGTTGACCCTGTCGAGATATTTCACTCGACCATCATCGAATGCTTACCAGTCACCAATGCGGGTATTGAGAGAGAGACCCGAAACGACCCGACACTGTCTCGGGTCTACGATTTGACAGTGAAGGGATGGCCAGCACATGGCGACCCACTGTTACCAGCATTCTCAGCCAGACGAGAACAGCTGTCCATCTGTCAAGGAACATTGATGTATGGAACAAGGGTGATTATTCCTCCTAAATTAAGGGAGAGAGTTCTGAAGGAATTGCTGAAGGTCATCTGGGGGGAGTCAAGATGAAAAGCCTTGCTAGGGCTTATGTGTGGTGGCCAGGTATCGACAAACAAATAGAGGATCTGACTAAAAGCTGCTCAGGGTGCCAAAAAGTTCAAAACGCACCTCCAATTGCACCGCTGCATCCGTGGGAATGGCCTTCAACCCCATGGCAACGTGTGCATATCGACTTTGCAGGTCCATTCATGGATTCCATGTTTTTGATAGCAGTAGACGCACATTCTAAATGGCCAGAAGTGATTAAGATGTCGACCACTACCTCTGAAAAGACGATCGCAGTTCTAAGAACCATATTTGCAAGGAATGGGTTGCCGGAACAAATATGTTCAGACAACGGACCACAGTTCGTGTCAGAAGAATTCCAGAAATTCATGAAAAAGAATGGGGTGAAACACTATACATCTGCCCCATATCATCCGGCTACAAATGGGTTGGCCGCGAGATTTGTACAAACGTTCAAAAAGGCGATAAAGGCCATGAGCGAAGACCATATTCCACTACAACACAAGGTGGACAATTTCCTGATGGCATATCGAAACGCCACGCATGCAGTGACAAATCAAAGCCCTGCCATAATGTTCTATAACAGGAGGTTGCGGTCCCGGTTGGATTTGTTAAAACCCAATGTGCGTAGGGAAGTCGAAAACAAGCAATTCCAGCACGTAAATAACAAGGCCACTCGGAGTTTCGAAATAGGACAACCAGTGTTGGCCAGGGACTATAGGAATGATAAATGGCAATCCGGAACAATTCGTGCCCGACAAGGACCCTTGATGTACACGGTAGACGTTGGAGAGAACGTAATACGACGTCATGCTGACCAACTTGTGGAATCGAGAACAAGGGTCGACCCCATGTCTACGGCAGAGACACCAGTTGAAGAAGTTATTGAGCCTGTAGCATCTACCTCAGACTCGAACGTACATGATGATGTTCAATCCATAGGAGATCAAATGGATGAGTCACCCCAGCAACGAGAACCAGAGACCCCTGAAAGGCGTTATCCGGCCCGGATCAGGAGGCCTCCTCAGAGACTGAATCTTTGAACAGTTTTGTGTGAAAGTTGTATATATGTTATCCATGTAATGTTTAAATTGGGGTGTACACTGTTAAGCTAAAAGGGGAGGAATTGTAGTGTATGTAACCTGTACCACCTTAAGAGGATACCTTAAGGTGATGGACTACTTTTTGATGGCTCCTGTACATTGTAGTACCGGTGGTGACCACACCGGTATATAAACCCTGTGGAGCAAAGTGTATTCCAGTTCAGCCCTGACCCTCAATTACTAAAGACCTGTTTAATTATTTCTGTAGTCTGTGTCCAGTTATTCAGCATAACTACATTTGGAAACACAGACTCAACACCTGGAACCATTCTAGTAAGTCTCTTCTGCATCCTCTCCAAAGCCTTTATGACCTTCCTAAAGTGTGGTACCCAGAGTTGAACACAGTGCTCCAGCTGGGGCCGCACTAGTGTTTTATAAAGGTATAGCATAACTTCCTGGCTTTTGTACTCTATGCCTCTATTTATAAAGCCCAGAATTCCATATACTTTATTAACTGCTTTGTTAACCGGTCCTGCCACCTTCAGAGATTTGTGCATAAACAGGTCTCTCTGTACTTGCACCCCCTTTAAATTGTACCATTTAACTTGTTTCGTCTCTCCTCCAACATAAGGTCAGAAATGGGGATGTTCTCTTCCGTGTTGAATGTCATCTGCCATGTGTCCGCCCATTCCACCATCCTGTCTATGTCCTCTTGAAGTCTATCGCTATCTTCCTCAGGCCAGATAATTTGTTTTAGTGATGTTGGTTGAGCGATAAACATTGGTCAGGACACTGGGGAGAACTCTCCTGCTTTTCATCAAATAGTGCCGTGGGATCTTTTACATCCGAGAGGACAGATGGTTTAACATCTCACCCGAAAGACGGCACCTCCGACAGTGCAGCATTCCCTCAGCACTGCACTGGAGTGTCAGCCTGGACTTTTGTGCTCAGGTCTGTCGAATGGGGCTTGAACCCCCGACTTTCTGACTCAGAGGCAAGAGTGCAACCACTGAGCCACGGCTGACGCCGTGCAGTAACAGTGTGAATGGACTTATGCTTGTCGTAACTCAAGCTGCAGGTTTACCAATGGGGTGATTCCCGGATGCTGGGCTCCCAGCAGGTACTATAGGTTGGAGATAGGGTTACAAAGCTGCAGCTCTGGTTCTCTCCCCACCCCCATGCCTCCTGTCAGTGCCGCTGCCCTCTGAAAAGTGTGAGCCTTTATAATTATGTGTCTGATGACAGTTTTCCTCCAACGTCCTTCTAATTCCTCCACCCATCAGGTCGGTGCTAAATCTAAGCTCTGCTCTTTCTGTAGGAACATCTGGCACGCATGGCCCGGCAGGACATGGAGAACGAGAGGCAACAAAGGGAGGAATACACGAGGAAACAGCAGCAGAGAAAAAAGACCGAGGCCCTCGACGACCTGGATATGGTGGACAATTTCTTTGAATTTTTGCCCAGAGTTCTGGCAGGCCAGGGTCCCCAGGGATTTGAGGTAACATTTGCCATGTGGGGAATTCAAACTGGGGTTTGTTCAGTGATCCTGAGCTCCCAGTGAGGAGCTTCGCTTGATGGGAGCGCAGGTCAGAGAAACAGGGCTGCAGGGCATCATTTTAACCTAACGCACTGGGTGGGAAACACCCCGCCAGATTTTACAATCCATTGACCTGGGATGTCTGCGGGCCGGGATCTCTGTCGGCGGGACCTGGGATCTCTGTCTGCGGGCCGGGATCTCTGTCGGCGGGACCTGGGATCTCTGTCTGCGGGCCGGGATCTCTGTCTGCGGGGCCGGGATCTCTGTCTGCGGGGCCGGGATCTCCGTCTGCGGGGCCGGGATCTCCGTCTGCGGGGCCGGGATCTCCGTCTGCGGGGCCGGGATCTCCGTCTGCGGGGCCGGGATCTCCGTCTGCGGGCCCGGGACCTCTTGTCTGCGGGACCGGGAGCTCTGTCTTCGAGGCCGGGACCTCTTGTCTGCAGGGCCAGGACCTCTGTCTGCGGGGCCGGGATCTCTGTCTGCGGGGCCGTGATCTCTTGTCTGCGGGGCCGAGATCTCTGTCTGTCAGCCCAGGACCTCTTGTCTGCGGGGCCGAGATCTCTGTCTGCGGGGCCTGGGATCTCTGTCGGCGGGGCCGGGATCTCTGTCGGCGGGGCCTGGGACCTCTGTCGGCGGGGCCGGGACCTCTTGTCTGTGGGGCCGAGATCGCTGTCTGCGGGGCCGAGATCTCTGTCTGCGGGCCCGGGACCTCTTGTCTGCAGGGCCGGGATCTCTGTCTGCGGGGCCGGGATCTCTGTCGGCGGGGCCTGGGACCTCTGTCGGCGAGGCCGGGACCTCTTGTCTGCGGGGCCGAGATCTCTGTCTGCGGGGCCGAGATCTCTGTCTGCGGGCCCGGGACCTCTTGTCTGCAGGGCCGGGATCTCTGTCTGCGGGGCCGGGATCTCTGTCTGCGGGGCCGGGATCTCTGTCTGCGGGGCCGGGATCTCTGTCTGCGGGGCCGGGATCTCTGTCGGCGGGGCCTGGGATCTCTTGTCTGTGGGCCCGGGATCTCTTGTCTGTGGGCCCGGGACCTCTTGTCTGCGGGGCCGGGACCTCTTGTCTGCGGGGCCGGGACCTCTTGTCTGCAGGGCCGGGACCTCTGTCTGCGGGACGTGATCTCTGTCTGCGGGGCCGTGATCTCTTGTCTGCGGGGCCGGGACCTCTGTCTGCGGGGCCGGGATCTCTGTCTGCGGGACCGAGATCTCTGTCTGCCGGCCCAGGACCTCTTGTCTGCGGGGCTGGGATCTCTGTCTGCGGGGCCGTGATCTCTGTCTGCGGGGCCGGGATCTCTTTCTCCTGCTCATGTTCCGGTTGTTGTTGATTTTTTCAGGATTTGGAAGTGAAACAGGAAAAGCTGGAGGAGTTTGATTTGGATAATAGCTCTTTATCCTCCGACTCTGAGGAAGAGGACGAGCTTGCCCAGTACACCTTTCCAAAATATGCTGCCACTTACTTCCAGGGGTCATCGACCCACACTCACATTCAATGGGCTCTCCGTCACCCACTGCTCTTCCATGAAGATGAAGTTGATGTTCTAGTAAGTTAACTCCTCGCACCTGAAAGAGATATTGGCAGGCAACAAACGGGCTTCAGAGTTGACTGCATTAATAGAAGAAAATAAGATGACATATTTTCCTTAATGAACCCTCATAGAAGACAGATAGGTAGAATTATGTAAGCATACAGGGTATTCTGTCGCCAATGGTATCGTAAGGACCCATGGGACAGTGTTTTTTTTATTAACAGAGTGTATTTGAGTAAAGGAGATTGTTACAATGAGAGATATCCAGAGTGAATCTGTATTGTTTTCATCGAAAATTTACAATGACATAGAATGGTATTAGTAAAATCAATAATACTGACAGAAAATGGGCAGATTTATGGCCCTGTGAGACTCAGTTCATTGGACAGAGTTACCGTGGAAGTGTGTTTATTGATCATTGAGACAGAGTTAAGGTGGAAGTGTGTTTATTGATCAGTGGGACGGAGTTAAGGTGGAAGTGTGTTTATTGATCAGTGGGACGGAGTTAAGGTGGAAGTGTGTTTATTGATCATTGAGGCAGAGTTAAGGTGGAAGTGTGTTTATTGATCAGTGGGACGGAGTTAAGGTGGAAGTGTGTTTATTGATCAGTGGGATGGAGTTAGGGTTAAAGTGTGTTTATTGATCAGTGGGACGAAGTTAAGGTGGAAGTGTGTTTATTGACTGGTAGGGCAGAGTTGGGGTAGAAATGATTTCTAAGACTGTAGCTATTAATAGACAGGACGGTTAGGCTATAAATATATTCATTAAAATGCAAAAGTCCCATTTTGGGGTGTGGTCTCATGATGTTAACCACAGCAGTTTGAATAGCTCCAGAGATCTTTGGTCCCCTGCATATATGTTCTTACTATTGTATGAAATCTGTTCTTCCCAGTCTTCCCTGGCGGTCTGGAATATTATCCTAAGGTTCATGGGAGATCTACCAGAGCCCAAGCCATTTGTTCAGGCCTCTGAGAAAAGCAACGACTCCATCATGACACAGATATATGACACCCTTGGCAAGAAGTCCAAGGTCCGCATGATTACTAATCAGGCCGTGGATGAGGTACGTTGTCTGTTAACTCTTTAATTGCTGACACACTGATTTTCCTGTTACCTGTGCTATTAGATTAAATAAAACTGAGCAATATTGTACAGTGCTTATACATGAGAAATATGCTTATTACTCTAAACAGACCAGCACCAACATCCTGTTTAATATTTATTCTTTTGATTTGTGTAATCAGTTTAACTGCGTCAGTTGCCTCAGCTTGCCATTCATCTTTCCTTGAATGTTGGCTGACCTAATCTAGGGTGACACACAAGTGCATTCGGGAAGGAGTGCTGCATTGTTGGAAGTACCACCCTTCAGTGGTGATATTAAAGTTATGTCTGCCTGTGCAGGTGGACATTACAGACCCTAGTTGAAGAGCAGGGAGCTCTCCTGGTATCCCAATGATCCTTCAATGAACACCACCCAAAACAGATAAACCAGTCATTTATCTCACACTGTTTGTGGATGTTTCTAGTGCAGATTGGCTGCCATATTTGAAACTATAACAGTCACTGCATTCTAAAATTAATTCACTGTGTGAATCGCTTTGAGGCATTTAATGATGTGACAAGACTCCATATCTAGCTGCAAATTGTCCCTTATTGCTTGCCTTTTATCTTGACACAACAGCGGCTTACCATTGCGCAGTCTCCTTCGCACAGGGTCTATGGAGTGCTACATGACCACCATCACAACAGGGGTGTTTTGATGAGCTGAATATTGTAATGTACTCTTTCCCCAACTAGAGGGTTGCTTGGACCCAGCACTCTCCTGCATCTTACAGTCCAGACACAAGCTGTTGAATCTCATCCTAACAGGCTTTCAGGCCTCACTTACAGAATATTCTGCCTGCCTCATTCAAGGGAGTTTTGACAGTTCTCATCCAGGCTCCTGCAGAGTGCCACATGAATGAGTAGCTCCCCCCCCCCCCCCCGCCTCAGGGACACAGTGGTAACATTTTCTTATTGTGGTGTTTGAATTATGCCTCCTGCTGGCGGATTCATTCAGATCATGGAGAAGGCTCTGTCATCAACGGCCAATAACACTCCACCCTCCCCAGCCAGGACAGCAAGCATGTTGAGCAAGACCCATTCAACTGTTCGGACCAGGAGAAGAGATGATTTGGGAACCATCCTTGGTTCAGAGAAGATGTTTGGTCTGGACTGTTGCCTCCCTTTCTGGCTAGAGGGGGGTGCCTGGTGACCAGCTACCAGTCTGTCCCACTCTTTCAGTTGGAGGATGATATGGTAGACTTTGGACCTGGCTTGCGCCACCCTTTGGGCCAGAGGACATGTAATGGATGGTAGACTGAAAAGTCCCATACCATCAGAATGGATTGTTGCATCCTGAAGGCTAGATCTGAGGTGAATGTAGGCCAGACCAGAAGATCTGTGGTGAATGTAGGCCAGACCAGAAGATCTGTGGTGAATGTAGGCCAGACCAGAAGATCTGTGGTGAATGTAGGCCAGACCAGAAGATCTGTGGTGAATGTAGGCCAGACCAGAAGGTCTGTGGTGAATGTAGGCCAGACCAGAAGATCTATGGTGAATGTAGGCCAGACCAGAAGATCTGTGGTGAATGTAGGCCAGACCAGAAGGTCTGTGGTGAATGTAGGCCAGACCAGAAGATCTGTGGTGAATGTAGGCCAGACTAGATGATCTGAGGTGAATGTAGGCCAGACCAGAAGATCTGTGGTGAATGTAGGCCAGACCAGAAGATCTGTGGTGAATGTAGGCCAGACCAGAAGATCTGTGGTGAATGTAGGCCAGACCAGAAGATCTGTGGTGAATGTAGGCCAGACCAGAAGATCTGTGGTGAATGTAGGCCAGACTAGATGATCTGAGGTGAATGTAGGCCAGACCAGAAGATCTATGGTGAATGTAGGCCAGACCAGAAGATCTGTGGTGAATGTAGGCCAGACCAGAAGGTCTGTGGTGAATGTAGGCCAGACCAGAAGATCTATGGTGAATGTAGGCCAGACCAGAAGATCTGTGGTGAATGTAGGCCAGACCAGAAGGTCTGTGGTGAATGTAGGCCAGACCAGAAGATCTGTGGTGAATGTAGGCCAGACTAGATGATCTGAGGTGAATGTAGGCCAGACCAGAAGATCTGTGGTGAATGTAGGCCAGACCAGAAGATCTGTGGTGAATGTAGGCCAGACCAGAAGGTCTGTGGTGAATGTAGGCCAGACCAGAAGGTCTGTGGTGAATGTAGGCCAGACCAGAAGGTCTGTGGTGAATGTAGGCCAGACCAGAAGATCTGTGGTGAATGTAGGCCAGACCAGAAGGTCTGTGGTGAATGTAGGCCAGACCAGAAGGTCTGTGGTGAATGTAGGCCAGACCAGAAGGTCTGTGGTGAATGTAGGCCAGACCAGAAGATCTGTGGTGAATGTAGGCCAGACCAGAAGATCTGTGGTGAATGTAGGCCAGACCAGAAGATCTGTGGTGAATGTAGGCCAGACCAGAAGGTCTGTGGTGAATGTAGGCCAGACTAGATGATCTGAGCTGAATGTAGGCCAGTCTAGATGATTGGAGGTGAATGTAGGTCGGATTGTCTGCCCCCGTCAGCTGAAGAAGAGTGTGTGGTGTAATGTATTATCACATGGTTTGCTATGAGCAGGCTCAGTTCTCTCTGGCCTAATAAAACAAGCAACTCATCGTCTCTCTGTCCTTCACTTGTTATACCCACATATATTACATTTTGCTGACAAGCATGGGATCCCAAAGCCATTTTTAGGGATCATTGAAGGACACAGTGTTCAACCTTCGAGTGGACAAGTTTAGGTTGAATTTGTGACACTTAAACTGAATTTTTTGCGATGTTTTACTATTAATGCTGATGCAGAATCGTCTGTGCTTCGCCTTCGCGTGCATGTAAACACAGCAACAGCGGCGTTGATTCTCACAGGTACACAGGTAGTGTACTGAGTCACTGTTCGACGGGATCGGGACAATCATGGCCGCGCCTACGGGATTCATCAGAAGCCTCGGCATGTATGACCGAGCTCACAAACCATTCAGTTCTTACATTGAGCGGATGGAGATGTTATTTAAGGCATTTAACATTATTGCGACTGAAGGGGCAGATGAATGTTCAAGCTCAAAATAAAGTAATTTGTGAACGGAAAAAAGCAATTTTTCTAATGGAGATTGGGCCAGGTGTCTACGGAGCGTTGACAAACCTACTCGCGCCAGGGAAAGCGAAGGATGCATCATTTGAAGACATTGTCGAGAAACCCGAGGACTATTTTGACCCAAAGCCATTAGAAATAGCAGACAGCAATAAGTTTGGTACCAGAAGCCAAAAACAAAGGCCCAGAAATTCAGGTCCCCACGGGTGAGTATGCGCTGTGTACTCACTCGTAGGGCCAACGGAAGTGCCGGTTTCGGGCATGCACTGGAAACCGGAACTTCCGTTCTCTTGCAGGAAGGGGTTCAAAGGTCAACCGCGTGCGCCGGAGAGGCAGCGCGTACGCATCGAACTTCCGCTTTTTTCTCAGGTTTTTCAGTGCGGGTAAGTCCCTAGCAGCTGTGCGTGGAAAAGCAGGTGCAAGGCCTGCTTTTAACAAGGTAAGAGGTGAAGTAAGTAAAATTAAAACATTTTTTCCATAGGTTTATCATTTTAAAATACTTTAAAGAAAGGTAAGTTTATTTTTAGCCCCGTTAAAAACTTTAATTAGTTTTTTCAAAAATTTACATTTTTGTTTAAAATAGTTCATTTATGTAATTTATAGTTATTTTAAAAATGTGATTTAAAAAAAAATTATTTGTAGTTTTACTTAGGTTTTAAGGGGCTGATCTCTATTCATAAATTTGACAGGTCTTCCTGTCAAATCCATGAATGGAGATTCCCTGCTCCGATTGGCTCCCCATGGCCCACATGATCCCAGGGACGCTGCAAACTAACTGCGCCTCTGGGATACGCGAGCACTGCACACCAGCAGCTGGAGCAGGCACAGCAACGGAATTCAGCGCGGGCCCAGAGCATAACGGTAGGCGCGCTTCTTAAGTGCAGGTCGGGGGCTTGCGCCCGCGGGAAGCTTCTGTCCGGAATTTCTGGCCCAAAGTGAAACCATCAGTGAGTACATTGTAGCTCTTAAGAACCTGTCTTTGCTTTGTAACTTCGGCACATTGTTGGATCGTGCGTTGTGAGATAAGTTTGTGTGTGGACTGGTGGATGAGCGCACACTGTCCAAGTTACTGAACACTCCAAACTTAACGTTTGACATAGCATGCAAAATTGCCCTATCTATAGAGATGGCATCTAAGAATGCTAGGGAGCTCCATCCAACTCAAGTGACTCGTGCAGCTGAGGTCTACAGTCACAAAGCCACCGCCAAACCTAAAGCTGTGAGACCGAGTCAAAAGCATGTCGGTGAGAGCAGTTCAGTGAATTGTTATCACTGCAGTGGAAATCACTCACCACAGTCCTGCCATTCCAGAAATGCAAAGTGTTTTCACTGCCAGAAGCAAAGCCATATTTCAACAGCTTGCAGAGCTAGATCGAAAGCATGAAGTAAGAACCATTCTAGTGGCAATGCAAAGTAGCGACAACAAAAGGGAGGAGTTCACAATATCGAAGTGAACACACCTGATGTTGAAGAACTAGGCATCTACAGTATCTATGCCACTAGCGGCAACACCAGCAGTCGTGAGAAAGACTTCCGTATAAAACTTTTGATCAATGACCAATATATTGATATGTGTATTGACACGGCGGAGGACTGCTCTATCATGAGTAAGGACACATATGAGAGTAAGTTTAATCAAGTACCACTTACAAAGAGTACCGTAGAGGAAAAATCCTAGAGACATGTGGACAAATGAAATGTACAGTTCAACACAATGGCCAGTTAGTAAAGCTACTTATTATAGTGAGCTACAACAACAGGCCAACCCTCGTGGGCAAAGACTGGTTGAGAAAGTTAAAACTAGACTGGAAATGCCTCGAAACTGTCAGTGTAGATGCTTCAAAGACGCGACTCAACACAATGCTGAACAAGTACAAAAGCATGTTCTCAGACAGTTATGAGAGCATCACTGGGTATGATGCACATATCCGCATTAAGTCCAATGCAAAGCCTGTCTATTGTAAGGCAAGGCTGGGACCCTATGCATTGTAAAGTCAGGTGGAGGAAGAGCTAGCGAAGCTCAGAGAAAATGGAGTGCTAGTAAAAACTGACAAAAGTGAATGGGCTACCCTGATTGTGGTAGTGCCCAAAGTAGACAAAACCGTACGCTTGTGCGATGACTACAAAGTTACTGTCAACCAAGCAGTTGATGATGAGCAGTACCCGTTACCGACATCACAAGATTTGTATGCAGCACTCTCTGGGTCAAAGGTTTTCTCCAAGCTTGACCTGTCGCACATTTACGCTCAGCTGAATGTTGACAAGAGAGTCAACAGTATCTCACCATCAACACACACAAGGGACTGTACTCATACACCAAGCTGCCATATGGTGTAACATCCTCCCCCAAAATCTTCCAGGCTACGATGGATAAGATTTTGCAAGGAATTCCAAATTGCTCATGCAATCAAGACAATGTGCTGATCACAGCAAGCAGCGAGGAAGAAAGTCTAGAAGTGTTAGATTTAGTGCTTCAAAGGTTGAATGCCCACAATGTCAAATTGAAAAGGAGAAAATGTGAAAAAAACAACAGAAAATGCTGGAAAAACTCAGCAGGCCAGGCAACATCCGTGGAGAGAAAATAGAGTCAAAGTTTCGGGTGGTTAAACCCTAAAAAAAAGGAATGCATCCCCCACCCGCCGTGTACGCACCCGTTGCTGTTTTTGCGGTGATGGGTTTCGAGCCGTGTGCGTGTCCCATCTTGGAGAGGCAGGGCTCTTCATTATTAGATTTAAATCAGGCTCCCACAGTGCAATTGGGAGCCTGATTTAACTGCTGCCAGCCGGGTTTCCCAGGGCTCGGGAAACCCAGCAGCGAAAGGGAGGCGGGAGCTGCCGGCTCCAGAACCTAAGTGCCCTTTACAGCTCTCCATGTGGGCTCCCTTTGGCCCCTCAGGCAAACCTTCGGCCTCACTTCTGCCGATTGCGGCCTCTCGCTAGCCCCCCTGCCGCTCTCGGCAGCCTGCCTCACTATCGGCCGACCACCCCACCCCCCAACCCTCGATTTGCAGCCTGCCCCGTGGCCCCCATTGCTGGGGACAGTCCCCAAGGGTCCCCGGCTGCGATGTCCCGCTGCCGGTTTTCCTGCCCAGCAACCAGCCAGGCTGTCAATTTGGGTGGCTGCCAGGTGAGAAACAGAAGAACAAATGATGATGAGGTCCTGCCGTTAAATTCGCCAGGTGCCTCCACGTCCCCCAGCCTTGCTGGGTTTCCCCCGCTCCCTTCCCGTAATTTTGGGGGCCATTGACTGGCCTCGCTCAGCATGTTCACGGCTGTTTTCAAACTAGAACACACTCTTCTTTAGAATATGACCCCGGAGATGCTACACTGACTGAGCTCTACCATTTCCACAGTGGCTCCTGGACCCAGCACACCCAGTCAGTTTTATAGACCTGAAACATTGTAAACTTGGTTCCTAAACTCTCCTGTAAACATTGTCCTTCTGGTTGATGTCGCAGGTTACACACAATCAAACACGTGGCGAGGAAATGCTGTTGAGTGAGAGTCCCATCTCAGACAGACCCATGTCAAACCTGGAAAAACTTCATTTCATTATTGGTAATGCCATTGCCAGACCCAACATCAGGTAATTGGTCATCAATTCATGCCCGAGGTGTAACTAATGTCTTTTCCTTTCATTTCCAATGTAATTTGCAATGTCAAAGTAGCTACAAATAGTGACAGATTTTCAAGCAAGGCTGGATGTAGCTGTAGGTTCACTATTGAGTGCTAACTCAGGGTTACTTTGGGTTATAAAGAAAGTTGCTTAATTCCTGCATTTCCCATTTTCAATCGCATGGTGGCAGCCAATAAAACAGAAGAAGGAATAATGCCCACGGTCAGCAGTGAACTGCAGTTGGGGGATATTTAAAGTGCTGAAATGATGCTGGGGAGCCCAGGGCAGCTTTAACTCAGCAAAGCTGCCGAGGGAAGAGGGGTTACAGAGTGAAGAAAGGCAGGCACTGGAAGCCCGACTGCAAGGAGGCAGCGAGAGGTGGGGCACACTTTATGGGACTGATGACCACCCCATGGCCAAAGGTGGCAGAGACACCCAGGAGCAGTCAGTACTGGGCATGGCTGACTCAGATATGGGTCCTCACCATGCACAGCCCAAGGAGGTATAGGACCACCCAAATCCTAGCAATCTGTCAGGGCAGCCAAACCCTCAGGCTTACTCCATGCACAGGGGAGTCGTGTAGAAGGAGTAGTTGGTTAGGTGTCATGTAACATAAATGGGCAGCACCATGCCAACTCAAATGGGCAACATTCACACGCTAAACAGTGGATGGAATAAATGCCCTGCACTTGATTTGAACTCTGTGCGGAGTATCTATTTGCCATTGCTTACAATAAGTCAGGAACCCAGCATAAGATGGCAGAAGAACTGAGCATTGAAATGTAGAAGAAAGTGGGCTGGCTGCAGTTACTTTGGAGATGTAGTTTGTCCTTTTAAGGAATGGTGTGGCTGTGGCACTCCTTGAAAGACATCTTGAATGAGTGCCTGTCGCATTAGTCTTCCTTCCTACACTGCCTGTTCCTCAGCTATTTCCTCATTAACATTCTCACCATCTTCCACTGCCATGGCTTCACTAACCTGGTCATTGGCCTGCATGGTGAAGCTTCCTTGCACGTTGAAGTTAAGGAACGTGCAGGAGTTATTCATGAAACTCTGGGGATGCTGTACTGTGAGGCCGTCCCTGATCAGTTGAGGTGCCTAAAGCACTGCTGTAAGATCCCAGTGGTACGCGTGGTAGAACATGACCTTTATTGTACCTGCGCTTCACTTCTGTCTGTGGTTGGCACAAGTACATCCTGTGCCCCAATTCACCCCTCTCCCCACTGTCCTACAGCTTAATTTAAGATAGTGCTCTGGAGTGACCTTTTTTCAATGCCACTTACTGTCTTGCTACTGAAGTCCCCGCTGAGTGCCTTGCTGCCAAAGCTGAAGAGCCCTAGTATCAAGGGAGTCTTTCCTCATGACTCAGTCGCCTGACACTAGGGATTGGCATAGCCGCTCTCCTCTGCCCTGGTTCAAGGGGTCCTAGTGGGAGCAATTTTAACCTGCCACGCCCGTTGGGAAACTGGCGGGATCAGGTGCAGCGCTGGTTTCACACCACGTCCGGTTTTACTCTCCAGTGGAGAGCAACATGGGAGGGGTGTAAAACCGCCGTTCCACCCGATCCTGTGCGTTTCCCGCCCGACGTGTTAGGTTAAAATTACACCCCGTAACTCAGTAACCGAAACTGAATGCAGTTCTAAAGTTTAGTTTGACTAGAGCACTGTATTGTTTTAGCATGACATCCCCCAACTTGCACCCTACTGAGTTAGTGACATAGGGGATTTTATTTGCTTTATTGATGGCTACTCCACAGTAACTGGACAAGTAAAGCCAACATATTCCAAGCCCTTCTCCCTCTGTCCCTGCACTGAACAAGAGCAGTGCACTCGAAGGGCATCGCTGCTGCTCAGACCCAGGAACCAGCAGCTGCATAGTGAACTATCCCCATCAGCAGCCAGCAAGTCCCAATTGCAGGTAGAAATCCTGAAATAAAAACAGAAACTGCTGGAAACATTCAGCAGGCCAGGCAGCATCTGTGAATAGAGAAAGAGAGTTAATGTTTCAGGTCGATGACCTTTCGTTCGAACTGTAGAAATCCTGGGCTGGTTCCCAAATTATTCCTCCTACCTTGCTCTTGCTTCTGCTCTGCACCCTCTCCCTCCCCCTATGCTAAACCCAGGTAATCCAAGTGAAGTGGGTCCCTGTCCTTTTGACATGACCTTCATGCCTGCGAAATAACATGGGTGCTCCCTTGGGATAAAGATCAGAAGCAGAGGCCTTGTTAAATCCACTAACGCCTCTAGATCACTCTCAACTTCACCCGTAGCTATTTCAGCACCGTTCGTATATTATATACTTTTTATTTCCGTTGTGCAATATTTCATTCACACTGGCCTGTATTTAATTTCATCTGTTACTGTTTTCCCACTCACAGGTTTTATCTATAGGTCTTTGACTAGCCCTTCAGTTTCGCATCATCTGAGAATCTGATCAATATACTGTATATTGAATTCAAGTCATTGGAAACAATTGGGAGCCAACTGGTCTCTGGGCCATTCAGCTCAGCACGTCACCCCTATTCATCCCAACATCACTTTCCTATTATTTTCTACCCTTTAACCAATCCCTTATCTGTTTCCAGCTTTTACCTCAAATTCCCATTGTTAGAAGCATTTGTAGCAGCCTGATGTTCAGAACTTTGACAGAAAGCTTTCTGGATATCTAAGGGCCAACATTTGCGATCAGAGGCTCCCCACAGGTGAAAGTACCTGGCGGCCTGAGAGGTATGGAGGCTTGCGATCCTGGGCCTCTCCGGGTCCACGCGGGCAGAGTTCCCCGTATCCCAGGGGCGCAAGCGGTTTGTAGGCGCTCCTGGGATCACGTGGGCTGGCCCAACCAATAAAGAAGGGAATCTCCATTCATATGTTTGACAGGTCCGTACGTGAATGGGGATCACTTAAAAAATACACCAACACATGAAACCATTTTTTTTTTTAATTACATATTTAAAATTAATTAAAATGTCATTTAATTAAATATTTTAAACAAAAATTACATTTTTGATGTAAGCTTAATGGGTATGCAGTTGTCTGGATTGTTTTGTCATCGTTTTTGATTATGGGTGTTATGTTGGTTTGTTTCCAATCTAGTGGAACCTTCCCAGCATTGATCAACTACCTCATGATGACCATCAACACTTAACAAATCTTGTTCCTTATCTCTCTTCGTACCCTTGAATAAATGTCATCCATTCCCCGGTTTTGATTGTTTTAAGCCCTTTGAGCCTTTGGGAAATCTCCATCTCATTCATGCCAAATTTGTTATACCCACTTGAATTATCTCAGTGTATGAAGAGCATGTTAGTAAGTGTCTTCTTTTGTGAATGGATCAAGGAAGTAATCTGTGAGAATGGTCATGCAGCGTCACAATCTTGCGAGCGTCTTTTAGGTTCCTTGGTTTTACTCCGACAACTCTCTTCATGTTCTAGTGCTGTAAGAATTTCTTGCTGTTATGTTTAGTGTCAGTAGTTATATATAAATGTCCACATTCTTTGCCCCTCTGACCTTTTACCAGCTCTGAAATTCCTCAGGGGTTCTACAGGTCTTCCCTCGGAGTAACAGCAGGAGAACCCCACGGAATTCCAGGTCCAGCACATCGAACCATTCTCGCATTTGTCCCAGTCTTCCTCTCGCCTTTCTCCCAGCAGCTATTGCAGTGTTCAACTTTCTTTCTTATCTCACTTTGAGCTGTTTTGTTCATCCACATTGGGTCACAGCAAGAGAGCTCTCGAACCAAGCCCTAGCCCCAAGTTACTGCATGATGCAAATGCTCTCACTGTGTTACCAGTAAACTGAAACAGGAAAAGAGTGTTGTATCCCCTCTGTCAATAAACAGACCCTTCTGACTCTTCCCTTGTTCTTATTGCAGGGATGAGATTTACTGTCAGATCTGTAAGCAGCTGTCCGGGTGTTACAGATGGAGCGTTTACGCCAGAGGCTGGATTCTAATGTCTCTCTGTGTTGGCTGCTTTCCACCCACAGATGGGTTTATGAAGGTTAGTCCCACTGTGCTCCCCACACACAGGCAGTTTTGTCACATGTTGTTCACCATCTGCATTTAGTTTTATGTGGGTAACCCTTGCTTTATTCTAAGGGCAGTTCAGCATCTGCCTGCATCCCTCCACATTCTGCCATTTGCTAACACCATGTTAGTCATTTTTTCTCCCTGTGAAATGCAATGTGTTAAGACCGTCCAGTTTGTGAATTGGTTGGTTGGCCTTTGCTGGTTTTACTTGACCCTGAACACTGAGTGAATGGAGTTGTTCGTGTTGATAATATGTCAGGCTGGCATGTGTACAACATTGAACCAGCTCGTAAAGAAAGGCAGCAGCAGTTTGTTCGGCCGCTTTCCAACTTGGATGCCAGTCAAAGTTTGAAGCCGTAGGGATCTTGTGTGTGATCCCAATTGACTCTTTCTTCACAATTGCCCTGACAGACAAACCAGTAGCAGCAGGAAGCCCAATTTGAAATGTTGCTGCCTTGAGGTCCTAGCCCAAAGTGGAAAGTAGAGTTTGGCAATTTCCTGGCAAGTTGACTCTTCCCATGTTCGTTGTTGGACTTGGCACAGCTCCGTGGTAATTGCAAATACCAAGCTCAGATCTCCTCTTCTACCTGGCAGATTGCCATAGCCATAGATTCCTCCAATCTTGTCCCCCTGTCAGTCCTCTCCTGGGAAATTTTCCAACACAGAGCTTTGCCCATCAGCAACGCAAATTGGAAATTCGGACGCGTACTGCACACATAATGCCACCCACTCATTTTAAATGGCTACTAAACCGTGTGCAATTGTGACAGGAGGCTGTGCCACACAGGGCACCCAGGGGTGATGTACAATTACTCCTAATGTCCTATGTTGTGGTCTGAATCCTTGGGCATCCGTAGTCAACAACAACAACTTGCATTTATATAGCTTCTTTAACATAGTAAAACGTCCCAAGACGCTTCACAGGAGCGATTATCAAACAAAATTTGACACCGAGCCACATAAAGAGATATTAGGACAGGTGACCAAAAGCTTGGTCAAAGAGGCACACCCCTATTAAATCTCCCCTTGACCGTCTCTGCTCTATGGAGAACAACCCCAGCTTCTCCAGATAACTGAAGTCACTCATCCATGGTACCATTTTAGTAAATCCCTTCTGCACCCTCTCCATGGCCTTGACATCCTTTCTAAGATGTGGTGCCCAGAATTGAACACAGTCCTCCAGCTGAGACCTAACCAGTGATTTTATAAAAGTTTAGCTTAACTTCCTTGGGTTCATTTTGCAGTGACACTGTAGTTATAGGGTCAGCACAGCCTTGTTCCGGACTTGACACCTGAACACAGTGGAGGAAGACTCCTGGAACCAACGTTCCCTATAAGCTGAGCAGCTGTGTGCTGATCCCGCGCAGCCCGGGAGCGGCTTTTTCAATGTTAGGTTTTGTGCATGCGCGAAACTGTGAAGGGGGAATTAGGGGGAACATTGCCTGTAACCTTGATATGCTGTTTACGTGCCTAGTTAAACGTCGCTGCTAAACGGTCTCGTCTTTGCACTGACACTAAACCTGCGGAGTGTTAAATCGGTGAGAGCTGAAATGGAACAGAAATAGTAAGTGATGTTCCATATCGATTTAAAGTAGAAAATGTTTTCTACGTGAGGAAGGTTGTGTATCATTTGTGTTTACCTTTATTAGTATCTGCGTAACTTCATTCGAGGCGGACCTTCAGGATATGCTCCGTATTGTGCGGCACGACTACGACGTACGCTTGCAAATGGAGCTCGGAGAGAGCCACCGAGCTACCTGGAACTGGAGGTATGGACGCAAGGCAGAGAAACTCAATCTGTGTGGGGTGCGGAGAGTGAGCAACAAGTTCATCACTGCCACCCGCCCTCATTGGTACTGTGCATTCAGTTGCAGGGGTGGGAGAGTGGGCTTTATTGGTACTGTGTATTCAGATGCAGGGGTGGGAGAGTGGGCTTTATTGGTACGGTGTATTCAGATGTAGGGGTGGGAGAGTGGGCTTTATTGGTTCTGTGTATTCAGTTGCAGGGGTGGGAGTGGGCTTTATTGGTTCTGTGTATTCAGATGTAGGGGTGGGAGAGTGGGCGTTATTGGTTCTGTGTATTCAGATGTAGGGGTGGGAGAGTGGGCGTTATTGATTATGTGTATTCGGTTGCAGAGGTGGGAGAGTGGGCTTTATTGGTACTTTGTATTCAGTTGCAGGGGCGGGAGAGTGGGCTTTATTTGTACTGGCGGGGGCAGGTTATAGAAGCAACCTGGTCCTCGAAAGATGGGGACTTTTATTTGAAAAATCTAAGGATTGGCCCCATGCACTAGGAGTTTAGGAGCTGGGGGAGGTGGGGGCTGTAGAGGGAAGCTTGGGCACTCCCCCCTCCCCATAGTGACCAGGTGCTGGAGTTTACAGCAGCAGGGGGCTGGTCGCTCCAGCACATTTTTGGGGCCAGGCACTGCCGGCCTACAGACTGGAGGTGTCTAGAGACATGCAGTCCCTAGTGACAGGCTAGTCACTGGTGGAGTCTGCGGACGGGCAGACACTGCGGACAGGCGAACACTGTTATTTTTACTTTTCTCACAGGCGACCAAGTTGAAGCAGCCAATCAAGGTGACCGTGACACTGCTGAGTGGATTGAGCCTTTCTGTCTCCATCGATTCCGCCACCACAGCCAATGAGATATGCAAGTCCCTCGCAAGCAAAATTGGACTAAAGGATTCTTTCGGATTCTCAATTTACATCGCGCTGTATGACACGGTAAGTTACTGCCACGTGCAATCCATTGTATCCGAGTGTGTGCAGAGATGGATGGGATGTCCGAAGAGGACTGGGTTGGGGAGGCGACTGGCAGATTGGGATGGGGCGGAAGAGGAGTGGCTGAGTGAGGAGATGACTGAGTGTCCAGAGTGGGGTTAAGGGCCCAGCGTGAGAAGGTGTCTGTTAGGTGGTTGAGGAGGATTGTGACACGGAGGGAACCCTCTCTGGTGCGGCCTCCAATAAGCCAGCTTGGCCTTAGAGGGAGTGGGGCTGCTGAAGGAAGGTGTGTGGTGTAACTGCATTTTGGAGTCAGATGTTAAACTTCTGATACAATGTGCCATCCATTTCTTACTGTGCCAGGCCGAACATACAGCATGCCAGTTCATTCACAACATTTCAAAGGCAGGATGTGAATGCCAATGTATGTACCTGGCCTGGGAATTCGTGGGAGGGCGTTGCACCGCCTGAGGCAGGGCAGGACATCTGCCCACTGGCCTGCCTTATCATCGGCCCCTTCCCAAACCACAGAGTCATTAGCGTAAAGGGAGCGGGACCCATGCCATTCATGGCACTCCCTGGGCACCTGCCCTGCGGGGAGGGGGTGAGGTTCATTTCTGAGTGGGGGCTAAGTCATACCGGCTGACAATGCCAATCTTTACTTGCTCGCTTGGTGACCGATTGCCATTGAGAAACCAGCAACGTGGGTCCTGTCTTCTGCCAGTATGCCAAGCTGGTATGGGAAGCGATGTAAAGGGCAGATGCAAGTCCCACCCCCATATTCCTCTCTCGTCTGCTCAGATAATGTCGACTCCAGTTTGCCAGGAGTTTCCAGACCCACATTTCTTCTCCATATAATTTTGCTGGTCCATTTTCAGAGAGTTACTAGTCTTTATTCACCCACTTGGAAGAAAGAACATAGAAGCACTGGAGAAAATGCAACAAAGATTTACAAGGATGGTACCAGAATTGAGAGCTTACGGCTCTCAGGAAAGATTGCATAGGTTGGGGCTTTTTTCTTTAGAAAAGAGAAGACTTAGAGGAGTCCTGATAGAGGTTTTTAAAATTATGAATGGGTTGGACAGGGTAGATGTGGAGAGAATGTTTCCACTTGTGGGAGAATCCAAAACCAGGAGCCATAAATACAGGATAGTTACTAATAAATCCAATAGGGAAATAAGGAGAAATTTCTTTATTCAGAGAGTGGTTAGAATGTGAAACTTGCTACAACAACTTGCATTTATATAGCGCCTTTAACACAGTAAAATGTCCCAAGGTGCTTCACCTGAGCGTTATCAAACAAAATTTGACACCAAGCCACATAAGGAGAAATTAGGGCAGATTACCAAAAGCTTGGTCAAAGAGGTAGGTTTTAAGGAGCGTCTTAAAGGAGGAAAGAGAGGTAGCGAGGTGGAGAGGTTTAGGGAGGGAATTCCAGAGCTTAGGGCCTAGGCAACAGAAGGCACGGCCACCAATGGTTGAGCACAGGAAGTGGTTGAGGCAAATAGCTTAGATGCTTTCAAAAGGAAACTGGACAAGTACATGAGAGAAAAGGGAATAGAAAGATATGCTGAAAGGCTGAGATGAGGCTGATGGAATGTGAGGAGACTCGTGTGGAGTATAAACACCAGCACAGACTAGTTGGGTTGAATGGCCTGTTTCTGTGCTGTATAGTCTATATAATTTTATATAAAGTCAGCATTACTAAACCCAAAATTGAGAGATTAATGCTCCCTGAACCAAAAGGGGAAAAAGGTTCTGGATTTTACCCAATTTAATCCTAATTTTGTAGTTCATCTCTCGGCGGGGGGAGGGTGGGGTGGGGTGGGGCAGGGCGGGGGTGTAGCTGGTAATTATCAACAATAACCTTCAAACTGTAAGGCCAGCCATAAATGCCTCTATGTGCAAGTCCAACACTGTACCAAACATTGACACACTTTTTCAACATTGTTCTCGCCAGGTTCCAGCTGAATGGAACTGCTGGGGTTGTGCGTGTATGGATGTTAATGATAAAATCAGGTTATGGGTTTTAAATTGTGGGACCATCAAAATGTCTGCCTGTTGGTAACAGAATTGGAAACACCTTCCCTGGATCAATCACTCCCACATTGATGGCTTTTCTTAGTCAGCAGCATGTCGTTGGAACCTAGGGCCCGGAGTAATCAACCAACAGAAGGTTATATTTTATAATCCAGTGCAATGGTCACACACCCAGACTGGAAAACCCTGCCTTAAAGTACAGCAATTGGAATGCCTTCATTGCTAAAACTCCCCTCAATAAGCTATTTTCCTCTTTTTGCAAATGTCTTTTTCCCCCATAGCAACTCTCGTGAATACCTTTCCTACATATGGGAGGCTCTTCTTGCACCTCTCACACTTCTGGGTGTTGTGTATGTACCTTTAAGGGAATAACTGGTCTCAGACTGCAGTACCGGCGGTGACCACCCCTGTATAAAAGGCCCTAGCAGGCTTCTGTAGTTTCAGTTTCCAGGTTGTCTCCATTCAGTAAAGACTTGTTATAATCAACTCCTGCAGTCCGTGTCTCAATTATACACGGACATAATACTGGCGACGAGTAAGAAACGAACTTACCTGCAACTCGGCAGCACCTCAGACGACGTTATTGAAGGTCGAAGCCAGAAGAAAGAAAAAAAAAAAATAATCCAAAGAAACTCGAGAAACGGGCGTCGACCGTGGGCAACCGCCCTCCAAATCATCGAATTGAAAAGTGCAGGAGAGACTGTCGAGAGCCAGGCTTGGTCTCCAGTCTGTGGTTTCCCAGCTAATCGGGCTGGTGGCAGGTAGTGCACTGATCTTTCCTGGGCTGCGACGGGCTAGAGCTCGATCGGGTGGCTCTCCAACGGGGCCGGGCAGCGAGTCGGGAAACAAAGAGAGAGAGAGAGAGGGTGGAGCACACAGGGCGCGGCCGGTGCTTCGCAGCCGGGCAGCGTTCGGACCTAAGAAGAAGGAGGGAAGTGTCCCAGAGGGTCCGCTCCACGACGGGAACGGTTCTTCAATTAACGGAGCAAATATTGAAGCGCGATAGAAAAATAAAAATACCGCGGAGAGCAGCGTTGGCAGCAGCGATCGGGGAGGCGCGAAGACCATAGGGCGTCGCCATTACAGGATAGTAAAATAAATATAATCGCCAGCAACAGCATTGGCAGCAGCGGCAGCGGCGGGAAAGCGCGGGAGGCGCCATCTTAACTCGGCGGGGAAGAAGGAAAAGCGCGGGAGGCGCCATCTTAGATTTTCATAATGCCAAAGACTGGCGATATCACTGCCTTCGATAATGCAACAGAAGACTGGACCACGTATGTGGAAAGAGTCGAGGTATATTGCGAGGCAAACAAAATAGCTGATGAGAAAAAGGCATCGGTATTGCTAAATTTAATGGGCGCAAGAACGTACGGCCTATTGCGGGACCTGATTACTCCAGCCAAACCAAAGGCGAAGAGTTTTAACGAAATTGTTGCTATCCCACAGGAACACCTAAATCCTACACCACTGCTGATAGCAGAAAGATTTAAATTCCACAGGAGAAATCAGCTTTAAAATGAGAGCAATGCTGATTACCTTACGGAACTACGCAAGCTATCAAAGCACTGCCAGTTCGGAGCAGGACTGGCAGATACCTTACGGGACAAATTTGTCTGTGGACTCCTGAGTGAAGGAACCCAGAAGAGGTTACTCTCAGAGAAAGAGCTGACGCTAGATAAGGCTTTCAGCGTGGCAGTATCGTACGAAGCAGCAGCAAGGAGAGCTGTGGAAATACAACAAAAGCCACAGGAATACGGCACCCACGAAATGACACGGGGATTTGCAAAATGTTATCGCTGCGGCAGAACAAACCATGACCAGAAGGACTGCTGGTACAAGGACAAAATATGCAGGCAATGCGGAAAGATGGGACACATTGCACGAGTTTGCAGGTCTGGGAAGAAGACCAACGACAACAAAAAGGCTACTAAGGAACCGTACAGGAAAGTACAAAAGATGACGGACAGTAGTTCCGAAGACCAGATGAGCGATAGTGAATCCGGGAACAAGAGACTAAGCTGTCTCAAACTTCACAACATAATCGCAAAAGAGGATCACTGAACCATTTGGGTCACCCTCACGATAGCAGGGTCCCAAGTCAAAATGGAATTGGATACAGGATCAGCTCTAACCGTCATGAATCGATGAGACTACGAGCGGCTATTCTCACACATACCCTTGAGAGAGACATCCATTGTCTTGAGGACGTATACGGGGCAAAAAGTATACCCACAGGAAAAATAAGGGTGCCTGTCGAATACAACGGCAAGAAAATACGGAAATTGTATCTCTACATTCTGCAAGATGGTGGACCACCGTTATTGGGACGTGAATGGATCAGAAAGATAAGTTTAGACTGGCACTCCATTCAGGCACTGATGGTGGCTGGTAAAAAGGATGACGATGTCACTCCTGGACGATTGTCAACAATCTTAGCTGACGCCAAAGAGGTATTTCAACAAGAACTGGGCACTCTTAAAGGCGTAACTGCCTCGATAAAAAGAGGAGAATGCAATTCCCAAGTTTTTCAAAGCAAGACCGGTACCATATGCAATTCGCCCAGCTGTCGAGGCAGAGCTGGAGAATCTGGAGAATGCAGGCATGTTATCTAAGGTAGACTGGAGCGAGTGGGCGACACCCATCATTCCTGTCATGAAGAAAACGTTAAACAATAAGTCTGAGGAGCCAAGGAAGGTTCGCATCTGTGGGGACTTCAAGGTGACGGTGAACCCAGTCCTTCACACAGTACAATATCCTCTTCCAAGGATAGAAGATATCTTCGCCTCACTATCTGGAGGCAAGTGTTTTACAAAAATTGACCTAGCACAAGCATATTTGCAGATGGAGGTTGAAGAATCCTCTAGGAAGTATCTCACGATAAACACTCACAAAGGTCTTTACCAGTATAATCGACTGGTATTCGGAGTAGCATCAGCTCTGGCGATATGGCAAAGAGCGATGGAACAAGTCCTGCAAGGGATTCCGGGGACTCAGTGTTACTTGGACGACATCCTAGTGACAGGTGAAGATGACAGTGAACACCTTGCCAACCTAGAGCAGGTGCTCACTAGACTACGTGAACATGGGCTATGAGCCAATCGCCCCAAGTGCGAGTTTTTTAAGAAACAGATATCGTATTGTGGCCACGTGATTGATGAAGAGGGGTTGCATAAGTCCCCTGACAAAATTGAAGCGGTAGTTAAGGCTCCAGCGCCTGAAAATGTGTCGCAACTGAGGTCATTCCTCGGATTGGTGAATTACTACCATAAGTTTTTGCCGAATTTGTCCACAATTCTGCATCCACTGAACGCCCTACTATGAACGGGAGTAGCTTGGAAATGGAGCGATGAATGTAAGCGGGCCTTTCAGAAGAGTAAGGACCTAATCACTTCAAGAGAAGTATTGGCTCACTACAACCCATCACTACCGATAAGACTGGCGTGTGATGCGTCTCCCTACGGCATTGGGGCGGTACTGTCACATAAATTCCTTGATGGTTCAGAGAGGCCAATAGCTTTTGCGTCACGCTCGTTAACTTCAGCCGAGCGTAACTACGCCCAGGTTGACAGAGAGGCCCTCAGCCTGGTGTGGGGGGTGAAGAAGTTCAATCACTACCTGCACGGTCAGAAATTTACTCTACTAACTGATCATCCACCTCTCGTCTCCATTTTCAACCCTCAGAAGGGCGTACCGATAATGACGGCACAACGGCTACAGAGGTGGTCCCTTTTCCTAGGGGCACACCAATATGACATCGAGTACAAAGGAACTAAACAGCATAGGAATGCTGATGGATTGTCGCGCCTACCGTTGCCGACGGTGGAAGAAGAATTGGCAGTGGATCCAGTGGAGTTATTCCACTTGACTATAGTCGAATGTCTCCCTGTGACGAATGCAAACATAGAAAAGGAAACACGAAATGACCCGACACTCTCCTGGGTCTATGATTTAACGGTGAAGGGATGGCCAGCACATGGCGAACCACTGCTGCCAGCATTCTCGCCGAGAAGAGAACAGCTGTCAGTGTGCAGAGGAACCTTGATGTGTGGATCCAGAGTAGTAATTCCACCCAAATTGAAGGATAGAGTGCTCAATGAGCTTCATGAGGGTCATCTGGGAGGGGTAAAAATGAAGAACTTAGCCAGAGCGTTTGTGTGGTGGCCGGGAATCGATAGAGAAATCGAAGAGATGACCAAGAGCTGTACAGGATGCCAGAAGGTCCAAAACGCCCCACCACAAGCCCCTCTACATCCATGGGAGTGGCCCTCATCTCCATGGCAAAGGGTGCACATTGATTTTGCTGGTCCCTTTATGGACTCAATGTTTTTAATTGCGGTGGATGCACATTCAAAGTGGCCAGAGGTAATAAAAATGTCCTCAACCACCACAGAAAAAACTATCACAGTCTTACGAACCATATTCGCCAGGAATGGGCTGCCTGAACAGATTTGCTCTGACAATGGACCACAGTTTGTGTCTGAAGAGTTCCGGAGGTTCTTAAAGAACAATGGTGTTAAGCATTACACATCCGCCCCATATCATCCAGCCACTAATGGATTGGCCGAGAGGTTTGTTCAAACATTCAAGAAGGCTATCAAGGCAATGTGTAATGAAGATATACCCCTACAACACAAGGTGGATAACTTCTTGTTTGCCTACCGGAATGCGACACATGCGGTTACCAACCAAACTCCAGCCATGATGTTCTTCAATCGAAGACTACGATGCCGCTTGGATTTGGTTAAGCCAAACGTCAGAAGAGATGTGGAGAACAGACAGTTTCAGAATAAGAATGAAAGGCCGACCAGGAGTTTTAAGATAGGTCAACCAGTTTTGGCCCGGGACTACCGCACAGAGAAATGGCAGCCAGGAACGATCTGTACACGGCAAGGACCTCTAATGTATACCGTGGACACTGGAGAGAGCATTGTAAGACGCCATGCTGACCAGATTCTAGAGTCACTGGAAAACGGCAACTCCACACCACGATCTGATACACCTGGCGATGAAACCGAAGTACCAATTGCATCTACCGCAGAATTGGTGATATTGGAAGCAGACGAACCAAACAACGACATTGATCCTGACTCAACCTTGCCAGAAGAACCTGATATCCCAAAGAGGCATTATCCAGACAGAATCAGGAAGCCTCCTTAAAGACTGAACTTATAATTGCTTAGCTTCAACCAATGTATCTAGCAACCGTAATTGTAATTGTAATTAGTTATTATTTAGTTGTTAAATGAATGTTATGTACTGTTTATCTAAAAGGGGAGGAATTGTTGTGTATGTACCTTTAAGGAAATAACTGGTCTCAGACTGCAGTACCGGCAGTGACCACCCCTGTATAAAAGGCCCTAGCAGGCTTCTGTAGTTTCAGTTTCCAGGTTGTCTCCATTCAGTAAAGACTTGTTATAATCAACTCCTGCAGTCCGTGTCTCAATTATACACGGACATAATACTGGGCAGGATCCAAAAATGGGCATTTCCTCTCTCGCTTCCCTCACCTCCAACCTCTCTAAGTTGCAACCTTCAGACTGTCGGAAGATGCCGTCTTTTGGATGAGAAGTTAAATCCGAGGCCCCATCTGCCCCCTCGCGTGGAAGTAAAAGATTCCATGGCACTATTCAAAGAAGAGCGGGGGAAGTTCTCACCGATGTCCTGGCCAATATTTATCCCTCAACCAACATCACTAAAACAGATGATCTGGTTATGTACTTAACTGTTTGTGGGAACTTGCTGTGCGCAAGTTGGCTGCTACGTTTCCTACATTACAACAGTGACTACACTTCAAAAGTATTTAATTGGCTGTAAAGTGCTTGGAGATGCTCTGTGGTTGTGAAAGGTGCTATAGAAATGGAAGTTCTTTTGTAACCTATATTTTTGGTCTTTGTTCCTCTGTACTTTATGTGGTGTATGTGCCTTTAAGAGCAATTATGGTGTATGTGCCTTTAAGAGCCCAGGTGTGCGTAATGCCGGTAATTGCCACTTGGGCTATATAAGCCTGTGTATTGTGTATATCCTTTAGAAACCCCCCCCAGACTTGCTTAGTAAATACCTATGAACCAACTCCTGTCTTCAGTGTCTTCAGTGTCTTTATCTACACACGGACACTACAGTGGCGACGAAATGGAAACGGACTTACCTGCAATTCGGCAGCACCTCAAGGACATCGATTCCTCCAGCGTCCAGAAGACTCAAGGAAGTAAGAGAAACTGTGGTTTCACCAGCTGGCCAAGCTGGTGACAGGTACTGCACTAATCCTTCCTGGGCGTCAGGCTGGAGCTCCAGCGGCGGGCTCTACAGCTGAGACAGGCAGCAAAATTGGAGGCAAGCAATAACGGACTGGGAGGGTGCACTCGAGAGATGGCCGGCGCGGCAAGCAGGTCAGCGTTTAGACCTCAATCGGGAACGAGTATCCAACAGTGAATAAACGGAAACCACAGTAAAACAGCGTTGTTATCGGTAGCAGCGACGGGAAAGCGCGGGAAGCGCCATATCGTTGCTACAGAGAGAGAGAAAAAAAAGAAAAAAAAAAAGCGCGGGAAGCGCCATATCTTTTCTGAAATGCCTAAATCTGGTAATATTGAGGCTTTTGATGGCGAAATAGAAGATTGGACCACATACGTGGAAAGAGTAGAGGTTTATTGCACTGCAAATGGAATAACAGATGAAAAAAAAGCTTCAGTACTTCTGAACTTAATGGGCGCGAAGACATACGGGCTGTTACGAAATTTAATCACTCCAGCCAAACCAAAGGACAAGACTTTTAAAGAAATTGTTGTTACCCTGCAGGAGCATTTAAACCCAACACCGCTGCTGATAGCGGAACGATTCAAGTTCTTCAAGAGAAATCAACACAAGAATGAAAGTAACGCTGATTACCTAACCGAATTAAGAAAGCTATCAAAGTACTGCCAATTCAGAGCAGGACTATCGGATTATCTTCGAGACAAATTTGTTTGCGGTCTCTTAAGTGAAGGAACACAAAAAAGACTGCTTTCTGAAAAAGATTTAACATTGGACAAAGCTTTCAGTATGGCTGTATCATACGAAGCAGCAGCAAAAGGAGCTGCAGAGATACAACAAGAGACACAGGACTTCGGCACCCATAAAATGACACAGGAGTTCGGAAGATGTTATCGCTGCGGCAGATCCACCCATAACCAGAGGGACTGCTGGTTCAAGGGCAAAACATGCAGGCAATGTGGTAAGATTGGACACATTGCACGGGTATGCCAATCTGGACAAAATAAATCCACTGACAGAAAACAAAAAATCAATAAAGAAAAGTACAGGAAGGTACAAATGATGACGGACAATAGCTCCGAAGACCAGAATAGCGATAGCGACTCCGGAAACAAGAGACTAAGCTGTCTCAAATTACATAATGTACTTGCCAAAGAGGATTACCAAACCATTTGGGTTACCCTCACAATAGCAGGGTCCCCAGTTAAAATGGAGCTAGATACAGGATCAGCTCTAACCGTAATAAATCGACGAGATTACGAGAGGCTATTTTCGTATATACCTCTAAAAGACACATCCATTATCTTAAAAACATATACGGGGCAGAAAGTCTACCCCAAAGGAAAAATAAGGGTGCCTGTGGTATACAACGGCAAAGAAATACAAAAGTTGTATTTATACATTCTACAAGATGGTGGTCCACCGTTGTTGGGACGTGAATGGATAAGGAAGATACGTTTAGACTGGCACTCCATTCAGGCACTGACGGTGACCAGTAAGGAAAAAAACTATGATGACATCATACCTGAACGATTAAAAGACATCTTGGCCAACGCCAAAGAAGTGTTTCAAGAGAAACTAGGAACCTTGAAAGGCATCACCGCCTCAATAAAAGTGGAAGATACAGCAATTCCAAAATTTTTTAAGGCAAGACCGGTGCCATACGCAATACGTCCGGCAGTCGAGGCAGAGCTGAAGAATTTGGAAAAGGCAGGCGTATTATCCAAAATAGATTGGAGCGAATGGGCAACACCCATCGTTCCAGTCATGAAAAAAACATTGAAAAATAACTCTGAGGAACAGAAAAAAATTCGCATCTGTGGGGACTTTAAGGTGACTGTAAACCCGGTCCTTCACACGGTACAGTATCCTCTTCCGAGGATAGAAGATATTTTCGCCTCACTATCCGGAGGGAAACGTTTCACAAAAATTGACTTGGCACAGGCATATCTACAGATGGAGGTTGAGGAGACCTCTAAAAAGTATCTCACAATAAACACACACAAAGGCCTGTACCAGTACAATCGACTGGTTTTTGGAATAGCATCAGCTCCAGCTATCTGGCAAAGAGCTATGGAGCAAGTCCTGCAAGGGATTCCGGGGACTCAATGCTACCTAGACGACATCCTTATAACAGGAGAAAACGACAACGAGCACCTTGCCAATTTGGAGCAGGTGCTCACTAGGCTGAAAGAACGAGGCCTACGAGCAAATCGCCCCAAGTGCGAATTTTTCCAAAATCAGATATCATATTGTGGCCACATAATTAATAAGGAAGGGTTGCATAAGTCACCTGAAAAAATTGAAGCAGTTATAAAAGCCCCAGCACCTGAAAATGTTTCACAATTAAGGTCATTCCTGGGATTAATAAATTACTATCATAAATTTTTACCAAACTTATCAACTATTCTACACCCTCTTAATGATCTTCTACAGACAGGAGTGATTTGGAAATGGAACGAAGACTGTAAACGTGCCTTCCATAAATGTAAAGACTTAATCACATCCGAGAAAATTTTGGCTCATTACAACCCATCACTACCAATCAGACTGGCGTGCGATGCATCCCCTTACGGCATAGGAGCGGTATTGTCCCATAGATTCCCTGATGGCTCGGAACGGCCGATAGCTTTTGCGTCACGCTCATTGAACTCAGCTGAGCGTAACTATGCCCAGATAGACAGGGAAGCACTCAGCCTGGTATGGGGAGTGAAGAAATTCAACCATTACCTACACGGACAAAAATTTACCTTGCTGACTGACCATCAACCCCTCATCTCCATATTCAACCCTAAAAAAGGTGTCCCCATTATGACGGCACAAAAACTACAGAGGTGGTCCCTTTTTCTAGGGGCACACCAATACAACATTGAGTACAAAGGGTCAAAACAGCATGGGAATGCTGACGGTTTATCACGCCTACCGTTGCCAACGATAGAAGAGGCACCTACAGTAGACCCAGTAGAGATATTCCACTCTACCATAGTGGAATGTCTACCGGTGACAAATTCTGCCATTGAAAGGGAGACAAGAAATGACCCTACTCTCTCACGGGTCTACGATTTAACAGTGAAGGGATGGCCAGCACATGGCGAACCACTGTTGCCAGCATTCTCGCAAAGAAGAGAACAGCTGTCAGTGTGCCGAGGAACCTTGATGTGTGGATCCAGAGTGGTGATTCCACCCAAACTCCAGGATAAAGTGCTAAAGGAGCTTCACGAGGGGCATCTGGGTGGAGTGAAAATGAAGAACCTAGCTAGTGCGTTTGTATGGTGGCCAGGTATCGATGGAGACATCGAAGACATGACCAAGAGCTGCCTAGGATGCCAGAAGGTCCAAAATGCTCCGCCACAGGCCCCTCTACATCCATGGGTGCGGCCCTCATCTCCCTGGCAAAGGGTGCACATCGACTTTGCTGGTCCATTTATGGACTCAATGTTCTTAATCGCAGTTGATGCACACTCCAAGTGGCCGGAGGTAATAAAGATGTCCTCCACCACCACGGAAAAAACCATCACGGTATTAAGGACCATATTTGCCTGGAATGGGCTGCCGGAGCAGATATGTTCTGATAATGGACCGCAATTTGTGTCCGAAGAATTCAGAAAGTTCTTAAAGAACAATGGGGTAAAGCACTACACGTCCGCCCCATACCATCCCGCCACCAATGGATTGGCTGAAAGGTTTGTCCAGACCTTCAAGAAGGCCATCAAGGCCATGGGTAATGAAGACATAAAACTTCAGCACAAGGTGGATAACTTCTTATTTGCATATAGGAATGCAACGCATATGGTTACTAACCAAACTCCCGCCATGATGTTCTACAATAGAAACCTAAGATGCCGGCTGGATTTGGTCAAGCCCAACATCCGAAGGGACGTGGAGAACCGGCAGTTTCAGGGCATGAATGAAAGGCCAACTAGGGCCTTCCAGATAGGCCAACCGGTTTTGGCCCGGGACTACCGTACCGAGAAATGGCAGCCTGGAACTATCTGCACACAATTAGGACCACTGATGTATACCGTGGACATCGGAGACAGCATAATAAGGCGCCATGCTGACCAAATCATCAAGTCATCCGAAAAGGGACAACCTACACCACCACTCTATACATCTAACGATGAAGTAGAGATACCCATATCTACCTCCAATCCGGTGATACTGGAGCCCGATGAACCCGACACTGGCCTTCAAGCCGAATCAGCCTTGCCAGAAGAACCTACTACACCACCAGAAACTACTACACCCCCGAGGCGTTATCCGGACCGAGTCAGGAAGCCTCCTGAGAGACTAACTTATAATTAATTAATACAGCAATGTATATTATTTTGCATATAACATGTAATTAATAATTACTTAAAATATGATGTACTAGTTAGCTAGAAGGGGAGGAATTGTGGTGTATGTGCCTTTAAGAGCAATTATGGTGTATGTGCCTTTAAGAGCCCAGGTGTGCGTAATGCCGGTAATTGCCACTTGGGCTATATAAGCCTGTGTATTGTGCATATCCTTTAGAAACCGCCCCCCAGACTTGCTTAGTAAATACCTATGAACCAACTCCTGTCTTCAGTGTCTTTATCTACACACGGACACTACACTTTATTCCTCCTAAGCTCCAGCTACCCTGTCCTACCTGCTCTTCCTCCTCCCTACATCCTCAATGTGTTGAAATCCAGACTCATCACACTGTGTCGCGCTCTAATCATTCATTCCCAGGACTCCCCACCTCCTCAGTCTTCCTCCAACGATCATCTGGTTTTTAAAAGCCAGGATTGGCATCACACGACTGCTGTTGCTGGATGTTCTCTCCAGCTCCTGTCAACCCTGGCTGTACCTGGCACTATGGGCCTTGGGCCGAGGTTTCCCAGTTTTAATAAAGTGGATTTTTACAGAATGTGAAAGAGATCATGCTGGAACTTTATAAATCACTGGTTAGGCCTCGGCTGGAGTATTGTGGACAATTCTGGGCACCGCACTTCAGGAAAGATGGAAAGGCCTTAGAAAGGGTACAGGAGGTTTACCAGGGTGTTACCAGGGATGAGGGACTTCAGTTATGTGGAGAGGTTGGAAAAGTTAGGACTGCTCTCCCTGGAAGGTTAAGAGGTGAGGATTTCAAGATGTTGAGAGATTTTGATAGCGTGGATAAGGAAAAATTATTCCCTCTGGCGAGTGGGTCAATAACTAGAGGTCATGGATTCATAATTATTGGCAAAAGGTCTAGAGGGGAGATGAGAAGAATTTTTTTCACTTAGAGTTGTCGGGATCAGGAACGCTCTACCTGAAAAGGTGGTGGAAGCTGATTCCATCAATAATTTTAAAAGGGAGCTGGACGGGTACTTGAGGATGAGGAACTGTCAGGGTTATGGACAACAAGCGGGGATGTGGGACCGAGCACGGCTGTTCTTTCAGAGAGCCAGCACAGGCTCGACGGGCTGAATGGCCTCCTTCCGTGCTGTAGGTTTCTATGACTGAGCCTAGCTATCAGTAGTTGCCCACTCACTGCTGTCTCTTCCTTCTGCTAGTTCTCCTCTCTTGGGAGTGGCATAGATCATGTGATGGATGGCATCTCCCGGTGTGAGCAGCATGTGAAGGGGCAGGGCGGACAGGAGCGACATGCAGCGTGGCGTCTGTTTTTCCGCAAGGAGATCTTCACACCTTGGCACGACTGCAGCGAGGACCCCATTAGCACAGATCTCATCTACCAACAGATCGTTCAAGGCATTAGATTTGGGGAATATCCGTGTGAAAAGGTAGGGAATCTAGTGAGATCTGTCTATCAAGCATTTAAAATAATTACATATCATCATATAATTAGTATTTCAGTATCAACTCAATATTATAGGCATGTATCTAAGATGCTAATTATGCTCTTAGATTATAATAATTTTTTTCCCAATTTTCTTTCTCCTTCCCTACTCCCCTGACGAGTCTCATTCTTGCTGAGATACAGATGGGCCTCTGGTACTGGCCCCAGTGGGCATTCTTCATTTTGTGAGCCTGGACAGTGATATTTCCCTCTGGAGGGTATCACAGCAGACCCTGAGCACTTTCCAATGAGGATCACTGGATAGCGATCTGGAATGGGAACCCAGATTATTTTTCATTCCTCCCTTTTTTCGGCTAGATTTAGCTCGACATGAAACTGTCCTGAGCTCTGGGGAGTGTTGTTCCGAACTCTGGGGAAACGCTGTCCTGAGCTCAGTGTGGGGCTGCACAAGTTTTTTGGACAGCTGTCCCATGGTCAGGGTGGGTCTGTTCTGGGTTGAGTGTGCTCTGTGGGTACCAGGGTATTCATCAAATGGGTTAACCACTGTCACTACAAACCCTCCAGGAGGAAGAGCTGGTGGAAATTGCTGCTAAACATTACTATGTGAAGTTCGGCGCAGGTGTAGAGACTGAGAAAGGACTGAAGCTCGTGGCCGCCTGTGTCTCCAATAAACTCTTAAAGATCAAATCACCGGAGAAATGGTGCCAACAGATCATAGCAAAAGTCAAGGTATGTGAGTAACTCCACTGTGCAAAGAGATTTAACCCCAGGAGTGAAATCAGGATAAACGAGAGGGGATTGCTCGACAACTGTGTAACGACTGAAACAAGAGACAGCTGTCCAGATTAACCCAATCAGTGCTGAATTACTGTTGCAGTTTGCATTAATTGCTGAGCAAAGACAAGAAGCCAACCGAGGGTTGGGCAATTCAGAAAGGTCAACAGCTCCTATTGGCCCCAATAGCCGGGTCATGGGTCACAGCTGACCCCTGCCGACCCTTTCACTGGGGAAATGGCAAGATGCACGCACAAGGCAAGAAGATATATTTTCAGTCCCATAACAGCCTTGATTCTGGATCCACCCGAGATACAGAGTGCTACAGAAATGACCAAACTGCGGAATGCTTCCAATCCCAGCAGTCTGCGAGTGAACAACACAGCGGGGCCTGATCGGGATGAGGTCCAAATGAAATACTCAGCGAGATCTGACCCATATTGGGAGTTGAGGTCTGTGTGCTGGACACAGATGACAGCTCACTGTTTCTTTGTAGCTCTGTGTCTGTAGCACATGTGCTGCCACATCAATAGTTTGTCATTCGGTGTTCAAAGAGGTTGGCCATTCTGCGCCAGAGTTGCACCTCGCGCCATATCGGTTAGGGCTCCTCCACCTCCATAGGTGTCCAGAGCCTATTGCATAGGCAATTCAGGGGCCTAACGCCTGTTTCAAGCCCCTTTGTGAAATTGGGCTGCGAATGACTGCAGTGTGCGCCATGCATGCTACAGTCAATTCTTCAGGGGCTCAGCTGCCAAACCGGCCATTGTTAAAGGGACTGCTGGAGGCTGCCCCTCCCCCCGGTAAGTACTTACCGTATTGTGGAGCCAGGAGGTGCAGGAGTGTCATCGCCCCCACCCCACCTCACCCCACCTCACCTTAAACCCGGGAGCCGCTGCCGGCCATCGCTTGCCTCCCCTGCCCCGACTCTCTCTCTCGTTCCTCGGCTGTTATCCGAACCAGCCGGTCTTACTGACCCCCACAACCAGCGAGCTGCTTCTGGAGCCGCGACTGGTGCCCACGGCTCGCCGGTAATGTGCAAATGAGGTGGGCGGACCAATTTGCTGTGGTCCTACTGCTGGCCGCATTCGGCGCCTGCACCGTGGACAACACCAGGATCAGCCCCCCACCCCCCCCACCCCGATTCAGGCACCACCCAATTTCGAGATGTTTAGAGTTGTGATTACCTGCTGTGTGTGTGTGAGTAAGACTGTCTCACTGAATCACTACTAATCTCTTGTCTTTTTGTTAAAGAATTTGTTTGTCACTGAGAGGCCTGACACTCTCATACTCAAAGAACAGCTGGTCGATTTTGCTCGCCTGAAGTGGCCACTCATGTTTTCCAGATTTTTTGAAGCTACAACATTTTCAGGTACTGTGTACACGTGTGTGTGCATACGAGCGTATGGGGGAAAAATTGAGTCGCGCCCCATTTGGGGCGGCAACTTTGCTGGGGCGCTACTTTTAGTGGCCCGAAAAAATTAGCGCCCCCGCGGAAAAAATTCATTCCCTCTCGGGGCGCTGCGAGGGAATATCACGGTGCTACGTGCTGCAGCGCCACGCACTTCGGTACGTTGCGCCACGGCACTGCAGGCCTTCCTCCCCTTCTTAAAGGGGAGGGGCCTTGCGCAGCGCGACCCGGGGCCCAGCTGGGCCACCAGGGATCGGAGTGCCGGCAAAAGAGCCCGGCACTCAAGAGGAGTGCCGGGCTCACGAAGCGCAGCTGGCACTCCGCGGGGGGGCTGCACAGGAGGCCGGGGACGACAACGGGGCAGGTGCTGGCAGGCGGCCAGCAACAAAAATGGCCGCCCGACACCTCGACTTTAATTAGCGCCGCCCCGGCCGCAGGTAGGCCCCCCTGACCCCGTCGGACATAGCGTCCGGCGGTAAGTCAGGGGGCGCTACCAAAGATTGCGGCCGGGGCGCGAGCGGGGCGCTGCACACGGAGATGATGTCATCGCCGGCGGCGCAGCGCCGCGGGACGCTAACGGTTACCGCCGCCGCTAACCTCCCTCTGAATTTCACGGGAGGCGTTGGCGGCGCTGCGCTCGGGCGCTAGTTGCTTTGCGCCCCGTTAGCACCCTCTTAGGGCGCTAACGGGAGGCACAAATCAACCAAATTTTTAGGCCTATGTGTTTGTGCATATATGTGTGTGAAGCGAGCGAGTGTGTGCGAGTGAGTGTGAGGTAATGCATTTGGGGAGGGGCAACAAGGCAAGAAATAAACAATTAATGGGATGATACTGCGAGGTGTGGAGGAACAGGGTGACCTTGGAGTGTATGTCCACAGATCCTTAAAGGTAGCAGGACAGGTCGATAAAGTAGTTAAGAAGGTATACGGAGTGCTTTCCTTTATTAGCCGAGAATATAAGAGCAGGGAAGTTATGCTAGAACTGTATACAACACTGGTTAGGCCACAGCTTGAGAGGGTGCAGAGGAGATTTATGAGGATGTTGCCTGGGCTGGGAAATTTTAGCTATGAGGAAAGATTGGATAGGCTGGGGTTGTTTTCCTTGGAATGGAGAAGGCTGAGGGGAGACTTAATTGAGGTGTATAAAATTATGAGGGGCATAGATAGAGAGGATAGGAAGGACCTATTTCCCTTAGCAGAGAGGTCAATAACCAGGGGGCATAGATTTAAAGTAGTTGGTAGAAGGATTAGAGGGGAGATGAGGAAAAAAAATTCACCCAGAGGGTGGTGGGAGTCTGGAACTCACTGCCTGAAAGGGTGGTAGAGGCAGAAACCCTCATCACATTTAAAAAGTACTTGGATGTGCACTTGAAGAGTCGTAACCTACAGGGCTACGGAACAAGAGCTGGAAGGTGGGATTAGGGTGGGTAGCTCTTTGTCGGCCGGCACGGATGCAATGGGCCGAATGGACTCCTGTGTGGTAATTTTTCTATGATTCTATGAGTGTGATTGCGCACGTGACCAGACAGGAAAGGAAAAGAAAGTGAGCCTGTGTTTCTGCTGCTGTTCACTATCCAGATCTCCCTGCTGGATGATGCTTGTGTGGACACCCGGTGAGGACAGCATCAGGCTAGACTGTGATGCCCCCGTTATCAAACAGCATGCTAACTGTCACTGTCAAGGCTCACACGAAACATAGCCATGTGGGGGAGATACCGAAGGGCAGTCTCTACCTATGGAACCCGTTCCTCAGTGCGAGCGCTGTTCGACACGGAGAAAATGGGGGAAAATTGCGGGGTCGTGACATTAAAAAAGCAAATTGCTCGTTCCTGTCTTCAGACCATCAGTAGAGAGACCAAAGCAAGGCCAATCCCTCTGCAGTCACAGCCAGCTTCAACTGTTCACAGAAACTCTTGCTCTCTTCCAGGACCCACCTTACCAAAGAACCAGCTGGTGGTGGCGGTTAACTGGGTTGGCATCAACTTTCTTGACAAGAATGAAAAACTCCTCTTGAAACGGTCCTTCCCGGAAATTACTGGAGTAAACACAAACAGGTCAGAGGTCAGATGGAGCTTGTGTCCACCATGTTTCACTCCACCCAACCCCTGCAAATCTTTCCATCGCTACGGTCCAGCACCTTCCTCTCTCCCAATTCTGTTCTGTTGTCCCCACCCACTCCCCCCCTATCTGTGGAAAACTCTCCAGTCATCGCACCCCTGAATTCCCTTCCTAAATCCCTCCCCTCAATATCTCTCCCCTCACCTTAGAAGTCAGTCTGGATTGGTGTTTGGGCAGAGTCTGGGCGTGCGTAGACCTCAGTCTGGGCTTGTTTTAGGGCGGATACCAGGGTTGGAGTCAGTCTGGATTACGTTTATGGAAGAGCCTGGGGTGTGGGTAAAGGTCGGTCGGGCTTCGTGTTTGGGCAGAGCTCAGGCTGTAGGATAAGGCTGTGGCACAGAAGCAGGCAATAGAGGAGAATGTTGATCAACCATGTAGAACCCCATAGAAAGGTCAGAGAGTACGAGGAGCATCAAACCCTCACGTAGGATGCCATTGGTGACTTTAAGCAGGTGAGATCAGTACTGAGAGTGGGTTCGAAACTCGATTGGAGGGATTCAAACAAGTCAAACTAGTGAGACAGGTGAGTGCATAATTACACCTTGGAGAAAAGCTGCAGGCGAGAGCTTGAGTGGCAGTCTGCAAAGATGGAGACATCACTAGTTAAGAAGGAGGTTGACGATGGAGGTTTGAAAGGACTAGGAACAAAGCTTGAGTTTAGGGAGGGGGTGGCAATACTGGTGAGCATGGGGCCAAGAAGGGTAAGTTGGGTAGTCATGATCTGGGCTAGAAGCAGGGTGGAGGGAACTTGTGGCAGGCTTCATGGAGGGAAAAATCTATGGGCTAGAAATTCCGTAGCGCCTGGTTGGGGCACTAACTTTTGAAAAGTAGAAAAAGTAGCGCCAGGCTAATGATTCTCTCCTGCCGGGAAATTGAGCTTTAATGCTCCAAGAGGGAAGTGGAGCACTAAATCAAGCGCTAATCACTTCTCTTAGGGCGCTAAAGTCTGAGAGCAAGGCGGTAGCGGCAGAGCGCTAAACAATTTGGAGCGCATTGCTAACGGCATCAGAGGCTGCTTCACTCGCTTAAAGGGAAGGGGCAATGATGATGCACGACCTACTTGTCGGCAGTTCTGCGTTGCAAGGCGACCTGCACGACTGCCATTAAAGCCCCAAACACTCTCACAAAGTGGAGGGCTTGGACATCTTGCAGCAATGAAACCTCAAAAACTTTGAGCAGGCACCAGACTGGGGCAAATAATAAAGGTTGGCCTACCTGAAAACCATTCCCTTTAATTAGCGCTCCCCAAGTGGCCAGCCGAGGTGATAATGCCTCTTCTTCACACCCGGCGATACAGCAGGGGGGCGGGAGGCAATTTCACATCCGGGGCGGTAACGGGGCGCTGCGCACTTTATGACGTCACGATCTGTGAGGTGCTAGAGGCCCAGGTGGTAAACCAGCACTGAAGTTCGCGGGCGTCGCCGCATTCGCCGTGACCGGTCACTAACCCCTTAGCACCACTCCCCCCTCCCCACCCCCGGCGCTAACGGGAGGCGCTAACCAACCAAATTTCTCCCCCCATGTTTATACTTATTGTGGTATGGCTGGCACCTTGTTTTTGTGCTATTATGATTGTGGTTTTAGCGCCGATTGCAGTGTTCTGTAATGTAATGTGGTGTTTATTCTGCCTTCTAACGTGTGCTGTCCCATGCAGGGCTTCGAAGCTCTATGGCCAGAGTGTCACAGTGAGCACCCTGCAGGGGGAGGAGTACACCCTGACATCAGAACATGCCGCTGATATCGCAGATTTGATCGTCATGTTTCTGAATGGTTTGAAGATGAGATCGGAGTACGCAGTAACACTACACAACAGCCCCAAACAAGGTACAGTAAGACACCTGCCATATACGCTCATCTCACTCCTGCTTCCACAGTAATGTGGCAGGATATTCCGCCCAGATTAAGCCAATTTTCCAATGCCACTTAAGGCCAGCAGGTGTGGCAAATCTGTCTGAGACCCAAGCCCATTGTGGCAACTGTGCTGACCTCTGGCACCAGATAGGAAGATAGGAGCAGGAGTAGGCCATTCAGCCCCTCGAGCCTGTTCCGCCATTTAATGAGATCATGGCTGATCATCCAAATTCAGTACCTGCTCCCTGCTTTCTCCCCATATCCCTTGATCCCTTTAGCCTTAAGGAATATATCTAACTCCTTCTTGAATATATTTAATGAATTGGCCTCAACTGCCTTGTGTGGTAGAGAATTCCACAGGTTCACAGATGGGGCAGTGGCCACCCGAATATGGGCAGGTGTATTCAAATAAGACGTCAGCCGTGGCTCAGTGGGTAGCACTCTCTTCTCTGAGTCAGAAGGTCATGAGTTCATAGTCCCACTCCAGAGACTTGAGCACAAAATGTTGGCTGACTTTCCAGTGCAGTGCTGAGGGAGTGCCTCACTGTCGGAGGTGCCCTCTTTCAGATGTGACGTGAAACCGAGGCCCCGTCTGCTCTCTCGGGTGGATGTAAAAGATCCCATGGCACTATTTCGAAGAAGAGCAGCAGAGTTCTCCCCGGTGGCCTGGCCAATATTTATCCCTCAATCACCATCGAAAAACAGATTATATCTGTTCTTTATTACATTGCTGTTTGTGGGAGCTTGCTGTGTGCAAATTGGCTGCCGCGTTTCCTACATTATAACAGTGACTACACTTCAAAAATACTTATGCAAAATTCTGAGGCTGCTGGAAATCTGAAATATAAACAGAAAATGCTGGAAACACTCAGCAGGTCAGGCAGCATCTGTGGAGAGAGAAACAGAGTTAGCGTTTTAGGTCGATGACCTTTCGTCAAAACTGAAAAATGTTAGAGATGCAACAGGTTTTAAGCAGGTACAGAGGCAGGGAAAGGGGGGAGGGGGGGAAAGAACAAAAGGGAAGGTCTGTGATAGGGTGGAAGGCAGGAGAGATTGAATGACAAAAGGTACTTCAAAGGTACTTAATTGGCTGTAAAGCGCTTAGGGACATCTTGAGATTGTGAAAGGTGCTACATAAATGCAGGAACTGAGAAATATCTATTGTGATTGTCTGTGCAGTCTAACTGTTCTCTCTGTCCTACCTGTCCCTACAGTTTAACTGTTCGCTCCGCTGTGTCTGTCCCTACAGTCGAACTGTGACTCTGTCCTGCCTGTCCCTCTAATCCAACTCAGTCTCTATTACAGTCTGTGTCTCCAGTGCAGTGTTAAAATTGCTGCTCATTCTCCCATTTCAGATGACCCTATATTCCTAAGATACGAGAAGGGCGATTTGATAAAGATGATTAAAAATGAGGAGATTACTCAGGATCAGGTCTGGATTCAAGGACGGAATGAACGCAGTGGGACAATAGGAAGCCTCTCGCTGGAGTCCATCTACATCGTTCCTACTCTTGTGAAACCTTCATCGGAGGTGATGGTACGTTGATTTATAGTTACACTGGCACCAAGACTGGCCAAGTTATTCTACAGTGAGATGGATCCCCACTTGCATTGGGTAAGAGCTTACACGACCGAGTGACCCCCATTACAGAACCGAGCACTCCTCCATTGCAGAACCGAGTGACCCCCCTTTACAAGACCAAGTGACCCCCCATTACAGGACCGAGTGACTCCCCCATTGCAGGACCGAGCGACCCCCCCATTACAGGACCGAGCACTCCCCCCAGTACAGGACCGAGTGATCCCCCATTACAGGATCGAGTGACCCCCATTAGAGGCCCAAGTGCTCCCCCCATTACAGGACCGAGTGACCCCCCGTTACAGGACCGAGTGACCCCCCTATTACAGGACCACGCGCTCACTCCCGTTACAGGACCACGCGCTCGCTCCCATTACAGGACCGTGTGCTCGCTCCCATTACAGGACCGTGTGCTCACTCCCATTACAGGATCGAACGCTCCCCCCCCCCGTTACAGGACCACGCGCTCGCTCCCATTACAGGACCGCGCGCTCACTCCCGTTACAGGGCCGCGCGCTCACTCCCATTACAGGATTGAACGATCCCCCCGTTACAGGACCACGCGCTCGCTCCCATTACAGGACCGCGCGCTCGCTCCCATTACAGGACCGCGCGCTCGCTCCCGGTACAGGACCGTGCGCTCGCTCCCATTACAGGACCGCGTGCTCGCTCCCGGTACAGGACCGTGCGCCCGCTCCCATTACAGGACCACGCGCTCCCATTACAGAACCACGCGCTCGCTCCCATTACAGGACCGTGTGCTCGCTCCCGTTAAAAGACCGTGCGCTCGCTCCCATTACAGGATCTAACGCTCTCTCCCGTTACAGGACCACGCGCTCGCTCCCGTTACAGGACCGCACACTCGCTCCTGTTACAGGACCGCGCACTCACTCCTGTTACAGGACCGTGCGTTCGCTCCCATTACAGGACCATGCGCTCGCTCTCATTACAGGATCGAACGTTCCCTCCCGTTACAGGACCACGCGCTTGCTCCCATTACAGGACCGCGCGCTCGCTCCCGTTACAGGATCGAATGCTCCCTCCCATTACAGGGCCGAGCGCTCGCTCCCATTCCTGGCCCCATGTTTGGCACAGATTTGGTGGGGTGGACGTCCAATCTATGGTAGAGGCACATATTATCTCTCAGATAGTCACAGAAAGTGGTTGGAAGGTATCTTCATTCATCATATGGCAAACAGATAAAGAACTATTATCACTCGCAAGTTTACACTATAGGATCAGATTGGTGAGTGTAGGGTTGGGCTTGACTCTGGTGGCCTTTTGTGTCAGAGCCTCACAAGCTACACCTTTCCTCAGATGCTCATTGCCAGCCCGTGTGTATTGGTAATGTTTCCTGCCCAACGTCACATCAGCTGCCAAGTCAGAATGAACAGAAAACGCCTTTGTTTAAACACAGGAAACCATAAAGAATTTGTAAATGTGTTCTTTCTGAGCAGATTAGCAATTTTCTCACCTGTAGCGCCAAACTGAAACCTTCCCCTAGTGCTGGGTGTTTGGAGAGTGCCAGCTTACACGCCCTGTTCTTGTCTCACTGACAGAGCTTGATACTCATGTCACCTGACCAGAGACGCCAAGCGGCCCAGAATGCCCGTGCCGAGGTGAAGGAGCCGGAGGTGAAGGTCAAGCCCTACACACTGGAGGAGTTTTCCTACGACCATTTCAGGTTAATCTCTGTCCATGAGCCTCTGACAGAAATGAAGCAGATTGTTTTAGCTTAATTGAGTCATTAGTCATAAAGAATTTTTTTTTTAAAACTAGCTCCAGTCAGAATCTTGGTCCAAATGTAACTCAGTCCCAGTTTTGTGGGTTGCCTGCAAAGTTTGACGGAGGAGCCAAGCCAATTTGGCATAAACATAGACTGTGTGATCATTCCGGGTATGTGTATGAGATCCAGTTATTTTCGAATGTGGTGGACAGTTATTCAAATCCAGAAAGTCCCGATAACTGTTTTGGGAGATATTTAAGGAGCTGGAGCTGATGGAACTTCCAATATGTTTAAGGGTAGATTCTCTTGACTCTTGTTCCTCGGGAAACGTTCATTCCTCCAAGAACAAAAGTCAGGAAAAAGACACGGAGACCCATTTCACCAGGTCTCTACCCCTTTTATGCTCTCTTGTGATTTCCAGGTTTTCTTGGAGACATTGAGTTGGGCAGCACCACCTGTAGGAGCAGGCCAATCACAGCCCACACCACTTGTTGGAGCAGGCCAATCACAGCCCACACCACCTGTAGGAGCAGGCCAATCACAGCCCACACCACCTGTCGGAGCAGGCCAATCACAGCCCACACCACCTGTAGGAGCAGGCCAATCACAGCCCACACCGCCTTTAGGAGCAGGCCAATCACAGCCCACACCACCTTTAGGAGCAGGCCAATCACAGCCCACACCACCTGTAGGAGCAGGCCAATCACAACCCACACCACCTGTAGGAGCAGGCCAATCACAGCCCACACCACCTGTAGGAGCAGGCCAATCACAGCCCACACCGCCTGTAGGAGCAGGCCAATCACAGCCCACACCACCTGTAGGAGCAGGCCAATCACAGCCCACACCGCCTGTAGGAGCAGGCCAATCACAGCCCACATCACCTGTCGGAGCAGGCCAATCACAGCCCACACCACCTGTAGGAGCAGGCCAATCAGAGCCCACACCACTTGTTGGAGCAGGCCAATCACAGCCCACACCACCTGTCGGAGCAGGCCAATCACAGCCCACACCACCTGTCGGAGCAGGCCAATCACAGCCCACACCACCTGTAGGAGCAGGCCAATCACAGCCCACACCACCTGTAGGAGCAGGCCAATCACAGCCCACACCACCTGCAGGAGCAGGCCAATCACAGCCCACACCACCTGTAGGAGCAGGCCAATCACAGCCCACACCACCTGCAGGAGCAGGCCAATCACAGCCCACACCACCTGTAGGAGCAGGCCAATCACAGCCCACACCGCCTGTAGGAGCAGGCCAATCACAGCCCACACCGCCTGTAGGAGCAGGCCAATCACAGCCCACACCGCTTGTAGGAGCAGGCCAATCACAGCCCACACCGCCTGTAGGAGCAGGCCAATCACAGCCCACACCACCTGTCGGAGCAGGCCAATCGCAGCCCACACCACCTGTAGGTGCAGGCCAATCACAGCCCACACCAGCAGTAGAAGCAGCCAATCACAGCCCACACCGCCTGTAGGAGCAGTCAATCACAGCCTACACCGCCTGTAGGAGCAGGCCAATCACAGCCCACGCCATCTGTAGGAGCAGGCTAATCACAGCCCACACCGCCTGTAGGAGCAGACCAATCACAGCCCACGCCATCTGTAGGAGCAGTCAATCACAGCCTACACCGCCTGTAGGAGCAGGCCAATCACAGCCCACACCACCTGTAGGAGCAGGCCAATCACAGCCCACGCCATCTGTAGGAGCAGGCCAATCACAGCCCACACCACCTGTAGGAGCAGGCCAATCACAGCCCATGCCATCTGTAGGAGCAGTCAATCACAGCCCACACCACCTGTTGGAGCAGACCAATCACAGCCCACACCGGCAGAAGGAGCAGGCCAATCACAGCCCACACCGGCAGTAGGAGCAGGCCAATCACAGCCCACACTGGCAGTAGGAGCAGGCCAATCACAGCCCAAACCGACAGTAGAAGCAGGCCAATCACAGCCCACACCAGCAGTAGGAGCAGGCCAATCACAGCCCACTCTGGCAGTAGGAGCAGCCAATCACAGCCCACACCAGCAGTAGAAGCAGCCAATCAGAGCCCACTCTGGCAGTTGGAGCAGGCCAATCACAGCCCACACCAGCAGTACGAGCAGGCCAGTCACATTAATGTCAATCAGGTGGTAGGGGTGTTTCAGTTCTCCCACTCATTTTCCTCCCGGATCACTCGCTGGGTACCCTAGTGCAGGGATACCTAGAGAAATGAGGCACTATGGTCTGTCCCAATCTCCTGCTGACCAGAGGGTCCACGGGTTCCAGGGGTTTTGGCCCAAATTTCCCAGGTCACCTCTCCACCTCAGGATATTCAGATCTCATTGGGATCTTCAGGCTACTGATTTCCATCAACATCTGAAAAGTCCCAAACATGGAGATCTGATATTCCCTGAGAGGGTCTGGAGCTGTGCTTCAGTTTCCTGCTCCTTCCATTGATCCTTTAACCAATCCTCAATCCATGCTAATATATTACCCTCAATCCCGTGAGCCCTAATCTTGTGTAACATCTTCTTGTGTGACACCTTATCGAATGCCTTCTGAAAATCCAAATAATACAGTTTTGGTCTCCTTACCTAAGGAAGGATATACTTGCCTTAGAGGGGGTGCAACGAAGGTTCACTAGATTGATTCCTGGGATGAGAGGGTTGTCCTATGAGGAGTGATTGAGTAGAATGGGCCTGTATTCTCGAGTTTAGAAGAATGAGACGTGATCTCATTGAAAAGTATAACATTCTTAGAGGGCTTTACAGGGTAGATGCTGAGAGGGTGTTTCCCTTGGCTGAAGAGTCTAGAACTAGGGGGCATAGTCCCAGGATGTGGGGTTGGCCATTAAGGACTGAGATGAGGAGGAATTTCTTCACTCAGATGGTTGTGAATCGATGGAATTCTCACCCCCAGAGGGCTGTGGATACTCAGTTGTTGAGTATATTCAAGACTGAGATCGATAGATTTTTGGGCACTAAGAGAATCAAGGGATATGGGGATTGGGCAGGAAAGTGGAGTTGATGTAGAAGTTCAGCCATGGTCTTATTGAATGGCGGAGCAGGCTCGAGGGCCCGTATGGCCTACTCCTGCTCCTAATTCTTATGTTCTAAGCCGCTAGAACCTTGTACTGCCTGAGGAGAGCTCAGACCTCACGAGTCCCGATGAGGCCTTCGAAAGGCCCAAATCCTGACCAAGCAGAGGGCATCGATTAACTGAAGCAGAAGCCCAGCTGACTCCATTGGGAATCAAAGAAAATGAAAAAGTCATTTTTGTTGGGCCCTTCTCAGGCCTCTCATCCATCCTGAGAGCAGTGTGGAGACGCTCTGATCTTCTGGGCCTCTGTTGCAGTGTGTGTCCCAGTCTTGTGAAGGCGCCAATAGTCTGCTCCAACCACCTGAGAATCCGACTAACAACCCCACAGATACAGCAGCACACTGAGAATCCCATTAACAACCCCACAGATACAGCAGCACACTGAGAATCCCATTAACAACCCCACAGACACAGCAGCACACTGAGAATCCCATTAACAACCCCACAGATACAGTAGCACACTGAGAATCCCCTTAACAACCCCACAGATACAGCAGCACACTGAGAATCCCATTAACAACCCCACAGATACAGTAGCACACTGAGAATCCCATTAACAACCCCACAGACACAGCAGCACACTGAGAATCCCATTAACAACCCCACAGACACAGCAGCACACTGAGAATCCCATTAACAACCCCACAGACACAGCAGCACACTGAGAATCCCATTAACTTGCAGCACAGAGCCATTCTTGACGGGATTCCCTGGGCCCCGCTCTCGGTTTTCCCCTCATTAAAACTGGTGACCGAGAATTGGTGCGGGCTGTGAATTGGGCGTGCTGTGAATTGGGCGTGCTGTGAATTGGCGGGCTGCGAATTGAGCGGGCTGCGAATTGGGCGGGCTGCGAATTGGGCGTGCTGCGAATTGGGCGTGCTGCGAATTGGGCATGCTGTGAATTGGGCGTGCTGTGAATTGGCGGGCTGTGAATTGGCGGGCTGCGAATTGAGCGGGCTGCGGATTGGGCGTGCTGCGGATTGGGCGGGCTGCGGATTGGGCGTGCTGCGAATTGGGCGTGCTGTGAATTGGGCGTGCTGTGAATTGGGCGTGCTGTGAATTGGGCGTGCTGTGAATTGGCGGGCTGTGAATTGGCGGGCTGTGAATTGAGCGGGCTGCGGATTGGGCGTGCTGCGGATTGGGCGTGCTGCGAATTGGGCGTGCTGCGAATTGGGCGTGCTGCGGATTGGGCGTGCTGCGAATTGGGCGTGCTGCGGATTGGGCGTGCTGCGAATTGGGCGTGCTGCGAATTGGGCGGGCTAAGAATTAGGCGTGCTGCGAATTGGGCGGGCGGCGAATTGGGCGTGCTGTGAATTGGGCGCCCTGTGGATTGGGCGCGCTGCGGATTGGGCGTGCTGCGGATTGGGCGTGCTGTGGATTGGGCGCGCTGTGGATTGGGCGTGCTGTGGATTGGGAGCGCTGAGAATTGGGAGCGCTGAGAATTGGGCGTGCTGCGAATTGGGCGGGCTGTGGATTGGGCGCGCTGTGGATTGGGCGCGCTGTGGATTGGGCGCGCTGTGGATTGGGCGCGCTGTGGATTGGGCGTGCTGTGGATTGGGCGTGCTGTGGATTGGGAGCGCTGAGAATTGGGTGTGCTGTGGATTGGGCGTGCTGCGGATTGGGCGTGCTGCGAATTGGGCGTGCTGCGGATTGGGCGTGCTGCGAATTGGGCGTGCTGCGAATTGGGCGTGCTGCGGATTGGGCGTGCTGCGAATTGGGCGTGCTGCGGATTGGGCGTGCTGCGAATTGGGCGTGCTGCGAATTGGGCGGGCTAAGAATTAGGCGTGCTGCGAATTGGGCGGGCGGCGAATTGGGCGTGCTGTGAATTGGGCGCCCTGTGGATTGGGCGCGCTGCGGATTGGGCGTGCTGCGGATTGGGCGTGCTGTGGATTGGGCGCGCTGTGGATTGGGCGTGCTGTGGATTGGGAGCGCTGAGAATTGGGAGCGCTGAGAATTGGGCGTGCTGCGAATTGGGCGGGCTGTGGATTGGGCGCGCTGTGGATTGGGCGCGCTGTGGATTGGGCGCGCTGTGGATTGGGCGCGCTGTGGATTGGGCGTGCTGTGGATTGGGCGTGCTGTGGATTGGGAGCGCTGAGAATTGGGTGTGCTGTGGATTGGGAGCGCTGAGGATTGGGCGGGCTGCGAATTGGGCGGGCTGGGAATTGGGCGGGCTGGGAATTGGGCGGGCTGTGGATTGGGCACGCTGTGGATTGGGCGGGCTGTGGATTGGGCGCGCTGTGGATTGGGCTGGCTGGGAATTGAGCAAGCTGTGAATTGGGCGGGCTGGGAATTGGGCGGGCGGCGAATTGGGCGTGCTGTGAATTGGGCGCCCTGTGGATTGGGCGTGCTGCGGATTGGGCGTGCTGTGGATTGGGCGCGCTGTGGATTGGGCGTGCTGTGGATTGGGAGCGCTGAGAATTGGGAGCGCTGAGAATTGGGCGTGCTGCGAATTGGGCGGGCTGTGGATTGGGCGGGCTGTGGATTGGGCGGGCTGTGGATTGGGCGCGCTGTGGATTGGGCGCGCTGTGGATTGGGCGCGCTGTGGATTGGGCGCGCTGTGGATTGGGCGCGCTGTGGATTGGGCGTGCTGTGGATTGGGCGTGCTGTGGATTGGGAGCGCTGAGAATTGGGTGTGCTGTGGATTGGGAGCGCTGAGGATTGGGCGGGCTGCGAATTGGGCGTGCTGCGGATTGGGCGTGCTGCGGATTGGACGTGCTGCGAATTGGGCGTGCTGTGGATTGGGCGTGCTGCGGATTGGGCGTGCTGCGAATTGTGCGTGCTGCGGATTGAGCGTGCTGCGGATTGGGCGTGCTGCGAATTGGGCGTGCTGCGAATTGGGCGGGCTGCGAATTGGGCGTGCTGCGAATTGGGCGGGCGGCGAATTGGGCGTGCTGTGAATTGGGTGCCCTGTGGATTGGGCGTGCTGCGGATTGGGCGTGCTGTGGATTGGGCGCGCTGTGGATTGGGCGCGCTGTGGATTGGGAGCGCTGAGAATTGGGAGCGCTGAGAATTGGGCGTGCTGCGAATTGGGCGGGCTGTGGATTGGGCGCGCTGTGGATTGGGCACGCTGTGGATTGGGCGCGCTGTGGATTGGGCGTGCTGTGGATTGGGAGCGCTGAGAATTGGGTGTGCTGTGGATTGGGAGCGCTGAGGATTGGACGGGCTGCGAATTGGGCGGGCTGGGAATTGGGCGGGCTGGGAATTGGGCGGGCTGTGGATTGGGCACGCTGTGGATTGGGCGGGCTGTGGATTGGGCGCGCTGTGGATTGGGCTGGCTGGGAATTGAGCAAGCTGTGAATTGGGCGTGCTGCGAATTGGGCGGGCGGCGAATTGGGCGTGCTGTGAATTGGGCGCCCTGTGGATTGGGCGTGCTGCGGATTGGGCGTGCTGTGGATTGGGCGCGCTGTGGATTGGGCGTGCTGTGGATTGGGAGCGCTGAGAATTGGGAGCGCTGAGAATTGGGCGTGCTGCGAATTGGGCGGGCTGTGGATTGGGCGCGCTGTGGATTGGGCGCGCTGTGGATTGGGCGCGCTGTGGATTGGGCGCGCTGTGGATTGGGCGTGCTGTGGATTGGGCGTGCTGTGGATTGGGAGCGCTGAGAATTGGGTGTGCTGTGGATTGGGAGCGCTGAGGAGTGGGCGGGCTGCGAATTGGGCGGGCTGGGAATTGGGCGGGCTGGGAATTGGGCGGGCTGTGGATTGGGCACGCTGTGGATTGGGCGGGCTGTGGATTGGGCGCGCTGTGGATTGGGCTGGCTGGGAATTGAGCAAGCTGTGAATTGGGCGGGCTGGGAATTGGGCTGGCCGTGAATTGGGCGGGCCGTGAATTGGGCGGGCCGTGAATTGGGCTGGCCGGGAATTGGGCGGGCCGGGAATTGGGCGGGCCGGGCATTGGGCGGGCCGGGAATTGGGGTGGCCGGGAATTGGGCGGGCTGGGAATTGGGTGCCCTGTGTATTGGGCTCGCTGTGAATTTGGCGGGTCGAGAATTGGGCGGGCCGGGAATTAGGCACGCTGTGAATTGGGCGGGCTGTGGATTGGGCGGGCTGGGACTTGGGCGGGCTGTGATTTGGGCGGGCTGTGAATTGGGCGGGCTGTGAATTTGGCGGGCCGAGAATTTGGCGGGCCGAGAATCGGGCGGGCTGCGAATCGGGCGGGCTGGGAATCGGGCGGGCCGGGAATCGGGCGGGCTGTGATTTGGGTGGGCCGTGAATTGGGCGGGCCGAGAATAGGGCGGGCCGGGAATCGGGCAGGCCGTGATTTGGGTGGGCCGGGAATTGGGCGGGCCGGGAATTGGGCGGGCCGGGAATTGGGTACGCTTTGGATTGGGCGGGCTGGTAATTGGGTGGGCTGGGAATTGGGCGCGCTGTGGGTTGGGCGGGCTGGGAATTGGGCGGGCTGGGAATTGGGCACGCTGTGAATTGGGTGGGCTGGGAATTGGGTGGCCGTGAATTGGGCGGGCCGTGATTTGGGCGGGCCGTGAATTGGGCGGGCTGTGAATTGGGCGGGCCGGGAATTGGGCACGCTGGGATTTGGGCGGGCCGAGGATTGGGCGGGCCGAGAATTGGGCGGGCCGGGAATTGGGCGGGTTGGGAATTGAGCGGGTTGGGAATTGGGCACGCTGGGAATTGGGCACGCTGGGAATTTGGCGGGCCATGAATTGGGCGGACCGGCAATTGGCCCCGCTGGGAATTGGGCGGGCCGAGGATTGGGCGGGCCGAGGATTGGGCGGGCCGGGAATTGGGCGGGCTGGAAATTGGGCGGGCCGCGAATTGGGCGAGCCGCGGATTGGGCGGGCCGGGAATTGGGCACGCTGTGAATTGGGCGGGCTGAGGATTGGGCGGGCTGTGAATTTGGCACGCTGTGAATTGGGCGGGTTGGGTATTGGGCGGGCCGGGAATTGGGTGGGTCGGGAATTGGGCGGACCGGGAATTGGGCGGGCCGTGAATTGGGCAGGCTGTGAATTGGGCAGGCCGTGATTTGGGCGGGCCGAGAATCGGGCGGGCCGGGAATCGGGCGGGCCGTGATTGGGGCGGGCCGAGAATTGGGCGGGCCGCGAGTTGGGCGGGCCGCGGATTGGGCGGGCCGGGAATTGGGCGGGCCGTGAATTGGGTACGCTTTGGATTGGGCGGGCTGGGAATTGGGCAGGCTGGGGATTGGGTGTGCTTTGGATTGGGCGGGCCGCGAATTGGGCGGGCCGAGAATTGGGCGGGCCGTGGATTGGGTGGGCCGCGGATTGGGCGGGCCGCGAATTGGGCGAGCCGGGAATTGGGCGGGCCGGGAATTGGGCGGGCCAGGAATTCAGCGGGCTGCGGATTGGGCACGGTGCGGATTGGGCGGGCTGCGGATTGGGCGGGCTGCGGATTGGGCGGGCTGGGAATTGGGCACGCTGTGAATTGGGCGGGCTGAGGATTGGGCGGGCTGTGAATTGGGCACACTGTGAATTGGGCGGGCTGTGAATTGGGCGGGCTGTGAATTCGGCGGGTTGGGAATTGGGCGGGCCGGGAATTGGGCGGGCCGGGCATTGGGCGGGCCGGGAATTGGGTGGGCCGGGCATTGGGCGGGCCGGGAATTGGGCGGGCTATGGATTGGGCACGGTGCGGATTGGGCGGGCTGCGGATTGGGCGAGCTGCGGATTGTGCGGGCTGTTGATTGGCCGGGCTGCGAATTGGGTGAGCTGCGGATTGTGCGGGCTGGGAATTGGGCACGCTGTGAATTGGGCGGGCTGAGGATTGGGCGGGCTGTGAATTGGGCGGGCTGGGAATTGGGCACGCTGTGAATTGGGCGGGCTGGGAATTGGGCCGGCTGGGGATTGGGCGGGCTGGGAATTTGGCCGGCTGGGAATTGGGCGGGCTGGGAATTCGGCGGGTTGGGAATTGGGTGGGCCGGGAATTGGTCGGGCCGGGAATCGGGCGTGCCGTGATTTGGGCGGGCCGAGAATTGGGCGGGCCGCGAGTTGGGCGGGCCGCGGGTTGGGTGGGCCGCGGATTGGGCGGGCCGGGAATTGGGCGGGCCGTGAATTGGGTACGCTTTGGATTGGGCGGGCTGGGAATTGGGCGGGCTGGGGATTGGGCGCGCTTTGGATTGGGCGGGCCGAGAATTGGGCAGGCTGCGAATTGGGCGAGCTGCGGATTGAGCGGGTTGGGAATTGGGCGGGCTGGGAATTGGGCGGGCTGGGAATTGGGCGGGCTGGGAATTGGGCGGGTTGGGAATTGGGCGGGTTGGGAATTGGGCGGGCTGGGAATTGGGCGGGCCGAGAATTGGGCGGGCCGCGGATTGGGCGGGCCGGGAATTGGGCGTGCCGGGAATTGGGCGAGCCGCGGATTGGGCGGGCCGGGAATTGGGCACGCTGTGAATTGGGCGGGCTGAGGATTGGGCGGGCTGTGAATTTGGCACGCTGTGAATTGGGCGGGTTGGGTATTGGGCGGGCCGGGAATTGGGTGGGTCGGGAATTGGGCGGACCGGGAATTGGGCGGGCCGTGAATTGGGCAGGCTGTGAATTGGGCAGGCCGTGATTTGGGCGGGCCGAGAATCGGGCGGGCCGGGAATCGGGCGGGCCGTGATTGGGGCGGGCCGAGAATTGGGCGGGCCGCGAGTTGGGCGGGCCGCGGATTGGGCGGGCCGGGAATTGGGCGGGCCGTGAATTGGGTACGCTTTGGATTGGGCGGGCTGGGAATTGGGCAGGCTGGGGATTGGGCGTGCTTTGGATTGGGCGGGCCGCGAATTGGGCGGGCCGAGAATTGGGCGGGCCGTGGATTGGGTGGGCCGCGAATTGGGCGAGCCGGGAATTGGGCGGGCCGGGAATTGGGCGGGCCAGGAATTCAGCGGGCTGCGGATTGGGCACGGTGCGGATTGGGCGGGCTGCGGATTGGGCGGGCTGCGGATTGGGCGGGCTGGGAATTGGGCACGCTGTGAATTGGGCGGGCTGAGGATTGGGCGGGCTGTGAATTGGGCACACTGTGAATTGGGCGGGCTGTGAATTGGGCGGGCTGTGAATTCGGCGGGTTGGGAATTGGGCGGGCCGGGAATTGGGCGGGCCGGGCATTGGGCGGGCCGGGAATTGGGCGGGCCGGGCATTGGGCGGGCCGGGAATTGGGCGGGCTATGGATTGGGCACGGTGCGGATTGGGCGGGCTGCGGATTGGGCGAGCTGCGGATTGTGCGGGCTGTTGATTGGCCGGGCTGCGAATTGGGTGAGCTGCGGATTGTGCGGGCTGGGAATTGGGCACGCTGTGAATTGGGCGGGCTGAGGATTGGGCGGGCTGTGAATTGGGCGGGCTGGGAATTGGGCACGCTGTGAATTGGGCGGGCTGGGAATTGGGCCGGCTGGGGATTGGGCGGGCTGGGAATTTGGCCGGCTGGGAATTGGGCGGGCTGGGAATTCGGCGGGTTGGGAATTGGGTGGGCCGGGAATTGGTCGGGCCGGGAATCGGGCGTGCCGTGATTTGGGCGGGCCGAGAATTGGGCGGGCCGCGAGTTGGGCGGGCCGCGGGTTGGGTGGGCCGCGGATTGGGCGGGCCGGGAATTGGGCGGGCTGTGAATTGGGTACGCTTTGGATTGGGCGGGCTGGGAATTGGGCAGGCTGCGAATTGGGCGAGCTGCGGATTGAGCGGGTTGGGAATTGGGCGGGCTGGGAATTGGGCGGGCTGGGAATTGGGCGGGCTGGGAATTGGGCGGGTTGGGAATTGGGCGGGTTGGGAATTGGGCGGGCTGGGAATTGGGCGGGCCGAGAATTGGGCGGGCCGCGGATTGGGCGGGCCGGGAATTGGGCGTGCCGGGAATTGGGCGGGCCGGGAATTGGGCGGGCTGGGAATTGGGCTGGCCAGGAATTGGGTACGCTTTGGATTGGGCGGGCTGATAATTGGGTGGGCTGGGGATTGGGCGCGCTGTGGATTGGGCGGGCTGGGAATTGGGCGGGCTGGGAATTGGGCGGGCTAGGAATTGGGCGGGCCGTGAATTGGGCGGGCCGTGATTTGGGCGGGCCGTGAATTGGGCGGGCCGGGAATTGGGCACGCTGGGAATTGGGCGGGCCGAGGATTGGGCGGGCCGAGGATTGGGCGGGCCGAGGATTGGGCGGGCCGAGAATTGGGCGGGCTGGGAATTGGGCGGGCCGCGAATTGGGCGGGCTGCGAATTGGACGAGCTGCGGATTGTGCGGGCTGAGAATTGGGCACGCTGTGAATTGGGCTGGCTGAGGATTGGGCGGGCTGTGAATTGGCCACGCTGTGATTTGGGCGGGCTGGAAATTGGGCGGGCTGGGAATTGGGCGGGTTGGGAATTGGGCACGCTGGGAATTGGGCACGCTGGGAATTGGGCACGCTGGGAATTGGGCGGGCCGAGAATTTGGTGGGCTGCGAATTGGGCGAGCTGCGGATTGGGCGGGCTGGGAATTGGGCACGCTGTGAATTGGGCGGGCTGTGGATTGGGCGGGCCGGGAATTGGGCGGGCCGGGAATTGGGCGGGCCGTGAATTGGGTACGCTGGGGATTGGCCGGGCTGAGAATTGGCCGGGCTGGGAATTGGGAAGGCTGTGGATTGGGCGGGCTGGGAATAGGGCGGGCTGGAAATTGGGCGGGCTGCGAATTGGGCGGGCCGGTAATTGGGCGGGCCGGTAATTGGGCGGGCCGTGAATTGGGCGGGCCGTGAATTGGGCGGGCCGAGAATTGGGCATCCCGCGAGTTGGGCGGGCCGGGAATTGGGCGGGCCGGGAATTGGGCGGGCCATGAATTGGGCGGGCCGGTAATTGGGAGCTGTGGCTTGGGCGGGCTGGTAATTGGGCGGGCCGGGAATTGGGCGGGCCGGGAATTGGGCGGGCTGGGAATTGGGCGCGCTGTGGATTGGGCAGGCCGGGAATTGGGCGGCCGGGAATTGAGCGGGCTGGGAATTGGGCGGGCCGGGAATTGGGCACGCTGGGAATTGGGCGGGCCGAGGATTAGGCGGGCCGTGAATTGGGAGGGCCGGGAATTGGGAGGGCCGGGAATTGGGCGGGCCGGGAATTGGGCGGGCCGGGAATTGGGCGGGCCGTGAATTGGGCGGGCCGTGAATTGGGCGGGCCAGGAATTGGGCGGGCCGTGAATTGGGCGGGCCGTGAATTGGGCGGGCCATGGATTGGGCGGGCCGGGAATTGAGCGGGCCTGGAATTGGGCGGGCCGGGAATTGGGCGGGCCGGGAATTGGGCGGCCCGTGGATTGGGCGGGCTGGGAATTGGGCAGGCTGTGGATTGGGCGAGCTGCGGATTGGGCGGGCTTCTGGTTGGCCGTGCTTTGGATTGGGCGGGCTGTGGATTGGGCGGGCTGGGAATTGGGCGTGCTGGGAATTGGGAAGGCTGTGGATTGGGCGGTCTGGGAATAGGGCGGGCTGGAAATTGGGCGTGCTGGGAATTGGGCGGCCTGGGAATTGGGCGGGCTGCGGATTGGGCGTGCTGCGGATTGGGCGTGCTGCGAATTGGGCGTGCTGCGAATTGGGCGTGCTGCGGATTGGGCGTGCTGCGAATTGGGCGTGCTGCGGATTGGGCGTGCTGCGAATTGGGCGTGCTGCGAATTGGGCGGGCTGCGAATTGGGCGTGCTGCGAATTGGGCGGGCGGCGAATTGGGCGTGCTGTGAATTGGGCGCCCTGTGGATTGGGCGCGCTGCGGATTGGGCGTGCTGCGGATTGGGCGTGCTGTGGATTGGGCGCGCTGTGGATTGGGCGTGCTGTGGATTGGGAGCGCTGAGAATTGGGAGCGCTGAGAATTGGGCGTGCTGCGAATTGGGCGGGCTGTGGATTGGGCGCGCTGTGGATTGGGCGCGCTGTGGATTGGGCGCGCTGTGGATTGGGCGCGCTGTGGATTGGGCGTGCTGTGGATTGGGCGTGCTGTGGATTGGGAGCGCTGAGAATTGGGTGTGCTGTGGATTGGGAGCGCTGAGGATTGGGCGGGCTGCGAATTGGGCGGGCTGGGAATTGGGCGGGCTGGGAATTGGGCGGGCTGTGGATTGGGCACGCTGTGGATTGGGCGGGCTGTGGATTGGGCGCGCTGTGGATTGGGCTGGCTGGGAATTGAGCAAGCTGTGAATTGGGCGGGCTGGGAATTGGGCGGGCGGCGAATTGGGCGTGCTGTGAATTGGGCGCCCTGTGGATTGGGCGTGCTGCGGATTGGGCGTGCTGTGGATTGGGCGCGCTGTGGATTGGGCGTGCTGTGGATTGGGAGCGCTGAGAATTGGGAGCGCTGAGAATTGGGCGTGCTGCGAATTGGGCGGGCTGTGGATTGGGCGGGCTGTGGATTGGGCGCGCTGTGGATTGAGCGCGCTGTGGATTGGGCGCGCTGTGGATTGGGCGCGCTGTGGATTGGGCGCGCTGTGGATTGGGCGTGCTGTGGATTGGGCGTGCTGTGGATTGGGAGCGCTGAGAATTGGGTGTGCTGTGGATTGGGAGCGCTGAGGATTGGGCGGGCTGCGAATTGGGCGTGCTGCGGATTGGGCGTGCTGCGGATTGGACGTGCTGCGAATTGGGCGTGCTGTGGATTGGGCGTGCTGCGGATTGGGCGTGCTGCAAATTGTGCGTGCTGCGGATTGAGCGTGCTGCGGATTGGGCGTGCTGCGAATTGGGCGTGCTGCGAATTGGGCGGGCTGCGAATTGGGCGTGCTGCGAATTGGGCGGGCGGCGAATTGGGCGTGCTGTGAATTGGGCGCCCTGTGGATTGGGCGTGCTGCGGATTGGGCGTGCTGTGGATTGGGCGCGCTGTGGATTGGGCGCGCTGTGGATTGGGAGCGCTGAGAATTGGGAGCGCTGAGAATTGGGCGTGCTGCGAATTGGGCGGGCTGTGGATTGGGCGCGCTGTGGATTGGGCACGCTGTGGATTGGGCGCGCTGTGGATTGGGCGTGCTGTGGATTGGGAGCGCTGAGAATTGGGTGTGCTGTGGATTGGGAGCGCTGAGGATTGGACGGGCTGCGAATTGGGCGGGCTGGGAATTGGGCGGGCTGGGAATTGGGCGGGCTGTGGATTGGGCACGCTGTGGATTGGGCGGGCTGTGGATTGGGCGCGCTGTGGATTGGGCTGGCTGGGAATTGAGCAAGCTGTGAATTGGGCGTGCTGCGAATTGGGCGGGCGGCGAATTGGGCGTGCTGTGAATTGGGCGCCCTGTGGATTGGGCGTGCTGCGGATTGGGCGTGCTGTGGATTGGGCGCGCTGTGGATTGGGCGTGCTGTGGATTGGGAGCGCTGAGAATTGGGAGCGCTGAGAATTGGGCGTGCTGCGAATTGGGCGGGCTGTGGATTGGGCGCGCTGTGGATTGGGCGCGCTGTGGATTGGGCGCGCTGTGGATTGGGCGCGCTGTGGATTGGGCGTGCTGTGGATTGGGCGTGCTGTGGATTGGGAGCGCTGAGAATTGGGTGTGCTGTGGATTGGGAGCGCTGAGGATTGGGCGGGCTGCGAATTGGGCGGGCTGGGAATTGGGCGGGCTGGGAATTGGGCGGGCTGTGGATTGGGCACGCTGTGGATTGGGCGGGCTGTGGATTGGGCGCGCTGTGGATTGGGCTGGCTGGGAATTGAGCAAGCTGTGAATTGGGCGGGCTGGGAATTGGGCTGGCCGTGAATTGGGCGGGCCGTGAATTGGGCGGGCCGTGAATTGGGCTGGCCGGGAATTGGGCGGGCCGGGAATTGGGCGGGCCGGGCATTGGGCGGGCCGGGAATTGGGGTGGCCGGGAATTGGGCGGGCTGGGAATTGGGTGCCCTGTGTATTGGGCTCGCTGTGAATTTGGCGGGTCGAGAATTGGGCGGGCCGGGAATTGGGCACGCTGTGAATTGGGCGGGCTGTGGATTGGGCGGGCTGGGACTTGGGCGGGCTGTGATTTGGGCGGGCTGTGAATTGGGCGGGCTGTGAATTTGGCGGGCCGAGAATTTGGCGGGCCGAGAATCGGGCGGGCTGCGAATCGGGCGGGCTGGGAATCGGGCGGGCCGGGAATCGGGCGGGCTGTGATTTGGGTGGGCCGTGAATTGGGCGGGCCGAGAATAGGGCGGGCCGGGAATCGGGCAGGCCGTGATTTGGGTGGGCCGGGAATTGGGCGGGCCGGGAATTGGGCGGGCCGGGAATTGGGTACGCTTTGGATTGGGCGGGCTGGTAATTGGGTGGGCTGGGAATTGGGCGCGCTGTGGGTTGGGCGGGCTGGGAATTGGGCGGGCTGGGAATTGGGCACGCTGTGAATTGGGTGGGCTGGGAATTGGGTGGCCGTGAATTGGGCGGGCCGTGATTTGGGCGGGCCGTGAATTGGGCGGGCTGTGAATTGGGCGGGCCGGGAATTGGGCACGCTGGGATTTGGGCGGGCCGAGGATTGGGCGGGCCGAGAATTGGGCGGGCCGGGAATTGGGCGGGTTGGGAATTGAGCGGGTTGGGAATTGGGCACGCTGGGAATTGGGCACGCTGGGAAATTGGCGGGCCATGAATTGGGCGGACCGGCAATTGGCCCCGCTGGGAATTGGGCGGGCCGAGGATTGGGCGGGCCGAGGATTGGGCGGGCCGGGAATTGGGCGGGCTGGAAATTGGGCGGGCCGCGAATTGGGCGAGCCGCGGATTGGGCGGGCCGGGAATTGGGCACGCTGTGAATTTGGCGGGCTGAGGATTGGGCGGGCTGTGAATTTGGCACGCTGTGAATTGGGCGGGTTGGGTATTGGGCGGGCCGGGAATTGGGTGGGTCGGGAATTGGGCGGACCGGGAATTGGGCGGGCCGTGAATTGGGCAGGCTGTGAATTGGGCAGGCCGTGATTTGGGCGGGCCGAGAATCGGGCGGGCCGGGAATCGGGCGGGCCGTGATTGGGGCGGGCCGGGAATTGGGCGGGCCGTGAATTGGGTACGCTTTGGATTGGGCGGGCTGGGAATTGGGCAGGCTGGGGATTGGGCGTGCTTTGGATTGGGCGGGCCGCGAATTGGGCGGGCCGAGAATTGGGCGGGCCGTGGATTGGGTGGGCCGCGGATTGGGCGGGCCGCGAATTGGGCGAGCCGGGAATTGGGCGGGCCGGGAATTGGGCGGGCCAGGAATTCAGCGAGCTGCGGATTGGGCACGGTGCGGATTGGGCGGGCTGCGGATTGTGCGGGCTGCGGATTGGGCGGGCTGGGAATTGGGCACGCTGTGAATTGGGCGGGCTGAGGATTGGGCGGGCTGTGAATTGGGCACACTGTGAATTGGGCGGGCTGTGAATTGGGCGGGCTGTGAATTCGGCGGGTTGGGAATTGGGCGGGCCGGGAATTGGGCGGGCCGGGCATTGGGCGGGCCGGGAATTGGGTGGGCCGGGCATTGGGCGGGCCGGGAATTGGGCGGGCTATGGACTGGGCACGGTGCGGATTGGGCGGGCTGCGGATTGGGCGAGCTGCGGATTGTGCGGGCTGTTGATTGGCCGGGCTGCGAATTGGGTGAGCTGCGGATTGTGCGGGCTGGGAATTGGGCACGCTGTGAATTGGGCGGGCTGAGGATTGGGCGGGCTGTGAATTGGGCGGGCTGGGAATTGGGCACGCTGTGAATTGGGCGGGCTGGGAATTGGGCCGGCTGGGGATTGGGCGGGCTGGGAATTTGGCCCGCTGGGAATTGGGCGGGCTGGGAATTCGGCGGGTTGGGAATTGGGTGGGCCGGGAATTGGGCGGGCCGGGAATCGGGCGTGCCGTGATTTGGGCGGGCCGAGAATTGGGCGGGCCGCGAGTTGGGCGGGCCGCGGGTTGGGTGGGCTGCGGATTGGGCGGGCCGGGAATTGGGCGGGCCGTGAATTGGGTACGCTTTGGATTGGGCGGGCTGGGAATTGGGCGGGCTGGGGATTGGGCGCGCTTTGGATTGGGCGGGCCGAGAATTGGGCAGGCTGCGAATTGGGCGAGCTGCGGATTGAGCGGGTTGGGAATTGGGCGGGCTGGGAATTGGGCGGGCTGGGAATTGGGCGGGCTGGGAATTGGGCGGGTTGGGAATTGGGCGGGTTGGGAATTGGGCGGGCTGGGAATTGGGCGGGCCGAGAATTGGGCGGGCCGCGGATTGGGCGGGCCGGGAATTGGGCGTGCCGGGAATTGGGCGGGCCGGGAATTGGGCGGGCTGGGAATTGGGCTGGCCAGGAATTGGGTACGCTTTGGATTGGGCGGGCTGATAATTGGGTGGGCTGGGGATTGGGCACGCTGTGGATTGGGCGGGCTGGGAATTGGGCGGGCTGGGAATTGGGCGGGCTAGGAATTGGGCGGGCCGTGAATTGGGCGGGCCGTGATTTGGGCGGGCCGTGAATTGGGCGGGCCGGGAATTGGGCACGCTGGGAATTGGGCGGGCCGAGGATTGGGCGGGCCGAGGATTGGGCGGGCCGAGGATTGGGCGGGCCGAGAATTGGGCGGGCCGGGAATTGGGCGGGCCGCGAATTGGGCGGGCTGCGAATTGGACGAGCTGCGGATTGTGCGGGCTGAGAATTGGGCACGCTGTGAATTGGGCTGGCTGAGGATTGGGCGGGCTGTGAATTGGCCACGCTGTGATTTGGGCGGGCTGGAAATTGGGCGGGCTGGGAATTGGGCGGGTTGGGAATTGGGCACGCTGGGAATTGGGCACGCTGGGAATTGGGCACGCTGGGAATTGGGCGGGCTGAGGATTGGGCGGGCTGTGAATTGGGCACACTGTGAATTGGGCGGGCTGTGAATTGGGCGGGCTGTGAATTCGGCGGGTTGGGAATTGGGCGGGCCGGGAATTGGGCGGGCCGGGCATTGGGCGGGCCGGGAATTGGGTGGGCCGGGCATTGGGCGGGCCGGGAATTGGGCGGGCTATGGATTGGGCACGGTGCGGATTGGGCGGGCTGCGGATTGGGCGAGCTGCAGATTGTGCGGGCTGTTGATTGGCCGGGCTGCGAATTGGGTGAGCTGCGGATTGTGCGGGCTGGGAATTGGGCACGCTGTGAATTGGGCGGGCTGAGGATTGGGCGGGCTGTGAATTGGGCGGGCTGGGAATTGGGCACGCTGTGAATTGGGCGGGCTGGGAATTGGGCCGGCTGGGGATTGGGCGGGCTGGGAATTTGGCCGGCTGGGAATTGGGCGGGCTGGGAATTCGGCGGGTTGGGAATTGGGTGGGCCGGGAATTGGTCGGGCCGGGAATCGGGCGTGCCGTGATTTGGGCGGGCCGAGAATTGGGCGGGCCGCGAGTTGGGCGGGCCGCGGGTTGGGTGGGCCGCGGATTGGGCGGGCCGGGAATTGGGCGGGCCGTGAATTGGGTACGCTTTGGATTGGGCGGGCTGGGAATTGGGCGGGCTGGGGATTGGGCGCGCTTTGGATTGGGCGGGCCGAGAATTGGGCAGGCTGCGAATTGGGCGAGCTGCGGATTGAGCGGGTTGGGAATTGGGCGGGCTGGGAATTGGGCGGGCTGGGAATTGGGCGGGCTGGGAATTGGGCGGGTTGGGAATTGGGCGGGTTGGGAATTGGGCGGGCTGGGAATTGGGCGGGCCGAGAATTGGGCGGGCCGCGGATTGGGCGGGCCGGGAATTGGGCGTGCCGGGAATTGGGCGGGCCGGGAATTGGGCGGGCTGGGAATTGGGCTGGCCAGGAATTGGGTACGCTTTGGATTGGGCGGGCTGATAATTGGGTGGGCTGGGGATTGGGCGCGCTGTGGATTGGGCGGGCTGGGAATTGGGCGGGCTGGGAATTGGGCGGGCTAGGAATTGGGCGGGCCGTGAATTGGGCGGGCCGTGATTTGGGCGGGCCGTGAATTGGGCGGGCCGGGAATTGGGCACGCTGGGAATTGGGCGGGCCGAGGATTGGGCGGGCCGAGGATTGGGCGGGCCGAGGATTGGGCGGGCCGAGAATTGGGCGGGCTGGGAATTGGGCGGGCCGCGAATTGGGCGGGCTGCGAATTGGACGAGCTGCGGATTGTGCGGGCTGAGAATTGGGCACGCTGTGAATTGGGCTGGCTGAGGATTGGGCGGGCTGTGAATTGGCCACGCTGTGATTTGGGCGGGCTGGAAATTGGGCGGGCTGGGAATTGGGCGGGTTGGGAATTGGGCACGCTGGGAATTGGGCACGCTGGGAATTGGGCACGCTGGGAATTCGGCGGGCCGAGAATTTGGCGGGCTGCGAATTGGGCGAGCTGCGGATTGGGCGGGCTGGGAATTGGGCACGCTGTGAATTGGGCGGGCTGTGGATTGGACGGGCCGGGAATTGGGCGGGCCGGGAATTGGGCGGGCCGTGAATTGGGTACGCTGGGGATTGGCCGGGCTGAGAATTGGCCGGGCTGGGAATTGGGAAGGCTGTGGATTGGGCGGGCTGGGAATAGGGCGGGCTGGAAATTGGGCGGGCTGCGAATTGGGCGGGCCGGTAATTGGGCGGGCCGGTAATTGGGCGGGCCGTGAATTGGGCGGGCCGTGAATTGGGCGGGCCGAGAATTGGGCATCCCGCGAGTTGGGCGGGCCGGGAATTGGGCGGGCCGGGAATTGGGCGGGCCATGAATTGGGCGGGCCGGTAATTGGGAGCTGTGGCTTGGGCGGGCTGGTAATTGGGCGGGCCGGGAATTGGGCGGGCCGGGAATTGGGCGGGCTGGGAATTGGGCGCGCTGTGGATTGGGCGGGCCGGGAATTGGGCGGCCCGGGAATTGAGCGGGCTGGGAATTGGGCGGGCCGGGAATTGGGCACGCTGGGAATTGGGCGGGCCGAGGATTAGGCGGGCCGTGAATTGGGAGGGCCGGGAATTGGGCGGGCCGGGAATTGGGCGGGCCGGGAATTGGGCGGGCCGTGAATTGGGCGGGCCGTGAATTGGGCGGGCCGGGAATTGGGCGGGCCGTGAATTGGGCGGGCCGTGAATTGGGCGGGCCATGGATTGGGCGGGCCGGGAATTGAGCGGGCCTGGAATTGGGCGGGCCGGGAATTGGGCGGGCCGGGAATTGGGCGGCCCGTGGATTGGGCGGGCTGGGAATTGGGCAGGCTGTGGATTGGGCGAGCTGCGGATTGGGCGGGCTTCTGGTTGGCCGTGCTTTGGATTGGGCGGGCTGTGGATTGGGCGGGCTGGGAATTGGGCGTGCTGGGAATTGGGAAGGCTGTGGATTGGGCGGTCTGGGAATAGGGCGGGCTGGAAATTGGGCGTGCTGGGAATTCGGCGGCCTGGGAATTGGGCGGGCTGCGGATTGGGCGTGCTGCGGATTGGGCGTGCTGCGAATTGGGCGTGCTGCGAATTGGGCGTGCTGCGGATTGGGCGTGCTGCGAATTGGGCGTGCTGCGGATTGGGCGTGCTGCGAATTGGGCGTGCTGCGAATTGGGCGGGCTGCGAATTGGGCGTGCTGCGAATTGGGCGGGCGGCGAATTGGGCGTGCTGTGAATTGGGCGCCCTGTGGATTGGGCGCGCTGCGGATTGGGCGTGCTGCGGATTGGGCGTGCTGTGGATTGGGCGCGCTGTGGATTGGGAGCGCTGAGAATTGGGAGCGCTGAGAATTGGGCGTGCTGCGAATTGGGCGGGCTGTGGATTGGGCGGGCCGTGAATTGGGTACGCTGGGGATTGGCCGGGCTGAGAATTGGCCGGGCTGGGAATTGGGAAGGCTGTGGATTGGGCGGGCTGGGAATAGGGCGGGCTGGAAATTGGGCGGGCTGCGAATTGGGCGGGCCGGTAATTGGGCGGGCCGGTAATTGGGCGGGCCGTGAATTGGGCGGGCCGTGAATTGGGCGGGCCGAGAATTGGGCATCCCGCGAGTTGGGCGGGCCGGGAATTGGGCGGGCCGGGAATTGGGCGGGCCATGAATTGGGCGGGCCGGTAATTGGGAGCTGTGGCTTGGGCGGGCTGGTAATTGGGCGGGCCGGGAATTGGGCAGGCCGGGAATTGGGCGGGCTGGGAATTGGGCGCGCTGTGGATTGGGCGGGCCGGGAATTGGGCGGCCCGGGAATTGAGCGGGCTGGGAATTGGGCGGGCCGGGAATTGGGCACGCTGGGAATTGGGCGGGCCGAGGATTAGGCGGGCCGTGAATTGGGAGGGCCGGGAATTGGGCGGGCCGGGAATTGGGCGGGCCGGGAATTGGGCGGGCCGTGAATTGGGCGGGCCGTGAATTGGGCGGGCCGGGAATTGGGCGGGCCGTGAATTGGGCGGGCCGTGAATTGGGCGGGCCATGGATTGGGCGGGCCGGGAATTGAGCGGGCCTGGAATTGGGCGGGCCGGGAATTGGGCGGGCCGGGAATTGGGCGGCCCGTGGATTGGGCGGGCTGGGAATTGGGCAGGCTGTGGATTGGGCGAGCTGCGGATTGGGCGGGCTTCTGGTTGGCCGTGCTTTGGATTGGGCGGGCTGTGGATTGGGCGGGCTGGGAATTGGGCGTGCTGGGAATTGGGAAGGCTGTGGATTGGGCGGTCTGGGAATAGGGCGGGCTGGAAATTGGGCGTGCTGGGAATTCGGCGGCCTGGGAATTGGGCGGGCTGCGGATTGGGCGTGCTGCGGATTGGGCGTGCTGCGAATTGGGCGTGCTGCGAATTGGGCGTGCTGCGGATTGGGCGTGCTGCGGATTGGGCGTGCTGCGAATTGGGCGTGCTGCGAATTGGGCGGGCTGCGAATTGGGCGTGCTGCGAATTGGGCGGGCGGCGAATTGGGCGTGCTGTGAATTGGGCGCCCTGTGGATTGGGCGCGCTGCGGATTGGGCGTGCTGCGGATTGGGCGTGCTGTGGATTGGGCGCGCTGTGGATTGGGCGTGCTGTGGATTGGGAGCGCTGAGAATTGGGAGCGCTGAGAATTGGGCGTGCTGCGAATTGGGCGGGCTGTGGATTGGGCGCGCTGTGGATTGGGCGCGCTGTGGATTGGGCGCGCTGTGGATTGGGCGCGCTGTGGATTGGGCGTGCTGTGGATTGGGCGTGCTGTGGATTGGGAGCGCTGAGAATTGGGTGTGCTGTGGATTGGGAGCGCTGAGGATTGGGCGGGCTGCGAATTGGGCGGGCTGGGAATTGGGCGGGCTGGGAATTGGGCGGGCTGTGGATTGGGCACGCTGTGGATTGGGCGGGCTGTGGATTGGGCGCGCTGTGGATTGGGCTGGCTGGGAATTGAGCAAGCTGTGAATTGGGCGGGCTGGGAATTGGGCGGGCGGCGAATTGGGCGTGCTGTGAATTGGGCGCCCTGTGGATTGGGCGTGCTGCGGATTGGGCGTGCTGTGGATTGGGCGCGCTGTGGATTGGGCGTGCTGTGGATTGGGAGCGCTGAGAATTGGGAGCGCTGAGAATTGGGCGTGCTGCGAATTGGGCGGGCTGTGGATTGGGCGGGCTGTGGATTGGGCGCGCTGTGGATTGAGCGCGCTGTGGATTGGGCGCGCTGTGGATTGGGCGCGCTGTGGATTGGGCGCGCTGTGGATTGGGCGTGCTGTGGATTGGGCGTGCTGTGGATTGGGAGCGCTGAGAATTGGGTGTGCTGTGGATTGGGAGCGCTGAGGATTGGGCGGGCTGCGAATTGGGCGTGCTGCGGATTGGGCGTGCTGCGGATTGGACGTGCTGCGAATTGGGCGTGCTGCGGATTGGGCGTGCTGCGGATTGGGCATGCTGCGAATTGTGCGTGCTGCGGATTGAGCGTGCTGCGGATTGGGCGTGCTGCGAATTGGGCGTGCTGCGAATTGGGCGGGCTGCGAATTGGGCGTGCTGCGAATTGGGCGGGCGGCGAATTGGGCGTGCTGTGAATTGGGCGCCCTGTGGATTGGGCGTGCTGCGGATTGGGCGTGCTGTGGATTGGGCGCGCTGTGGATTGGGCGCGCTGTGGATTGGGAGCGCTGAGAATTGGGAGCGCTGAGAATTGGGCGTGCTGCGAATTGGGCGGGCTGTGGATTGGGCGGGCTGTGGATTGGGCGAACCGAGAATCGGGCGGGCCGAGAATCGGGCGAGCCGAGAATCGGGCGGGCGTGAATCGGGCACGCTGTGAATCAGGCACGCTGTGAATCAGGCGGGCTGTGATTTGGGCAGGCTGTGAATTTGTCGGGCCGAGAATTGGGCGGGCCGCGAATTGTGTGGGCCGCGAATTGGGCGGGCCGAGAATTGGGCGTGCCGCGAGTTGTGCGGGCCGGGAATTGGACGGGCTGCGAATTGGGCGGGCTGCGAATTGGGCGAGCTGCGGATTGTGCGGGCTGGGAATTGGGCACGCTGTGAATTGGGCGGGCTGAGGATTGGGCTGGCTGTGGATTGGGCACGCTGTGAATTGGGCGGGTTGGGAATTGGGCGGGCTCGGAATTGGGCGGGCTGGGAATTGGGGGCGCCGGGAATTGGGCGAGCTGGGAATTGGGCGGGCTGTGGATTGGGCGAGCTGCGGATTGGGTGGGCCGAGAATCGGGCGGGCGTGAATCGGGCACGCTGTGAATTGGACGGGCTGTGATTCGGGCGGGCTGTGAATTTGGCGGGCCAAGAATTGGGCGGGCCGGGAATTGGGCAGGCCGGGAATTGGGCGGGCCGTGATTTGGGCGGGCCGAGAATTGGGCGTGCCTTGAATTGGGCGGGCCGAGAATTGGGCGTGCCGTGAGTTGGGCGGGCCGGGAATTGGGCGGGCCGGGAATTGGACGGGCCATGAATTGGGTACGCTGGGGATTGGCCGGGCTGAGAATTGGCCGGGCTGGGAATTGGGAAGGCTGTGGATTGGGCGGGCTGGGAATAGGGCGGGCTGGAAATTGGGCGGGCTGCGAATTGGGCGGGCCGGTAATTGGGCGGGCCGTGAATTGGGCGGGCTGTGAATTGGGCGGGCCGAGAATTGGGCGGGCCGATAATTGGGCATCCCGCGAGTTGGGCGGGCCGGGAATTGGGCGGGCCATGAATTGGGCGGGCCGGTAATTGGGAGCTGTGGCTTGGGCGGGCTGGTAATTGGGCGGGCCGGGAATTCGGCGGGCCGGGAATTGGGCGGGCTGGGAATTGGGCGCGCTGTGGATTGGGCGGGCCGGGAATTGGGCGGCCTGGGAATTGAGCGGGCTGGGAATTGGGCGGGCCGGGAATTGGGCACGCTGGGAATTGTGCGGGCCGAGGATTAGGCGGGCCATGAATTGGGAGGGCCGTGAATTGGGCAGGCCGGGAATTGGGCGGGCCGGGAATTGGGCTAGCCGGGAATTGGGCGGGCCGTGAATTGGGTGGGCCGTGAATTGGGCGGGCCGCGAATTGGGCGGGCCGCGAATTGGGCGAGCTGCGGATTAGGCGGGCTGGGAATTGGGCGGGTTGGGAATTGGGCGGGTTGGGAATTGGGTGGGCCGGGAATTGGGCGGGCCGGGTATTGGGCGGGTTGGGAATTGGGCGGGCTGGGAATTGGGCGGGCCATGATTTGGGCGGGCCGTGAATCGCGCGGGCGTGAATCGGGCACGCTGTGAATCGGGCGGGCTGTGAATCGGGCGGGCTGTGAATTTGGCGGGCTGCGAATCGGGCGGGCCGGGAATCGGGCGGGCCGTGATTTGGGCGGGCCGTGATTTGGGCGGGCCGTGATTTGGGCCGTCCGTGAATTGGGCGGGCCGTGAATTGGGCGGGCCGTGAATTGGGCGGGCCGTGAATTGGGCGGGCCGTGAATTGGGCGGGCCGGGAATTGGGCGGGCCGGGAATTGGGCGGGCCGGGAATTGGGCACGCTGTGAATTGGGCGGGCTGGGAATTGGGCCGGTTGGGAATTGGGCGGGCTGAGAATTGGGCCGGTTGGGAATTGGGCGGGCTGGGAATTGGACGGGTTGGGAATTGGGCGGGTTGGGAATTGGGCGGGCTGTGAATTGGGCGGGCCGGGAATTGGGCGGGCCGGGAGTTGGGCGGGCCGTGATTTGGGCGGGCCGTGAATTGGGCGGGCCGTGAATCGGGCGGGCATGAATCGGGCACGCTGTGAATCGGGCGGGCTGTGATTTGGGCGGGCTGTGAATTGGGCGGGCTGTGAATTTGGCGGGCCGCGAATCGGGCGGGCCGGGAATCGGGCGGGCCGGGAGTCGGGCGGGCCGTGATTCGGGAGGGCCGTGATTTGGGCGGGCCGTGAATTGGGCGGGCCGAGAATTGGGTGTGCCGCGGATTGGGCGGGCCAGGAATTGGGCGGGCCGGGAATTGGGCGCGCGGGGAATTGGGCGGGCTTCGAATTGGCCGAGATGCGGATTGTCGGGCTGGGAATTGGGGACGCTGTGAATTGGGCGGGCTGAGGATTGGGCGGGCTGTGATTTGGGCAAGCTGTGAATTGGGCGGGCTGGGAATTGGGCACGCTGTGAATTGGACGGGCTGGAAATTGGGCGGGCTGGGAATTGGGCGAGCTGCGGATTGTGCGGGCTGAGAATTGGGCACGCTCTGAATTGGGCGGGCTGAAGATTGGGCGGGCTGGGAATTGGGCGGGCTGGGAATTGGGCGGGCTGGGAATTGGGCGGGCTGGGAATTGGGCGGGTTGGGAATTGGGCGGGTTGGGAATTGGGCGGGCTGTGAATTTGGCAGGCCGCGAATCGGGCGGGCCGGGAATCGGGCGGGCCGTGATTTGGGCGGGCCGTGAATTGGGCGGGCCGTGAATTGGGTGTGCCGCGGATTGGGCGGGCCAGGAATTGGGCGGGCCGGGAATTGGGCAGGCCGTGAATTGGGTACGCTTTGGATTGGGCGGGCTGGGAATTGGGCGGGCTGGGGATTGGGCGGTCTGGGGATTGGGCGGGCCGTGAATTGGGCGGGCCGGGAATTGGGCGGGCCGGGAATTGGGCACGCTGGGAATTGGGCTGGCCGAGGATTGGGCGGGCCGAGGATTGGGCGGGCCGAGAATTGGGCGGGCTGTGAATTGGGCGCGCGGGGAATTGGGCGGGCTTCGAATTGGCTGAGATGCGGATTGTGCGGGCTGGGAATTGGGGACGCTGTGAATTGGGCGGGCTGAGGATTGGGCGGGCTGTGATTTGGGCAAGCTGTGAATTGGGCGGGCTGGGAATTGGGCACGCTGTGAATTGGGCGGGCTGGAAATTGGGCGGGCTGGGAATTGGGCGAGCTGCGGATTGTGCGGCCTGAGAATTGGGCACGCTCTGAATTGGGCGGGCTGGAGATTGGGCGGGCTGGGAATTGGGCGGGCTGGGAATTGGGCGGGCTGGGAATTGGGCGGGTTGGGAATTGGGCGGGCTGGCAATTGCGCACGCTTGGAATTGGCCGGGCCGAGAATTGGGCGGGCTGCGAATTGGGCGAGCTGTGGATTGGGCGGGCTGGGAATTGAGCGGGCTGGGAATTGGGAGGGCTGGGAATTGGGAGGGCTGTGGATTGGGCTGGCTGTGAATTGGGCGTGCTGGGAATTGGGCGGGCTGGGAATTGGGAGGGCTGGGAATTGGGAGGGCTGTGGATTGGGCGGGCTGGGTGTAGGGCGGCCTGGAAATTGGGCGTGCTGGGAATTGGGCGGGCTGGGAATTGGGCGGGCTTTGGATTGGGCGGGCTGGGAATAGGGCGGGCTGGAAATTGGGCGGGCTGGGAATTAGACGGGCTGGGAATTGGGCAGGCTGGCAATTGCGCACGCTGGGAATTGGCCGGGCCGAGAATTGGGCGGGCTGCGAATTGGGCGAGCTGTGGATTGGGCGGGCTGGGAATTGAGCGGGTTGGAATTGGGCGGGTTGGAATTGGGCGGGCTGGGAATCGGGCGAGCTGGGAATCGGGCGGGTTGGGAATTGGGCGGGTTGGGAATTGGGCGGGTTGGGAATTGGGCGGGCTGGGAATTGGGCGGGTCGGGAATTGGGCGGGCCGGGAATTGGGCGGGCCGGGAATTGGGCAGGCCGTGGATTGGGCGAGCTGCGGATTGGGCGGGCTTCTGATTGGGCGGGCTGTGAATTGGACGGGCTGTGAATTGGGCGGGCTGTGGATTGGGCGGGCTGAGAATTGGCCGGGCTGTGGATTGGGCTGGCTGTGAATTGGGCGTGCTGGGAATTGGGCGGGCTGGGAATTGGGAGGGCTGGGAATTGGGAGGGCTGTGGATTGGGCGGGCTGGGAATAGGGCGGCCTGGAAATTGGGCGTGCTGGGAATTGGGCGGGCTGGGAATTGGGCGGGCTTTGGATTGGGTGGGCTGGGAATAGGGCGGGCTGGAAATTGGGCGGGCTGGGAATTAGACTGGCTGGGAATTGGGCGGGCTGGGAATTGGGCGGGCTGTGGATTGGGCACGCTGTGGATTGGGCGGGCTGTGGATTGGGCGGGCTGTGGATTGGGCGGGCTGTGGAATGGCCGGGCTGAGAATTGGGCACGCTGTGATTTGGGCAGGCTGAGGATTGGGCGGGCTGTGAATTGGGCACGCTGTGAATTGGGCGTGCTGTGAATTGGGCGGGCTGGAAATTGGGCGGGCTGGGAATTGGGCGGGCTGGGAATTGGACGGGCTGGGAATTGGGCGGGTTGGGAATTGGGCGGGCTGGGAATTGGGCGGGCCGGGAATTGGGCGGGCCGGGAATTGGGCGGGCCGTGAATTGGGCGGGCCGTGAATTGGGCGGGCCGAGAATTGGGCGGGCCATGGATTGGGCGGGCCGGGAATTGAGCGGGCCGGGAATTGGGCGGGCCGGGAATTGGGCGGGCCGGGGATTGGGCGGGCCGTGGATTGGGCGGGCTGGGAATTGGGCAGGCTGTGGATTGGGCGAGCTGCGGATTGGGCGGGCTTCTGGTTGGCCGGGCTTTGGATTGGGCGGGCTGTGGATTGGGCGGGCTGGGAATTGGGCGTGCTGGGAATTGGGCGTGCTGCGGATTGGGCGTGCTGCGAATTGGGCGTGCTGCGGATTGGGCGTGCTGCGAATTGGGCGTGCTGCGAATTGGGCGGGCTGCGAATTGGGCGTGCTGCGAATTGGGCGGGCGGCGAATTGGGCGTGCTGTGAATTGGGCGCCCTGTGGATTGGGCGCGCTGCGGATTGGGCGTGCTGCGGATTGGGCGTGCTGTGGATTGGGCGCGCTGTGGATTGGGCGTGCTGTGGATTGGGAGCGCTGAGAATTGGGAGCGCTGAGAATTGGGCGTGCTGCGAATTGGGCTGGCTGTGGATTGGGCGCGCTGTGGATTGGGCGCGCTGTGGATTGGGCGCGCTGTGGATTGGGCGCGCTGTGGATTGGGCGTGCTGTGGATTGGGCGTGCTGTGGATTGGGAGCGCTGAGAATTGGGTGTGCTGTGGATTGGGAGCGCTGAGGATTGGGCGGGCTGCGAATTGGGCGGGCTGGGAATTGGGCGGGCTGGGAATTGGGCGGGCTGTGGATTGGGCACGCTGTGGATTGGGCGGGCTGTGGATTGGGCGCGCTGTGGATTGGGCTGGCTGGGAATTGAGCAAGCTGTGAATTGGGCGGGCTGGGAATTGGGCGGGCGGCGAATTGGGCGTGCTGTGAATTGGGCGCCCTGTGGATTGGGCGTGCTGCGGATTGGGCGTGCTGTGGATTGGGCGCGCTGTGGATTGGGCGTGCTGTGGATTGGGAGCGCTGAGAATTGGGAGCGCTGAGAATTGGGCGTGCTGCGAATTGGGCGGGCTGTGGATTGGGCGGGCTGTGGATTGGGCGCGCTGTGGATTGGGCGCGCTGTGGATTGGGCGCGCTGTGGATTGGGCGCGCTGTGGATTGGGCGCGCTGTGGATTGGGCGTGCTGTGGATTGGGCGTGCTGTGGATTGGGAGCGCTGAGAATTGGGTGTGCTGTGGATTGGGAGCGCTGAGGATTGGGCGGGCTGCGAATTGGGCGTGCTGCGGATTGGGCGTGCTGCGGATTGGACGTGCTGCGAATTGGGCGTGCTGTGGATTGGGCGTGCTGCGGATTGGGCGTGCTGCAAATTGTGCGTGCTGCGGATTGGGCGTGCTGCGGATTGGGCGTGCTGCGAATTGGGCGTGCTGCGAATTGGGCGGGCTGCGAATTGGGCGTGCTGCGAATTGGGCGGGCGGTGAATTGGGCGTGCTGTGAATTGGGCGCCCTGTGGATTGGGCGTGCTGCGGATTGGGCGTGCTGTGGATTGGGCGCGCTGTGGATTGGGCGCGCTGTGGATTGGGAGCGCTGAGAATTGGGAGCGCTGAGAATTGGGCGTGCTGCGAATTGGGCGGGCTGTGGATTGGGCGCGCTGTGGATTGGGCACGCTGTGGATTGGGCGCGCTGTGGATTGGGCGTGCTGTGGATTGGGCGTGCTGTGGATTGGGAGCGCTGAGAATTGGGTGTGCTGTGGATTGGGAGCGCTGAGGATTGGACGGGCTGCGAATTGGGCGGGCTGGGAATTGGGCGGTCTGGGAATTGGGCGGGCTGTGGATTGGGCACGCTGTGGATTGGGCGGGCTGTGGATTGGGCGCGCTGTGGATTGGGCTGGCTGGGAATTGAGCAAGCTGTGAATTGGGCGTGCTGCGAATTGGGCGGGCGGCGAATTGGGCGTGCTGTGAATTGGGCGCCCTGTGGATTGGGCGTGCTGCGGATTGGGCGTGCTGTGGATTGGGCGCGCTGTGGATTGGGCGTGCTGTGGATTGGGAGCGCTGAGAATTGGGAGCGCTGAGAATTGGGCGTGCTGCGAATTGGGCGGGCTGTGGATTGGGCGCGCTGTGGATTGGGCGCGCTGTGGATTGGGCGCGCTGTGGATTGGGCGCGCTGTGGATTGGGCGCGCTGTGGATTGGGCGTGCTGTGGATTGGGCGTGCTGTGGATTGGGAGCGCTGAGAATTGGGTGTGCTGTGGATTGGGAGCGCTGAGGATTGGGCGGGCTGCGAATTGGGCGGGCTGGGAATTGGGCGGGCTGGGAATTGGGCGGGCTGTGGATTGGGCACGCTGTGGATTGGGCGGGCTGTGGATTGGGTGCGCTGTGGATTGGGCTGGCTGGGAATTGAGCAAGCTGTGAATTGGGCGGGCTGGGAATTGGGCTGGCCGTGAATTGGGCGGGCCGTGAATTGGGCGGGCCGTGAATTGGGCTGGCCGGGAATTGGGCGGGCCGGGAATTGGGCGGGCCGGGCATTGGGCGGGCCGGGAATTGGGGTGGCCGGGAATTGGGCGGGCTGGGAATTGGGTGCCCTGTGTATTGGGCTCGCTGTGAATTTGGCGGGTCGAGAATTGGGCGGGCCGGGAATTGGGCACGCTGTGAATTGGGCGGGCTGTGGATTGGGCGTGCTGCGAATTGGGCGTGCTGCGGATTGGGCGTGCTGCGAATTGGGCGTGCTGCGAATTGGGCGGGCTGCGAATTGGGCGTGCTGCGAATTGGGCGGGCGGCGAATTGGGCGTGCTGTGAATTGGGCGCCCTGTGGATTGGGCGCGCTGCGGATTGGGCGTGCTGCGGATTGGGCGTGCTGTGGATTGGGCGCGCTGTGGATTGGGCGTGCTGTGGATTGGGCGTGCTGCGAATTGGGCGGGCGGCGAATTGGGCGTGCTGCGAATTGGGCGTGCTGCGAATTGGGCGGGCTGCGAATTGGGCGTGCTGCGAATTGGGCGGGCGGCGAATTGGGCGTGCTGTGAATTGGGCGCCCTGTGGATTGGGCGCGCTGCGGATTGGGCGTGCTGCGGATTGGGCGTGCTGTGGATTGGGCGCGCTGTGGATTGGGCGTGCTGTGGATTGGGAGTGCTGAGAATTGGGAGCGCTGAGAATTGGGCGTGCTGCGAATTGGGCGGGCTGTGGATTGGGCGCGCTGTGGATTGGGCGCGCTGTGGATTGGGCGCGCTGTGGATTGGGCGCGCTGTGGATTGGGCGTGCTGTGGATTGGGCGTGCTGTGGATTGGGAGCGCTGAGAATTGGGTGTGCTGTGGATTGGGAGCGCTGAGGATTGGGCGGGCTGCGAATTGGGCGGGCTGGGAATTGGGCGGGCTGGGAATTGGGCGGGCTGTGGATTGGGCACGCTGTGGATTGGGCGGGCTGTGGATTGGGCGCGCTGTGGATTGGGCTGGCTGGGAATTGAGCAAGCTGTGAATTGGGCGGGCTGGGAATTGGGCGGGCGGCGAATTGGGCGTGCTGTGAATTGGGCGCCCTGTGGATTGGGCGTGCTGCGGATTGGGCGTGCTGTGGATTGGGCGCGCTGTGGATTGGGCGTGCTGTGGATTGGGAGCGCTGAGAATTGGGAGCGCTGAGAATTGGGCGTGCTGCGAATTGGGCGGGCTGTGGATTGGGCGGGCTGTGGATTGGGCGCGCTGTGGATTGGGCGCGCTGTGGATTGGGCGCGCTGTGGATTGGGCGCGCTGTGGATTGGGCGCGCTGTGGATTGGGCGTGCTGTGGATTGGGCGTGCTGTGGATTGGGAGCGCTGAGAATTGGGTGTGCTGTGGATTGGGAGCGCTGAGGATTGGGCGGGCTGCGAATTGGGCGTGCTGCGGATTGGGCGTGCTGCGGATTGGACGTGCTGCGAATTGGGCGTGCTGTGGATTGGGCGTGCTGCGGATTGGGCGTGCTGCGAATTGTGCGTGCTGCGGATTGGGCGTGCTGCGGATTGGGCGTGCTGCGAATTGGGCGTGCTGCGAATTGGGCGGGCTGCGAATTGGGCGTGCTGCGAATTGGGCGGGCGGCGAATTGGGCGTGCTGTGAATTGGGCGCCCTGTGGATTGGGCGTGCTGCGGATTGGGCGTGCTGTGGATTGGGCGCGCTGTGGATTGGGCGCGCTGTGGATTGGGAGCGCTGAGAATTGGGAGCGCTGAGAATTGGGCGTGCTGCGAATTGGGCGGGCTGTGGATTGGGCGCGCTGTGGATTGGGCACGCTGTGGATTGGGCGCGCTGTGGATTGGGCGTGCTGTGGATTGGGAGCGCTGAGAATTGGGTGTGCTGTGGATTGGGAGCGCTGAGGATTGGACGGGCTGCGAATTGGGCGGGCTGGGAATTGGGCGGGCTCGGAATTGGGCGGGCTGTGGATTGGGCACGCTGTGGATTGGGCGGGCTGTGGATTGGGCGCGCTGTGGATTGGGCTGGCTGGGAATTGAGCAAGCTGTGAATTGGGCGTGCTGCGAATTGGGCGGGCGGCGAATTGGGCGTGCTGTGAATTGGGCGCCCTGTGGATTGGGCGTGCTGCGGATTGGGCGTGCTGTGGATTGGGCGCGCTGTGGATTGGGCGTGCTGTGGATTGGGAGCGCTGAGAATTGGGAGCGCTGAGAATTGGGCGTGCTGCGAATTGGGCGGGCTGTGGATTGGGCGCGCTGTGGATTGGGCGCGCTGTGGATTGGGCGTGCTGTGGATTGGGCGTGCTGTGGATTGGGCGCGCTGTGGATTGGGCGTGCTGTGGATTGGGCGTGCTGTGGATTGGGAGCGCTGAGAATTGGGTGTGCTGTGGATTGGGAGCGCTGAGGATTGGGTGGGCTGCGAATTGGGCGGGCTGGGAATTGGGCGGGCTGGGAATTGGGCGGGCTGTGGATTGGGCACGCTGTGGATTGGGCGGGCTGTGGATTGGGTGCGCTGTGGATTGGGCTGGCTGGGAATTGAGCAAGCTGTGAATTGGGCGGGCTGGGAATTGGGCTGGCCGTGAATTGGGCGGGCCGTGAATTGGGCGGGCCGTGAATTGGGCTGGCCGGGAATTGGGCGGGCCGGGAATTGGGCGGGCCGGGCATTGGGCGGGCTGGGAATTGGGTGCCCTGTGTATTGGGCTCGCTGAGAATTTGGCGGGTCGAGAATTGGGCGGGCCGGGAATTGGGCACGCTGTGAATTGGGCGGGCTGTGGATTGGGCGGGCTGGGACTTGGGCGGACTGTGATTTGGGCGGGCTGTGAATTGGGCGGGCTGTGAATTTGGCGGGCCGAGAATTTGGCGGGCCGAGAATCGGGCGGGCTGCGAATCGGGCGGGCTGGGAATCGGGCGGGCCGGGAATCGGGCGGGCTGTGATTTGGGTGGGCCGTGAATTGGGCGGGCCGAGAATAGGGCGGGCCGGGAATCGGGCAGGCCGTGATTTGGGTGGGCCGGGAATTGGGCGGGCCGGGAATTGGGCGGGCCGGGAATTGGGTACGCTTTGGATTGGGCGGGCTGGGAATTGGGCGGGCTGGGAATTGGGCACGCTGTGAATTGGGTGGGCTGGGAATTGGGTGGCCGTGAATTGGGCGGGCCGTGATTTGGGCGGGCCGTGAATTGGGCGGGCTGTGAATTGGGCGGGCCGGGAATTGGGCACGCTGGGATTTGGGCGGGCCGAGGATTGGGCGGGCCGAGAATTGGGCGGGCCGGGAATTGGGCGGGTTGGGAATTGAGCGGGTTGGGAATTGGGCACGCTGGGAATTGGGCACGCTGGGAATTTGGCGGGCCATGAATTGGGCGGACCGGCAATTGGCCCCGCTGGGAATTGGGCGGGCCGAGGATTGGGCGGGCCGAGGATTGGGCGGGCCGGGAATTGGGCGGGCTGGAAATTGGGCGGGCCGCGAATTGGGCGAGCCGCGGATTGGGCGGGCCGGGAATTGGGCACGCTGTGAATTGGGCGGGCTGAGGATTGGGCGGGCTGTGAATTTGGCACGCTGTGAATTGGGCGGGTTGGGTATTGGGCGGGCCGGGAATTGGGTGGGTCGGGAATTGGGCGGACCGGGAATTGGGCGGGCCGTGAATTGGGCAGGCTGTGAATTGGGCAGGCCGTGATTTGGGCGGGCCGAGAATCGGGCGGGCCGGGAATCGGGCGGGCCGTGATTGGGGCGGGCCGAGAATTGGGCGGGCCGCGAGTTGGGCGGGCCGCGGATTGGGCGGGCCGGGAATTGGGCGGGCCGTGAATTGGATACGCTTTGGATTGGGCGGGCTGGGAATTGGGCAGGCTGGGGATTGGGCGTGCTTTGGATTGGGCGGGCCGCGAATTGGGCGGGCCGAGAATTGGGCGGGCCGTGGATTGGGTGGGCCGCGGATTGGGCGGGCCGCGAATTGGGCGAGCCGGGAATTGGGCGGGCCGGGAATTGGGCGGGCCAGGAATTCAGCGGGCTGCGGATTGGGCACGGTGCGGATTGGGCGGGCTGCGGATTGGGCGGGCTGCGGATTGGGCGGGCTGGGAATTGGGCACGCTGTGAATTGGGCGGGCTGAGGATTGGGCGGGCTGTGAATTGGGCACACTGTGAATTGGGCGGGCTGTGAATTGGGCGGGCTGTGAATTCGGCGGGTTGGGAATTGGGCGGGCCGGGAATTGGGCGGGCCGGGCATTGGGCGGGCCGGGAATTGGGTGGGCCGGGCATTGGGCGGGCCGGGAATTGGGCGGGCTATGGATTGGGCACGGTGCGGATTGGGCGGGCTGCGGATTGGGCGAGCTGCGGATTGTGCGGGCTGTTGATTGGCCGGGCTGCGAATTGGGTGAGCTGCGGATTGTGCGGGCTGGGAATTGGGCACGCTGTGAATTGGGCGGGCTGAGGATTGGGCGGGCTGTGAATTGGGCGGGCTGGGAATTGGGCACGCTGTGAATTGGGCGGGCTGGGAATTGGGCCGGCTGGGGATTGGGCGGGCTGGGAATTTGGCCGGCTGGGAATTGGGCGGGCTGGGAATTCGGCGGGTTGGGAATTGGGTGGGCCGGGAATTGGGCGGGCCGGGAATCGGGCGTGCCGTGATTTGGGCGGGCCGAGAATTGGGCGGGCCGCGAGTTGGGCGGGCCGCGGGTTGGGTGGGCCGCGGATTGGGCGGGCCGGGAATTGGGCGGGCCGTGAATTGGGTACGCTTTGGATTGGGCGGGCTGGGAATTGGGCGGGCTGGGGATTGGGCGCGCTTTGGATTGGGCGGGCCGAGAATTGGGCAGGCTGCGAATTGGGCGAGCTGCGGATTGAGCGGGTTGGGAATTGGGCGGGCTGGGAATTGGGCGGGCTGGGAATTGGGCGGGCTGGGAATTGGGCGGGTTGGGAATTGGGCGGGTTGGGAATTGGGCGGGCTGGGAATTGGGCGGGCCGAGAATTGGGCGGGCCGCGGATTGGGCGGGCCGGGAATTGGGCGTGCCGGGAATTGGGCGGGCCGGGAATTGGGCGGGCTGGGAATTGGGCTGGCCAGGAATTGGGTACGCTTTGGATTGGGCGGGCTGATAATTGGGTGGGCTGGGGATTGGGCGCGCTGTGGATTGGGCGGGCTGGGAATTGGGCGGGCTGGGAATTGGGCGGGCTAGGAATTGGGCGGGCCGTGAATTGGGCGGGCCGTGATTTGGGCGGGCCGTGAATTGGGCGGGCCGGGAATTGGGCACGCTGGGAATTGGGCGGGCCGAGGATTGGGCGGGCCGAGGATTGGGCGGGCCGAGGATTGGGCGGGCCGAGAATTGGGCGGGCCGGGCATTGGGCGGGCCGGGAATTGGGGTGGCCGGGAATTGGGCGGGCTGGGAATTGGGTGCCCTGTGTATTGGGCTCGCTGTGAATTTGGCGGGTCGAGAATTGGGCGGGCCGGGAATTGGGCACGCTGTGAATTGGGCAGGCTGTGGATTGGGCGGGCTAGGACTTGGGCGGGCTGTGATTTGGGCGGGCTGTGAATTGGGCGGGCTGTGAATTTGGCGGGCCGAGAATTTGGCGGGCCGAGAATCGGGCGGGCTGCGAATCGGGCGAGCTGGGAATCGGGCGGGCCGGGAATCGGGCGGGCTGTGATTTGGGTGGGCCGTGAATTGGGCGGGCCGAGAATAGGGCGGGCCGGGAATCGGGCAGGCCGTGATTTGGGTGGGCCGGGAATTGGGCGGGCCGGGAATTGGGCGGGCCGGGAATTGGGTACGCTTTGGATTGGGCGGGCTGGTAATTGGGTGGGCTGGGAATTGGGCGCGCTGTGGGTTGGGCGGGCTGGGAATTGGGCGGGCTGGGAATTGGGCACGCTGTGAATTGGGTGGGCTGGGAATTGGGTGGCCGTGAATTGGGCGGGCCGTGATTTGGGCGGGCCGTGAATTGGGCGGGCTGTGAATTGGGCGGGGCGGGAATTGGGCACGCTGGGATTTGGGCGGGCCGAGGATTGGGCGGGCCGAGAATTGGGCGGGCCGGGAATTGGGCGGGTTGGGAATTGAGCGGGTTGGGAATTGGGCACGCTGGGAATTGGGCACGCTGGGAATTTGGCGGGCCATGAATTGGGCGGACCGGCAATTGGCCCCGCTGGGAATTGGGCGGGCCGAGGATTGGGCGGGCCGAGGATTGGGCGGGCCGGGAATTGGGCGGGCTGGAAATTGGGCGGGCCGCGAATTGGGCGAGCCGCGGATTGGGCGGGCCGGGAATTGGGCACGCTGTGAATTGGGCGGGCTGAGGATTGGGCGGGCTGTGAATTTGTTACGCTGTGAATTGGGCGGGTTGGGTATTGGGCGGGCCGGGAATTGGGTGGGTCGGGAATTGGGCGGACCGGGAATTGGGCGGGCCGTGAATTGGGCAGGCTGTGAATTGGGCAGGCCGTGATTTGGGCGGGCCGAGAATCGGGCGGGCCGGGAATCGGGCGGGCCGTGATTGGGGCAGGCCGAGAATTGGGCGGGCCGCGAGTTGGGCGGGCCGCGGATTGGGCGGGCCGGGAATTGGGCGGGCCGTGAATTGGGTACGCTTTGGATTGGGCGGGCTGGGAATTGGGCAGGCTGGGGATTGGGCGTGCTTTGGATTGGGCGGGCCGCGAATTGGGCGGGCCGAGAATTGGGCGGGCCGTGGATTGGGTGGGCCGCGGATTGGGCGGGCCGCGAATTGGGCGAGCCGGGAATTGGGCGGGCCGGGAATTGGGCGGGCCAGGAATTCAGCGGGCTGCGGATTGGGCACAGTGCGGATTGGGCGGGCTGCGGATTGGGCGGGCTGCGGATTGGGCGGGCTGGGAATTGGGCACGCTGTGAATTGGGCGGGCTGAGGATTGGGCGGGCTGTGAATTGGGCACACTGTGAATTGGGCGGGCTGTGAATTGGGCGGGCTGTGAATTCGGCGGGTTGGGAATTGGGCGGGCCGGGAATTGGGCGGGCCGGGCATTGGGCGGGCCGGGAATTGGGTGGGCCGGGCATTGGGCGGGCCGGGAATTGGGCGGGCTATGGATTGGGCACGGTGCGGATTGGGCGGGCTGCGGATTGGGCGAGCTGCGGATTGTGCGGGCTGTTGATTGGCCGGGCTGCGAATTGGGTGAGCTGCGGATTGTGCGGGCCGCGAATTGGGCAGGCCGGGAATTGGGCGAGCCATGAATTGGGCGGGCCGAGAATTGGGCGTGCCGCGAGTTGGGCGGGCCGGGAATTGGGCGGGCTGGGAATTGGGCGGGCTGCGAATTGGGCGAGCTGCGGATTTTGCGGGCTGGGAATTGGGCACGCTGTGAATTGGGCGGGCTGAGCATTGGGCTGGCTGTGAATTGGGCACGCTGTGAATTGGGCGGGTTGGGAATTGGGCGGGCTCGGAATTGGGCGGGCTTGGAATTGGGCGGGCTGGGAATTGGGCGAGCTGGGAATTGGGTGGGCTGTGGATTGGGCGGGCTGGGAATTGGGCGGGCGTGAATCGGGCACGCTGTCAATTGGGCGGGCTGTGATTCGGGCGGGCTGTGAATTTGGCGGGCCGGGAATTTGGCGGGCCGAGAATTGGGCGGGCCGGGAATTGGGCAGGCCGGGAATTGGGCGGGCCGTGATATGGGCGGGCCGACAATTGGGCGTGCCTTGAATTGGGCGGGCTGAGAATTGGGCGGGCCGAGAGTTGGGCGTGCCGCAAGTTGGGCGGGCCGGGAATTGGGCGGGCCGTGAATTGGGCACGCTGGGGATTGGCCGGGCTGAGAATTGGCCGGGCTGGGAATTGGGAAGGCTGTGGATTGGGCGGGCTGGGAATAGGGCGGGCTGGAAATTGGGCGTGCTGGTAATTGGGCGGGCTGGGAATTCGGCGGGCCGGAAATTGGGCGGGCCGGGAATTGGGCGCGCTGTGGATTGGGCGGGCCGGGAATTGGGCGGCCCGGGAATTGGGCGGGCTGGGAATTGGGCGGGCCGGGAATTGGGCACGCTGGGAATTGGGCGGGCCGAGGATTAGGCGGGCCGTGAATTGGGAGGGCCGTGAATTGGGCGGGCCGGGAATTGGGCGGGCCGGGAATTGGGCGGGCCGGGAATTGGGTGGGCCGTGAATTGGGAGGGCCGTGAATTGGGCGGGCCGGGAATTGGGCGGGCCGCGAATTGGGCGAGCTGCGGATTGGGCGGGCTGGGAATTGGGCACGCTGTGAATTGGCGGGCTGGGAATTCGGCGGGTTGGGAATTGGGCGGGCTGGGAATTTGGCGGGTTGGGAATTGGGCGGGTTGGGAATTGGGCGGGCCGGGAATTGGGCGGGCCGGGAATTGGGCGGGCCGGGTATTGGGCGGGTTGGGAATTGGGCGGGCTGGGAATTGGGCGGGCCGGGAATTGGGCGGGCCGTGAATCGGGCGGGCTGTGAATCTGGCGGGCTGCGAATCGGGCGGGTCGGGAATCGGGCGGGCCGTGATTTGGGCGGGCCGTGATTTGCACGGGCCCTGATTTGGGCGGGCCGTGATTTGCACGGGCCCTGATTTGGGCGGGCCGTGATTTCGGCGGGCCGTGAATTGGGCGGGCCGTGAATTGGGCAGGCCGTGAATTGGGCGGGCCGGGAATTGGGCGGGCCGCGATTTGGGCGGGCCGCGATTTGCGCGGGCCCTGATTTGGGCGGGCCATGATTTGGGCGGGCCGTGAATTGGGCGGGCCGTGAATTGGGCGGGCCGTGAATTGGGCGGGCCGTGAATTGGGCGTGCCGGGAATTGGGCGGGCCGCGAATTGGGCGAGCCGCTGATTGGGCGGGCTGGAAATTATGCACGCTGTGAATTGGGCGGGCTGGGAATTGGGTCGGTTGGGAATTGGGCGGGCTGAGAATTGGGCCGGTTGGGAATCGGGCGAGCTGTGATTTGGGCGGGCTGTGAATTTGGCGGGCCGAGAATCGGGCGGGCTGCGAATCGGGCGGGCTGGGAATCGGGCGGGCCGAGAGTCGGGCGGGCCGTGATTTGGGCGGGCCGTGAATTGGGCGGGCCAAGAATTGGGCGTGCCACGGATTGGGCGGGCCGGGAATTGGGCGGGCCGGGAATTGGGCAGGCCGTGAATTGGGTACGCTTTGGATTGGGCAGGCTGGGAATTGGGCGGGCTGGGGATTGGGTGGTCTGGGGACTGGGCGGGCCGTGAATTGGGCGGGCCGGGAATTGGGCACGCTGGGAATTGGGCGGGCCGGGAATTGGGCGGGCCGGGAATTGGGCGGGCCGTGAATTGGGCGGGCCGTGAATTGGGCGGGCCGAGAATTGGACGGGCCATGGATTGGGCGGATCGGGAATTGAGCGGGCCTGGAATTGGGTGGGCCGGGAATTGGGCGGGCCGGGAATTGGGCGGGCCGTGGATTGGGCGGGCTGGGAATTGGGCAGGCTGTGGATTGGGCGAGCTGCAGATTGGGCGGGCTTCTGGTTGGCCGGGCTTTGGATTGGGCGGGCTGTGGATTGGGCGGGCTGGGAATTGGGCGGGCTGGGAATAGGGCGGGCTGGAAATTGGGCGTGCTGGGAATTGGGCGGGCTGGGAATTGGGCGGGCTGTGGATTGGGCGGGCTGTGGATCGGGCGGGCCGAGAATCGGGCGGGCCGAGAATCGGGCGGGCGTGAATCGGGCACGCTGTGAATCGGGCACGCTGTGAATCGGGCGGGCTGTGATTTGGGCAGGCTGTGAATTTGTCGGGCCGAGAATTGGGCAGGCCGCGAATTGTGCGGGCCGCGAATTGGGCGGGCCGGGAATTGGGCGAGCCATGAATTGGGCGGGCCGAGAATTGGGCGTGCCGCGAGTTGGGCGGGCCGGGAATTGGGCGGGCTGGGAATTGGGCGGGCTGCGAATTGGGCGAGCTGCGGATTTTGCGGGCTGGGAATTGGGCACGCTGTGAATTGGGCGGGCTGAGCATTGGGCTGGCTGTGAATTGGGCACGCTGTGAATTGGGCGGGTTGGGAATTGGGCGGTCTCGGAATTGGGCGGGCTTGGAATTGGGCGGGCTGGGAATTGGGCGAGCTGGGAATTGGGCGGGCTGTGGATTGGGCGGGCTGGGAATTGGGCGGGCGTGAATCAGGCACGCTGTTAATTGGGCGGGCTGTGATTCGGGCGGGCTGGGAATTGGGCGGGCTGTGGATTGGGCGGGCTGGGAATTGAGCGGGTTGGAATTGGGCGGGCTGGGAATCGGGCGAGCTGCGGATTGGGCGGGTTGGGAATTGGGCGGGTTGGGAATTGGGCGGGTTGGGAATTGGGCGGGCTGGGAATTGGGCGGGTTGGGAATTGGGCGGGCCGGGAATTGGGCGGGCCGGGAATTGGGCAGGCCGTGGATTGGGCGAGCTGCGGATTGGGCGGGCTTCTGATTGGGTGGGCTGTGAATTGGACGGGCTGTGAATTGGACGGGCTGTGGATTGGGCGGGCTGAGAATTGGCCGGGCTGTGGATTGGGCTGGCTGTGAATTGGGCGTGCTGGGAATTGGGCGGGCTGGGAATTGGGAGGGCTGGGAATTGGGCGGGCTTTGGATTGGGCGGGCCGGGAATTGGGCGGGCCGGGAATTGGGCGGGCCGTGGATTGGGCGGGCTGGGAATTGGGCAGGCTGTGGATTGGGCGAGCTGCGGATTGGGCGAGCTTCTGGTTGGCCGGGCTTTGGATTGGGCGGGCTGTGGATTGGGCGGGCTGGGAATTGGGCGGGCTGGGAATAGGGCGGGCTGGAAATTGGGCGTGCTGGGAATTGGGCGGGCTGGGAATTGGGCGGGCTGTGGATTGGGCGGGCTGTGGATCGGGCGGGCCGAGAATCAGGCGGGCCGAGAATCGGGCGGGCGTGAATCGGGCACGCTGTGAATCGGGCGGGCTGTGATTTGGGCAGGCTGTGAATTTGTCGGGCCGAGAATTGGGCGGGCCACGAATTGTGCGGGCCGGGAATTGGGCGAGCCATGAATTGGGCGGGCCGAGAATTGGGCGTGCCGCGAGTTGGGCGGGCCGGGAATTGGGCGGGATGGGAATTGGGCGGGCTGCGAATTGGGCGAGCTGCGGATTTTGCGGGCTGGGAATTGGGCACGCTGTGAATTGGGCGGGCTGAGCATTGGGCTGGCTGTGAATTGGGCACGCTGTGAATTGGGCGGGTTGGGAATTGGGCGGGCTCGGAATTGGGCGGGCTTGGAATTGGGCGGGCTGGGAATTGGGCGAGCTGGGAATTGGGCGGGCTGTGGATTGGGCGGGCTGGGAATTGGGCGGGCGTGAATCGGGCACGCTGTTAATTGGGCGGGCTGTGATTCGGGCGGGCTGTGAATTTGGCGGGCCGGGAATTTGGCGGGCCGAGAATTGGGCGGGCCGGGAATTGGGCAGGCCGGGAATTGGGCGGGCCGTGATATGGGCGGGCCGAGAATTGGGCGTGCCTTGAATTGGGCGGGCTGAGAATTGGGCGGGCCGAGAGTTGGGCGTGCCGCGAGTTGGGCGGGCCGGGAATTGGGCGGGCCGTGAATTGGGCACGCTGGGGATTGGCCGGGCTGAGAATTGGCCGGGCTGGGAATTGGGAAGGCTGTGGATTGGGCGGGCTGGGAATAGGGCGGGCTGGAAATTGGGCGTGCTGGTAATTGGGCGGGCTGGGAATTCGGCGGGCCGGAAATTGGGCGGGCCGGGAATTGGGCGCGCTGTGGATTGGGCGGGCCGGGAATTGGGCGGCCCGGGAATTGGGCGGGCTGGGAATTGGGCGGGCCGGGAATTGGGCACGCTGGGAATTGGGCGGGCCGAGGATTAGGCGGGCCGTGAATTGGGAGGGCCGTGAATTGGGCGGGCCGGGAATTGGGCGGGCCGGGAATTGGGCGGGCCGGGAATTGGGTGGGCCGTGAATTGGGAGGGCCGTGAATTGGGCGGGCCGGGAATTGGGCGGGCCGCGAATTGGGCGAGCTGCGGATTGGGCGGGCTGGGAATTGGGCACGCTGTGAATTGGCGGGCTGGGAATTCGGCGGGTTGGGAATTGGGCGGGCTGGGAATTTGGCGGGTTGGGAATTGGGCGGGTTGGGAATTGGGCGGGCCGGGAATTGGGCGGGCCGGGAGTTGGGCGGGCCGGGTATTGGGCGGGTTGGGAATTGGGCGGGCTGGGAATTGGGCGGGCCGGGAATTGGGCGGGCCGTGAATCGGGCGGGCCGTGAATCGGGCGGGCTGTGAATTTGGCGGGCTGCGAATCGGGCGGGTCGGGAATCGGGCGGGCCGTGATTTGGGCGGGCCGTGATTTGCACGGGCCCTGATTTGGGCGGGCCGTGATTTGCACGGGCCCTGATTTGGGCGGGCCGTGATTTCGGCGGGCCGTGAATTGGGCGGGCCGTGAATTGGGCAGGCCGTGAATTGGGCGGGCCAGGAATTGGGCGGGCCGCGATTTTGGGCCGGCCGTGATTTGCGCGGGCCCTGATTTGGGCGGGCCATGATTTGGGCGGGCCGTGAATTGGGCGGGCCGTGAATTGGGCGGGCCGTGAATTGGGCGGGCCGTGAATTGGGCGTGCCGGGAATTGGGCGGGCTGCGAATTGGGCGAGCCGCTGATTGGGCGGGCTGGAAATTATGCACGCTGTGAATTGGGCGGGCTGGGAATTGGGTCGGTTGGGAATTGGGCGGGCTGAGAATTGGGCCGGTTGGGAATCGGGCGAGCTGTGATTTGGGCGGGCTGTGAATTTGGCGGGCCGAGAATCGGGCGGGCTGCGAATCGGGCGGGCTGGGAATCGGGCGGGCCGAGAGTCGGGCGGGCCGTGATTTGGGCGGGCCGTGAATTGGGCGGGCCAAGAATTGGGCGTGCCACGGATTGGGCGGGCCGGGAATTGGGCGGGCCGGGAATTGGGCAGGCCGTGAATTGGGTACGCTTTGGATTGGGCGGGCTGGGAATTGGGCGGGCTGGGGATTGGGCGGTCTGGGGACTGGGCGGGCCGTGAATTGGGCGGGCCGGGAATTGGGCACGCTGGGAATTGGGCGGGCCGGGAATTGGGCGGGCCGGGAATTGGGCGGGCCGTGAATTGGGCGGGCCGTGAATTGGGCGGGCCGAGAATTGGGCTGGCCATGGATTGGGCGGGCCGGGAATTGAGCGGGCCTGGAATTGGGTGGGCCGGGAATTGGGCGGGCCGGGAATTGGGCGGGCCGTGGATTGGGCGGGCTGGGAATTGGGCAGGCTGTGGATTGGGCGAGCTGCAGATTGGGCGGGCTTCTGGTTGGCCGGGCTTTGGATTGGGCGGGCTGTGGATTGGGCGGGCTGCGAATTGGGCGGGCTGGGAATAGGGCGGGCTGGAAATTGGGCGTGCTGGGAATTGGGCGGGCTGGGAATTGGGCGGGCTGTGGATTGGGCGGGCTGTGGATCGGGCGGGCCGAGAATCGGGCGGGCCGAGAATCGGGCGGGCGTGAATCGGGCACGCTGTGAATCGGGCACGCTGTGAATCGGGCGGGCTGTGATTTGGGCAGGCTGTGAATTTGTCGGGCCGAGAATTGGGCAGGCCGCGAATTCTGCGGGCCGCGAATTGGGCGGGCCGGGAATTGGGCGAGCCATGAATTGGGCGGGCCGAGAATTGGGCGTGCCGCGAGTTGGGCGGGCCGGGAATTGGGCGGGCTGGGAATTGGGCGGGCTGCGAATTGGGCGAGCTGCGGATTTTGCGGGCTGGGAATTGGGCACGCTGTGAATTGGGCGGGCTGAGCATTGGGCTGGCTGTGAATTGGGCACGCTGTGAATTGGGCGGGTTGGGAATTGGGCGGGCTCGGAATTGGGCGGGCTTGGAATTGGGCGGGCTGGGAATTGGGCGAGCTGGGAATTGGGCGGGCTGTGGATTGGGCGGGCTGGGAATTGGGCGGGCGTGAATCAGGCACGCTGTTAATTGGGCGGGCTGTGATTCGGGCGGGCTGGGAATTGGGCGGGCCGAGGATTGGGCGGGCCGAGGATTGGACGGGCCGAGGATTGGGCGGGCCGAGAAATGGGCGAGCTGCGGATTGTGCGGGCTGGGAATTGGGCACGCTGGGAATTGGGCGGGCCGAGGATTGGGCGGGCCGAGGATTGGACGGGCCGAGGATTGGGCGGGCCGAGAAATGGGCGAGCTGCGGATTGTGCGGGCTGGGAATTGGGCACGCTGGGAATTGGGCGGGCCGAGGATTGGGCGGGCCGAGGATTGGGCGGGCCGAGGATTGGACGGGCCGAGGATTGGGCGGGCCGAGAAATGGGCGAGCTGCGGATTGTGCGGGCTGGGAATTGGGCACGCTGTGATTTGGGCAAGCTGTGAATTGGGCGGGCTGGGAATTGGGCACGCTGTGAATTGAGCGGGCTGGAAATTGGGCGGGCTGGAAATTGGGCGGGTTGGGAATTGGGCGGGCCGGGAATTGGGCGGGCTGGGAATTGGGCGGGCTGGGAATTGGGCGGGTTGGGAATTGGGCGGGTTGGGAATTGGGCGGGCCGGGAATTGGGCGGGCCGGGAATTGGGCGGGCCGTGGATTGGGCGGGCTGAGAATTGGCCGGGCTGTGGATTGGGCGGGCTGTGAATTAGGCGGGCTGTGGAATGGCCGGGCTGAGAATTGGGCGTGCTGGGAATTGGGCGGGCTGGGAATTGGGAGGGCTGTTGATTGGGCGGGCTGGGAATAGGGCGGCCTGGAAATTGGGCGTGCTGGGAATTGGGCGGGCTGGGAATTGGGCGGGCTGTGGATTGGGCGGGCTGGGAATAGGGCGGGCTGTGGATTGGGCGGGCTGTGGATTGGGCGGGCTGTGGATTGGGCGGGCTGGGAATTGGGCGGGCTGGGAATTGGGCGGGCTGTGGATTGGGCACGCTGTGGATTGGGCGGGCTGTGGATTGGGCGGGTTGTGGAATGGCCGGGCTGAGAATTGGGCACGCTGTGATTTGGGCAGGCTGAGGATTGGGCGGGCTGTGAATTGGGCACACTGTGAATTGGGCGTGCTGGTAATTGGGCGGGCCGGGAATTCGGCGGGCCGGAAATTGGGCGGGCCGGGAATTGGGCGCGCTGTGGATTGGGCGGGCCGGGAATTGGGCGGCCCGGGAATTGGGCGGGCTGGGAATTGGGCGGGCCGGGAATTGGGCACGCTGGGAATTGGGCGGGCCGAGGATTAGGCGGGCCGTTAATTGGGAGGGACGTGAATTGGGCGGGCCGGGAATTGGGCGGGCCGGGAATTGGGTGGGCCGTGAATTGGGAGGGCCGTGAATTGGGCGGGCCGGGAATTGGGCGGGCCGCGAATTGGGCGAGCTGCGGATTGGGCGGGCTGGGAATTGGGCACGCTGTGAATTGGCGGGCTGGGAATTCGGCGGGTTGGGAATTGGGCGGGCTGGGAATTTGGCGGGTTGGGAATTGGGCGGGTTGGGAATTGGGCGGGCCGGGAATTGGGCGGGCCGGGAATTGGGCGGGCCGGGTATTGGGCGGGTTGGGAATTGGGCGGGCTGGGAATTGGGCGGGCCGGGAATTGGGCGGGCCGTGAATCGGGCGGGCCGTGAATCGGGTGGGCTGTGAATTTGGCGGGCTGCGAATCGGACGGGTCGGGAATCGGGCGGGCCGTGATTTGGGCGGGCCGTGATTTGCACGGGCCCTGATTTGGGCGGGCCGTGATTTGCACGGGCCCTGATTTGGGCGGGCCGTGATTTGGGCGGGCCGTGAATTGGGCGGGCCGTGGATTGGGCAGGCTGAGAATTGGCCGGGCTGTGGATTGGGCGGGCTGTGAATTGGGCGGGCTGTGGAATGGCCGGGCTGAGAATTGGGCGTGCTGGGAATTGGGCAGGCTGGGAATTGGGAGGGCTGTTGATTGGGCGGGCTGGGAATTGGGCGGGTTGGGAATTGGGCGGGTTGGGAATTGGGCGGGCCGGGAATTGGGCGGGCCGGGAATTGGGCGGGCCGTGGATTGGGCAGGCTGAGAATTGGCCGGGCTGTGGATTGGGCGGGCTGTGAATTGGGCGGGCTGTGGAATGGCCGGGCTGAGAATTGGGCGTGCTGGGAATTGGGCGGGCTGGGAATTGGGAGGGCTGTTGATTGGGCGGGCTGGGAATAGGGCGGCCTGGGAATTGGGCGTGCTGGGAATTGGGCGGGCTGGGAATTGGGCGGGCTGTGGATTGGGCGGGCTGGAAATAGGGCGGGCTGTGGATTGGGCGGGCTGTGGATTGGGCGGGCTGTGGATTGGGCGGGCTGGGATTTGGGCAGGCTGAGGATTGGGCAGGCTGTGAATTGGGCACACTGTGAATTGGGCGTGCTGTGAATTGGGCGTGCTGTGAATTGGGCGGGCTGGGAATTGGGCGGGCTGGGAATCGGGCGGGCTGGGAATCAGGCTGGCTGAGGATTGGGCGGGCTATGAATTGGGCACGCTGTGAATTGGGCGGGTTGGGAATTGGGCGGGTTGGGAATTGGGCGGGCCGGGAATTGGGCGGGCCGGGAATTGGGCGGACCGGGAATTGGGCGGGCCGTGAATTGGGCGGGCCTTGAATTGGACGGGCCGAGAACTGGGCGCGCTGTGGATTGGGCGGGCTGGGAATTGGGCGAGCTGGGAATTGGGCGGGCTGGGAATTGGGCGGGCTGTGGATTGTGCGGGCTGGGAATCGGGCGGGCCGTGATTTGGGCGGGCCGTGATTTGCACGGGCCCTGATTTGGGCGGGCCGTGATTTGCACGGGCCCTGATTTGGGCGGGCCGTGATTTGGGCGGGCCGTGAATTGGGCGGGCCGTGAATTGGGCGGGCCGGGAATTGGGCGGGCCGCGAATTGGGCGAGCCGCGGATTGGGCGGGCTGGAAATTATGCACGCTGTGAATTGGGCGGGCTGGGAATTGGGTCGGTTGGGAATTGGGCGGGCTGAGAATTGGGCCGGTTGGGAATCGGGCGAGCTGTGATTTGGGCGGGCTGTGAATTTGGCGGGCCGAGAATCGGGCGGGCTGCGAATCGGGCGGGCTGGGAATCGGGCGGGCCGAGAGTCGGGCGGGCCGTGATTTGGGCGGGCCGTGAATTGGGCGGGCCAAGAATTGGGCGTGCCACGGATTGGGCGGGCCGGGAATTGGGCGGGCCGGGAATTGGGCAGGCCGTGAATTGGGTACGCTTTGGATTGGGCGGGCTGGGAATTGGGCGGGCTGGGGATTGGGCGGTCTGGGGACTGGGCGGGCCGTGAATTGGGCGGGCCGGGAATTGGGCACGCTGGGAATTGGGCGGGCCGAGGATTGGGCGGGCCGAGGATTGGACGGGCCGAGGAATGGGCGGGCCGAGAAATGGGCTAGCTGCGGATTGTGCGGGCTGGGAATTGGGCACGCTGTGATTTGGGCAAGCTGTGAATTGGGCGGGCTGGGAATTGGGCACGCTGTGAATTGGGCGGGCTGGAAATTGGGCGGGCTGGGAATTGGGCGGGCCGGGAATTGGGCGGGCTGGGAATTGGGCGGGCTGGGAATTGGGCACGCTGTGAATTGGGCGGGCTGTGAATTGGGCGGGCTGGAAATTGGGCGGGTTGGGAATTGGGCGGGCCGGGAATTGGGCGGGCCGGGAATTGGGCGGGCTGGGAATTGGGCGGGTTGGGAATTGGGCGGGTTGGGAATTGGGCGGGCCGGGAATTGGGCGGGCTGGGAATTGGGCGGGCCGTGGATTGGGCAGGCTGAGAATTGGCCGGGCTGTGGATTGGGCGGGCTGTGAATTGGGCGGGCTGTGGAATTGGGAGGGCTGTTGATTGGGCGGGCTGGGAATAGGGCGGCCTGGAAATTGGGCGTGCTGGGAATTGGGCGGGCTGGGAATTGGGAAGGCTGTGGATTGGGCGGGCTGGAAATAGGGCGGGCTGTGGATTGGGCGGGCTGTGGATTGGGCGGGCTGTGGATTGGGCGGGCTGGGATTTGGGCAGGCTGAGGATTGGGCAGGCTGTGAATTGGGCACACTGTGAATTGGGCGTGCTGTGAATTGGGCGTGCTGTGAATTGGGCGGGCTGGGAATTGGACGGGCTGTGAATCGGGCGGGCTGGGAATCAGGCTGGCTGAGGATTGGGCAGGCTATGAATTGGGCACGCTGTGAATTGGGCGGGTTGGGAATTGGGCGGGTTGGGAATTGGGCGGGCCGGGAATTGGGCGGGCCGGGAATTGGGCGGACCGGGAATTGGGCGGGCCGTGAATTGGGCGGGCCTTGAATTGGGCGGGCCGAGAACTGGGCGCGCTGTGGATTGGGCGGGCTGGGAATTGGGCGAGCCGGGAATTGGGCAGGCTGGGAATTGGGCGGGCTGTGGATTGTGCGGGCTGGGAATTGGGCGGGCTGTGAATTGGGCGAGCTGGGAATTGGGCGGGCTGGGAAATGGGCGGGCTGTGGATTGGGCGGGCTATGAATTGGGCACGCTGTGAATTGGGCGGGTTGGGAATTGGGCGGGTTGGGAATTGGGCGGGCCAGGAATTGGGCGGGCCGGGAATTGGGCGGGTTGGGAATTGGGCGGACCGGGAATTGGGCGGGCCGTGAATTGGGCGGCCCTTGAATTGGGCGGGCCGAGAACTGGGCGCGCTGTGGATTGGGCGGGCTGGGAATTGGGCGAGCTGGGAATTGGGCGGGCTGGGAATTGGGCGGGCTGTGGATTGTGCGGGCTGGGAATTGGGCGGGCTGTGAATTGGGCGAGCTGGGAATTGGGCGGGCTGGGAAATGGGCGGGCTGTGGATTGGGCGGGCTGGGAATTGGGCGGGCTGCGAATTGGGCGAGCTGAGAATTGGGCGGGCTGTGGCTTGGCCGGGCTGAGAATTGGGCGGGCTGGGAATTGGGCGGGCTGCAGATTGGGCATGGTGCGGATTGGGCGGGCTGCGAATTAGTCGGGCTGCGGATTGGGAGAGCTGTGATTTGGGCGGGCTGTGAATTTGGCGGGCCACGAATTGGGCGGGCCGCAAATTGGGCGGGCCGCGATTTGGGCGGGCGTGAATCGGGCGGGCCGTGATTTGGGCGGACCGGGAATTGGGCGGGCCGTGAATTGGGCGTGCCGTGAATTGGGCGGGCCGTGAATCGGGCGGGCCGTGATTTGGGCGGGCCGAGAATCGGGCGGGCCGGGAATCGGGCGGGCCGTGATTTGGGCGGGCCGCGAGTTGGGCGGGCCGCGGGTTGGGCGGGCTGCGGATTGGGCACGGTACGGATTGGGCGGGCTGCGGATTCGGTGGGCTGCATATTGGGCGGGCTGCGGATTGTGCGGGCTGTGAATTGGGCACGCTGTGAATTGGGCGGGCTGAGGATTTGGCGGGCTGTGAATTGGGCACGCTGTGAATTGGGCGGGCTGTGAATTGGGCGGGCTGTGAATTGGGCGGGCTGGGAATTTGGCGGGTTGGGAATTGGGCGGGCCGGGAATTGGGCGGGCCGGGAATTGGGCGGGCTGGGAATTGGGCGGGTTGGGAATTGGGCGGGTTGGGAATTGGTCGGGCCGGGAATTGGGCGGGCTGGGAATTGGGCGGGCCGTGGATTGGGCAGGCTGAGAATTGGCCGGGCTGTGGATTGGGCGGGCTGTGAATTGGGCGGGCTGTGGAATGGCCGGGCTGAGAATTGGGCGTGCTGGGAATTGGGCGGGCTGGGAATTGGGAGGGCTGTTGATTGGGCGGGCTAGGAATAGGGCGGCCTGGAAATTGGGCGTGCTGGGAATTGGGCGGGCTGGGAATTGGGAAGGCTGTGGATTGGGCGGGCTGGAAATAGGGCGGGCTGTGGATTGGGCGGGCTGTGGATTGGGCGGGCTGTGGATTGGGCGGGCTGGGATTTGGGCAGGCTGAGGATTGGGCAGGCTGTGAATTGGGCACACTGTGAATTGGGCGTGCTGTGAATTGGGCGTGCTGTGAATTGGGCGGGCTGGGAATTGGGCGGGCTGTGAATCGGGCGGGCTGGGAATCAGGCTGGCTGAGGATTGGGCAGGCTATGAATTGGGCACGCTGTGAATTGGGCGGGTTGGGAATTGGGCGGGTTGGGAATTGGGCGGGCCGGGAATTGGGCGGGCCGGGAATTGGGCGGACCGGGAATTGGGCGGGCCGTGAATTGGGCGGGCCTTGAATTGGGCGGGCCGAGAACTGGGCGCGCTGTGGATTGGGCGGGCTGGGAATTGGGCGAGCCGGGAATTGGGCAGGCTGGGAATTGGGCGGGCTGTGGATTGTGCGGGCTGGGAATTGGGCGGGCTGTGAATTGGGCGAGCTGGGAATTGGGCGGGCTGGGAAATGGGCGGGCTGTGGATTGGGCGGGCTATGAATTGGGCACGCTGTGAATTGGGCGGGTTGGGAATTGGGCGGGTTGGGAATTGGGCGGGCCAGGAATTGGGCGGGCCGGGAATTGGGCGGGTTGGGAATTGGGCGGACCGGGAATTGGGCGGGCCGTGAATTGGGCGGCCCTTGAATTGGGCGGGCCGAGAACTGGGCGCGCTGTGGATTGGGCGGGCTGGGAATTGGGCGAGCTGGGAATTGGGCGGGCTGGGAATTGGGCGGGCTGTGGATTGTGCGGGCTGGGAATTGGGCGGGCTGTGAATTGGGCGAGCTGGGAATTGGGCGGGCTGGGAAATGGGCGGGCTGTGGATTGGGCGGGCTGGGAATTGGGCGGGCTGCGAATTGGGCGAGCTGAGAATTGGGCGGGCTGTGGCTTGGCCGGGCTGAGAATTGGGCGGGCTGGGAATTGGGCGGGCTGCAGATTGGGCATGGTGCGGATTGGGCGGGCTGCGAATTAGTCGGGCTGCGGATTGGGAGAGCTGTGATTTGGGCGGGTTGTGAATTTGGCGGGCCACGAATTGGGCGGGCCGCAAATTGGGCGGGCCGCGATTTGGGCGGGCGTGAATCGGGCGGGCCGTGATTTGGGCGGACCGGGAATTGGGCGGGCCGTGAATTGGGCGGGCCGTGAATTGGGCGGGCCGTGAATCGGGCGGGCCGTGATTTGGGCGGGCCGAGAATCGGGCGGGCCGGGAATCGGGCGGGCCGTGATTTGGGCGGGCCGCGAGTTGGGCGGGCCGCGGGTTGGGCGGGCTGCGGATTGGGCACGGTACGGATTGGGCGGGCTGCGGATTCGGTGGGCTGCATATTGGGCGGGCTGCGGATTGTGCGGGCTGTGAATTGGGCACGCTGTGAATTGGGCGGGCTGAGGATTTGGCGGGCTGTGAATTGGGCACGCTGTGAATTGGGCGGGCTGTGAATTGGGCGGGCTGGGAATTTGGCGGGTTGGGAATTGGGCGGGCCGGGAATTGGGCGGGCCGGGCATTGGGCGGGCCGGGAATTGGGCGGGCCGGGAATTGGGCAGGCCGGGAATTGGGCGGGCCGGGAATTGGGCGGGCCGGGAATTGGGCGGGCAGGGAATTGGGCGGGCCGGGAATTGGGCGGGCCGGGAATTGGGCGGGCCGGGAATTGGGCGGGCCGGGAATTGGGCGGGCTACGGATTGGGCGGGCTGCGGATTGGGCGAGCTGCGGATTGGGCGAGCTGGGAATTGGGCACGCTGTGAATTGGGCGGGCTGAGGATTGGGCGGGCTATGAATTGGGCACGCTGTGAATTGGGCGGGCTGGGAATTGGGCACGCTGTGAATTGGGCGGGCTGGGAATTGGGCCAGCTGGGAATTGGGCGAGCTGGGAATTGGGCCGGCTGGGCATTGGGCGTTCTGGGATTTCGGTGGGTTGGGAATTGGGCGGGCCGGAAATTGGGCGGGCCGGGAACCGCGCGGGCCGTGATTTGGGCGGGCCGAGAATTGGGCGGGCCGCGAGTTGGGCGGCCGCGGGTTGGGCGGGCCGCGGATTGGGCTGGCCGGGAATTGGGCGGGCCGTGAATTGGGTACGCTTTCGATTGGGCGGGCCGGGAATTGGGCGAGCCGAGAATTGGGCGGGCCGGGAATTGGGCGGGCTGCGGATTGGGCGGGCTGCGGATTGTGCGGGCTGGGAATTGGGCACGCTGTGAATTGGGCGGGCTGAGGATTGGGCGGGCTGTGAATTGGGCACGCTGTGAATTGGGCGGGCTGGGAATTCGGCGGGCTGGGAATTGGGCGGGCCGGGAATTGGGCGGGCCGGGCATTGGGCGGGTCGGGAATTGGGCGGGCTGGGAATTGGGCGGGCCGGGAATTGGGCACGCTGTGAATTGGGTGGGCTGGGAATTGGGCACGCTGTGAATTGAGCGGGCTGGGAATTGGGCCGGCTGGGAATTGGGCGGGCTGGGAATTCGGTGGGTTGGGAATTGGGCGGGTCGGAAATTGGGCGGGCCGGGAATCGGGCGGGCCGTGAATCGGGCGGGCCGTGATTTGTGCGGGCCGAGAATTGGGCGGGCCGCGAGTTTGGCGGCCGCGGGTTGGGCGGGCAGCGGATTGGGCAGGCTGGGAATTGGGTGGGCCGTGAATTGGGTACGCTTTGGATTGTGCGGGCTGGGAATTGGGCGGGCTGTGAATTGGGCGAGCTGGGAATTGGGTGGGCTGGGAAATGGGCGGGCTGTGGATTGGGCGGGCTGGGAATTGGGCGGGCTGCGAATTGGGCGAGCTGAGAATTGGGCGGGCTGTGGCTTGGCCGGGCTGAGAATTGGGCGGGCTGGGAATTGGGCGCGCTGCGGACTGGGCATGGTGCGGATTGGGCGGGCTGCGAATTAGTCGGGCTGCGGATTGGGCGAGCTGTGATTTGGGCGGGCTGTGAATTTGGCGGACCGGGAATTGGGCGGGCCGTGAATTGGGCGGGCCGCGATTTGGGCAGGCGTGAATCGGGCAGGCCGTGATTCGGGCGGGCCGAGAGTTGGGCGGGCCGCGAGTTGGGCGGGCCGCGAGTTGGGCGGGCCGCGGGTTGGGCGGGCCGCGGATTGGGCGGGCCAGGAATTGGGCGGCCTGCGGATTGGGCACAGTGCGGATTGGGCGGGCTGCGGATTGGGCGGGCTGCGGATTGTGCCGGCTGTGAATTGGGCGGGCTGAGGATTTGGCGGGCTGTGAATTGGGCACACTGTGAATTGGGCAGGCTGTGAATTGGGTGGGCTGGGAATTTGGCGGGTTGGGAATTGGGCGGGCCGGGAATTGGGCGGGCCGGGCATTGGGCGGGCCGGGAATTGGGCGGGCCGGGAATTGGGCGAGCCGGGAATTGGGCGGGCCGGGAATTGAGCGGGCTGGGCATTGGGCGGGCCGGGAATTGGGCGGGCTGGGAATTGGGCGGGCCGGGAATTGGGCGGGCCGGCAATTGGGCGGGCTACGGATTGGGCGGGCTTCAGATTGGGCGAGCTGCGGATTGGGTGAGCTGGGAATTGGGCACGCTGTGAATTGGGCGGGCTGAGGATTGGGCGGGCTGTGAATTGGGCACACTGTGAATTGGGCGGGCTGGGAATTGGGCACGCTGTGAATTGGGCGGGCTGGGAATTGGGCCGGCTGGGAATTGGGCGAGCTGGGAATTGGGCCGGCTGGGAATTGGGCGGGCTGGGATTTCGGTGGGTTGGGAATTGGGCGGGCCGGAAATTGGGTGGGCCAGGAATCGGGCGGGCCGTGATTTGGGCGGGCCGAGAATTGGGCGGGCCGCGAGTTGGGCGGCCGCGGGTTGGGCGGGCCGCGGATTGGGCTGGCCAGGAATTGGGCGGGTCGTGAATTGGGTACGCTTTGGATTGGGCGGGCCGGGAATTGGGCGAGCCGAGAATTGGGCGGGCCGGGAATTGGGCGGGCTGCGGATTGGGCGGGCTGCGGATTGTGCGGGCTGGGAATTGGGCACGCTGTGAATTGGGCGGGCTGAGGATTGGGCGGGCTGTGAATTGGGCACGCTGTGAATTGGGCGGGCTGTGAATTGGGCGGGCTGGGAATTGGGCGGGCTGGGAATTGGGCGGGCCGGGTATTGGGCGGGCCGGGTATTGGGCGGGCCGGGCATTGGGCGGGCCGGGCATTGGGCGGGCCGGGAATTGGGCGGGCCGGGAATTGGGCGGGCCGGGAATTGGGCGGGCCGGGAATTGGGCGGGCTGGGAATTGGGCGGGCCGGGAATTGGGCGGGCTGTGAATTGGGCACGCTGTGAATTGGGCGGGCTGGGAATTGGGCACACTGTGAATTGAGCGGGCTGGGAATTGGGCGGGCTGGGAATTGGGCGGGCTGGGAATTGGGCACGCTGTGAATTGGGCGGGCTGTGAATTGGGCGGGCTGGAAATTGGGCGGGTTGGGAATTGGGCGGGCCGGGAATTGGGCGGGCCGGGAATTGGGCGGGCTGGGAATTGGGCGGGTTGGGAATTGGGCGGGTTGGGAATTGGGCGGGCCGGGAATTGGGCGGGCTGGGAATTGGGCGGGCCGTGGATTGGGCAGGCTGAGAATTGGCCGGGCTGTGGATTGGGCGGGCTGTGAATTGGGCGGGCTGTGGAATGGCCGGGCTGAGAATTGGGCGTGCTGGGAATTGGGCGGGCTGGGAATTGGGAGGGCTGTTGATTGGGCGGGCTGGGAATAGGGCGGCCTGGAAATTGGGCGTGCTGGGAATTGGGCGGGCTGGGAATTGGGAAGGCTGTGGATTGGGCGGGCTGGAAATAGGGCGGGCTGTGGATTGGGCGGGCTGTGGATTGGGCGGGCTGTGGATTGGGCGGGCTGGGATTTGGGCAGGCTGAGGATTGGGCAGGCTGTGAATTGGGCACACTGTGAATTGGGCGTGCTGTGAATTGGGCGTGCTGTGAATTGGGCGGGCTGGGAATTGGGCGGGCTGTGAATCGGGCGGGCTGGGAATCAGGCTGGCTGAGGATTGGGCAGGCTATGAATTGGGCACGCTGTGAATTGGGCGGGTTGGGAATTGGGCGGGTTGGGAATTGGGCGGGCCGGGAATTGGGCGGGCCGGGAATTGGGCGGACCGGGAATTGGGCGGGCCGTGAATTGGGCGGGCCTTGAATTGGGCGGGCCGAGAACTGGGCGCGCTGTGGATTGGGCGGGCTGGGAATTGGGCGAGCCGGGAATTGGGCAGGCTGGGAATTGGGCGGGCTGTGGATTGTGCGGGCTGGGAATTGGGCGGGCTGTGAATTGGGCGAGCTGGGAATTGGGCGGGCTGGGAAATGGGCGGGCTGTGGATTGGGCGGGCTATGAATTGGGCACGCTGTGAATTGGGCGGGTTGGGAATTGGGCGGGTTGGGAATTGGGCGGGCCAGGAATTGGGCGGGCCGGGAATTGGGCGGGTTGGGAATTGGGCGGACCGGGAATTGGGCGGGCCGTGAATTGGGCGGCCCTTGAATTGGGCGGGCCGAGAACTGGGCGCGCTGTGGATTGGGCGGGCTGGGAATTGGGCGAGCTGGGAATTGGGCGGGCTGGGAATTGGGCGGGCTGTGGATTGTGCGGGCTGGGAATTGGGCGGGCTGTGAATTGGGCGAGCTGGGAATTGGGCGGGCTGGGAAATGGGCGGGCTGTGGATTGGGCGGGCTGGGAATTGGGCGGGCTGCGAATTGGGCGAGCTGAGAATTGGGCGGGCTGTGGCTTGGCCGGGCTGAGAATTGGGCGGGCTGGGAATTGGGCGGGCTGCAGATTGGGCATGGTGCGGATTGGGCGGGCTGCGAATTAGTCGGGCTGCGGATTGGGAGAGCTGTGATTTGGGCGGGCTGTGAATTTGGCGGGCCACGAATTGGGCGGGCCGCAAATTGGGCGGGCCGCGATTTGGGCGGGCGTGAATCGGGCGGGCCGTGATTTGGGCGGACCGGGAATTGGGCGGGCCGTGAATTGGGCGTGCCGTGAATTGGGCGGGCCGTGAATCGGGCGGGCCGTGATTTGGGCGGGCCGAGAATCGGGCGGGCCGGGAATCGGGCGGGCCGTGATTTGGGCGGGCCGCGAGTTGGGCGGGCCGCGGGTTGGGCGGGCTGCGGATTGGGCACGGTACGGATTGGGCGGGCTGCGGATTCGGTGGGCTGCATATTGGGCGGGCTGCGGATTGTGCGGGCTGTGAATTGGGCACGCTGTGAATTGGGCGGGCTGAGGATTTGGCGGGCTGTGAATTGGGCACGCTGTGAATTGGGCGGGCTGTGAATTGGGCGGGCTGGGAATTTGGCGGGTTGGGAATTGGGCGGGCCGGGAATTGGGCGGGCCGGGAATTGGGCGGGCTGGGAATTGGGCGGGTTGGGAATTGGGCGGGTTGGGAATTGGTCGGGCCGGGAATTGGGCGGGCTGGGAATTGGGCGGGCCATGGATTGGGCAGGCTGAGAATTGGCCGGGCTGTGGATTGGGCGGGCTGTGAATTGGGCGGGCTGTGGAATGGCCGGGCTGAGAATTGGGCGTGCTGGGAATTGGGCGGGCTGGGAATTGGGAGGGCTGTTGATTGGGCGGGCTGGGAATAGGGCGGCCTGGAAATTGGGCGTGCTGGGAATTGGGCGGGCTGGGAATTGGGAAGGCTGTGGATTGGGCGGGCTGGAAATAGGGCGGGCTGTGGATTGGGCGGGCTGTGGATTGGGCGGGCTGTGGATTGGGCGGGCTGGGATTTGGGCAGGCTGAGGATTGGGCAGGCTGTGAATTGGGCACACTGTGAATTGGGCGTGCTGTGAATTGGGCGTGCTGTGAATTGGGCGGGCTGGGAATTGGGCGGGCTGTGAATCGGGCGGGCTGGGAATCAGGCTGGCTGAGGATTGGGCAGGCTATGAATTGGGCACGCTGTGAATTGGGCGGGTTGGGAATTGGGCGGGTTGGGAATTGGGCGGGCCGGGAATTGGGCGGGCCGGGAATTGGGCGGACCGGGAATTGGGCGGGCCGTGAATTGGGCGGGCCTTGAATTGGGCGGGCCGAGAACTGGGCGCGCTGTGGATTGGGCGGGCTGGGAATTGGGCGAGCCGGGAATTGGGCAGGCTGGGAATTGGGCGGGCTGTGGATTGTGCGGGCTGGGAATTGGGCGGGCTGTGAATTGGGCGAGCTGGGAATTGGGCGGGCTGGGAAATGGGCGGGCTGTGGATTGGGCGGGCTATGAATTGGGCACGCTGTGAATTGGGCGGGTTGGGAATTGGGCGGGTTGGGAATTGGGCGGGCCAGGAATTGGGCGGGCCGGGAATTGGGCGGGTTGGGAATTGGGCGGACCGGGAATTGGGCGGGCCGTGAATTGGGCGGCCCTTGAATTGGGCGGGCCGAGAACTGGGCGCGCTGTGGATTGGGCGGGCTGGGAATTGGGCGAGCTGGGAATTGGGCGGGCTGGGAATTGGGCGGGCTGTGGATTGTGCGGGCTGGGAATTGGGCGGGCTGTGAATTGGGCGAGCTGGGAATTGGGCGGGCTGGGAAATGGGCGGGCTGTGGATTGGGCGGGCTGGGAATTGGGCGGGCTGCGAATTGGGCGAGCTGAGAATTGGGCGGGCTGTGGCTTGGCCGGGCTGAGAATTGGGCGGGCTGGGAATTGGGCGGGCTGCAGATTGGGCATGGTGCGGATTGGGCGGGCTGCGAATTAGTCGGGCTGCGGATTGGGAGAGCTGTGATTTGGGCGGGTTGTGAATTTGGCGGGCCACGAATTGGGCGGGCCGCAAATTGGGCGGGCCGCGATTTGGGCGGGCGTGAATCGGGCGGGCCGTGATTTGGGCGGACCGGGAATTGGGCGGGCCGTGAATTGGGCGGGCCGTGAATTGGGCGGGCCGTGAATCGGGCGGGCCGTGATTTGGGCGGGCCGAGAATCGGGCGGGCCGGGAATCGGGCGGGCCGTGATTTGGGCGGGCCGCGAGTTGGGCGGGCCGCGGGTTGGGCGGGCTGCGGATTGGGCACGGTACGGATTGGGCGGGCTGCGGATTCGGTGGGCTGCATATTGGGCGGGCTGCGGATTGTGCGGGCTGTGAATTGGGCACGCTGTGAATTGGGCGGGCTGAGGATTTGGCGGGCTGTGAATTGGGCACGCTGTGAATTGGGCGGGCTGTGAATTGGGCGGGCTGGGAATTTGGCGGGTTGGGAATTGGGCGGGCCGGGAATTGGGCGGGCCGGGCATTGGGCGGGCCGGGAATTGGGCGGGCCGGGAATTGGGCAGGCCGGGAATTGGGCGGGCCGGGAATTGGGCGGGCCGGGAATTGGGCGGGCAGGGAATTGGGCGGGCTGGGAATTGGGCGGGCCGGGAATTGGGCGGGCCGGGAATTGGGCGGGCCGGGAATTGGGCGGGCTACGGATTGGGCGGGCTGCGGATTGGGCGAGCTGCGGATTGGGCGAGCTGGGAATTGGGCACGCTGTGAATTGGGCGGGCTGAGGATTGGGCGGGCTATGAATTGGGCACGCTGTGAATTGGGCGGGCTGGGAATTGGGCACGCTGTGAATTGGGCGGGCTGGGAATTGGGCCAGCTGGGAATTGGGCGAGCTGGGAATTGGGCCGGCTGGGCATTGGGCGTTCTGGGATTTCGGTGGGTTGGGAATTGGGCGGGCCGGAAATTGGGCGGGCCGGGAACCGCGCGGGCCGTGATTTGGGCGGGCCGAGAATTGGGCGGGCCGCGAGTTGGGCGGCCGCGGGTTGGGCGGGCCGCGGATTGGGCTGGCCGGGAATTGGGCGGGCCGTGAATTGGGTACGCTTTCGATTGGGCGGGCCGGGAATTGGGCGAGCCGAGAATTGGGCGGGCCGGGAATTGGGCGGGCTGCGGATTGGGCGGGCTGCGGATTGTGCGGGCTGGGAATTGGGCACGCTGTGAATTGGGCGGGCTGAGGATTGGGCGGGCTGTGAATTGGGCGGCTGTGAATTGGGCGGGCTGGGAATTCGGCGGGCTGGGAATTGGGCGGGCCGGGAATTGGGCGGGCCGGGCATTGGGCGGGTCGGGAATTGGGCGGGCTGGGAATTGGGCGGGCCGGGAATTGGGCACGCTGTGAATTGGGTGGGCTGGGAATTGGGCACGCTGTGAATTGAGCGGGCTGGGAATTGGGCCGGCTGGGAATTGGGCGGGCTGGGAATTCGGTGGGTTGGGAATTGGGCGGGTCGGAAATTGGGCGGGCCGGGAATCGGGCGGGCCGTGAATCGGGCGGGCCGTGATTTGTGCGGGCCGAGAATTGGGCGGGCCGCGAGTTTGGCGGCCGCGGGTTGGGCGGGCAGCGGATTGGGCAGGCTGGGAATTGGGTGGGCCGTGAATTGGGTACGCTTTGGATTGTGCGGGCTGGGAATTGGGCGGGCTGTGAATTGGGCGAGCTGGGAATTGGGTGGGCTGGGAAATGGGCGGGCTGTGGATTGGGCGGGCTGGGAATTGGGCGGGCTGCGAATTGGGCGAGCTGAGAATTGGGCGGGCTGTGGCTTGGCCGGGCTGAGAATTGGGCGGGCTGGGAATTGGGCGCGCTGCGGACTGGGCATGGTGCGGATTGGGCGGGCTGCGAATTAGTCGGGCTGCGGATTGGGCGAGCTGTGATTTGGGCGGGCTGTGAATTTGGCGGACCGGGAATTGGGCGGGCCGTGAATTGGGCGGGCCGCGATTTGGGCAGGCGTGAATCAGGCAGGCCGTGATTCGGGCGGGCCGAGAGTTGGGCGGGCCGCGAGTTGGGCGGGCCGCGAGTTGGGCGGGCCGCGGGTTGGGCGGGCCGCGGATTGGGCGGGCCAGGAATTGGGCGGCCTGCGGATTGGGCACAGTGCGGATTGGGCGGGCTGCGGATTGGGCGGGCTGCGGATTGTGCCGGCTGTGAATTGGGCGGGCTGAGGATTTGGCGGGCTGTGAATTGGGCACACTGTGAATTGGGCAGGCTGTGAATTGGGTGGGCTGGGAATTTGGCGGGTTGGGAATTGGGCGGGCCGGGAATTGGGCGGGCCGGGCATTGGGCGGGCCGGGAATTGGGCGGGCCGGGAATTGGGCGAGCCGGGAATTGGGCGGGCCGGGAATTGAGCGGGCTGGGCATTGGGCGGGCCGGGAATTGGGCGGGCTGGGAATTGGGCGGGCCGGGAATTGGGCGGGCCGGCAATTGGGCGGGCTACGGATTGGGCGGGCTTCAGATTGGGCGAGCTGCGGATTGGGTGAGCTGGGAATTGGGCACGCTGTGAATTGGGCGGGCTGAGGATTGGGCGGGCTGTGAATTGGGCACACTGTGAATTGGGCGGGCTGGGAATTGGGCACGCTGTGAATTGGGCGGGCTGGGAATTGGGCCGGCTGGGAATTGGGCGAGCTGGGAATTGGGCCGGCTGGGAATTGGGCGGGCTGGGATTTCGGTGGGTTGGGAATTGGGCGGGCCGGAAATTGGGTGGGCCAGGAATCGGGCGGGCCGTGATTTGGGCGGGCCGAGAATTGGGCGGGCCGCGAGTTGGGCGGCCGCGGGTTGGGCGGGCCGCGGATTGGGCTGGCCAGGAATTGGGCGGGTCGTGAATTGGGTACGCTTTGGATTGGGCGGGCCGGGAATTGGGCGAGCCGAGAATTGGGCGGGCCGGGAATTGGGCGGGCTGCGGATTGGGCGGGCTGCGGATTGTGCGGGCTGGGAATTGGGCACGCTGTGAATTGGGCGGGCTGAGGATTGGGCGGGCTGTGAATTGGGCACGCTGTGAATTGGGCGGGCTGTGAATTGGGCGGGCTGGGAATTGGGCGGGCTGGGAATTGGGCGGGCCGGGTATTGGGCGGGCCGGGTATTGGGCGGGCCGGGCATTGGGCGGGCCGGGCATTGGGCGGGCCGGGAATTGGGCGGGCCGGGAATTGGGCGGGCCGGGAATTGGGCGGGCCGGGAATTGGGCGGGCTGGGAATTGGGCGGGCCGGGAATTGGGCGGGCTGTGAATTGGGCACGCTGTGAATTGGGCGGGCTGGGAATTGGGCACACTGTGAATTGAGCGGGCTGGGAATTGGGCCGGCTGGGAATTGGGCGGGCTGGGAATTGGGCCGGCTGGGAATTGGGCGGGCTGGGAATTCGGTGGGTTGGGAATTGGGCGGGTCGGAAATTGCGCGGGCCGGGAATTGGGCGGGCCGTGATTTGGGCGGGCCGAGAATTGGGCGGGCCGCGGGTTTGGCGGCCGCGGGTTGGGCGGGCCGCGGATTGGGCGGGCTGGGAATTGGGCGGGCCGTGAATTGGGTACACTTTGGATTGTGCGGGCTGGGAATTGGGCGGGCTGTGAATTGGGCGAGCTGGGAATTGGGCGGGCTGGGAAATGGGCGGGCTGTGGATTGGGCGGGCTGGGAATTGGGCGGGCTGCGAATTGGGCGAGCTGAGAATTGGGCGGGCTGTGGCTTGGCCGGGCTGAGAATTGGGCGGGCTGGGAATTGGGCGCGCTGTGGATTGGGCATGGTGCGGATTGGGCGGGCTGCGAATTAGTCGGGCTGCGGATTGGGCGAGCTGTGATTTGGGCGGGCTGTGAATTTGGCGGGCCGCGAATTGGGCGGGCCGCGATTTGGGCGGGCGTGAATCGGGCGGGCCATGATTTGGGCGGACCGGGAATTGGGCGGTCCGTGAATTGGGCGGGCCGTGAATTGGGCGGGCGTGAATCGGGCGGGCCGTGATTTGGGCGGGCCGAGAGTTGGGCGGGCCCGAGTTGGGTGGGCCGCGGGTTGGGCGGGCCGCGGATTGGGCGGGCCAGGAATTGGGCGGCCTGCGGATTGGGCACGGTGCGGATTGGGCGGGCTGCGGATTGGGCGGGCTGTGGATTGGGCGGGCTGCGGATTGTGCGGGCTGTGAATTGGGCACGCTGTGAATTGGGCGGGCTGAGGATTTGGCGGGCTGTGAATTGGGCACGCTGTGAATTGGGCGGGCTGTGAATTGGGCGGGCTGGGAATTTGGCGGGTTGGGAATTGGGCGGGCCGGGCTTTGGGCGGGCCGGGAATTGGGCGAGCCGGGAATTGGGCGGGCCGGGAATTGGGCGGGCCGGGCATTGGGCGGGCCGGAAATTGGGCGGGCCGGGAATTGGGCGGGCAGGGAATTGGGCGGGCTGGGAATTGGGCGGGCCGGGAATTGGGCGGGCCGGGAATTGGGCGGGCTACGGATTGGGCGGGCTGCGGATTGGGCGAGCTGCGGATTGGGCGAGCTGGGAATTGGGCACGCTGTGAATTGGGCGGGCTGAGGATTGGGCGGGCTGTGAATTGGGCACGCTGTGAATTGGGCACGCTGTGAATTGGGCAGGCTGGGAATTGGGCCGGCTGGGAATTCGGCGAGCTGGGAATTGGGCCGGCTTTGAATTGGGCGGGGTGGGATTTCGGTGGGTTGGGAATTGGGCGGGCCGGAAATTGGGTGGGCCAGGAATCGGGCGGGCCGTGATTTGGGTGGGCCGAGAATTGGGCGGGCCGCGAGTTGGGCGGCCACGGGTTGGGCGGGCCGCGGATTGGGCTGGCCGGGAATTGGGCGGGCCGTGAATTGGGTACGCTTTGGATTGGGCGGGCCGGGAATTGGACGAGCCGAGAATGGGGCGGGCCGGGAATTGGGCGGGCCGGGAATTGGGCGGGCTGCGGATTGGGCGGGTTGTGGATTGGGCGGGCTGTGAATTGGGCACGCTGTGAATTGGGCGGGCTGTGAATTGGGCGGGCTGTGAATTGGGCGGGCTGGGAATTGGGCGGGCTGGGAATTGGGCGGGCCGGGAATTGGGCGGGCCGGGAATTGGGCGGGCCGGGCATTGGGCGGGTCGGGCATTGGGCGGGTCGGGCATTGGGCGGGTCGGGCATTGGGCGGGCTGGGAATTGGGCGGGCCGGGAATTGGGAAGGCTGTGGATTGGGCGGGCTGTGAATTGGGTGAGCAGCGGATTGTGCGGGCTGGGAATTGGGCACGCTGTGAATTGGGCGGGCTGAGGATTGGGCGGGTTGGGAATTGGGCGGGTTGGGAATTGGGCGGGCTGGGAATTGGGTGGGCCGGGGATTGGGCGGGCCGAGAATTGGGCGTGCTGTGGATTGGGCGTGCTGGGAATTGGGCGTGCCGAGAATTGGGCGCGCTGTGGATTGGGCGGGCCGGGAATTGGGCGAGCCAGGAATTGGGCGGGCCGGGAATTGGGCGGGCAGGGAATTGGGCAGGCTGGGAATTGGGCGAGCCGAGAATTGGGCGGGCCGGGAATTGGGCGGGCTGCGGATTGGGCGGGCTGCGGATTGTGCGGGCTGGGAATTGGGCACGCTGTGAATTGGGCGGGCTGAGGATTGGGCGGGCTGTGAATTGGGCACGCTGTGAATTGGGCGGGCTGTGAATTGGGCGGGCTGGGAATTGGGCGGGCTGGGAATTGGGCGGGCCGGGTATTGGGCGGGCCGGGCATTGGGCGGGCCGGGCATTGGGCGGGCCGGGAATTGGGCGGGCCGGGAATTGGGCGGGCCGGGAATTGGGCGGGCCGGGAATTGGGCGGGCTGGGAATTGGGCGGGCCGGGAATTGGGCGGGCTGTGAATTGGGCACGCTGTGAATTGGGCGGGCTGGGAATTGGGCACACTGTGAATTGAGCGGGCTGGGAATTGGGCCGGCTGGGAATTGGGCGGGCTGGGAATTGGGCCGGCTGGGAATTGGGCGGGCTGGGAATTCGGTGGGTTGGGAATTGGGCGGGTCGGAAATTGCGCGGGCCGGGAATTGGGCGGGCCGTGATTTGGGCGGGCCGAGAATTGGGCGGGCCGCGGGTTTGGCGGCCGCGGGTTGGGCGGGCCGCGGATTGGGCGGGCTGGGAATTGGGCGGGCCGTGAATTGGGTACACTTTGGATTGTGCGGGCTGGGAATTGGGCGGGCTGTGAATTGGGCGAGCTGGGAATTGGGCGGGCTGGGAAATGGGCGGGCTGTGGATTGGGCGGGCTGGGAATTGGGCGGGCTGCGAATTGGGCGAGCTGAGAATTGGGCGGGCTGTGGCTTGGCCGGGCTGAGAATTGGGCGGGCTGGGAATTGGGCGCGCTGTGGATTGGGCATGGTGCGGATTGGGCGGGCTGCGAATTAGTCGGGCTGCGGATTGGGCGAGCTGTGATTTGGGCGGGCTGTGAATTTGGCGGGCCGCGAATTGGGCGGGCCGCGATTTGGGCGGGCGTGAATCGGGCGGGCCATGATTTGGGCGGACCGGGAATTGGGCGGTCCGTGAATTGGGCGGGCCGTGAATTGGGCGGGCGTGAATCGGGCGGGCCGTGATTTGGGCGGGCCGAGAGTTGGGCGGGCCCGAGTTGGGTGGGCCGCGGGTTGGGCGGGCCGCGGATTGGGCGGGCCAGGAATTGGGCGGCCTGCGGATTGGGCACGGTGCGGATTGGGCGGGTTGCGGATTGGGCGGGCTGTGGATTGGGCGGGCTGCGGATTGTGCGGGCTGTGAATTGGGCACGCTGTGAATTGGGCGGGCTGAGGATTTGGCGGGCTGTGAATTGGGCACGCTGTGAATTGGGCGGGCTGTGAATTGGGCGGGCTGGGAATTTGGCGGGTTGGGAATTGGGCGGGCCGGGCTTTGGGCGTGCCGGGAATTGGGCGAGCCGGGAATTGGGCGGGCCGGGAATTGGGCGGGCCGGGCATTGGGCGGGCCGGAAATTGGGCGGGCCGGGAATTGGGCGGGCAGGGAATTGGGCGGGCTGGGAATTGGGCGGGCCGGGAATTGGGCGGGCCGGGAATTGGGCGGGCTACGGATTGGGCGGGCTGCGGATTGGGCGAGCTGCGGATTGGGCGAGCTGGGAATTGGGCACGCTGTGAATTGGGCGGGCTGAGGATTGGGCGGGCTGTGAATTGGGCACGCTGTGAATTGGGCACGCTGTGAATTGGGCAGGCTGGGAATTCGGCCGGCTGGGAATTCGGCGAGCTGGGAATTGGGCCGGCTTTGAATTGGGCGGGGTGGGATTTCGGTGGGTTGGGAATTGGGCGGGCCGGAAATTGGGTGGGCCAGGAATCGGGCGGGCCGTGATTTGGGTGGGCCGAGAATTGGGCGGGCCGCGAGTTGGTCGGCCGCGGGTTGGGCGGGCCGCGGATTGGGCTGGCCGGGAATTGGGCGGGCCGTGAATTGGGTACGCTTTGGATTGGGCGGGCCGGGAATTGGACGAGCCGAGAATGGGGCGGGCCGGGAATTGGGCGGGCCGGGAATTGGGCGGGCTGCGGATTGGGCGGGTTGCGGATTGGGCGGGCTGTGAATTGGGCACGCTGTGAATTGGGCGGGCTGTGAATTGGGCGGGCTGTGAATTGGGCGGGCTGGGAATTGGGCGGGCTGGGAATTGGGCGGGCCGGGAATTGGGCGGGCCGGGAATTGGGCGGGCCGGGAATTGGGCGGGCCGGGCATTGGGCGGGTCGGGCATTGGGCGGGTCGGGCATTGGGCGGGTCGGGCATTGGGCGGGCTGGGAATTGGGCGGGCCGGGAATTGGGAAGGCTGTGGATTGGGCGGGCTGTGAATTGGGTGAGCAGCGGATTGTGCGGGCTGGGAATTGGGCACGCTGTGAATTGGGCGGGCTGAGGATTGGGCGGGTTGGGAATTGGGCGGGTTGGGAATTGGGCGGGCTGGGAATTGGGCGGGCCGGGGATTGGGCGGGCCGAGAATTGGGCGTGCTGTGGATTGGGCGTGCTGGGAATTGGGCGTGCCGAGAATTGGGCGCGCTGTGGATTGGGCGGGCCGGGAATTGGGCGAGCCAGGAATTGGGCGGGCCGGGAATTGGGCGGGCAGGGAATTGGGCAGGCTGGGAATTGGGCGGGCCGTGAATTGGGCGAGCCATGGCTTGGGCGGCCCGGGAATTGGGCGGGCCGGGAATTGGGCGGGCTGCGGATTGGGCGAGCTGCGGATTGGGCGGGCTGTGGATTGGCCGGGCTGCAGATTGGCCGGGCTGAGAATTGGCCGGGCTGAGAATTGGTAAGGCTGTGGATTGGGCGGGCTGGGAATTGGGTACGCTGTGAATTGGGCGGGCTGGGAATTGGGCACGCTGTGAATTGGGCGGGCTGTGTATTGGGCGGGCCGAGAATTGGGTGCGCCGTGGATTAGGCGGGCTGGGAATTGGGCGAGCTGGGAATTGGGCGAGCTGGGAATTGGGCGGGCTGTGGATTGGGCGGGCTGGGAATTGGGCGGGCTGCAGATTGGGCATGCTGCGGATTGGCCAGGCTGAGAATTGGGCTGGCTGGGAATTGGGCGGGCTGGGAATTGGGCAGGCTGTGGATTGGGCGGGCTGGGAATAGGGCGAGCTGGAAATTGGGCGTGCTGGGAATTGGGCGGGCTGGGAATTGGGCGGGCTGTGGATTGGGCGGGCTGTGGATTGGGCGGGCCGAGAATCGGGCGGGCCGAGAATCGGGCGGGGCGTGAATCGGGCACGCTGTGAATCGGGCGGGCTGTGATTCGGGCGGGCTGTCAATTTGGCGGGCCGAGAATTGGGCGGGCCGGGAATTGGGCGGGCCGGGAATTGGGCATGCTTTGGATTGGGCGGGCTGGGAATTGGGCGGGCTGGGAATTGGGCTGGCCGGGAATTGGGCGGGCCGGGAATTGGACGGGCCGTGAATTGGGCGGGCCGACAATTGGGCGTGCCGGGAATTGGTCGAGCCGGGAATTGGGCGGGCTGGGAATTGGGCGGGCTGGGCATTGGGCGGGCTGGGACTTCGGTGAGCTGGGAATTGGGCGGGCCGGGAATTGGGCGGGCCGGGAATTGGGCGGACTACGGATTGGGCGGGCTGCGGATTGGGCGAGCTGCGGATTGGGCGTGCTGGGAATTGGGCACGCTGTGAATTGGGCGGGCTGAGGATTGGGCGGGCTGTGAATTGGGCACGCTGTGAATTGGGCGGGCTGGGAATTGGGCACGCTGTGAATTGGGCGGGCTGGGAATTGGGTGGGCTGGCAATTGGGCACGCTGGGAATTGGGCGGGCTGAGGATTGGGCGGGCCGAGGATTGGGCGGGCCGAGGATTGGGCGGGCCGTGAATTGGGTGGGCCGCGAATTGGGCGGGCTGCGAATTGGGCGAGCTGCGGATTGTGCGGGCTGGGAATTGGGCACGCTGCGAATTGGGCGGGCTGAGGATTGGGCGGGCTGTGAATTGGGTGGGCTGCGAATTGGGCGGGCTGTGAATTGGGCGGGCTGGGAATTGGACGGGCTGGGAATTGGGCGGGTTGGGAATTGGGCGGGCTGGGAATTGGGCGGGCTGGGACTTGGGCGGGCCAGGAATTGGGCGGGCCGTGAATTGGGCGGGCCGTGAATTGGGCGGGCCGAGAATTGAGCGGGCCATGGATTGGGCGGGCCGGGAATTGAGCGGGCCTGGAATTGGGCGGGCCGGGAATTGGGTGGCCGGGAATTGGGCGGGCCGTGGATTGGGCGGGCCGGGAATTGGGCGGGCCGGGAATTGGGCGGGCTGTGGATTGGGCGAGCTGCGGATTGGGCGGGCTTCTGGTTGGCCGGGCTTTGGATTGGGCGGGCTGTGGATTTTAGCGGGCTGGGAATTGGGCGTGCTGGGAATTGGGAAGGCTGTGGATTAGGCGGGCTGGGAATAGGGCGGGCTGGATATTGGGCGTGCTGGGAATTGGGCGGGCTTGGAATTGGGCGGGCTGTGGATTGGGCGGTCTGTGGATTGGGCGGGCTGTGGATTGGGCGGGCCGAGAATCGGGCGGGCCGAGAATCGGGTGGGCGGAGAATCGGGTGGGCATGAATCGGGCACGCTGTGAATCGGGCACGCTGTGAATCAGGCGGGCTGTGATTTGGGCAGGCTGTGAATTTATCGGTCCGAGAATTGGGCGGGCCGCGAATTGTGCGTGCTGCGAATTGGGCGGGCCGGGAATTGGGTGGACCGTGAATTGGGCGGGCCGAGAATTGGGCGTGCCGCGAGTTGGGCGGGCCGGGAATTGCGTGGGCTGGGAATTGAGCGGGCTGCGAATTGGGCGAGCTGCGGATTGTGCGGGCTGGGAATTGGGCACGCTGTGAATTGGGCGGGCTGAGGATTGGGCTGGCTGTGAATTGGGCGAGTTGGGAATTGGGCCGGCTCGGAATTGGGCGGGCTGGGAATTGGGCGGGCTGGGAATTGGGCGAGCTGGGAATTGGGCGGGCTGTGGATTGGGCGGGCTGGGAATTGGGCAGGCTTCTGCTTGGGCGGGCTGGGAATTGGGTGAGCTGGGAATTGGGCGGGCTGCGGATTGGGCGAGCTGCGGATTGGGCGGGCTTCTGCTTGGGCGGGCTTCTGGTTGGGCGGGCTGTGGATTGGGCGAGCTGCGGATTGGGCGGGCCGAGAATCGGGCGGGCGTGAATCGGGCACGCTGTGAATTGGGCGGGCTGTGATTCGGGCGGGCTGTGAATTTGGCGGGCCGGGAATTTGGCGGGCCGAGAATTGGGCGGGCCGGGAATTGGGCAGGCCGGGAATTGGGCGGGCCATGATTTGGGTGGGCCGAGAATTGGGCGGGCCGCGAATTGGGCGCGCTGTGGATTGGGCGGGCCGAGAATTGGGCGGGCCGCGAGTTGGGTACGCTGGGGATTGGCCGGGCTGAGAATTGGCCGGGCTGGGAATAGGGCGGGCTGGAAATTGGGCGTGCTCGGAATTGGGCGGGCTGCGAATTGTGCGGGCCGGTAATTGGGCGGGCCATGAATTGGGCGGGCCGAGAATTGGACGTCCCGCGAGTTGGGCGGGCCGGGAATTGGGCGGGCCGTGAATTGGGCGGGCTGGGAATTGGGCGGGCCGGGAATTGGGTGTGCCGCGAGTTGGGCGGGCCGGGAATTGGGCGGGCCGTGAATTGGGTACGCTTTGGATTGGGCGGGCTGGGAATTGGGCGGGCTGGGGATTGGGCGGGCCGGGAATTGGGCGGGCCGGGAATTGGGCGGGCCGGGAATTGGGCGGGCCGCGAATTGGGCGGGCCGCGATTTGGGCGGGCCGGGAATTGGGCACGCTGTGCATTGGGCAGGCTGAGGATTGGGCGGTCTGTGAATTGGGCACGCTGTGAATTGGGCGGGCTGGGAATTGGGCACGCTGTGAATTGGCGGGCTGGGAATTGGGCGGGTTGGGAAGTGGGCGGGCTGGGAATTGGGCGGCTTGTGAATTGGGCGGGTTGGGAATTGGGCGGGTTGGGAATTGGGCGGGCCGGGAATTGGGCGGGCCGGGAATTTGGCGGGCCGGGTATTGGGCGGGTCGGTAATTGGGCGGGCCGGGAATTGGGCGAGCTGCGGATTGTGCGGGCTGGGAATTGGGCACGCTGTGAATTGGGCGGGCTGAGGATTGGGCTGGCTGTGAATTGGGCGAGTTGGGAATTGGGCCGGCTCGGAATTGGGCGGGCTGGGAATTGGGCGGGCTGGGAATTGGGCGAGCTGGGAATTGGGCGGGCTGTGGATTGGGCGGGCTGGGAATTGGGCAGGCTTCTGCTTGGGCGGGCTGGGAATTGGGTGAGCTGGGAATTGGGCGGGCTGCGGATTGGGCGAGCTGCGGATTGGGCGGGCTTCTGCTTGGGCGGGCTTCTGGTTGGGCGGGCTGTGGATTGGGCGAGCTGCGGATTGGGCGGGCCGAGAATCGGGCGGGCGTGAATCGGGCACGCTGTGAATTGGGCGGGCTGTGATTCGGGCGGGCTGTGAATTTGGCGGGCCGGGAATTTGGCGGGCCGAGAATTGGGCGGGCCGGGAATTGGGCAGGCCGGGAATTGGGCGGGCCATGATTTGGGTGGGCCGAGAATTGGGCGGGCCGCGAATTGGGCGCGCTGTGGATTGGGCGGGCCGAGAATTGGGCGGGCCGCGAGTTGGGTACGCTGGGGATTGGCCGGGCTGAGAATTGGCCGGGCTGGGAATAGGGCGGGCTGGAAATTGGGCGTGCTCGGAATTGGGCGGGCTGCGAATTGTGCGGGCCGGTAATTGGGCGGGCCATGAATTGGGCGGGCCGAGAATTGGACGTCCCGCGAGTTGGGCGGGCCGGGAATTGGGCGGGCCGTGAATTGGGCGGGCTGGGAATTGGGCGGGCCGGGAATTGGGTGTGCCGCGAGTTGGGCGGGCCGGGAATTGGGCGGGCCGTGAATTGGGTACGCTTTGGATTGGGCGGGCTGGGAATTGGGCGGGCTGGGGATTGGGCGGGCCGGGAATTGGGCGGGCCGGGAATTGGGCGGGCCGGGAATTGGGCGGGCCGCGAATTGGGCGGGCCGCGATTTGGGCGGGCCGGGAATTGGGCACGCTGTGCATTGGGCAGGCTGAGGATTGGGCGGTCTGTGAATTGGGCACGCTGTGAATTGGGCGGGCTGGGAATTGGGCACGCTGTGAATTGGCGGGCTGGGAATTGGGCGGGTTGGGAAGTGGGCGGGCTGGGAATTGGGCGGCTTGTGAATTGGGCGGGTTGGGAATTGGGCGGGTTGGGAATTGGGCGGGCCGGGAATTGGGCGGGCCGGGAATTTGGCGGGCCGGGTATTGGGCGGGTCGGGAATTGGGCGGGCCGGGAATTGGGCGGGCCGGGAATTGGGCGGGCCGTGATTTTGGCAGGCCGTGAATCGGGCGGGCTGTGAATTTGGCGGGCTGCGAATCGGGTAGGCCGGGAATCGGGCGGGCCGTGATTTGGGCGGGCCATGAATTGGGCGGGCCGAGAATTGGGTGTGCCGCGAGTTGGGCGGGCCGTGGATTGGGCGGGCCGGGAATTAGGCGGGCCGGGAATTGGGTACGCTTTGGATTGGGCGGGCTGGGAATTGGGCGGGCTGGGGATTGGGCGGGCTAGGGATTGGGCGCGCTGTGGATTGGGCGGGCTGGGAATAGGGCGGGCCGTGAATTGGGCGGGCAGTGAATTGGGAGGGCCGGGAATTGGGCGGGCCAGGAATTGGGCGGGCCGCGAATTGGGCGAGCCGCGGATTGGGCGGGCTGGGAATTGGGAGAGCTGTGCATTGGGCGGGCTGAGAATCGGGCGAGCTGCGGATTGGGCGGGCCGGGAATCGGGCGGGCCGGGAGTCGGGCGGGCCGTGATTTGGGTGGGCCGGGAATTGAGCGGGCCGGGAATTGGGCAGGCCGTGAATTGGGTACACTTTGGATTGGGCGGGCTGGGAATTGGGTGGTCTGAGGATTGGGCGGGCTGGGGATTGGGCGCACTGTGGATTGGGCAGGCTGGGAATTGGGCGGGCTGGGAATTGGGCGAGCTGCGGATTGGGCGGGTTGGGAATTGGGCACGCTGTGAATTGGGCGGGCTGGGAATTGGGCGGGTTGGGAATTGGGCGGGCCGGGAATTGGGCGGGCCAGGAATTGGGCGGGTCGGGAATTGTGTGGGAAGTGGATTGGGCGGGCTGGGAATTGGGCGGGCCGGGAATTGGGCGGGCCGGGACTTCGGCGGGCTGTGGATTGGGCGGGCTGGGAATTGGGCGGGCTGCGGATTGGGCACGGTGCGGATTGGGCCGGCTGCGGATTGGGCGGGCTGCGGATTGGGCGAGCTGCGGATTGGGCGGGCTTCTGATTGGGCGGGCTGTGAATTGGGCGGGCTGTGGATTGGGAGGGCTGTGGATTGGGCGGGCTGGGAATTGGGCAGGCTGTGGATTGGGCACGCTGTGGATTGGGAGGACTGGGAATTGGGTGGGCTGTGGATTGGACGGGCTGAGGATTGGGCGGGCAGCGAATTGGGCTGGCCGCGAATTGGGCGGGCCGCGATTTGGTCGGGCTGACGTCCGCACTCTGAGTAAAGCTGACCTGTCCCAGCTGTCGACCTGATTCCTCTTCTCTTCTCTACGCAGACCCCCAGCAAAAGAGTCGCTGAGCAAAGTGGTGTTTCCAAAGGCTCGTGTGAAGGATCGGATCTGGGTCTGTTCGAGGGAACCTCTGAGATTTCCGTTACTGAAGAAAGCCTGTGCGAGTCCAGAGATGGTGCTGTTGTCCTGCCAGGCTTTCATTGATATCCTTTCAGTCTGACACCGACACAGCTGCCCTCCTAACTCAAATGTATTTATTTGAGTTTGAACCATAAATTGCGAGGAACTACAGCCCAGCCTCTATAAACACAGGCTGATCTCCAGCCCAGCCTGTATAAACACAGGCTGATCTCCAGCCCAGCCTGTATAAACACAGGCTGATCTCCAGCCCAGGCTGTATAAACACAGGCTGATCTCCAGTCCAGCCTGTATAAACACAGGCTGATCTCCAGCCCAGCCTGTATAAACACAGGCTGATCTCCAGCCCAGCCTGTATAAACACAGGCTGATCTCCAGCCCAGCCTGTATAAACACAGGCTGATCTCCAGCCCAGCCTGTATAAACACAGGCTGATCTCCAGCCCAGGCTGTATGAACTGTAATAAACAGAAAGATAGAGACAGAAAACAATGTAGAACCAGTTTAAGGTCCTGCGTGCTCGCTCCCTGGATGGGACCAGCTAGTCTCGGAGGGGATCGGATCCTGCACCAGCTGAAGTCCTTCATCTCTCAGCTCTGCTTCCCAAGCGTCTTTCTCAATTCTTCCCAAGTTGGATGTTACAGTCTGACCTTCCTTACTCTAAAAAGTGCCAAGTTTCTACAGCCTCCCATTCCCAAGGCCCGCACTCCCCCAATGTTGGCTGTCGCGCTATCAACACTGAAAGAATCCCGTGCCAACACCGCACAGCTTTAACCTCCGACAGTAATCACATTGACGTATGTTATGATCACTGTCGATGGCTGACCCACCAGTGTTGGTCACCAGACTCCCTTACTGCAGTTAGTTACCCTTAAAATTAGAGTCAGTGAATATATTCAAGGCAGAGATAGACAGATATTTGAGCTACAGGGGAGTCAAGGGTTGTGGGGAACAGGCAGGAAAGTGGAGTTGAGGCAGAAGATCAGCAATGATCTTATTGAATGGTGGAGCAGGCTTGAGGGGCCGAATTGCCTACTCCTGCTCCTATTTCTTATGTTCTTATGAGCCAAGGCGGGTAGATGGAGTTAAGATACAGACCAGCAATGATCTAATTGAATAGCGGATCAGGCTCGAGGGGCTGAATGGCCTACGCCTGTTCCAGTAGTAGAGTTTAATGGCAGGAATGCTGCAGTTATCATTGAGGAGTTATACTCCGTGTAAGCCGAGCCGGGGGGAGGTGGGATTGTATTCAAAGCAGCCTGCAGGCTGAGACGGGGAGTTGGGCAGTTTCCTCAGCCCAACATGGGGTCAATCTCAGACAGACCAGATTAGCTAGGCCCGTTTGAAGACACAGAGAGCAGCAATGGTCTTCCCCAAGATCAAGCACATGAACTTTGTCTTGTTTGCCTGTTACTTGTTTCCATCTCTCCCATTTCCTTAACCAGCATCTCACCCATAATGAAGTACATGGGAGATTACCCAGGGAAGCTGGCCAAGTCTGGCAGTGAGCTGACCGATCAAATATTCTCTGGAGCTCTACAGGAGGAGTCACTACAGGACGAGATCTATTGTCAGATTGTGAAGCAGCTGACAGATAATTGTAACAGGTAACAGTCCAGCTCTCAGACCCTGAGGGTCAAACCCTTCAACTTCTCACTGGTCACGAGCAGTGCTTAGAATCGCCATCGGCTGCTCCATCACTGTGAGTGTGTCTCACTGAACTGGTGCACTGGACACCTACCCACCTCACTGTGCCTCAAATAGTGCATGTGTGGCCTGTGTGTGGAGGGGCAAGGCCAGTGTTATAAGCACGCCTTATACCGCAGTGTTTGACCGCAGTGTTTTGTAAAATGTAAAACAAATTTACAATCCATGTGCATCAATAACTGTCTATTTGGCATCAGTCACAGATAGGGTTGCCAAGGCCAACCCTCCAGGATTTAATACCAGGACATATCTATCCGAATCTTGCTATGTAACCAGGCCTATGTAACTTGAGTTTCCCTGTGTCCATTCGCATGTGCGTTTTGGCTGCTGCTCTGACCCCGAGCCCGTTCGAAATAGGAACTTCTATTTCCTCTTTTTTTTTCTCCCCTTTTTTTCTCTTTACCCCTCCTAGGCCACTCTCTCCTGTCATCATGCCTCCATTAATTTCTCCCATCTCGGGTACTTTGTCCTCCCAAATCCCAACCCCAATCCTTCAGCACTCCTCGACCTTCCTACTCTCCTGCCACCATCCCAGGCTTGACTCCCTCTTAGATAAGCCTACAGCTTCCCTCTGTGCCTCTCTTGGCCTCCTCCAAACGGCCCATCGAGGCACTTGTCGTTGCTGCCTTACGAGCAGCATCCGACTGCCCCATCCTACTCTCTCGCCAACCTTCCTGCCCAGCGCGCCCGCTGGGGACTAATCTTGCCAATCTCCTTCTTGTCCTACTCCCCTTTCCCAGCGCTGACCCTGTGGACTCTGCCAGCGGATCAGCTATCACCGCCCCTCTCTGCATCTCCCTCCAGAATGTCCATCACTTGTGAACAACGCCCTTGCCATCCATCAGTTTATTGTGGATGCTTCCATCGACATCATGGCCTTGACGGAAACCTGGCTGAGAGGTGATGACACCTTCCCCCTAAATGAAGCCTCCCTGCCTGGCTATACCTTCCACCACTTGACCTGCTCAGACCGCCGTGGTGGCGGTGTGGCTCTCATCACCAAATCACACCTTGGTCTGTCCTCCTACACCTCTGGCACCTTCTCTGCTTTTGAGCATCTCACTTGTTCCATCCCTCTCGCCTCTCATTTAAAATCCTCGTTCTCTACCACCCACCCAAGTATTATGCCAAGTTTATCACCGAGATATCTTCACTGCTTTCCTCCCTCAGCCTCTGCAGCGAGTGACTTCTCATCCTCGGTGATTTGAACTTCCATCTCAACTCATCATGCTCTCTCTCTCTGAGTTCACTGCCTTCCTGTCCTCCCTTAACCTCTCCCTCCATATAAACTCCCCTATCCATATTCACGGCCATCCCCTCGACCATGCCATCTTACGTGGCCTCTCTAATCCCATCGTGTCAATCACAGATAAGGCCATCTCTGATTACTTCCTTGTATCGCTCTCCACCTACATCCCACTTCCCCCTCCCAACCCCACTTTCTTCTGTGTCCGCCCCTGGAAAAAACTCTTCCCCCAAGTCACTTACAACTGCACTTTCAGATTCCCAACTGATTAGCCTTTGGCCCTCCATTCACCACAACATTTCTGCAGCTACCAATCTGCTCAATCACACCCTCACCTCTACCTTTGATGCCCCAGTCCCCATTAAAACTCTTACTCTCTCTCACCCTGATCATTCCCCGTGGTACGGCCCACATCTCTGCTCCCTTAAGTCCAAGGGACACAGACATGAATGTTTATGGCGGATAACTGGTTTAGCCATTCATCCCCAGATCTGGCTGGACCACATAAAGTACTATCGGGTCCTGCTCTCCTCTGCCAAAACTGCTCACTATTCCAGGATCATTCTGGAATGCAAAGATAAACCCCTGCCTTCTCTTCAACCGTCATCTTAAACCCCTCTCTCCTGCCTCCAGCTGGGTGGGACTGCCCTTGCCTGGTTCCATTATTATCTATCCAGTCGTAGCCAGAGAATCATCTGCAACGGCTTCTCTTCCTGCTCCCGCTCCGTTACCTCTGGAGTCCCCCAAGGATCTATCCTCGGTCCCCTCTTATTTCCCATCTACATGATGCCCCTCGGCGACATCATCCGAAAACACAACATCAGGCTCCACATGTACGCTGACGACACCCAGCTCTACCTCACTACCACCTCTCTCGACCCCTCCACTGTCCCTGATTTGTCACACTGCTTGTCCGACATCCAGTATTGGATGAGCAGAAATTTCTTCCAACGAAATATTGGGAAGACCATTGTCTTTGGTCCCCGCCACAAACTCCGTTGCCTAGCCACCAACACCATCCCTCTCCCCTGCAACTGTCTGAGGCTGAACCAGACATTTTGCAACTTTGGTATCGTATTTGACCCGAAGATGAGCATCCAAGCACATATCCTCTCCATCACCCAGACCGCCTATTTCCACCTCCGTAACATCGCCCAACACCACCCCTGCCTCAGCTCATGAAGCTGTTGAAACCCTCATCCATGCCTTTATTACCTCTAGACTTGACTATTCCAATGCCCTCCTGGCCGGCCTCCCATCTTCCACCCTACATAAACTTAAGCTCATCCAAAACTCTGCTGCCCGTATCTTAACTCGCATCAGTCCTGTTCACCCATCACCCCTGTGCTCGCTGAGCTACATTGGCTCCTGATCTGGCAACACCTCCACTTTAAAATTCTCATCCTTGTTTTCAAATCTTCCATGGCCTCGCCCCTCCATTCCATTGAGAAACAAAAACTCCACGGGAAAAGTGATCCAACCGTGGCTAACTAAAGAAGTTAAGGATAGCATTAGATTGAAAGAAGAAGCTTATAATGTTACAAAGAATAATAGTAAGCCTGAGGATTGGGAGAGTTTCAGAAACCAGCAAAGGTTGACCAAAAAATTGATAAAAAGGGAAAATATAGAATATGAGAGAAAACTAGCAAGAAGTATAAAAACAGATTGTAAGAGTTTCTACAAGTATGTAAAAAGGAAAAGAGTAGCAAAAGTAAACTTTGGTCCCTTAAGAGGCTGAGACAGGAGAAATTATTATGGGGAATAAGGAAATGGCAGAAACGTTAAACAAATATTTTGTATCTGTAGAAGACACAAAAAACATACCAAAAATGGTGGGGAACCAAGGGTCTAATGAGGGTGAGGAACTTAACGTAATTAATATAAGTAGTGAAAAAGCACTAGAGAAACTAATGGGACTAAAAGCCAACAAATCCACTGGACCTGATGACCTACATCCTAGGGTTCCAAAATTCCCTAGAATGGTCCCTGTGGATTGGAAGGTCGTAAATATAACACCTCTATTCAAGAAAGGAGGGAGAGAGAAAACGGGGAACTACAGGCCAGTTAGCCTGACATCAGTCGTCGGGAAAATGCTGGAATCCATTCTTAAGGAAGTGGTATCAAGTCACTTAGAAAATCATAACATGATCAGGCAGAGTCAACATGGTTTTATGAAAGGGAAATCATGTTTGACAAATTTATTAGAGTTTTTTGAGGATGTAACTAGCAGGGTAGATAAAGGGGAACCAGTGGATGTAGTATATTTGGATTTCCAAAGGCATTCGATAAGGTGCCACATAAAAGATTATTACACAAGATTAGGGCTCCTGGGGTTGGGTGTAATATAGTAGCACGGATAGAGGATTGGTTAACAGACAGAAAACAGAGAGTAGGGATAAACAGATCTTTTTCAGGTTGGCAGGCTGTAACTAGTGGGGTGCCGCAAGGATCAGTGTTGGGGCCTCAGCTATTTACAATCTATATTAATGACCTAGATGAAAGGACCGAGTGTAATGTATCCAAGTTTGCTGATGATACAAAGCTAGGTGAGACAGTAAGCTGTGAGGAGAACACAAAGGGGTAGATTTTCCTGGAGCCGTCAGGCGGGGTTTCAGGCGTGTGGGGGAGGAAAATCCCGATTTCGGGGGTCCCGACACCATCCCGCCCAAAACCCACCTCCACGTAAGTTTCAGGGGAGGCGGGTACCCGCCCCACACTGGGACCCGCCGACCCGAGGCGGGAAGGGATTAGTGCCAATTAACTGCCTGTTAACAGGTAGTTAACAGGCAGTTTTTAGCCTCATCCCTATTTTGAGGGGTGTCATGTGGGATTCCCGACGGCTCCAAACCACGCCAGGTTAGAGGAGTCGGGCCGTCGGGTTGAAGGACTTGGAGGGGTCGCGATGTCAGTGTTCAGGTGAGTGATGGGTGCATGAGTGCAAAAGTAAGTGTGTTTGGTGTGTCTAAAGTGTGTAAAGAAGTTTAAATTACCTGTACTTACCTTAACAGCCTTTCTTCCTCTAGGTTTCGGGAGTCCATCACTCAGCAGGCACTGAAAGCAAAATGGCTGCGAGCTGTCAAAAGTGACAGCCTTCAGCTTTCATTGCCGGTGACAGTTCTAACTGAGTCTGTGTAGAAGGACTCAGGTTAGAAGTCAGACTGTCAGTGTTTGACAGCTTCAAACAGCTGTGAAACACTTGTAGTGTATGTGCCTTTAAGAGCCCCCTGTGTACTGTAATGCCGGTAATGGCCACTCGGGCTATATAAGCCTGTATATTGTGTTGCATCAGTTAGTTCACCTCCAGACTTTGTTCAGTAAACACCTGTGAAACCAACTCCTGCCTTCAGTGTCTCTATTAACACACGGACACAACAACACTGATATTTCATCTGCCAAGACCTCTTGACAGATGAAATTTCAGTCTGTGACATCACCTGTTGCTGGGTGGCCCTTAATTGGCCTGCTGAGCCCGCTGGGCAGGCTCAACAAGGTCAATCAAGGGAAAATCACGTGGATTGGCCGGACGTCGATGTAGGCGGGACTAAAATCCGAAAGTTGCAGTCCCGCCTCCTTCCCGACAGCTTTAGGAAAATCGACCCCAAAGAGTCTGCAAAGGGATATAGATAGACTAAGTGAGTGGGCAGTAAGGTGGCAGATGGAGTATAATGTAGGGAAATGAAAGGTTATTCACTTTGGTAGGAAGAATGGAAAAACAGAATAAATTTTAAATGGTGAGAATCTTTCAAATGTCGGTGTTCAGAGAGATTTGGGTGTCCTTGTGCAAGAAACACAGAAAGCTGGTACAGCAAGCAATAAGGAAGGCAAATGACATGGTTGGCCTTTATTGTAAGGGGGTTGGGGTATAAGAGTAAGGAAGTCTTGCTACAATTGTACAGGGGCCTTGGTGAGACCACACCTGGAGTACTGTGCACAGTTTTGGTCTCCTTATCTAAGGAAGGATATACTTGCCTTGGAGGCGGTGCAACGAAGGTTCACTAGATTGATTCCTGGGATGAGAGGGCTGTCCTATGATGAGAGATTGTGTAGAATGGGCCTATACTCTCTGGAGTTTAGAAGAATGAGAGGTGATCTCATTGAAACATACAAGATTCTGAAGGGGATTGACAGGGTTGATGCTGAGAGGTTGTTTCCCTTGGCTGGAGTGTCTAGAACTAGGGGGCATAGTCTCAGGATAAGGGATAGGCCATTTCAGACTGAGATGAGGAAGAAGTTCTTCACTCAGGGTTGTGAATCTTTGGAATTCTCTGCCCCGGAGGGCCATGGATGCTGAGTCTTTGAGTATATTCAAGGCTGAGATAGATAGATTTTTGGACTCTAGGGGAATCAAGGGATATGGCGATCGGGCGGGAAAGTGTTGAGGTCGATGATCAGCCATGATCTTGTTGAATGGCGGAGCAGGCTCGAGGGGCCGTATGGCCTACTCCTGCTCTTACTTCTTATGTTGTTCTTATGTTCTCCCTATCACTGTAACCTCCTCCAGCCCTATAACCCCCCGAGATCTCTGCGCTCCTCTAATTCTGCCCTCTTGAGCATCCCCAATTTTAATTGCGCCACCATTGGTGGCCGTGCCTTCAGCTGCCTAGGCCCTAAGCTCTGGAATTCCCTCCCTAAACCTCTCCGCCTCTCTATCTCCCTTTCCTTCTTTAAGATGCTGCTTAAAACGTATCTCATTGACCTGTCCAAATATCTCCTTATGTGGCTCGGTGTCAAATTTTGCTTGATAACTCTCCTGTGAAGCACCTTTGAATGTTTTCTTACATTAAACGGACTATATAAATGCATGTGGTTGGTTGGCTGGTTGTTGATTGTTCTGGAGTCTCCAAGAATGAAAGATCAATCTCCTGGACACTGCTGTGAGCAACCCCGGAGAAAATTCATAGAGAGAATAAAAAATATTGAGATGGAAATAAAAGGCTGTTTGACTGACAGGGAAGAATCATCCGATTGGGTAATGAAGAGTCTGTTCGCTTTCCAGTTGGTGACCCCATACTCACAGCGGGGACCCTTCTCGAAGGGAGAGTGGGTCAAAGAGTCAGTGTTACAGCACCTCTCCGCCCTCATCTCTACCACTGAGGGCAAGCACCAATAACATAGGAGCACTGTTCCCTCCAAATACTGGGATTCCCCACCTAACAGCACCATGGGAGCACTTTCACCACATGGACTGCAGCGGTTCAAGGTGAAAGCCCACCACCTTCTCGAGAGCAACTTGGGATGGGCAATAAATGCCGGCCTGGCAAACGTGAAATTGAAAAAACAGTCAGGTAATTTTGGGCTGTGATCAGAAAGAAAGCTGCCGGATTGTTGTCAAAAGCTAACTGGTGGACCGATGTACTGATGAGGGCACCTTTTCCTTCTGACTCCCAGGTACAGTGTGGAAAATGGCTGGCAGCTCCTCTGGCTTTGCACTGGGCTCTTCTCTCCCAGCAATGTGCTGCTGCCTCACGTGAAGAGGTTCCTCGCGACCCAACCAAAAGAGAGGCTGGCAGTGGACTGCATTCATAGATTAAACAAGGTTAAAAGGTACAGTAACTGAGGGTTTATAGTGACTGCATTCATAGATTAAACAAGGTTAAAAGGTACAGTAACTGAGGGTTTATAGTGACTGCATTCATAGATTAAACAAGGTTAAAAGGTACAGTAACTAAGGGTTTATAGTGACTGTATTCAGGGATTAAACATGATTAAAAAGTACAGTAACTGAGGCTTTATATTGACTGCATTCAGGGATTAAACATGATTAAAGTTACAGTAACTGAGGGTTTATATTGACTGCATTCAGGGATTAAACATGATTAAAAGGTACAGTAACAGAGTTTATATTGACTGCATTCAGGGATTAAACTTGATTAAAGTTACAGTAACTGAGGCTTTATATTGACTGCATTCAGGGATTAAACATGATTAAAGTTACAGTAACTGAGGGTTTATATTGACTGCATTCAGGGATTAAACTTGATTAAAAGGTACAGTAACTGAGGGTTTATAGTGACTGCATTCAGGGATTAAACAAGGTTAAAAGTTACAGTAACTAAGGGTTTATATTGACTGCATTCAGGGATTAAACATGATTAAAAAGTACAGTAACTGAGGCTTTATATTGACTGCATTCAGGGATTAAACATGATTAAAGTTACAGTAACTGAGGGTTTATATTGACTGCATTCAGGGATTAAACTTGATTAAAAGGTACAGTAACTGAGGGTTTATAGTGACTGCATTCAGGGATTAAACATGATTAAAAAGTACAGTAACTGAGGGTTTATAGTGACTGCATTCAGGGATTAAACATGATTAAAAGGTACAGTAACAGTTTATATTGACTGCATTCAGGGATTAAACATGATTAAAAGGTACAGTAACTGAGGGTTTATAGTGACTGCATTCAGGGATTAAACATGATTAAAAAGTACAGTAACTGAGGCTTTATATTGACTGCATTCAGGGATTAAACAGGATTAAAAGGTACAGTAACAGAGTTTATATTGACTGCATTCAGGGATTAAACATGATTAAAAGGTACAGTAACAGAGTTTATATTGACTGCATTCATAGATTAAACCAGGTTAAAAGGTACAGTAACTGAGGGTTTATAGTGACTGCATTCATAGATTAAACAAGGTTAAAAGGTACAGTAACTGAGGGTTTATAGTGACTGCGTTCAGGGATTAAACAAGGTTAAAAGGTACAGTAACTGAGGGTTTATAGTGACTGCGTTCAGGGATTAAACAAGGTTAAAAGGTACAGTAACTGAGGGTTTATAGTGACTGCATTCAGGGAATAAACAAGGTTAAAAGTTACAGTAACTGAGGGTTTATATTGACTGCATTCAGGGATTAAACATGATTAAAAAGTACAGTAACTGAGGCTTTATATTGACTGCATTCAGGGATTAAACAAGGTTAAAAGGTACAGTAACTGAGGGTTTATAGTGACTGCATTCAGGGATTAAACATGATTAAAAGGTACAGTAAGAGTTTATATTGACTGCATTCAGAGATTAAACTAGGTTAAAAGGTACAGTAACTGAGGGTTTATATTGACTGCATTCAGGGATTAAACATGATTAAAAAGTACAGTAACTGAGGCTTTATATTGACTGCATTCAGGGATTAAACATGATTAAAGTTACAGTAACTGAGGGTTTATATTGACTGCATTCAGGGATTAAACTTGATTAAAAGGTACAGTAACTGAGGGTTTATAGTGACTGCATTTAGGGATTAAACATGATTAAAAGGTACAGTAACTGAGGGTTTATATTGACTGCATTCAGGGATTAAACAGGATTAAAAGGTACAGTAACTGAGGGTTTATATTGACTGCATTCAGGGATTAAACAGGATTAAAAGATACAGTAACAGTTTATATTGACTGCATTCAGGGATTAAACATGATTAAAAGGTACAGTAACAGGGTTTATATTGACTGCATTCAGGGATTAAACATGATTAAAAGGTACAGTAACTGAGGGTTTATAGTGACTGCATTCAGGGATTAAACTTGATTAAAAGGTACAGTAACTGAGGGTTTATAGTGACTGCATTTAGGGATTAAACATGATTAAAAGGTACAGTAACTGAGGGTTTATATTGACTGCATTCAGGGATTAAACAGGATTAAAAGGTACAGTAACAGTTTATATTGACTGCATTCAGGGATTAAACAGGATTAAAAGGTACAGTAACAGTTTATATTGACTGCATTCAGAGATTAAACATGATTAAAAGGTACAGTAACTGAGGGTTTATATTGACTGCATTCAGGGATTAAACAGGATTAAAAGGTACAGTAACAGTTTATATTGACTGCATTCAGGGATTAAACAGGATTAAAAGGTACAGTAACAGTTTATATTGACTGCATTCAGGGATTAAACATGATTAAAAGTTACAGTAACAGAGGGTTTATAGTGACTGCATTCAGGGATTAAACATGATTAAAAAGTACAGTAACTGAGGCTTTATATTGACTGCATTCAGGGATTAAACATGATTAAAAGGTACAGTAACTGAGGCTTTATATTGACTGCATTCAGGGATTAAACATGATTAAAAGGTACAGTAACAGGGTTTATATTGACTGCATTCATAGATTAAACAGGATTAAAAGTTACAGTAACAGTTTATATTGACTGCATTCAGGGATTAAACATGATTAAAAGTTACAGTAACAGAGTTTATATTGACTGCATTCAGGGATTAAACAAGGTTAAAAGGTACAGTAACTGAGGGTTTATATTGACTGCATTCAGGGATTAAACAGGATTAAAAGGTACAGTAACTGAGGGTTTATACTGACTGCATTCAGAGGCGTTAATGAAATTCAGTTGCTTTCTGGTGTTGAATGTAAGAAAATGGATTCCTGGGATTAATTTTCCGATCAGCACAGTTCACACTTGAGCGCTTCACCTTTATTTTAACCAGTTTAATGCTTGCGTTATAATGGTGCAGGCAGGAATGTGGTAAGACTGGGTTAAATATTTGCACCAACTGGACTGATCGGAAGATCCACTCCTGTCAACGTTACGTCCCAGTTGGGCAGTATTCGGGGCAATTTGTATTTCTGGACAGGATGGAAAATCTTTTACATCCCAAGTATGAATCAGCACTTGAGCTGGTGGATCAGATTAAAATTTCAGCCGTACTATATTTTCCACATAGTCACTGGGTGTGTACATTGAGCTGTCACTCACATTCGGACCAGGATTGCGTTCTACCCCTGCCATGGGAACGACAGCTGTAAGAACAATGTGTCCCTGGAGTCGTCATAGATACGAGGCAAATAGGAACCTGGGGAGTGAGTTAGGCTGCTGCCTTTTGGAAATTGCTGCACTCCCACTTGGGCATTAAGGAATTTGCTGAACTGTAGCTGTATGAAGGTCATTATTACCCACAAGTTGGAACATCACTCCCCAGAGGTTTCAGAGTTAGTGAAGTGACTGAATTCAGAGATGAGTTAGTTAAAGTTACAGTGTTAGAATATGAAGAGAGCTGTGTGTGTGCATCACCTACTTGTCTGTCTATGTACATGTGTGAGCATATATGTGTGTGTGTGTGTGTGTGTGTACGTGTGTGTCTATATACATGTACCAGTGTGTGTGTGCACATACATATATTATTATGTGTACATATATTTGTTCACCCTTGGAATTACTGCTTCAACATAGCAGTTAAGATGCTGCATCAATCCCACGTGAGTCAGGATGTGTGGAGTGTACTGTGTATAAAGTGAGCCATGAATCACTGACCCTGCAGCCGTTGTTTTCATTGACAGATGTGGAGCTCGGAAGAATCTCCCACACATGCTGGAGGTAGAGGCCATCCAATGCTTGAGCACCAAGATCCTGCATAAAATCTACTTCCCCAATGACACAGATGAGGTGAGTGCGATCCCACGGCTCCCACTGTTAGAGTCATGCTGACATTCATTCTGCCTCCCTCATTCCCATTTCCTTTCTATCTCAACAGGTATTTGAGATTTTCACCAGCACCAAAGCAAAGGATCTCTGTGAAAGCATCACCAAGCATTTAAAGCTCAGCTCTGCCGAAGGCCTCAGCCTCTTTGTACAGGTAGAAGACAAGGTAAGAGAGAGTCACACCATTTGTTACTATGCCTCTTAGCAACAGGGTGTCTAAAATTAATATGATCGAAATCTCCAACACTCGAGTCACCTGTGAGCGATTGATTCCCTCCACCTGTGAGCGATTGATTTCTTCCACCTGTGCGTGATTGATTATCTCCACCTGTGCGCGATTGATTATCTCCACCTGTGAGCGATTGATTATCTCCACCTGTGACCATTGATTCCCTCCACCTGTGAGCGATTGATTAGCTCCACCTGTGAGCGATTGATTATCTCCACCTGTGAGCGATTGATTATCTCCACCTGTGCGCGATTGATTATCTCCACCTGTGCGCGATTGATTATCTCCACCTGTGCGCGATTGATTATCTCCACCTGTGCGCGATTGATTATCTCCACCTGTGCGCGATTGATTATCTCCACCTGTGAGCGATTGATTATCTCCACCTGTGAGTGATTGATTATCTCCACCTGTGAGTGATTGATTATCTCCACCTGTGACCATTGATTCCCTCCACCTGTGAGCGATTGATTAGCTCCACCTGTGAGCGATTGATTAGCTCCACCTGTGAGCGATTGATTAGCTCCACCTGTGAGTGATTGATTAGCTCCACCTGTGAGCGATTGATTAGCTCCACCTGTGACCATTGATTCCCTCCACCTGTGAGCGATTGATTATCTCCACCTGTGAGCGATTGATTAGCTCCACCTGTGAGCGATTGATTATCTCCACCTGTGAGCGATTGATTCCCTCCACCTGTGACCATTGATACCCTCCACCTGTGAGCGATTGATTATCTCCATCTGTGAGCGATTGATTATCTCCACCTGTGAGCGATTGATTCCCTCCACCTGTAACGGTGAGTGGTCAGGAGAGCTTCGCAGATTCTCTGTTTCAGTAGCGCAGGAGGTTGTGCTTGGGTTTGTGCAGCTCTGCAAACTCCCTCAAATTTCTGTCCCTTTTGCTTTTAGGTGATCAGCTTTCCTGAAGGAGATTTCTTCTTTGATTATGTGAGACACGTGACTGACTGGGTGAAGAAAGAGAAGCCAGTGAAAGATGGTAAGTGTCTCACTGAACTTACCCCGAGGTTTATAAAGATGACATCTGCTTCCCTCTGTAGTAATACTATGCTTTGCTCACATTTTGTAGGCCGGTCAGTCTCTGTGGCGTACAAGGTGCTGTTCATGAGGAAGCTGTGGCTCAACGTGTATCCCGGCAGAGACCTCAAAGCAGATGTAGTGTTCCATTACCCACAGGTGAGTGACTGACCCTGCCCGCAGGTGAGTGACTGACCCTGTCTGCAGGTGAGAGACTGACCCTGTCCGCAGGTGAGGGACTGACTCTGTCCGCAGGTGAGTGACTGACCCTGTCCGCAGGTGAGTGACTGACCCTGTCCGCAGGTGAGTGACTGACCCTGTCCGCAGGTGAGTGACTGACCCTGTCCGCAGGTGAGTGACGGACCCTGTCCGCAGGTGAGTGACGGACCCTGTCCGCAGGTGAGAGACTGATCCTGTCCGCAGGTGAATGACTGACCCTGTCCGCAGGAGAGAGGCTGACCCTGTCCGCAGGTGAGAGACTGACCCTGTCCGCAGGTGAGAGACTGACCCTGTCCGCAGGTGAGAGACGGACCCTGTCCGCAGATGAGAGACGGACCCTGTCCGCAGGTGAGAGACTGACCCTGTCCGCAGGTGAGAGACTGACCCTGTCCGCAGGTGAGAGACTGACCCTGTCCGCAGGTGAGAGACTGACCCTGTCCGCAGGTGAGAGACTGACCCTGTCTGCAGGTGAGTGACTGACCCTGTCCGCAGGTGAGTGACTGACCCTGTCCGCAGGTGAGTGACTGACCCTGTCCGCAGGTGAGAGACTGACCCTGTCCGCAGGTGAGAGACTGACCCTGTCCGCAGGTGAGAGACTGACCCTGTCCGCAGGTGAGAGACTGACCCTGTCCGCAGGTGAGAGACGGACCCTGTCCGCAGGTGAGAGACTGACCCTGTCCGCTGGTGAGAGACTGACCCTGTCCGCAGGTGAGGGACTGACCCTGTCCGCAGGTGAGGGACTGACCCTGTCCGCAGGTGAGGGACTGACCCTGTCCGCTGGTGAGAGACTGACCCTGTCCGCTGGTGAGAGACTGACCCTGTCCGCAGGTGAGAGACTGACCCTGTCCGCAGGTGAGAGACTGACCCTGTCCGCAGGTGAGAGACTGACCCTGTCCGCAGGTGAGAGACTGACCCTGTCCGCAGGTGAGAGACTGACCCTGTCCGCTGGTGAGAGACTGACCCTGTCCGCTGGTGAGAGACTGACCCTGTCCGCTGGTGAGAGACTGACCCTGTCCGCAGGTGAGAGACTGCCCCTGTCCGCAGGTGAATGACTGACCCTGTCCGCAGGTGAGAGACTGACCCTGTCCGCAGGTGAGTGACGGACCCTGTCCATTTGCATGGCAGCCAATTTTCACAGCAAATCACCAGATAATCTGTTTTATTGATGTTGGTTGGGCAATAAATATTGGCCAAGACACCGGGAGAACTCACCTGCGTTTCTTCAAATAGTGCCATAGGATCTTTTACGTCCGCTTGAGAGGGTAGACAGGGTCTCGGTTTAACATCTCATCCAAAAGACGGCACCTCAGCCAGTGCAGCAATCCATGAACCTTTGATTCAGTGTTACCACTGAGCCACCTGTAGCCAAGGCTTTGGTCAATTTTAGCAACACAGGTTGAGGAACATTCCTGGCCTACATGGCTCAGTATGACATGGGGACGGTACATTTGCCCATTACGTCACTGGGCCATCTACACAGCAGACATGCTAAGTGACCAGCATTCCCTCTGGACTCTGGATATGGAGATGATGCTGAAGTTAGCAATGGACTCATGAGGGAGGCTGTTGCGAGGATAGAGGAGGAACCGGACCATTTGATTAGATACCCATGTTGCTGATTCTGAGTGAAACGTATCTTCTCTGATGACTTCATAAGTAAAGGTAGCTCCAAGTGTGGTACTGGCCACACCGACCAGAAAGTCCCAGCTTCAATCCTTGGTCTATACTGAGTTAATTGATCTGTACAGGGGCAGCAGGCAGAGTGTTATAACTGGCCATTGCATCTCTGTGCTAAGGGGGCAGAAACATTGCCAGGGTTCCTGCTCAGGATCACTATTCAATGACCTATGCTGGAAAGTGTGCCAGTGGAGACTTTGAATAGCAACAGGCTTGGCCACGATGCCTCTGATGGTCAAATTGCCTTTTGGCACTCATCGTCGAGGCATGAAGAATGGCCGCCTGGCTGAATGGGTTGCTGTGACCCACGGACTATATCTCAACCTGAGTCAGGACCTTAAGAAGAGAAGGAGAGAGAATTGGCCGAGTGTCAACAATGTTCCATAAAGAAGAATTGTGGAGGAGTCCTTTTGTTCTCACTGGTAATCAAACACCAGCCGATTGTTTAGGTAGCACCAGATATTTTCTGATCTTCTCTTCTCGATCCCAAGGAGCTACCAAAGTATTTGCGAGGTTACCATCAGTGCACGAAGGAAGATGCCATTCAGATTGCTGCATTCCTTTACAAAGTGAAGTTCAACGATGACAAGACCCAGTTTGTCAATATTCCCAAAATGCTGAAAGATCTGGTTCCAATGGACATGGTTCGGATGATGTCTTCTGAGGAATGGAAGAAGGTAATTAAGAGTGATCTGTCTACTTGTTGCTTTTAGAGGTTAACCAGGGGATCATTAAACCTATTGGAGGGCAGAACCTACTACTTCAAGAGGAAGGGGCAAATTCGGATGCAAGTGTGTCAATTACTAGTGGCATGGAAACAGTAAGTTGGGAAAAGCTTCATTACCTTACTGTACTAACGCAGTGCTACCATTACAGGAAAAAGATTTCCCATTGTCTAACCCACTGTCTCATCTCAAACCACCTTTGATCAATTGGGAGGGTTTTACATCGCTGTTACTTAGCTCTGATCCCAGCCTCATTCAGACCATCACACCCTGGCCTTTTGCTTCTACACCCAAAATCGTTAAAAATGGAAGTTAGACCCTGCCAATCTCTCATCTATTAAGCAGGGTCCTGTTAAGGTAACTAGATGGGGAAGGACTGCTGTTCAACCAACAGCAGTCCTTCCCCATCTAGTTACCTTAACAGGTAACTGTTGTTGCCCCGGCCGCGAACTTCCCTTGTGCCTCCTGACCTGTCGCCGGACGATATGTCCGACAGGGTCAGGGGGCGTTTTGCAGTGGCGGCGGCGCTAGTAAAAGGGGTAGGTGTCGGGTGGCCATTTTTTTGGGCCGACTGCCAGCACCTGCCCACTTCCCCTTTTTTTTCCTCAGGGTGCTGACCACGATCGCTCAGCTTGACACTCTTGAGCTTCCAGTAGCGCCCCACCTCCTGCTTAGGGCGCTACTACTGAATTTCCGGTGGAGAGGCATTAACTTTTTCGGGGCGTTAAAATTAGCACCCCGGCGGCACCAGCCATTTTTTCCCCTAAGGATTTAACAGCCATGCGAGCATTGCAAGAGTGCTGCATCCATTTAACTAAAGTCATCCGTATGGTGGTGTCATTGCAGATAATTCAGTGCATGAGGTGATGGCCTTGGATTTGTGAATTTATTAACAGGATAAATACAAGTCAACAGTAACAACAATGCACACTTACCTTTGCTGACCTTGTGAGGTCATTAAATCTCATCCTGTATTAGAGTGCGATCCTGGGGTTAGGGAGTTGCCACTCATGGTGGCAGTTGACTTATTCCGGCGAGCAGATCACACCGTCTTTAACCAGCAGAAGCTCCACTGAAGTTTGACATGGGTTACCATGTGAGAAGTGGACATCTATTTTCAAGGTTCATTGTATGTAGATAATTAGCTCAGGGAGAAGCACTTTTATTGTTTTAACATGGAGAAGGTCAGTGAAGTTTGTAAATTATTCTAAAATATGCAATTTTGCACTGAATTCTGTTCATTCACCCATTCAATGTTAAGTAAATTGCTGGTTTCTAGTCTCCCTTAGCCTGATATAGGGTATATTCGTGTTACTTACCCAAGAGAGGGCAATCACGTGGAGGCACGGAACACATTCTGGTAAGATGGAGAACAATGGCGAGGGATCTCATTTGGAGCTTCTGGTTACCTTAATATTGAGCAGATAAAGGCACACTCCAGGCCATAAGGGACATGAGATCCGCTTAAGGGATTGGTCGGTGAACCTGAACTCAAGGACAATATCTAAAGCTCAAAAATGCAACAAGGTTGAATACAAATGTTGTCAACATATCATTTGGGCGAAAAGGTAAATCTGCATCTCTGTGCTAGCTTGGAGCCTGAGAGCAGTGCGGATTGGGAACATCTCAAGGGGCCATTGCATGTGACTCTTGACCACCTCTTTGTTGGATTTCCTTTGCAGGCTATTGTGGCAGCTTTTAACAAGCACGCAGGGAAGACAATGGATGAAGCGAAGCTGGCCTTCCTCAAACTGCTGTACCGGTGGCCAACATTCGGATCGGCCTTCTTTGAAGTGAAGGTACAGGGCTGCCACAGAGTGATTTGTAGCCGTGGATTTCAATGTGTCTGTGCAGTAACAGTGCTACTGAGTCCATGAGTACATGATCTATATTCATCACTGATTCTTGGGACTTGACTTTATCCCAGAGCAGGTTTAGAACAGATGGGACGAGGGCGAAACGTGTTCGCTGGCCCAGGCACAGGCCTGGGGTATTTTAACTCCTGGGCTTCATTTAAATGTCACTGGCCCTGCCTGCCTAGAATGGGGGTGAGGGGTGCAGAGAATGGTGAAGGGACAGAGAGCTGTTGGCAGTGTGCAGTTTTGGTCTCCTTGTCTAAGAAAGGATATACTTGCCATAGAGGGAGTGCAGCGAAGGTTCACCAGACTGATTCCTGGGATGACAGAACTGTCGTATGAGGAGAGATTGGGTCGACTAGGTCTGTATTCACTAGAGTTTAGAAGAATGAGAGGGGATCTCATTGAAACGTATAAAGTTCTGACAGGGCTAGACAGACTGGATGCAGGGAGGATGTTTCCCCTGGCTGGGGGGTTTAGAACGAGGGGGTCACAGTCTCAGGATACGGGGTAGGACAATTAGGACTGAGAGGAGGAGAAATTTCTTCATTCAGAGGGTGGTGAACCTGTGGAATTCTCTACCACAGAAGGCTGTGGAAGCCCAGTCACTGAATATATTTAAGAAGGAGATAGATAGATTTCTAGACACAAAAGGCGTCAAAGGTTATAGGGAAAGAGCGGGAATATGGTATTGAGATAGAGGATCAGCCATGATCATATTGAATGGCAGAGCAGGCTCAAAGGGCCGAATGGCCTACTCCTGCTCCTATTTTTCTATGTTCTATGTTTCTATAAAGATTGCTTTATAGCTTAAAGAAGCAGCTGCTGACCTGCTCCAGCCTGGTGGGGAAGGCCCGCTCAGGACTCTGTTAAACTACCATCAGGGCTCCATCGATGTTATGGAACCCCAATCAGTGTTTATTTTCCCGCCTGAATCCCGCAGCATTGAAATCGGAGATCGGTGGGCAAGGAGGGGAAAATGGAGCCGCTGCCTTTTTACTGCTCGCCCAGCTGGGAGAGTTCAAATTCTCCCCTTAATGTATTCGGTCAGTTAGTGTCATTAATGGGGTCGATTTTCACCGCCTCCACCTGCCGTTAATGGGGTGGGAATGGCTTCAGAATGGGGTCGGGAGCCTTGCTGGAGGCCCGGCTGGATCTTGAGGCCTCGATCTGGTGCCCCGCAGGTTGTCTGCCAAATTTAAACGGTGCATCTTCACCACCGGAACGGGCAGCTGACCAGTGGCCTCTGCCGGTCAGTCGCCCAAAATTCAACATCAAACCCATATTGTCACTGGGTCTGCTGGGGGTCTCTGGGTGCGTTGGGGGTCTCTGGGTGCGTTGGGGGTCTCTGGGTGCGTTGGGGGTCTCTGGGTGCATTGGGGGTCTCTGGGTGCGTTGGGGGTCTCTGGGTGCGTTGGGGGTCTCTGGGTGCGTTGGGGGTCTCTGGGTGCGTTGGGGGTCTCTGGGTGCGTTGGGGGTCTCTGGGTCTGATAGCCAATCTCTGTGTAGTTGAATCTGTTGCATAGGCCCGGAATTTCCTGGAATTTTTTGGTATAAACTGTGGTGTAAGTGGTGTTGCACCGATGTTTTTTTCAGAGGAAATCGCATGTAACTGATGTACACGACTTATGTTGAAACATTTGCGCTGCTTCCAATCTGCCCATCAGTATCCTCTGCTGCTCATTTACATAGCCCCACCCCCTTGCAAAAGACTAGCTGACACGGGTTTACACGAGTAATGTGCTGGCGTAGATCTACGCCCCACAATTTAGGTGCAGCACAACCTGAAGTCACCTGATCTTAGCACAACTGCGATTGCTGGGATTTGGGAGTGAATGTCTTCACGATTTTGTCGATCTTTTATTACTGAGGCCTACACTATACTTGGTGCCGTCAGTGGCAGCGCATTCCTGAATTTTCCGGGCCTCTATCCTCCCTCCCCTCCGTCCCCCCGTTTCCCCCCCCACCCCCACTCCCTTCGCCGCATGTTCAGAAGGACTAAGCAGCTGGCATGAATAATCCCTGCTCTGCATAATAGTGGAGGAGGAGCAGCAGAGGCGAGAGGCTCTGAGAGTGAGGCAACATGGCAACAAATACTGACAGAGTGAAATCGCTCACACAGCAAGCCCTTGCCAGGAAATTCCTCAGCTGCCCCCACTTCTCCGGTGTTCCTTCACCGGACGTGCCGTGCAAACCCCATTTACGCCAGACTTCTGGCAAAGTAACGCCGGCAGACCGGGAGCAGCTCCAAGGAATTTCCCAGCCAATATCACTCAAAGGTGTAACTACATCTGGTAGGGATCCTTAAGGGATTCTGATTACGTGCCCAGCACGTGAGTGCAAAAGACAAGGCTGAAGCGTTTGCAACCATCTTCAGCCAGAAGTGCCGAGTGGATGATCCATATCGGCCTCCTCCTGAGGTCCCCACCATCACAGAAGCCAGTATTCAGCCAATTCGATTCACTCAACGTGATAAAGAAACGGCTGAGCACACTGGATACAGCAAAGGCTGTGGGCCCCGACAACATCCCGGCTGTCGTGCTGAAGACTTGTGCTCCAGAACTAGCTGCGCCTCTAGCCAAGCTGTTCTAATACAGCTACAATACTGGCATCTATCCGACAATGTGGAAAATTGCCCAGCTATATCCTGCCCACAAAAAGGAGGACAAATCCAATCCGGCCAATTACCACCCCATCAGTCTACTCTTAATCATCAGCAAAGTGATGGAGGGTGTCGTCGACAGTGCTATCAAGCGGCACTTAATCACCAATAATCTGCTCACTGATGCCCAGTTTGGGTTCCACCAGCACCACTCGGCTCCTGACCTCGTTACAGCCTTGGTTTAAACATGGACAAAGGAGCTGAATTCCAGAGGTGAGGTGAGAGTGACTGCCCTAGACATCAAGGCAGCATTTGACCGAGTCTGGCATCAAGGACCCCTAGTAAAACTGAAGTCAATGGGGATCAGGGGGAAAACTCCCCACTGGCTGGAGTCATACCCAGCACAAAGGAAGATGGTTGTGGTGGTTTGAGGTCAATCATCACAGCCCCAGGACATCGCTGCAGGAGTTCCTCAGGGCCGTGTCCTAGGCCCAACCATCTTCAGTTGCTTCATCAATGACCTACCCTCCAACATAAGGTCAGAAATGGGGGTGTTCGCTGATGACTGCATAGTATTCAGTGCCATTCACAACTCCTCAGATAATGAAGCAGTCCATGCCCGCATGCAACAAGACCTGGACAACGTTCAGGCTTGGGCTGATAAGTGGCAGGTAACATTTGCACCACACAAGTGCCAGGCAATGACTATTTCCAACAAGCGAGAGTCTAACCACCGCCCCTTGACATTCAATGTCATTATCATCGTCAAATCCCCCACCATCAACATCCTGGGGGTTACCATTGACCAGAAACTTAACTGGACCAGCCACATAAATACTGTGGCAACAAGAGCAGGTCAGAGGCTGGGTATTCTGCGGCGAGTGTCTCACCTCCTGACTCCTCATAGCCTTTCCACCATCTACAAGGCACAAGTAAGGAGTGCGATGGAATACTCTCCACTTGCCTGGATGAGTGCAGCTCCAACAACACTCAGGAAGCTCGACACCATCCAGGTCAAAGCAGTTCGCTTGATTGGCACCCCATCCACCACCTTAAGCATTCACTCCCTCCACCACCGGCGTACCGTGGCTGCAGTGTGTACCATCTACAAGATGCACTGCAGCAACTCGGCAAGGCTTCTTCAGCAGCACCCCCCAAACCCGCGACCTCTTCCACCTAGAAGGACAAGGGCAGCAGGTGTATGGGAACACTACCACCTCCAAGTTCCCCTCCAAGTCACACGCCATCCTGACTTGGAAATATATCGCCGTTCCTTCATCGTCGCTGGGTCAAAATCCTGGAACTCCCTCCCTAACAGCACTGTGGGAGTACCTTCACCAAACGGACTGCAGCGGTTGAAGAAGGCGGCCCACCACCACCTTCTCGAGGCAATTAGGGATGGGCAATAAATGCTGGCCTTGCCAGCGACGCCTGATGTAAAAAGACTACTGAGCACTTGGTTTGAGTATAAAACAAGGTTTTAATCACCTGTTTCAAAACCATGAGATTTCTAGTTACATCACTAGTTCCTGGTTACAGAAACATCCTGAGCAAGCTGGGCCCACACCCGAGTATTTATACTCCTTGGACGGCGCCACCAGCTGGCCGTCCAATGTTACTTCATGAGTCATGATAAGATTCATGACATCTTTCCCGCCTGAAAGTTTTGGAAGTCCGATGACTTCCTTCTAGTGGATTAGGCGGACCACGAATAGGTGCAGTCTTTTAGATTTTTGCTTGTGGCTGGAAGGCACGTTTCCTCGGACCGTGTCTTGGCCCCTGGGTCGCTTGGTCCATACTGGTAGATCGACGGGGCCCGTGTCGCCTTGATCGACCTGCGGGAGACTGGGGAGATCGTGACTCTGGGTGCGGGTCCCCACAGGCGCAGAGCTGGCGTCATCTTGGTTGGTAGCCGGGGATTGACCGGCGTCCTGGCTTCAGGTGGCCATCCCATGGGAAGCACTTGGCTCCCCGAGTTGATCCGGTGGAGTAGCCGGCAGATCCCTTGATGTCCCAGGTAGGGCGTCATCCTCAAAGGAGCGCAGAGCGTCGGTATCATTACCATGGGTTCCTCTACCAGTTGAGTCCGTGGGACTGGTTGGACAGGGAGCCAGATCTCGGAGTGAAACGGTGGACTCCCGGCCATCAGGGTACCGCACGTGCGCATAAGTGGGATTAACGTCCGTTAGTTCCACCTCGTTGACGTGGGGATCGTTTTTGGAAGATCGGACGAATCTTCGGAGCAGCACGGGGCCGGGAGCTGCCAACCATGACGGTAGGGACATCCCATGAGTGGAGCGATGCTGGAACCTGAAGAATCGCTCGTGAGGAGTGACATTGGTGGACGTAGAAAGAAGAGACCTGATGGAATGCAACACGTCAGGGAGCATAGTTTCCCACTGCTGGTCTGGTAGGCTGCGTGACCTCAGTGCAAGACAAACAGCGTTCCAAATGATAGCGTTGTGTCTCTCAACCTGTCCGTTACCGATGGGATGATACAGTGTCGTTTTGCTTGTGGCGATTCCCCATTGGGAAAGATAACTTTTGAGTTCGCTTGACATGAATGAGGCACCCCGATCAGAGTGGATGAAATTGGCCGTACCGCAAAGGGAAAAGACCCGATCGAGGCATTTGATCACTGTGGAAGTAAGCATATTGGGACAGGGGAAAGCAAAGGGAAAGCATGAATATTTGTCCACCATAGTAAGTAAGTAGGTGTTTTGCGTTGAGGAAGGCAATGACCCTTTAAAGTCAATGCTGAGTCGCTGCATAGCGTGTATGAGCGAGCCATCTGATGGACGGCAGAATTGCGGTTTTAATTTTGCACAGATTCTACAGGTGGAGCAAGTTTTTTTCATATCTTCCGTAGAAAATGGGAGATTTTTAGAACGCACAAAGTGCAACATACGGGTAATGCCAGGATGGCATAAGTCAGTATGAAGATCCGCAAGAGTCGAAGTTGACATAGAAGAGCAGAATGCACGCGTGAGGGTATCCGGGGCCACATTCTCTTTGCCGGGTCGATAATGTATGGTGTAGCCAAAGGTGGCGAATTCCATCCTCCAGAGTTATATTTTGTTATTCTTGGTCTTAGTGCATTTCCGGTTATCCAGCATAAAGGCCACGGAGCGCTGATCGGTTATAAGCATGAAATGGCGACGAGCGAGAAAATGACTCCATTTACGTATTGCTTTGATGATGGCCGTAGCCTCCTTCTCGACAGGAGGATAATGGAGCTCGCTACCCTGCAAGGTTCTGGACAGAAATGCAACAGGTTGACCACCTTGATTCAAGGTAGCAGAGATCGCCACATCCGATGCATCGCACTCAACCACGAAAGGAAGATTTTCATCAATGGAACAAAGCGTGGCTTTTTCCAGTTGTCGCTTGAGGAGGCTGAAAGTTGAAATAGCCGTTGCCTCCAACGGAAATGACTTTGCATGAAGCAGGGGCTGGATCTTGTCGGAGAAGTGGGGTATCCACTTCGCATAATAGGCGAACATGCCGAGTGCCCGATGAAGAGAGCCGAGATTCGTAGGGGGAGGGAGCTCCTGAAGTGGATGAAGTCACTCCGGATCCGGTTTGATGACACCGTTGCCCACCCAGTAGCCAAGGATGTTGACTGATGGTACTGATTTCACAGATTTGGACTCATTTAAGGTTAAGTTGTGACGACGGAGAACGTCAAAAAATTTCTGGAGGTTGGCATCATGCTCCTTCTGGTCATGACCAGCAATGGTGATATTATCCAGATATGGAAAAGTGTCTGTTAAGTTCTCCTGTTTGACTAGGCTATCCATTGCCTTTTGAAAGACGGCCACCACATTGGTGACCCCAAATGGAAGGCGACAAAACTGATAAAGCCGACCATTGGCCTCAAAGGCCGTAAACTTTTTGTCAGAGTCCTTTAACGGTACTTGATCGTATGCGCTCTTTAAATCAAAAGTTGAAAATACCTTGTAGTTGGCAAGGTTATTGACCATGCCATCGATGTGTGGTAGTGGGTAGGCATCCAGGTCGGTATACTGGTTAATAGTTTGCGAGTAATCGATGCAAAGACGTTTCTTGTGTTGCTTCGGAGGATTTTTAACAACGACGACTTGAGCCCGCCAGGAACATAAGAACATAAGAAATAGGAGCAGGAATAGGCCATACGGCCCCTCGGGCCTGCTCCGCCATTCAATAGGATCATGGCTGATCTGAATCTAGACTCACGTCCACTTCCCTGCCCTCTCCCCGTAACCCCTAATTCCCTTATCTGCTAGGAAAATGTCTCTCTCCATTTTAAATGTATTTAATGTTGCAGCTTCCACAGCTCTCTGGGGTAGCAAATTCCATAGATTCACCACCCTCTGAGTGAAGAAGCCTCTCCTCATCTCAGTTTTGCAAGGACAGCCCCTTATTCTAAGATTATGCCCCCTAGTTCTAGTCTCATCCATCAGTGGAAACATCCTCACCGCATCCACCCGATCAAGCCCCCTCACAATCTTATATGTTTCGATAAGATTGCCTCTCATTCTTCTGAACTCCAATGAGTAGAGTCCCAACCTACTCAACCTTTCCTCATACGTCAACCCCCTCATCTCTGGAATCAACCGAGTGAACCTTCTCTGAACCGCCTCGAGAGCAAGTATATCTTTTCTTAAATATGGAAACCAAAACTCCACGCAGTATTCCAGGTGTGGCCTCACCAATACCCTGTATAACTGCAGCAAGACTTCCCTGTTTTTATACTCCATCCCCCTTGTAATAAAAGCCAAGGTTCCATTGGCCTTCCTGATCACCTGCTGCACCTGCATACTAGCTTTTTGTGTTTCATGCACCAGGACCCCCAGATCCCTTTATAGTGTAGCACTTTGCAGTTTCTCTCCATTTAGATAATATCTTGCTCTTTGATTTTTTCTGCCAAAGTGCATAACCTCACACTTTCCAACATTATATTGCATCTGCCAAATCTCTGCCCACTCACTTAGCCTGTCTATGTCCTTTTGCAGGTTTTTTATGTCCTCCTCACTCACTGCTTTCCCTCCCATCTTTGTATCGTCGGCAAACTTGGATATGTTGCACTCGGTCCCTTCCTCCAAATCGTTAATGTAGATTGTAAAGAGTTGGGGTCCCAGCACTGACCCCTGCGGAACACCACTAGTTACTGATTGTCAGCCCGAGAATGAACCATTTATCCCAACTCTTTGTTTTCTGTTAGATAGCCAATCTTCCAATTTTTTTTTTACAATTTAAATCGCTTTATTGGCATGATAAGTTACATCTTATGTTGCCAAAGCATCAAAATACATTTATGGTTCAGCACATAAACGCAGTTCTATTCATACAGTGTATAAACAGGTATATCCCTGAGTGTATAAATATACATTCGCATTGTTTATATATATTTTTTTCTTAGCTTACTGGTTGTCCCTCTGTTCATGGCAAGCTGCAACATAGTGCGCCGCCAGCGTTACACAGCTTCTCTCCTCTCCCAGTAGGAATGGGAGTTTTTGGTTGTCATTCAGATTTCTGAAATCAGGGCATATTTGTGAGAATTTTTGGTAGAAATTCTCCCTGATGCCCTGATATTTTCCACAAGCTGTGAGGAAGTGCATCTCTGTCTCCACCACTCCCTGACTGCAGTGAGAGCATATCCTGTCCTCTCTTGGCAGCCTGGTCTGCCTGTGTCTGCCTTTTTCGATCGCTAGGCTATGTTCGCTAAGTCTGTACCTTGTCAAGGTTCTTCTCAGTTTGTTATCCTTTACCATGGTCAGGTAATCAGCTATGTTGTATTGTCTGTTTAGGGCCAAGTAGCAATTGAGTTTGCTTTGGGTTTTTGTTGTTTCTGCCCAATATGTCAGATATTTTTCCTTTTGCTTAGCGACGATTGTGTTGGGTCGAATTCTTTGTGTTACCCTGTCACTGTCCTGGGGCTGGTTATTGTTAGTATTGTTAGTAGTTACTTCACTGAGTCCCAGGACTAGTTGACTGAGGGTATTCTTCTTTATGGTCAGCTCTTGGCATTTCAGGGCGTCGTAGTGATAGCATTGGGGATTGCAATCTTCCACCCATGCCAGTATATTACCCCCAATCCCATGATTTTTTATCTTGATCAGTAATCTTTTGTGTGGAACCTTGTCAAATGCCTTTTGGAAGTCCAAAAACACTACATCTACTGGTTCCCCTTTATCCACCCTGTATGTTACATCCTCAAAGAATTCGAGCAAATTTGTCAAACATGACTTCCCCTTCGTAAAACCATGCTGACTCTGTCCTATTAAATTATGTTTATCCAAATGCTCTGTTAAGGTTTCCTTAATAATGGACTCCAACATTTTGTCAACCACAGATGTTAGGCTAACTGGTCTATAGTTTCCAGCTTTTTGTCTACTTCCCTTCTTAAATAAGGGTGTTACATTAGCAGTTTTCCAATCTGCCGGGACCTTTCCTGAGTCCAGGGAGATCTGGAAAATGATCACCAATACATCCACAATCCCTACCGCCACTTCTCTCAAGACCCTCGGATGTAGGCCATCAGGTCCAGGGCATTTATCCGCCTTTAGTCCCATTATCTTACCGAGTACCATCTCCTTAGTGATTTTAATCGTGTTTAGCTCCTCCCCCCCCCCCCCATTGCCCCGTTTGTCCAGTGTTGGGATATTTTTAGTGTCCTCTACTGTAAAGACTGATACAAAATATTTGTTCAGCGTCTTTGCCATCTCCATGTTCCCCACCACTAGTTTCCCGGTCCCATCCTCTAAGGGACCAACGTTCACTTTAGCCACCCTTTTTCTTTTTATATAGCTGTAGAAACTCTTGCTATCTGTTTTTATATTTTTTGCTAGTTTACTTTCATAATCTATCTTCCCTTTCTTAATTAATCTTTTAGTTATTGCTTGCTGGCTTTTAAATGCTTCCCAATCTTCTATCCTCCCACTAGATTTGGCTAATTTATATGCCCTTGTTTTCAGTCGAATACTATCCTTTATTACTTTACTAAGCCACGGATGGCTGTCATTTCTTTTACTCCCCTTTTTCCTCAGTGGAATATATTTATCTTGAAAGATGTGAAATATCTCCTTGAATGTAAACCACTGCTCTTGTACCGTCTTACACTTTAATCTGTTTTCCCAGTCCACTTTAGTCAATTCCACTCTCATACCTTCTTAGTCTCCTTTATTTAAGCTCAGTACGCTGGTTTGAGATCCAACTCTCTCACCCTCAAACTGAATTTGGAATTCAACCATATTATGGTCACTCATTCCAAGGGGATCCTTTACTAGGACATTTTTTATTAATCCTGTCTCATTACACAGGACCAGATCTAAGATTGCCTGCCCCCTGGTTGGTTCAGTTACATACTGCTCAAGGAACCTGTCCCTAATACACTCTATGAACTCTTCCTCAATGCTGCCATGCCCAATTTGATTAGTCCAGTCAATATGAAAGTTAAAATCCCCCATGATTATAGCTGTTCCCTTATTACAAGCCCCAACTATTTCCTGATTTATACTCCGACCAACAGAGTTGCAACTGTTCGGAGGCCTATAGACTATGCCCACTAGTGACTTTTTCCCCTTATTATTCCTTATCTCCACCCAAACTGTTTCACTATCCTGATCCTTTGACCCAATATCATTTCTGACTATTGCAGTGATTCCATCCTTGATTAACATAGCAACCCCACCTCCCTTTCCTTCCTGTCTGTCCTTCCTAATTGTCAAATACCCTTGTATGTTTAGTTCCCAGTCATGATTATCTTGCAGCCATGTTTCCGTAATGGCCACCAGATCATACCCATGTGTAGTTATTTGCACCGTCAACTCGTCTATTTTGTTACGAATGCTGCATGCATTCAGATAAAGAACTTTCAAATATGTTTTCTGACAATTTATTCCTGCTTTTACCCCTTTTACTACTTTACCTTTATCATTATACATTCTGTCCCTTCCTGACACGCTCTGGTTTTTAATTCCCCCACTGCTACCTGGCTCTATTGCCTTCTCCGCTGTCATTTTTATTTTTCGCTCTTTTAAAACATCCCCCCCACTAATTCGTTTAAAGCCCTCTCTACAGCCCTAGTTATTCGATTCGCCAGGATTCTAGTCCCAGCACTGGCCAAGTGAAGTCCGTCCCAACGGAACAGCTCTCTCCTGTCCCAGTACTGATGCCAGTGTCCCAGGAAGCAAAACCCATTTCTCCCACACCAGTCTTTGAGCCACGCATTTAACTCTCTAATTTTATTTACCCAAGCCAAATTTGCACGTGGCTCAGGTAGTAATCCAGCGATTATTACCCTTGTGGTTCTGCTTTTTAATTTGGCCCCGAGCTGCTCAAACTCCCTCAGCAGAAACTCCTGCCTTGTCCTATCTATGTCGTTGGTACCAACATGGACCACGACAACTGGATCCTCCCCCTCCCACTCCAAGTTTCTCTCCAGCCCAGAGGAGATGTCCTTAACCCTGGCACCGGGCAAGCAACACAGCCTTCGGGACTCTCGCTCTCGGCTGCAAAGAACTCTATCTATCCCCCTAACGATACTATCCCCTACCATTACAACATTTCTTTTAACTCCCCCCACTTGAATGGCCCCCCGCTCCACGGTGCTGTGGCCAGGTTGCTCATCCTCCCCGCAGTCCCTGTTCCCATCCTCACAGGGAGTAAGAGCCTCAAACCTGTTGGACAAGAGCAAGGGCTGTGGCTCCTCCAACACTACCTCCTGGATCCCCGTACCTGCCTCACTTCTAGTCACACCATCCTGACCCTGGCCACGGACTACATCTGAATTAATTAATCTAATTGGTGTGACTACCTCCTGATACACAGAGTCCAAGTAACTCTCCCCCTCCCTGATGTGTCTCAGTGTTTGAAGCTCGGACTCCAGCTCTTCAACACGGAGCCGGAATTCCTCGAGCAGCCAACACTTACTGCAAATGTGATCACCGTGAACATCAATGGTGTCCACCAGCTCCCACACATTGCAGCAGCAACACATCACCTGATCTCCCATTCTATGTAATTAATTAAAATTATTAATATTATTTTTCTAGATGATGAATATCGCACCTTAGAAACTATAAACCACAGAGTTTCAGCTTAAAAAAGAGAGAAATACTTACCAACCAATCACTTACCCGCTTTCTGGTGACGTCACACTTGGATTACTTTTTACCTCTCTCCTTCCCTCCGAGTTCGGAGACTGGTAGGCCTTACCTGGTCTCTGGGGCCTTTTATAGCCCCGCTCTGCCGCTCGAGTTTCCCGCCGACGCTGTGAGGCCTTACCTGGTCTCTGGGGCCTTTTCTAGCCCCACTCTGTCGCTCGAGATTCCCGCCAATGCTGTGAGGCCTTACCTGGTCTCTGGGGCCTTTTATAGCCCCGCTCTGCCGCTCAAGATTCCCGTCGACGCTGTGAGGCCTTACCTGGTCTCTGGGGCCTTTTATAGCCCCGCTCTGCCGCTCAAGATTCCCGCCGACGCTGTGAGAAGATGAACATTGCTCAATGATACCATCAGCTAGAAGGTGAGAGATTTCTGCCTCGATAAAGGATCAATCATCTTGGCTGAAACATCGTGATTTAGTGATTATGGGCTTACATCGGGGGGAAAGATTGGCAAACAAAGAGGGTTCGTCGAGCGAAGCCGCCGAAAGCGCACAAAATGGTACTTTGGAAATAGTAAGCTCCGGCTTTGACCCTCCAAACTCGAAAGTGAGTCTTGTGTTGTTTCTGGAAATCCTGTCCCAGGAGCACATCACTGCATAGGTTTTTGAGCACCCCGAGCTGGGTGGAGAAATAAGTGCGGCCATTGAGAATAAGGTCGACAAGACAAAAGCCGGAAGAGTTGGTGGTCAGTGTCGTCAGAGCCATTGCAATTTCCCTGTTCGAGGGGTCAATACTCAGTTTTAACTTACTGACAGCCCGCTCACTAATGAAGCTGTCAGAGCTGCATGAGTCGATTAATGCACTCAAAATGTGTCCATTTACCAAAACCTTCGTGGCTGCATGCGACAGACTTTGGGGAAAAACAGCTGTGATGGGAGGAGGGGCAGTTTTACCCTTGACAGCTGTAACCTTAGTAGTGGTTCTTGGGGGAGGAGCAGTTTTATAGATAGTAGCTGCAAAACTAACAGGCTCTCGACTGGTATACCTTAGAAAAGTGACCTTTCTTACTAACAGAGGCTCTTGACTGGCATACCTTAGAAAAGTGACCTTTCTTACTGCAATGATTGCAGGTTGCGTTACGCGCAGGACAAAATTTCCTATAGTGGAATGCACCTCCACAGAAGAAACACTTCCTTCCAGATTGCCAAGATGCTGCTAGGGCAGGGTCATCATCAGTGAAGGCTTCTAGGGTAGGGTTGTCATCCGCTAGGTTAGAGTCATCATCAATGAGGGCTTCCGTCCGAGACCTATCGAGGGAGTCATTAAAAGTGATAGCAGCAGCCCGTGCACGTGGTAAAAGATAGGTATCTGCATTCCTCTTTGCTAAGTCTAGGGAACATGCCTGGTCATAGGCAGCCTGTAACTCGAGGGTTTTATTCTCCCACAGACGCTGGCGTATGAAGGGAGACGTAATTCCATTAATAAAAGAATCACGAATTAGCTCCTTCTGGTACTGCTCAGCTGTGACAGCTTTAAGATTACAATCCTTGCTGAGCCTGCGAAACCTTTGAAGGAATTCGTCAAATGATTCCCCGGGTTGTTGTCGAGTTGTGGCCAGTAGATGCCGAGCAAAAATTTCATTTGGGGCCTTAACATATAGTCGCTGTAATACTAGGATAGCGGAGTCATAGTCTACACAGTCTTCGATATAGTCAAACACATGAGATACATAATTGGCAAGTATCTCTAATTTATCAGGAACATTCTCACCACACACCCTGAGGAAGTTGCTGAAGGTACGATACCAGTGTTTCCATACCTTAGCAGCTGTAGGTGAATTCGGCTCCAGTCAAGACGGGCGGGTCTGAGTAGTTTGTCCATGATGGATTGATTTCTACGTCGGAGTTCCTTTCTACAGTTGAAGTCGTAGCTGGCTGTTCCCGAAATCACTCAGAGCGTGGAGCCGATACACAGTTGATTAAATTGATGTAAAAAGACTACTGAGCATTTGGTTTGAGTATAAAACAAGGCTTTAATCAACTGTTTCAAAACCATGAGATTCTAGTTACATCACTAGTTCCTGGCTACAGAAACATCCTGAGCAAGCTGGGCCCACACCCGAGTATTTATACTCCTTGGACGGCGCCACCAGCTGGCCGCCCAGAGTTACTTCATGAGTCATGATAAGATTCATGACAACGGCCACATCCTATGAACAAATAATAAAAAAATAATAATTGGGCATTGGTGTCAGCTGTGGCTCAGTGGGTAGCACTCTCGCCTCTGAGTCAGCACGATGTGGGTTCAAATCCCACTCCAGAGACTTGAGCACAAAATCTAGGCTTGACACTCCAGTGCAGTGCTGTCTGAGGTGCCCTCTTTCAGATGAGGCATTAAACTGAGGCCCTGTCTGCCCTCGCAGGTGGGTATAAAAGATCCCACGGCACTATTTCAAAGAAGAGCAGGGGAGTTCTCCCCAGTGTCCTGGTCAATATTTATCCCTCAATCAACATCACTAAAACAGATCATCTGTTTTTTTATTACATTGCTGTTTGTGGGAGCTTGCTGTGTGCAAACTAACTGCCGCGTTTCCTACATTACAACTTCAAAAATCCTGACTGTAAAGTGCTTTGGGATGTCCTGAAGTTGTGAAAGGTGCTATAGAAATGCAAGTCTTTCTTGTTGAATAATTCAGACTTTAGCATGTTCAGACTGTAACATGTTAACAATAGTTTTTTAACAATTGTGTTGGATGCTACCTAAATTGGCACCATGAAAGAATTTGCATTTATGTCATGACCTCAGGACATCCCAAAGTGCTTTACAGCCAATGAGGTACTTTTTGAAGTTTCGTCACTGTTGTAATGTAGGAAATGCAGCTGCCAATTGCGCACAGCAAGCTCCCACAAACAGTGATGTGATAATGACCAGATAATCTGTTTTAGTGATGTTGATTGAAGGATAAATATTAGCCCCAGAGGACACCGGGCATAACTCCCCTGCTCTTCTTCGAAATAGTGCCGTGGGATCTTTTACGTCCACCTGAGGGAGCAGACGGGACCTCGGTTTAACATCTCATCCAAAAGACGGCACCTCCGACAGTGCAGCACTCCCTCAGTACTGCACTGGAGTGTCATTTCAGCCTAGATTTTTGTGCTCAAGTCCCTGGAGTGGGACTTGAACCCACAACCTTCTGACTCAGATGAGCAAATGAATCTTTGTTACAGGACACAGCAATGGAGCCATTGCCTTTTCAGATGTATGCAGAAATGAGAGATTAAACCAGAAGTAATTCCTCCCGTGAGCTTGGTGGTAAAACGTCAGGGATTTCAAGTGGACAACACTGAGTTCAAACCCAGGTTTAATGGAGTTACACTTCCTTCTCCTCATTATGAAAGCCTTGGTGGTTCTGCCCAGGCCACTAAATGATGTTGTTGTGAAGAATCAGACTGCTCTGCTTCACACGCCACGCATTCACGTCCACTAAACACCAATACAGACACATGCAATAAAGCACCAAATTAACTAACTCGCCCGCCAGGAAGGGAGCAGGTTCAGGTTAGACGCCCGCTTTACACTCTATTGATGTCTGGAGTGTAAAGCAGGCCTCGGCTCGGAGCCCCGCTCCAGTACTGACCCTGACCCCGACCCCGACCCCCTACCGACCCTGGCTCGAGTACCGACCGCAACCCCCAGCACCGGTACTGACACTGACCCTGACCCCCTATCGACCCTGGCCGACCATGACCCTGAACCCTGACCCGATCCTGACCCCCTACCGACCCTGGCTCGAGTACCGACCGCAACCCCCAGCACCGGTACTGACCCTGACCCCCTATCGACCCTGGCCGACCATGACCTGATCCTGACCCCCTACCGACTCTGGCTCGAGTAGCGACCCCGACCCCCAACCCCCACTCCAGTACTGACCCTGACCCAGACCCAGACCCCCGACTGACCCTGGCTCGAGTACCGACCCTGGCACCAGTACTGACCCTGAACCCGACTGGCTTCTCCATTGTAAATACTGCGCATGAGCGGAAATTTAAAGTGACCGTGCATTAAAAGAAACAGGCCACGCAGAACAAAGTGCAGATGATGGGGACCATTGGATGTTACTGTATTAAATGCCATGCAATCTACAGTGTAAAAGGCTGATGCTGATTTAAACCTTATTTATCTTTTGAAGATATTAATAAATCATTCTTTTTCCATTCTAGCAAACATCCGAGCCCAATTTTCCAGATATTGTGCGGATAGCCATCAACAAGCAAGGGGTGACGGTGATAAACCCACGAACTAAGGTAATCACTGAGCACCAGCTGGTTATAAACACTGGGATTCCGAGCCTCGGGACCTTGAACTGGGACAACAGGATACTCAGAAGGACAAATAAAGAACCTGCATTCATATAGCGCCCGTCACGGCCTCTGCATGTCCCAAAGCGCTTCACAGCCAGTGAAATACTTTCGAAGAATAGTCATGGTTGTTTTGTAGGAAACAGGGCAGCCAATTTGTTCATAGCAAGTTCCCAAAGTTAGAGGAAATATCCTCAAACAACTCCCAAACATGTCGCAGTTGGTAGCACACTCACCTCTGAGACAAGGTTGTGGGTTCAAGTCCCACTCCAGAGACATGAGCACGTAAATCTAGGCTGACAGTCCAGTGCAGTGCTGAGGGAGCGCTGCACTGTCGGAGGTGCCGTCTTTCAGATGAGATGTTAAACCAAGGCCCCGTCTGCTCTCTCGGGTGGACGTAAAAGATCCTGCGGCATTATTTCGAAGAAGAGCAGGGGTTTTCTCCCCGGTGTCCTGGCCAATATTTATCCCTCAACCAACATCACCAAAACACATTATCTGGTAATAATCACATTGCTGTTTGTGGGAGCTTGCTGTGTGCAAATTGGCTGCCATGTTTCCTACAATACAACAATGATAACACTTCAAAAGTTCTGTGATAGTGGATTGGCAGTTAGGATCAGATCAGCCATGATCTTATTGAATGGCGGAGCAGGCTCGAGGGGCCGATTGGCCTACTCCTGCTCCTATTTCTTATGTTCTTATGTTATGTACCTCATTGGCTGTAAAGTGCTTTGGGACGTCCGGTGGTCGTGAAAGGTGCTGTATAAATTCAAAACTTTCTTTCAGTGCCTCAGGGCCAGTGAGGTCTACCCTTCCTGAGTGCTGTCCAGTGAGCCATACTGCAAAGTGCAATTGTGCGGGGGCATGCAAGAGGGTAGGAGTGGGCTCAGAAATGGCCCTCAGATTGATCACAGGAGGGGAGGGGGCTGATGCGCTATTAATTACTCATAAAAGACGGAGAGTTAGGAGAGTAACTAAAAGGCTTTTATTAACAAAGAACAGAGCATGCCTCTCGTGGTTGACTGGTTTCCAAGAAGGCAGGGGGCTGCAGAGCAGTCACCTTTATACCTGGGCATGTGGGTGGAGCCAGGGGCGGAGCCAGCTGAGGCATGCATAGATACAACAGTGTGCAACAACAACAACAACGGTGAACAACAATAACAGTGGTTTACCACATTCACCCCTTGTTTAAAATTGAGTCCGGCGGGGTGAAGTGTACTAAAGGTTCGTGTAAGTGAGTCTATCAGGTGGCCTTGTATGCCGTCCTGATCGTTGTGGTGGCAGCGGTGATGGTGCAGCATCCAACGTTGAATCTGGTGTCTCATTGAGTGGTTGGGTGGTCAATGACGGGTCCTGGGGCTGCGGCATGCCGTCTACAGGGGTTGGGTTGTGGGTAGTGGTGGATGGCAATGGTAGTGTTTCAGGGGCACCCGAAGGTGCGAGGTCTCGTATGGAGACTGTGTCCTCCCGCCCGTCTGGGTACGCCACGTAAGCATACTGGGGGTTGGCGTGGAGGAGGCTCACCCTCTCGACCAGGGGGTCCGTTTTATGGGACCTCACGTGCTTCTGCAGTAGGACGGGTCCTGGAGACGTCAGCCATGTCGGTAGCGAGGTCCCCGATGTGGACTTCCTGGGGAAAGTGAACATTTTTTCATGGGGGGTGGCATTGGTGGCCGTACAAAGCAGTGACCGAATGGAGTGGAGCGCCGCAGGGAGGACCTCCTGCCAGCGAGAGGTCGGAAGGCCCTTAGATTTTAAGTTTAAGAGGACGGCCTTCCAAACCGTCGCGTTCTCTCTTTCCACCTGGCCGTTCCCCCGGGGGTTGTAGCTGGTGGTTCTGCTTGTAGCAATACCTCTCGTGAGCAGATACTGACGGAGTTCGTCGCTCATAAAGGATGAGCCCCGGTCGCTGTGGATATAGCTAGGGAAGCCGAACAAGGCGAAAAGGTCATTCAGACATTTAATGACCGTGGTACTGGTCATGTCTGGGCAAGGGATGGGAAACGGGAGTACTCATCAATTATGTTGAGGAAGTACACGTTGCGGTCAGAGGAGGGGAGGGGCCCTTTAAAATCGACGCTCAGGCGCTCGAAGGGGTGAGTGGCCTTGATCAGGCTTGCTCTGTCTGGCCTATAAAAATGCGGTTTGCACTCGGCACAGATTTGGCAGTTCCTGGTCATGGTCCTGACCTCCTCGATGGCGTAGGGCAGGTTACGGGATTTGATGAAATGGAAGAACCTGGTGACCCCCGGGTGGCAGAGGTCATTGTGGAGGGTCTGCAGTCTATCAACCTGCGCGTTGGCGCATGTACCACGTGATAGGGCATCTGGGGGCTCATTGAGTTTCCCGGGCCGGTACAAGATATCCTAATTGTAGGTGGAGAGTTCAATTCTCCACCTCAAGATCTTGTCGTTCTTGATTTTGCCCCTCTGCTTATTGTTAAACATAAAAGCTACTGAACGCTGGTCAGTGAGCAGGGTAAATCGTTTTCCGGCCAGGTAATGCCTCCAATGTCGCACCGCTTCCACAATGGCCTGGGCCTCCTTTTCGACAGAGGAGTGTCGAATCTCGGGGCCCTGGAGGGTCCTTGAGAAAAAGGCCACGGGTCTCCCCGCCTGGTTAAGGGTTGCAGCTAGGGCGAAGTCGGATGCGTCGCTCTCCACTTGAAAAGGGATGGACTCATCCACTGCGTGCATTGTGGCCTTCGCAATATCTCTTTTTATGAGAGTGAAGGCTGCACATGCCTCTGCTGTCAGGGGGAAGGAGGTGGACTTGATGAGGGGTCTGGCTTTGTCCGCATAGTTGGGCACCCACTGAGCATAGTAAGAGAAAAACCCTAGGCATCTCTTCAGTGCTTTTTGGCAGTGGGGGAGGGGGAGCTCCATAAGGGGGCGCATTCTGTCGGGGTCGGGGCCGATGACTCCGTTCTCCACTACGCAGCCAAGAATGGCGAGCCGCGTGGTGCGAAACATACATTTGTCCTTGTTGTATGTTAGATTCAGCCGCTGGGCCGTACGGAGGAATTTCTCTAGGTTAACGTCATGGTCCTGCTGGTCGTGGCCGCAGATGGTGACGTTGTCTAGATAGGGGAAGGTGGCCTGCAGCGCGTTCTGGTCAACCATTCGGTCCATCTCCCTTTGGAAGACCGAAACCCCATTGGTGACGCCGAAGGGGACTCGGAGGAAGTGGTAGAGATGACCATCAGCTTCAAAAGCTGTGTACTGGCGGTCCTCAGCCCTGATGGGGAGCTGGTGGTATGCCGACTTCAGATCAATCGTCGAGAACACCCGGTATTGTGCTATCTGATTGACCATGTCAGATATGCGGGGGAGTGGGTATGCATCTAACTGGGTGTAGTGATTGATCGTCTGGCTGTAGTCAATAACTAGGCGCTGTTTTTCGCCAGTCTTCACTACCACCACTTGTGCTCGCCATGGGCTAGTGCTACCCTCAATAATCCCTTCCTTCAGGAGTCTTGCTACTTCGGATTTAATGAAGCTCCTATCCCCGGCACTGTACCACCTGCTTTTGGTAGCGATGGGCTTACAGGCGCGGGTGAGGTTAGCGAACAAGGGGGGGGGGACTTTAAGCTTGGAGAGGCTGCAAATGGTGCGTGGCGGGCGATTTAAAAGCTGCTGGCTGCAGACTGTGAGTGGGGGGAGGGGTCCGCCGTACACTAATGTGACACTTTTAAGGTGGCACTGAAAATCCAACCCCAGTAGAACGGCAGCGCAGAGATGGGGCAAGACAAGAAGTTTAAAATTTTTGTATTCTGTGCCCCTTACTGAAAGGGTCATTACACAGTAGCCACCGACGTCTGCTGAATGGGATTTGGAAGCCATAGAGATCCGATGGCGCGTTGGCAGGACCGGGAGAGAGTAACTGCGCACCGTGTCGGCGTGGATAAAGCTCTCCGTGCTCCCGCTGTTGAAAAGGCAGGTAGTTGCGCGGCCATTTACCGTAATGTCCATCATGGACCTGGACAGTTGGTGAGGGAGAGATTGGTCCAGCGTCACGGAGGCCAGCGTATGGTCGAGCGAGTCGCTGTGGTCGTCAGACGAGGCGGTGGTTGAGTCCGGGTCACCCGCGATTGGAGTTGGAGGCGTCCAAGATGGCGGACAAAATGGCTGCGCCCATGATCCCGATCCCCACGCGGCTGGAGGTGTCCAAGATGGCAGACAAGATGGCTGCCCCCACGGTTCACACGCGGCGCTGCTGGCGTTAGCGGTTTTACCTTTGCAGGCGCTGACGTAGTGTCCTTTCTTCCCGCAGCCAGAGCAGGTAGCGTTTTTCGCCGGGCAGCGTGCTCTGGGGTGTTTTGCCTGGCCACAAAAGTAACATTTCGGGCCCTTGGACATCGCTGCAGCAGTTGGTGCCGGGGATGGCGGTCCCATGACCCAAGGTTGCAGCGTCCACGGTGCGGAGCGGTTAAGGGAAAATGCGTCCATATTCCGGTGGGCCGCGTCTAGCGAGAGCGCGAGGGACACTGCCTTCTTCAGGTCGATTTCGCCCTTCTCCAGCAGTCTCTGCCGGGAGTAGTCGGACTTGAGGCCCGCAACGAAAGCATCTCGGATAAGTCCCTCCGTGTGTGTCGCGGCCGATACCTCTTTACAATCGCAGGCTCGGCCGAGTATCTGTAGTGCCCGTAGGAATGCCTCCACCAATTCCCCGGACTGCTGTTTGCGGGATCTCAGGAGGTGTCTGGCATAAACCGCATTTACCGGGCGTGTGTATTGTCCTTTTAGCAGATCGATAGCCGCCGCGTAGGTAGTCGCGTCCTGGATGAGCGTGTAGACTTGGTGGCCCACCTTGGAGGCCAGGATTTTTAGTTTGTTTCCATCTAGTGTCACGGCTGCGGCTTCCAGGTAAGCTTCGAAGCAACGCAGCCATTGTGCGAACTTGGTAGACGAACCCGCCTCTTGAGGGTCTAGGTCCAGGCATGTTGGTCTGAGGGCATGCAGCAGCGCCTGCTGCTCAGCGTTTGGTGCCGTCATTTGCTGCAGCGCCTGCTGCTCAGCGTTTGGTGCCGTCATTTGCTGCAGCGCCTGCTGCTCAGCATTTGGTGCCGACATTTTGTTTTTGTTAATAAAATTGATGCGCTATTAATTACTCATAAAAGACGGAGAGTTAGGAGAGTAACTAAAAGGCTTTTATTAACAAAGAACAGAGCATGCCTCTCGTGGTTGACTGGTTTCCAAGAAGGCAGGGGGCTGCAGAGCAGTCACCTTTATACCTGGGCATGTGGGTGGAGCCAGGGGCGGAGCCAGCTGAGGCATGCATAGATACAACAGTGTGCAACAACAACAACAACGGTGAACAACAATAACAGTGGTTTACCACAGGGGCAAATAGAAAAACAATTAGGGGGAGTTGCAGGAGGGCCTGAGTGTGCAACAGTGCCCCGTATTCAGTGTATGACAGTGTCCCGTGTTCAGTGCGCGACAGTGTCCCGTGTTCAGTGCGCGACAGTGTCCCGTGTTCAGTGCGTGACAGTGGCCCGTGTTCAGTGTGTGAGTGTCCCGTGTTCAGTGTGCGACAGTGCCCCGTGTTCAGTGTGTGTGATAGTGCCCCGTGTTCAGTGTGTGACAGTGCCCGTGTTCAGTGTGTGTGACAATGCCCCGTATTCAGTGTGTGACAGTGCCCCGTGTTCTGTGTGTGACAGTACCCCGTGTTCTGTGTGTGACAGTGCCCCGTGTTCTGTGTGTGACAGTGCCCCATGTTCTGTGTGTGACTGTGCCCCGTGTTCAGTGTGTGAGAGTGCCATGTGTTCAGTGTGTGTTACAGTGCCACGTGTTCAGTGTGTGACAGTGCCCCGTGTTCAGTGTGTTACAGTGCCCCGTGTTCAGTGTGTGACATTGCCCAGGGTTCAGTGTGCGTGACAGTGCCCGGTGTTCAGTGTGTGACAGTGCCCCGTGTTCAGTGTGTGTTACAGTGCTCCGTGTTCAGTGTGTGACAGAGCCCCGTGTTCAGCGTGCGACAGTGCCCTGTGTTCAGTGTGTGTGACAGTGCCCCATGTTCAGTGCGCGACAGTGCCCCGTGTTCAGTGTGTGTTACAGTGCCCCGTGTTCAGTGTGTGTGACAGTGCCCCGTGTTCAGTGTGTGACAGTGCCCCGTGTTCAGTGCGTGACAGTGCCCCGTGTTCAGTGTGTGACAGTGGCCCGTGTTCAGTGTGTGACAGTGCCCCGTGTTCAGTGTGTGCGACAGTGCCCCTTGTTTAGTGTGTGCGACAGTGCCCCTTGTTCAGTGTGTGTGACAGTGCCCCGTGTTCAGTGTGTGACAGTGCTCCGTGTTCAGTGTGTGACAGTGCCCCGTGTTCAGTGTGTGACAGTTCCCCTTGTTCAGTGCGCGACAGTGCCCCGTGTTCAGTGTGTGTGACAGTGCCCCGTGTTCAGTGTGTGACAGTGCCCCGTGTTCAGTGTGTGACAGTGGCCCGTGTTCAGTGTGTGACAGTGCCCCGTGTTCAGTGTGTGACAGTGCCCCGTGTTCAGTGTGTGCGACAGTGCCCCTTGTTCAGTGTGTGTGACAGTGCCCCGTGTTCAGTGTGTGAGAGTGCCCCGTGTTCAGTGTGTGAGTGCCCAGTGTTCAGTGTGTGCGACAGAGCCCCGTGTTCAGTGTGTGCGACAGTGCCCCTTGTTCAGTGTGTGTGACAGTGCCCCTTGTTCAGTGTGTGTGACAGTGCCCCTTGTTCAGTGTGTGTGACAGTGCCCCGTGTTCAGTGTGTGTGACAGTGCCCCGTGTTCAGTGTTTGTGACAGTGCCCCGTGTTCAGTGTGTGTGACAGTGGCCCCGTGTTCAGTGTGTGAGTGCCCCATGTTCAGTGTGTGTGAGACAGTGCCCCGTGTTCAGTGTGTGTGACAGTGCCCCATGTTCATTGTGTGTGACAGTGGCCCCGTGTTCAGTGTGTGAGTGCCCCGTGTTCAGTGTGTGCGACAAAGCCCCGTGTTCAGTGTGTGCGACAGTGCCCCTTGTTCAATGTGTGTGACAGTGCCCCTTGTTCAGTGTGTGTGACAGTGCCCCGTGTTCAGTGTGTGTGACAGTGCCCCGTGTTCAGTGTGTGTGACAGTGCCCCCTGTTCAGTGTGTGTTACACTGCCCCGTGTTCAGTGTGTGAAAGTGCCCCGTGTTCAGTGTGTGACAGTGCCCCGTTTTCAGTATGTGTCAGTGCCCCGTGTTCACTGTGTGTGACAGTGCCCCCGTGTTCAGTGTGTGTGAGAGTGCCCCGTGTGTAGTGTGTGTGAGAGTGCCCCGTGTTAAGTGTGTGACAGTGCCCCGTTTTCAGTGTGTGACAGTGCCCGGTGTTCAGTGCGTGTGACAGTGCCCTCGTGTTCAGTGTGTGTGAGAGTGCCCCCTGTTCAGTATGTGACAGTGCCCCGTGTTCAGTGTGTGTTACAGTGCCCCGTGTTCAGTGTGTGTGACAGTGCCCCGTGTTCAGTGTGTGACTGTGCCCCGTGTTCAGTGTGTGACTGTGCCCCGTGTTCAGTGTGTGTTACAGTGCCCCGTGTTCAGTGTGTGACAGTGCCCTATGTTCATTGTGTGACAGTGCCCTGTGTTCAGTGTGTGTGACAGTGCCCTGTGTTCAGTGTGTGACAGTGACCCGTGTTCAGTGTGTGACACTGCCCCGTATCCAGTGTGCGACAGTGCCCCATGTTCAGTGTGTGACAGTGCCCCGTGTTCAGTGTGTGTGACAGTGCCCCGTGTTCAGTGTGCGATAGTGCCCCATGTTCAGTGTGTGACAGTGCCCCGTGTTCAGTGTGTGACAGTGCCCCGTGTTCAGTGTGTGACCGTGCCCTGTGTTCAGTGCACGACAGTGCCCCATGTTCAGTGCGTGACTGTGCCCGGTGTGCAGTGTGTGTCAGTGCCCCGTGTTCAGTGTGTGTGACAGTGCCCCGTGTTCAGTGTGTCTGACAGTGCCCCATGTTCAGTGTGTGTTACAGTGCCCCGTGTTCAGTGTGTGACTGTGCCCCGTGTTCAGTGTGTGACTGTGCCCCGTGTTCAGTGTGTGTTACAGTGCCCCGTGTTCAGTGTGTGACAGTGCCCCATGTTCATTGTGTGACAGTGCCCTGTGTTCAGTGTGTGTGACAGTGCCCTGTGTTCAGTGTGTGACAGTGACCCGTGTTCAGTGTGTGACACTGCCCCGTATTCAGTGTGCGACAGTGTCCCGTGTTCAGTGTGTGTGACAGTGCCCCGTGTTCACCGTTTGTGACAGTGCCCTGCGTTCAGTGTGTGACAGTGCCCCGTCTCCAGTATGTGACAGTGCCCCGTGTTCAGTGTGTGTGACAGTGCCCCATCTTCTGTGTGTGTGACAGTGCCCCGTGTTCAGTGTGTGACAGTGCCCCGTGTTCAGTGTGTGTGACAGTGCCCCGTGTTCAGTGTGCGATAGTGCCCCATGTTCAGTGTGTGACAGTGCCCCGTGTTCAGTGTGTGACAGTGCCCCGTGTTCAGTGTGCGACCGTGCCCTGTGTTCAGTGCGCGACAGTGCCCCATGTTCAGTGCATGACAGTGCCCGGTGTGCAGTGTGTGTCAGTGCCCCGTGTTCAGTGTGTGTGACAGTGCCCCGTGTTCAGTGTGTGTGACAGTGCCCCGTGTTCAGTGTGTGACAGTGCCCCGTGTTCAGTGTGTGACAGTGCCCTGTGTTCAGTGTGTGTGACAGTGCCCGCGTTCAGTGTGTGACAGTGCCCCATGTTCAGTGTGTGACAGTGCCCCATGCTCATTGTGTGTGACAGTGCCCCCTGTTCAGCGTGTTACAGTGCCCCGTATTCAGTGTTTGTGACAGTGCCCTGCGTTCAGTGTGTGACTGTGCCCCGTGTTCAGTGTGTGACAGTGCCGCGTGTTCAGTGTGTGACAGTGCCCCGTGTTCAGTGTGTGCGACAGTGCCCCTTGTTCAGTGTGTGTGACAGTGCCCCTTGTTCAGTGTGTGTGACAGTGCCCCTTGTTCAGTGTGTGTGACAGTGCCCCGTGTTCAGTGTGTGACAGTGCCCCGTGTTCAGTGTGTGTGACAGTGCCCCGTGTTCAGTGTGCGATAGTGCCCCATGTTCAGTGTGTGACAGTGCCCCGTGTTCAGTGTGTGACAGTGCCCCGTGTTCAGTGTGCGACCGTGCCCTGTGTTCAGTGCGCGACAGTGCCCCATGTTCAGTGCGTGACAGTGCCCGGTGTGCAGTGTGTGTCAGTGCCCCGTGTTCAGTGTGTGTGACAGTGCCCCGTGTTCAGTGTGTGTGACAGTGCCCCGTGTTCAGTGTGTGACAGTGCCCCGTGTTCAGTGTGTGACAGTGCCCTGTGTTCAGTGTGTGTGACAGTGCCCGCGTTCAGTGTGTGACAGTGCCCCATGTTCAGTGTGTGACAGTGCCCCATGCTCATTGTGTGTGACAGTGCCCCCTGTTCAGCGTGTTACAGTGCCCCGTATTCAGTGTTTGTGACAGTGCCCTGCGTTCAGTGTGTGACTGTGCCCCGTGTTCAGTGTGTGACAGTGCCGCGTGTTCAGTGTGTGACAGTGCCCCGTGTTCAGTGTGTGCGACAGTGCCCCTTGTTCAGTGTGTGTGACAGTGCCCCTTGTTCAGTGTGTGTGACAGTGCCCCTTGTTCAGTGTGTGTGACAGTGCCCCGTGTTCAGTGTGTGTGACAGTGCCCCGTGTTCAGTGTTTGTGACAGTGCCCCGTGTTCAGTGTGTGTGACAGTGGCCCCGTGTTCAGTGTGTGTGACAGTGCCCCGTGTTCAGTGTTTGTGACAGTGCCCCGTGTTCAGTGTGTGTGACAGTGCCCCGTGTTCAGTGTGTGCGACAGAGCCCCGTGTTCAGTGTGTGCGACAGTGCCCCTTGTTCAATGTGTGCGACAGTGCCCCTTGTTCAGTGTGTGTGACAGTGCCCCGTGTTCAGTGTGTGTGACAGTGCCCCGTGTTCAGTGTGTGTGACAGTGCCCCATGTTCAGTGTGTGTGACAGTGCCCCGTGTTCAGTGTGTGTGACAGTGGCCCCGTGTTCAGTGTGTGAGTGCCCCGTGTTCAGTGTGTGTGACAGTGCCCCGTGTTGAGTGTGTGTGACAGTGCCCCGTGTTCAGTGTGTGACAGTGCCCCGTGTGTAAGGGGGGGCTTCTTTTAACTGGTTTAAGGTAATTCACCTGGTCAGGCAGCCTGCTGCTACACTGTAAACCAATTTCCAATAAACCAATTTTCAAACAGCGGTTTCGAATCGCTACCCCACCTTCCAGTTCTGACTGCAGGACTTATAATTAATGATATTAAAAACGGACACGTGGTTTGGATGAGAGAAAAAATCAAGTTTTATTAACTAAAAGAAACTATAATCAAATATCTAACTATACCACATGAACACAGTAATTACAGTAAAATTGCTTAAATGGGGGAATGCAGATGGTAAAAACGAGGGGTAAGTGACTACAATGCTGATTAAACAATCTTAGCAATATCCCCTTAATTACCATCCCCCTAACCCTTACTAGGTTGCTTTGCTGAGGAGTCAGAAACTCTGCTCACATGTGGTCCAGCGAAGTGAGAGAGAGAGAGAGAGAGAGAGGCTCACCTGTGGTCCCAGGAAGTAAAGAGAGATAGCTTCTAAGGAGCTATCATATATACCTGGTGAGGCCCCCCCCCCTTCCCTGCTGTTTGCCTGTCTGGAAAATTCGCGCCCAAAAAGTTCCACTTCACAAGAGAAAAGCTGTGATTGGCTGACTCAAAGTGGTTGGACTGGGTTAGTGTGTCTGCACTGTGGGGCCGAAATGTTCCCGCCCACATCCGGAGCCCACCTGGGCTAAAACAAAAGGTAAATTCAACTGCTCTATTGTCCAGAATAATAGGTGATTTAAACCCATTCAGTTCTTCAATGGTTGCAGACCAAAAGTCTATTCCAGGGTTTTAGTCTCTCATTGTCTGTGAATGAGCTCTGAATGGCTGTGCAAACATAGCAGTTACAAATCGATTGTCCTGCGGTCAATTCTCAAGTGGGCAATTGCTTAAGTCAATAAATAACTTCAAGTGCTGAGAGGGAAACTCCCTTTGATTGGCAGGTCTGACTCACAGCCACTGTATCCTCCCACTTGTACACACAGGCAACTCGAGCTGCTTGCTGCTCATTTTGCCATGCTTTCTGTGGCCATTTAAAAAACTTTTGTGATTGCCCAAACTCCAGGGAACGACTTTATTAAGATGTACTGTCTCAAGGTGTGTGAATATTTTCCACAAAATTCCTCTACTCCCATGTTGTCCACGTTCTTTCCATCTCAGAACAGTCTTTTTTTGCGGTTCTAGCAACATTTTAAAACCCTGCAGACCAGTCACATCACCCAATTCTTCGTCCACGATGTGGACCAATATTTTCAATCTTCAGGGAAATAGGGGAAATTTAGCAACCCCTACACGTGTTCAGTGTGTGACAGTGCCCCGTGTTCAGTGTGTGTGACAGTGCCCCGTGTTCAGTGTGTGTGACAGTGCCCCCTGTTCAGTGTGTGTTACACTGCCCCGTGTTCAGTGTGTGACAGTGCCCCGTTTTCAGTATGTGACAGTGCCCCGTGTTCACTGTGTGTGACAGTGCCCCCGTGTTCAGTGTTTGTGACAGTGCCCCGTGTTCAGTGTGTGTGACAGTGGCCCCGTGTTCAGTGTGTGTGACAGTGCCCCGTGTTCAGTGTTTGTGACAGTGCCCCGTGTTCAGTGTGTGTGACAGTGCCCCGTGTTCAGTGTGTGCGACAGAGCCCCGTGTTCAGTGTGTGCGACAGTGCCCCTTGTTCAATGTGTGCGACAGTGCCCCTTGTTCAGTGTGTGTGACAGTGCCCCGTGTTCAGTGTGTGTGACAGTGCCCCGTGTTCAGTGTGTGTGACAGTGCCCCATGTTCAGTGTGTGTGACAGTGCCCCGTGTTCAGTGTGTGTGACAGTGGCCCCGTGTTCAGTGTGTGAGTGCCCCGTGTTCAGTGTGTGTGACAGTGCCCCGTGTTGAGTGTGTGTGACAGTGCCCCGTGTTCAGTGTGTGACAGTGCCCCGTGTGTAAGGGGGGGCTTCTTTTAACTGGTTTAAGGTAATTCACCTGGTCAGGCAGCCTGCTGCTACACTGTAAACCAATTTCCAATAAACCAATTTTCAAACAGCGGTTTCGAATCGCTACCCCACCTTCCAGTTCTGACTGCAGGACTTATAATTAATGATATTAAAAACGGACACGTGGTTTGGATGAGAGAAAAAATCAAGTTTTATTAACTAAAAGAAACTATAATCAAATATCTAACTATACCACATGAACACAGTAATTACAGTAAAATTGCTTAAATGGGGGAATGCAGATGGTAAAAACGAGGGGTAAGTGACTACAATGCTGATTAAACAATCTTAGCAATATCCCCTTAATTACCATCCCCCTAACCCTTACTAGGTTGCTTTGCTGAGGAGTCAGAAACTCTGCTCACATGTGGTCCAGCGAAGTGAGAGAGAGAGAGAGAGAGAGAGGCTCACCTGTGGTCCCAGGAAGTAAAGAGAGATAGCTTCTAAGGAGCTATCATATATACCTGGTGAGGCCCCCCCCCTTCCCTGCTGTTTGCCTGTCTGGAAAATTCGCGCCCAAAAAGTTCCACTTCACAAGAGAAAAGCTGTGATTGGCTGACTCAAAGTGGTTGGACTGGGTTAGTGTGTCTGCACTGTGGGGCCGAAATGTTCCCGCCCACATCCGGAGCCCACCTGGGCTAAAACAAAAGGTAAATTCAACTGCTCTATTGTCCAGAATAATAGGTGATTTAAACCCATTCAGTTCTTCAATGGTTGCAGACCAAAAGTCTATTCCAGGGTTTTAGTCTCTCATTGTCTGTGAATGAGCTCTGAATGGCTGTGCAAACATAGCAGTTACAAATCGATTGTCCTGCGGTCAATTCTCAAGTGGGCAATTGCTTAAGTCAATAAATAACTTCAAGTGCTGAGAGGGAAACTCCCTTTGATTGGCAGGTCTGACTCACAGCCACTGTATCCTCCCACTTGTACACACAGGCAACTCGAGCTGCTTGCTGCTCATTTTGCCATGCTTTCTGTGGCCATTTAAAAAACTTTTGTGATTGCCCAAACTCCAGGGAACGACTTTATTAAGATGTACTGTCTCAAGGTGTGTGAATATTTTCCACAAAATTCCTCTACTCCCATGTTGTCCACGTTCTTTCCATCTCAGAACAGTCTTTTTTTGCGGTTCTAGCAACATTTTAAAACCCTGCAGACCAGTCACATCACCCAATTCTTCGTCCACGATGTGGACCAATATTTTCAATCTTCAGGGAAATAGGGGAAATTTAGCAACCCCTACACGTGTTCAGTGTGTGACAGTGCCCCGTGTTCAGTGTGTGTGACAGTGCCCCGTGTTCAGTGTGTGTGACAGTGCCCCCTGTTCAGTGTGTGTTACACTGCCCCGTGTTCAGTGTGTGACAGTGCCCCGTTTTCAGTATGTGACAGTGCCCCGTGTTCACTGTGTGTGACAGTGCCCCCGTGTTCAGTGTGTGTGAGAGTGCCCCGTGTGCAGTGTGTGTGAGAGTGCCCCGTGTTCAGTGTGTGACAGTGCCCCATTTTCAGTGTGTGACAGTGCCCGGTGTTCAGTGCGTGTGACAGTGCCCTCGTGTTCAGTGTGTGTGAGAGTGCCCCCTGTTCAGTATGTGACAGTGCCCCGTGTTCAGTGTGTGTTACAGTGCCCCGTGTTCAGTGTGTGTGACAGTGCCCCGTGTTCAGTGTGTGACTGTGCCCCGTGTTCAGTGTGTGACTGTGCCCCGTGTTCAGTGTGTGTTACAGTGCCCCATGTTCAGTGTGTGACAGTGCCCCATGTTCATTGTGTGACAGTGCCCTGTGTTCAGTGTGTGTGACAGTGCCCTGTGTTCAGTGTGTGACAGTGACCCGTGTTCAGTGTGTGACACTGCCCCGTATTCAGTGTGTGTTACAGTGTCCCGTGTTCAGTGTGTGATAATGCCCTGTGTTCAGTGTGCGACAGTGCCCCATGTTCAGTGTGTGACAGTGCCCCGTGTTCAGTGTGTGTGACAGTGCCCCATGTTCAGTGTGCGATAGTGCCCCATGTTCAGTGTGTGACAGTGCCCCGTGTTCAGTGTGCGACCGTGCCCCGTGTTCAGTGTGCGACCGTGCCCTGTGTTCAGTGCACGACAGTGCCCCATGTTCAGTGCGTGACAGTGCCCCGTGTGCAGTGTGTGTCAGTGCCCCGTGTTCAGTGTGTGTGACAGTGCCCCGTGTTCAGTGTGTCTGACAGTGCCCCGTGTTCAGTGTGTGTTACAGTGCCCCGTGTTCAGTGTGTGTGACAGTGCCCCGTGTTCAGTGTGTGACTGTGCCCCGTGTTCAGTGTGTGACTGTGCCCCATGTTCAGTGTGTGTTACAGTGCCCCGTGTTCAGTGTGTGACAGTGCCCCATGTTCATTGTGTGACAGTGCCCTGTGTTCAGTGTGTGTGACAGTGCCCTGTGTTCAGTGTGTGACAGTGACCCGTGTTCAGTGTGTGACACTGCCCCGTATTCAGTGTGTGTTACAGTGTCCCGTGTTCAGTGTGTGACAGTGCCCTGTGTTCAGTGTGCGACAGTGTCCCGTGTTCAGTGTGTGTGACAGTGCCCCGTGTTCACCGTTTGTGACAGTGCCCTGCGTTCAGTGTGTGACAGTGCCCCGTCTCCAGTATGTGACAGTGCCCCGTGTTCAGTGTGTGTGACAGTGCCCCATCTTCTGTGTGTGTGACAGTGCCCCGTGTTCAGTGTGTGACAGTGCCCCATGTTCAGTGTGTGACAGTGCCCCGTGTTCAGTGTGTGTGACAGTGCCCCGTGTTCAGTGTGCGATAGTGCCCCATGTTCAGTGTGTGACAGTGCCCCGTGTTCAGTGTGTGACAGTGCCCCGTGTTCAGTGTGCGACCGTGCCCTGTGTTCAGTGCGCGACCGTGCCCTGTGTTCAGTGCGCGACAGTGCCCCATGTTCAGTGTGTGACAGTGCCCCGTGTTCAGTGTGTGACAGTGCCCCGTGTTCAGTGTGTGACAGTGCTCCATGTTCAGTGTGTGACAGTGCCCCATGTTCAGTGTGTCTGACAGTGCCCCCTGTTCAGCGTGTTACAGTGCCCCGTGTTCAGTGTGTGACAGTGCCCCGTGTTCAATGTGTGAGAGTGCCCCGTGTTCAGTGTGTGACAGTGCTCCATGTTCAGTGTCTGACAGTGCCCTGTGTTCAGTGTGTGAGAGTGCCCCATGTTGAGTGTGTGTGACAGTGCCCCGTGTTCAGTGTGCGACAGTGCCCCATGTTCAGTGTGCGATAGTGCCCCGTGTTCAGTGTGTGAGAGTGCCCCGTGTTCAGTGTGTGACAGTGCCCCGTGTTCAGTGTGCGATAGTGCCCCTTGTTCAGTGTGTGTGACAGTGCCCCGTGTTCAGTGTTTGTGACAGTGCCCTGCGTTCAGTGTTTGACTGTGCCCCGTGTTCAGTGTGTGACAGTGCCGCGTGTTCAGTGTGTGAGAGTGCCCCGTGTTCAGTGTGTGACAGTGCCCCGTGTTCAGTGTGTGATAGTGCCCCTTGTTCAGTGTGTGTGACAGTGCCCCGTATTCAGTGTTTGTGACAGTGCCCTGCGTTCAGTGTGTGACTGTGCCCCGTGTTCAGTGTGTGACAGTGCCGCGCGTTCAGTGTGTGACAGTGCCCCGTGTTCAGTGTGTGACAGTGCCCTGTCTTCGGTGTGCGACAGTGCCCCGTGTTCAGTGTGTCTGACAGTGCCCCGTGTTCAGTGTCTGAAAGTGCCCCGTGTTCAGTGTGTGACAGTGCCCTGTTTTCAGTATGTGACAGTGCCCCGTGTTCACTGTGTGTGACAGTGCCCCCATGTTCAGTGTGTGTGAGAGTGCCCCGTGTGCAGTGTGTGTGAGAGTGCCCCGTGTTCAGTGTGTGACAGTGCCCCGTTTTCAGTGTGTGACAGTGCCCCGTGTTCAGTGCGTGTGACAGTGCCCTCGTGTTCAGTGTGTGTGAGAGTGCCCCCTGTTCAGTATGTGACAGTGCCCCGTGTTCAGTGTGTGTTACAGTGCCCCGTGTTCAGTGTGTGTGACAGTGCCCCGTGTTCAGTGTGTGACTGTGCCCCGTGTTCAGTGTGTGACTGTGCCCCGTGTTCAGTGTGTGTTACAGTGCCCCATGTTCAGTGTGTGACAGTGCCCCATGTTCATTGTGTGACAGTGCCCTGTGTTCAGTGTGTGTGACAGTGCCCTGTGTTCAGTGTGTGACAGTGACCCGTGTTCAGTGTGTGACACTGCCCCGTATTCAGTGTGTGTTACAGTGTCCCGTGTTCAGTGTGTGATAATGCCCTGTGTTCAGTGTGCGACAGTGCCCCATGGTCAGTGTGTGACAGTGCCCCGTGTTCAGTGTGTGTGACAGAGCCCCATGTTCAGTGTGCGATAGTGCCCCATGTTCAGTGTGTGACAGTGCCCCGTGTTCAGTGTGTGGCAGTGCCCCGTGTTCAGTGTGCGACCGTGCCCTGTGTTCAGTGCACGACAGTGCCCCATGTTCAGTGCGTGACAGTGCCCCGTGTGCAGTGTGTGTCAGTGCCCCGTGTTCAGTGTGTGTTACAGTGCCCCGTGTTCAGTGTGTCTGACAGTGCCCCGTGTTCAGTGTGTGTTACAGTGCCCCGTGTTCAGTGTGTGTGACAGTGCCCCGTGTTCAGTGTGTGACTGTGCCCCGTGTTCAGTGTGTGACTGTGCCCCGTGTTCAGTGTGTGTTACAATGCCCCGTGTTCAGTGTGTGACAGTGCCCCATGTTCTTTGTGTGACAGTGCCCTGTGTTCAGTGTGTGTGACAGTGCCCTGTGTTCAGTGTGTGAGAGTGACCCGTGTTCAGTGTGTGACACTGCCCCGTATTCAGTGTGTGTTACAGTGTCCCGTGTTCAGTGTGTGACAGTGCCCTGTGTTCAGTGTGCGACAGTGTCCCGTGTTCAGTGTGTGTGACAGTGCCCCGTGTTCACCGTTTGTGACAGTGCCCTGCGTTCAGTGTGTGACAGTGCCCCATCTCCAGTATGTGACAGTGCCCCGTGTTCAGTGTGTGTGACAGTGCCCCATCTTCTGTGTGTGTGACAGTGCCCCGTGTTCAGTGTGTGACAGTGCCCCATGTTCAGTGTGTGACAGGGCCCCGTGTTCAGTGTGTGTGACAGTGCCCCGTGTTCAGTGTGCAATAGTGCCCCGTGTTCAGTGTGTGACAGTGCCCCGTGTTCAGTGTGTGACAGTGCCCCGTGTTCAGTGTGCGACCGTGCCCTGTGTTCAGTGCGCGACCGTGCCCTGTGTTCAGTGCGCGACAGTGCCCCATGTTCAGTGTGTGACAGTGCCCCATGCTCATTGTGTGTCAGTGCCCCCTGTTCAGCATGTTACAGTGCCCCGTGTTCAGTGTGTGACAGTGCCCCGTGTTCAGTGTGTGACAGTGCTCCATGTTCAGTGTGTGACAGTGCCCCATGTTCAGTCTGTCTGACAGTGCCCCCTGTTCAGCATGTTACAGTGCCCCGTGTTCAGTGTGTGACAGTGCCCCGTGTTCAATGTGTGAGAGTGCCCCGTGTTCAGTGTGTGACAGTGCCCCGTGTTCAGTGTCTGAAAGTGCCCCGTGTTCAGTGTGTGACAGTGCCCCGTTTTCAGTATGTGACAGTGCCCCGTGTTCACTGTGTGTGACAGTGCCCCCGTGTTCAGTGTGTGTGAGAGTGCCCCGTGTGCAGTGTGTGTGAGAGTGCCCCGTGTTCAGTGTGTGACAGTGCCCCATTTTCAGTGTGTGACAGTGCCCCGTGTTCAGTGCGTGTGACAGTGCCCTCGTGTTCAGTGTGTGTGAGAGTGCCCCCTGTTCAGTATGTGACAGTGCCCCGTGTTCAGTGTGTGTTACAGTGCCCCGTGTTCAGTGTGTGTGACAGTGCCCCGTGTTCAGTGTGTGACTGTGCCCCGTGTTCAGTGTGTGACTGTGCCCCGTGTTCAGTGTGTGCTACAGTGCCCCATGTTCAGTGTGTGACAGTGCCCCATGTTCATTGTGTGACAGTGCCCTGTGTTCAGTGTGTGTGACAGTGCCCTGTGTTCAGTGTGTGACAGTGACCCGTGTTCAGTGTGTGACACTGCCCCGTATTCAGTGTGTGTTACAGTGTCCCGTGTTCAGTGTGTGATAATGCCCTGTGTTCAGTGTGCGACAGTGCCCCATGTTCAGTGTGTGACAGTGCCCCGTGTTCAGTGTGTGTGACAGTGCCCCATGTTCAGTGTGCGATAGTGCCCCATGTTCAGTGTGTGACAGTGCCCCGTGTTCAGTGTGTGACAGTGCCCCGTGTTCAGTGTGCGACCGTGCCCTGTGTTCAGTGCACGACAGTGCCCCATGTTCAGTGCGTGACAGTGCCCCGTGTGCAGTGTGTGTCAGTGCCCCGTGTTCAGTGTGTGTGACAGTGCCCCGTGTTCAGTGTGTCTGACAGTGCCCCGTGTTCAGTGTGTGTTACAGTGCCCCGTGTTCAGTGTGTGTGACAGTGCCCCGTGTTCAGTGTGTGACTGTGCCCCGTGTTCAGTGTGTGACTGTGCCCCGTGTTCAGTGTGAGTGACCGTGCCCCGTGTTCAGTGTGTGACAGTGCCCCGTGTTCAGTGTGAGTGACCGTGCCCCGTGTTCAGTGTGTGACAGTGCCCTGTGTTCAGTTGTGTGACCGTGGCCCCGGTTCAGTGTGTGACAGTGCCCCATGTTCAATGTGTGACAGTGCCCCGTGTTCAGTGTGTGACAGTGCTCTGTGTTTAGTGTGTGTGACAGTGTTCCTTGTTCAGTGTGTGTTACAGTGGCCCGTGTTCACTGTGTGACAGTGCCCCGTGCACAATGTGTGACAGTGCCCCGTGTTCAGTGCGCGACAGTGCTTCGTGTTCAGTGCGCGACAGTGCCCTGTGTTCAGTGTGTGACAGTGCCCCCTGTTCAGTGTGTGTGACAGTGCCCCCTGTTCAGCGTGTTACAGTGCCCCGTGTTCAGTGTGTGACAGTGCCCCGTGTTCAATGTGTGACAGTGCCCCGTGTTCAGTGTGTGACAGTGCCCCGTGTTCAGTGTGTGACAGTGCTTCGTGTTCAGTGCGCGACAGTGCCCTGTGTTCAGTGTGTGACAGTGCCCCGTGTTCAGTGTGTCTGACAGTGCCCCGTGTTCAGTGTGTGACAGTGCCCCGTGTTCAGTGTGTGACAGTGCCCCATGTTCAGTGTGTGTGACAGTGCCCCGTGTTCAGTGTGTGACAGTGCACCGTGTTCAGTGTGTGACAGTGCCCCGTGTTCAGTGTGTGACTGTGCCCCGTGTTCAGTGTGTGACAGTGCCCCGTGTTCAGTGTGTGACTGTGCCCCGTGTTCAGTGTGTGACTGTGCCCCGTGTTCAGTGTGTGTTACAGTGCCCCATGTTCAGTGTGTGACAGTGCCCCATGTTCATTGTGTGACAGTGCCCTGTGTTCAGTGTGTGTGACAGTGCCCTGTGTTCAGTGTGTGACAGTGACCCGTGTTCAGTGTGTGACACTGGCCCGTATTCAGTGTGTGTTACAGTGTCCCGTGTTCAGTGTGTGATAATGCCCTGTGATCAGTGTGCGACAGTGCCCCATGTTCAGTGTGTGACAGTGCCCCGTGTTCAGTGTGTGTGACAGTGCCCCATGTTCAGTGTGCGATAGTGCCCCATGTTCAGTGTGTGACAGTGCCCCGTGTTCAGTGTGTGACAGTGCCCCGTGTTCAGTGTGCGACCGTGCCCTGTGTTCAGTGCACGACAGTGCCCCATGTTCAGTGCGTGACAGTGCCCCGTGTGCAGTGTGTGTCAGTGCCCCGTGTTCAGTGTGTGACAGGGCCCCGTGTTCAGTGCGCGACAGTGCTTCATGTTCAGTGTGTGACAGTGCCCCATGTTCTTTGTGTGACAGTGCCCTGTGTTCAGTGTGTGTGACAGTGCCCTGTGTTCAGTGTGTGACAGTGACCCGTGTTCAGTGTGTGACACTGCCCCGTATTCAGTGTGTGTTACAGTGTCCCGTGTTCAGTGTGTGACAGTGCCCTGTGTTCAGTGTGCGACAGTGTCCCGTGTTCAGTGTGTGTGACAGTGCCCGTGTTCACCGTTTGTGACAGTGCCCTGCGTTCAGTGTGTGACAGTGCCCCATCTCCAGTATGTGACAGTGCCCCGTGTTCAGTGTGTGTGACAGTGCCCCATCTTCTGTGTGTGTGACAGTGCCCCGTGTTCAGTGTGTGACAGTGCCCCATGTTCAGTGTGTGACAGGGCCCCGTGTTCAGTGTGTGTGACAGTGCCCCGTGTTCAGTGTGCGATAGTGCCCCGTGTTCAGTGTGTGACAGTGCCCCGTGTTCAGTGTGTGACAGTGCCCCGTGTTCAGTGTGCGACCGTGCCCTGTGTTCAGTGCGCGACCGTGCCCTGTGTTCAGTGCGCGACAGTGCCCCATGTTCAGTGTGTGACAGTGCCCCATGCTCATTGTGTGTCAGTGCCCCCTGTTCAGCATGTTACAGTGCCCCGTGTTCAGTGTGTGACAGTGCCCCGTGTTCAGTGTGTGACAGTGCTCCATGTTCAGTGTGTGACAGTGCCCCATGTTCAGTCTGTCTGACAGTGCCCCCTGTTCAGCGTGTTACAGTGCCCCGTGTTCAGTGTGTGACAGTGCCCCGTGTTCAATGTGTGAGAGTGCCCCGTGTTCAGTGTGTGACAGTGCCCCGTGTTCAGTGTCTGAAAGTGCCCCGTGTTCAGTGTGTGACAGTGCCCCGTTTTCAGTATGTGACAGTGCCCCGTGTTCACTGTGTGTGACAGTGCCCCCGTGTTCAGTGTGTGTGAGAGTGCCCCGTGTGCAGTGTGTGTGAGTGCCCCGTGTTCAGTGTGTGACAGTGCCCCGTTTTCAGTGTGTGACAGTGCCCCGTGTTCAGTGCGTGTGACAGTGCCCTCGTGTTCAGTGTGTGTGAGAGTGCCCCCTGTTCAGTATGTGACAGTGCCCCGTGTTCAGTGTGTGTTACAGTGCCCCGTGTTCAGTGTGTGTGACAGTGCCCCGTGTTCAGTGTGTGACTGTGCCCCGTGTTCAGTGTGTGACTGTGCCCCGTGTTCAGTGTGTGTTACAGTGCCCCATGTTCAGTGTGTGACAGTGCCCCATGTTCATTGTGTGACAGTGCCCTGTGTTCAGTGTGTGTGACAGTGCCCTGTGTTCAGTGTGTGACAGTGACCCGTGTTCAGTGTGTGACACTGCCCCGTATTCAGTGTGTGTTACAGTGTCCCGTGTTCAGTGTGTGATAATGCCCTGTGTTCAGTGTGCGACAGTGCCCCATGTTCAGTGTGTGACAGTGCCCCGTGTTCAGTGTGTGTGACAGTGCCCCATGTTCAGTGTGCGATAGTGCCCCATGTTCAGTGTGTGACAGTGCCCCGTGTTCAGTGTGTGACAGTGCCCCGTGTTCAGTGTGCGACCGTGCCCTGTGTTCAGTGCACGACAGTGCCCCATGTTCAGTGCGTGACAGTGCCCCGTGTGCAGTGTGTGTCAGTGCCCCGTGTTCAGTGTGTGTGACAGTGCCCCGTGTTCAGTGTGTCTGACAGTGCCCCGTGTTCAGTGTGAGTGACCGTGCCCCGTGTTCAGTGTGTGACAGTGCCCCGTGTTCAGTGTGAGTGACCGTGCCCCGTGTTCAGTGTGTGACAGTGCCCTGTGTTCAGTTGTGTGACCGTGGCCCCGGTTCAGTGTGTGACAGTGCCCCATGTTCAATGTGTGACAGTGCCCCGTGTTCAGTGTGTGACAGTGCCCCATGTTCAGTTGTGTGACCGTGGCCCTGGTTCAGTGTGTGACAGTGCCCCATGTTCAGTGCGCGACAGTGCCCCGTGTTCAGTGTGCGACAGTGCCCCGTGTTCAGTGTGCGACAGTGCCCCCGGTTCAGTGTGGAACAGTGCCCCCGGTTCAGTGTGTGACAGTGCCCCGTGTTCATTGTGTGACAGTGCCCCGTGTTCAATGTGTGATAGTGCCCCGTGTTCAGTGTTTGACAGTGCCCCGTGTTCAGTGTGTGACAGTGACCCGTGTTCAATGTGTGACAGTGCCCCGTGTTCAGTGTGTGACAGTGCTCTGTGTTTAGTGTGTGTGACAGTGTTCCTTGTTCAGTGTGTGTTACAGTGGCCCGTGTTCACTGTGTGACAGTGCCCCGTGTACAATGTGTGACAGTGCCCCGTGTTCAGTGCGCGACAGTGCTTCGTGTTCAGTGCGCGACAGTGCCCTGTGTTCAGTGTGTGACAGTGCCCCCTGTTCAGTGTGTGTGACAGTGCCCCCTGTTCAGCGTGTTACAGTGCCCCGTGTTCAGTGTGTGACAGTGCCCCGTGTTCAATGTGTGACAGTGCCCCATGTTCAGTGTGTGACAGTGCCCCGTGTTCAGTGTGTGACAGTGCTTCGTGTTCAGTGCGCGACAGTGCCCTGTGTTCAGTGTGTGACAGTGCCCCGTGTTCAGTGTGTCTGACAGTGCACCGTGTTCAGTGTGTGACAGTGCCCCGTGTTCAGTGTGTGACTGTGCCCCGTGTTCAGTGTGTGACAGTGCCCCGTGTTCAGTGTGTGACAGTGCCCCGTGTTCAGTGTGTGACAGTGCCCCGTGTTCAGTGCGTGACAGTGCCCCGTGTTCAGTGTGTGACAGTGCCCCGTGTTCAGTGTGTGACAGTGCCCCGTGTTCAGTGTGTGACAGGGCCCCGTGTTCAGTGCGCGACAGTGCTTCATGTTCAGTGTGTGACAGTGCCCCGTGTTCAGTGTGTGACAGTGCCCCGTGTTCAGTGCGTGACAGTGCCCCATGTTCAGTGCGTGACAGTGCCCCGTGTTCAGTGCGTGACAGTGCCCCGTGTTCAGTGTGTGACAGTGCCCCGTGTTCAGTGCGTGACAGTGCCCCGTGTTCAGTGCGCGACAGTGCTTCATGTTCAGTGCGGGACAGTGCCCCGTGTTCAGTGTGCGACAGTGCCTCGTGTTCCGTGTGCGACAGTGGGCCGTGTTCAGTGTCTGACAGTCCCCCGTGCTCAATGTGTGACAGTGCCCCGTGTTCAGTGTGTGTGACCGTGCCCCCGTGTTCAGTGTGTGACTGTGCCCCGTGTTCAATGTGTGACAGTGCCCCGTGTTCAGTGTGTGACAGTGCCCCGTGTTCAGTGTGTGACAGTGCCCCGTGTTCAGTGTGTGACAGTGCCCCGTGTTCAGTGTGTGACAGTGCCCCGTGTTCAGTGTGTGACAGTGCCCCGTGTTCAGTGTGTGACAGTGCCCCATGTTCAGTGTGTGACAGTGCCCTGTATTCAGTGTGTGACAGTTCCCCGTGTTCAGTGTGCGACAGTGCCCCGTGTTCAGTGTGTGTGACAGTGCCCCCTGTTCAGTGTGTGTTACAGTGCCCCGTGTTCAGTGTGTGAGTGCCCTGTGTTCAGTGTGTGACAGTGCCCTGTGTTCAGTGTGTGTTACAATGCCCCGTGTTCAGTGTGTGACAGTGCCCTGTGTTCAGTGTGTGTGACAGTGCCCCGTATTCAGTGTGTGACAGTGCCCTGTGTTCAGTGTGTGTGACAGTGCCCCGTATTCAGTGTGTGACAGTGCCCTGTGTTCAGTGTGTGTGACTGTGCCCCGTATTCAGTGTGTGACAGTGCCCCTTCTTCAGTGTGTGACAGTGCCCCGTATTCAGTGTGTGACAGTGCCCCTTCTTCAGTGTGTGACAGTGCCCCGTGTTCAGTGTGTGTGACAGTGCCCCTTGTTCAGTGTGTGACAGTGCCCCGTGTTCAGTGTGTGCGACAGTGCCCTGTGTTCAGTGTGTGACAGTGCCCCGTGTTCAGTGTGCGACAGTGCCCCGTGTTCAGTGTGTGACAGTGCCCTGTGTTCAGTGTGTGACAGTGCCCCTTGTTCAGTGTGCGACAGTGCCCCGTGTTCAGTGTGTGACAGTGCCCTGTGTTCAGTGTGCGACAGTGCCCCGTGTTCAGTGTGTGACAGTGCCCTGTGTTCAGTGTGCGACAGTGCCCCGTGTTCAGTGTGTGACAGTGCCCCGTGTTCGGTGTGCGACAGTGCCCCGTGTTCAGTGTGTGTGACAGTGCCCCGTGTGCAGTGTGTTACAGTGCCCCGTGTTCAGTGTGTGTGACAGTGCCCTGTGTGCAGTGTGTTACAGTGCCCCCATGCTGTCCCTTTTGCAGACCTCCTCTGTTCACTCTGCTTCCGAACCCGTATTCTTTCTTTCTTGCCGTTTCGCACTCTTCTATCTGATTTGAACTTTCTATGGGAGAGCATTAATTGCTCTGTGTTGATTGTGTACAGGAGGTGAGTTCAGGCCTCTTTTCATGTTGCTCTTTGTTTGTGTTTAAGGCCTCCACTGATTTTAGCAGGGATGAATGAAGCGGATCTGAAGCATGGTGTACAGTGTGGTGGGATCAGGGCGCTGGGTGTGTGTTTCACACAGATGCAGCGGCGAGCCCTCCCTGTGCTGCTTGTTGTGACAGGGGATCCTCTCGGTGTCAGGCGCCTGCTGGGGTTGGACGGTAAACTGAGAACTTCTCTGCGAGTCAAGAGTTGTAACCGTGTAATTTTGCTGCAAAACGATTTGCCACACCTCCGCGCTGTGTCCAGATTCCTGCCCAGCTGCAGCTTGCTGCTTCTCTGAGGTTGGGATTAAAAGGGAACTGGGACCAGCCACAGGACTGCTCAAAACAGATGGCAGGGAAGCGAAAGTGCTTGGAGGGGGAGGGGGTGATGGGGGTGGGAGATGGGAGAGGGCGGGAGGGGGGGTATCTCCTTCAGTCCAGAGGCAGACGATCGATTGGGGTTCCAGCCATTGGTTGTTAAGGTGTTTCTGAGGTTGCTGCCCATGCTGGCCACAGCCCTGATCTCCCCGGGTGAATGGGGTGCACCCCCACTGCTTACTCACCCCCTCCCCCGCCCGATACTGAGGGCCATACGGGAATTTTAAAACGGTAAAATCAGAGTGTTGAGTTTCCTTTGTGTTACTTTAGTGAAACTGTTTCTCTCTTTCAGTTTGCAAAGTTTAGGAATGTTATTAAAATAGTGAAATCTCAATCTTTGACGTAGCAGGCGGAGGAGTGTGATGCAATGAGTGGAGCGTGTGTCCCATAACACGGCACTGAGTCATTTCCACAGGTATAAGAACACAAGGAATTCAGGCCCTGGGCCATTGTTTAATTATTTGATTGTGTCAGCCGTGGCTCAGTGGGCAGCACCCTCACCTCTGAGTCAGAAGGTCGTCGGTTCCAGTCCCACTCCAGAGACTTGAGCACAAAAATCTCAGCTGACACTCCAGTGCAGTGCTGAGGGAGTACTGCACTGTCTGAGGTGCCGCCTTTCGGATGAGACATTAAACCAAGGCCCCAGTCTGCTCTCTCAGGTGGATGGAAAAGATCCCACGGCACTATTTCAAAGAAGAGCAGAGGAGTTATCTCCAGTGTCCTGGCCAATATTTATCCCTCAATCAACATCACCAAAACAGATTATCTGGTCATTATCACATTGCTGTTTGTGGGAGCTTGCTGTGCGTAAATTGGCTGCAGCATTTCTCTCATTGCAACAGTGACTACACTTCAAAAGTACTTCATTGGCTGTAAAGCACTTTGAGACGTCTGGTGGTCGTGAAAGGCGCAAGTCTTTCTTCTTCTATCATGGTCACCTCCACCCCACCCCCTTGCCTTTACCTGTTGCCCTCCTACTGTAAAGGAACACTATTCAGCGATCCTGCACTCCCAGCATGGAACATAAGGACACCAGGCGTGTTGGTTTAGACACTTGCCTTTCCCCTCTCAGATCTGCCTGGACTGACAAGATGTCTCCTCTCCCTCTGCTGGCTATAAGGCTCCTGTGTAACATGGGTTTGGGCAGTTTCAATCCAATCTCCAGTGGGCTTGGGCCTAGAACACAAAACTGCCACTAATCCATTGCTCATCAACAATGTGATAGGACATAGAAAGGCTAGCAGAATGGGCAGACAAGTGGCAGATGCAATTTAATACAGAGAAGTGTGAAGTGATGCATTTTGGCAGAAGGAACAGGGAGAGGCAATATACACTTAATGGCACAGTTTTAAAGAGTGTGCAGGGACAGAGGGACCTGGGAGTTAATGTGCATAGGTCCCTGAAGGTGGTGGGACATATTGAGAGAGTGGTTAGCAAAGCATATGGGGCCTTGGGCTTCATAAATAGAGGTATTGAGTACAAAAGTAGAGAAGTTATGCTGAACTTTTATAAAGCGCTGGTTAGGCCACAACTGGAGTATTGCGTCCAGTTCTGGTCACCAAACTTTAGGAAGGATGTGAAAGCCCTTGAGAGGGTGCAGAGGACATTTACCAGAATGGTTCCAGGGATGGGGGATCTTAGCTACAGGGACAGGTTGGAGAAGCTGGATTTGTTTTCATTAGAGCAAAGAAGGTTGAGGGGTGATTTGATAGGTGTACAAGATTATGACTGGTTTGGATAGGCTAGACAGGGAAAGGCTGTTCCCACTAGTTGATGGTACAGGGACTTGGGGACACAGATTTAAGGTTTTGGGCAAGAGATACAGGGGGGATGTGAGGAAAAACTTTTTACGCAGCGAGTGGTGAGGACCTGGAACTCGCTGCCAACAGAAGTGGTGGAAGCGGAGACACTTGGGGAGAAATTCAGTATTGCCACATTTGGGGCGTTATACTCGAGCGGGCGCGAAATTTAGCACCCAGCGCAAATTATCGCCACCTACTGCTAAATTGACCTGCTTCGCCCCAGGAGGTGCTTGGAGCGCTAAAACAGGCGCTGCACGACTGTCTCAAGGCGCTAAGCCGGAGAAGCGAGGCGCTACCACCGAGGGTGGGCGCAGCGCAGGTGCGGCCAGTTAGCAATTGCATGCAGACACGCTGGCGCCGGTCAGCTCTTAAAGGGGAGGTTCGATCTTGGCTTGCAGCCACACCCTGCACATCGGAGCCCTGATTCTCGGCCTGGACAGACCTGCTGCCACATTGTAATGCCTAGGACCATGGAGAGGGCCAGGGAGCGAGCGCAGCGGTTCAGTGAGAGGGCCCTGCAGGTTCTGGTTGGCGCAGTGGAGCGCAGGCAATCTATCCTGTTTCCGGACAGTGGCAGGAGGCCGCTGCCCAACGACTATCGCAAGGCTTGGAGGGAGGTGGCTCACAGAGTGACCTCCAGCAGCATGGTGCCTAGGACCCCTGTACAATGCAGGAAGAAGTTCAACGACCTCACTCGGGTCGTCAGGGTGAGTACCCTTTTCAGTATCCTCTTCATCCCTGCATGTCCACCTCACTTTATGGCCTAAGTGTCCTGAAAGCCCCAATGCCCAGCCCTCATCCAACACCTATGGGCCTTTCATGAAACTCACACGCACATTCAGCACTTTACACACTGTAAGGGCTAATCGACCATGGGAGGCAGTGCAGCCAAGATCAGGGCTTTACACTGTAAGGGCTATTCGACCATGGGAGGCAGTGCAGCCAAGATCAGGGCTTCACACTGTAAGGGCTATTCGACCATGGGAGGCAGTGCAGCCAAGATCAGGGCTTCACACTGTAATGGCTATTCGACCATGGGAGGCAGTGCAGCCAAGATCAGGGCTTCACACTGTAAGGGCTAATCGACCATGGGAGGCAGTGCAGCCAAGATCAGGGCTTCACACTGTAAGGACTATTCGACCATGGGAGGCAGTGCAGCCAAGATCAGGGCTTCACACTGTAAGGGCTATTCCACCATGGGAGGCAGTGCAGCCAAGATCAGGGCTTCACACTGTAAGGGCTATTCCACCATGGGAGGCAGTGCAGCCAAGATCAGGGCTTCACACTACTCAGAGCCCGTCCTTTCTCTTGCAGGGCAAGCTGGCCCATAACAGGAGGCAGCAGCAACAGACCAGGGGAGGCCGGCCTCACCTTCAAGACCTCAGCGATTTGGAGCAGCGAGTCCAGCGGATTATGGCAGGCCGGATGATTGGCCCCGTCGCCACTGGAGATGCCGACCCCGTTCTGGACAGCAATGGTAAGGTCATCACCTTTTTGACCTCTCTCGTTCCACTTGTGCCTCACACCAGCATCCTTTGCCACTATCGAACCAATACAGTGCATTGCAGCAGTCATGCCTCCCTCGCTGCCGCCCTGTCCTCACGCTAAAGCAACTCTTGTACCTCCCTGCTTTCAGATGCTGATTCGCCAGGTGAGGAGGCGGGCCCTCAATGCTACCACTGTGAGTGATTCTGAAGGTGAGGAGGAAGAGGTAGCCGGACCATCAGTGCCACCCTCAGCCGAGGCAGCTCATGGCCATAATGGGGACACGTCTTCCCTGGAGGGGAGCAGGGGGGAAGGGTCTGAGGAGGGTGAAGCTCCGAGGCCCAGCGGGCTGCAGCAACGCGGGGGGGGTAGGGAAGCTCGGCAGCCTTCTCCCCGGAGGGAGAGTCTGGCCTCCAGTCCTGCTACAGTGAGCGCAGAAGAGGTGCGGCTCCTCGCTGAAATGGGCACCCAGGCAGAGCACAGGCACACTGAGCTCATGGCTGCAGTGGCAAGGATGCCCGAATCCATTGAGTCACTAGCAAGGAGTGTCCAGGACTTCGGTGCAGCACTGGCAAGGAGTCTGCAGGACTTCGGTGCAGCACAGGCGGCTTCCACGCAAGTGCTTAGTGGTGCAATGCAGTCAGTGGCTGGTCTGATGCAGACGCAGATTGAGGCCACACGAGCACTGACTGCTGCCACCCTCGCTGCATCGGGCACGAATCGCCGGGGCCCTCGCCGTGCCGCAGCAGGCCAGCAGTCTGTGCTTCAGCAGATTGCTCCGCGTGCTGCCCCGTGGGAGTGCCAGTGTGTCGTCCAACCAGGGAGTGGCTGTCCTCTGTCAGGATGGCAGCATTCCTGCTGCCAACACTGTCACTTCTCCACTGCAGCTGCCACCACTTGTAGGACAGACTGCTGCTGCCCATGCAGAGTTGGAACAGTCAGCAGCCGGGCCCTCCAGGCCCAGAGCTGGTCTAGGCCGTACCTCAAGGGCATCTGCTGACTCAGTTTCTGACACTCAGCAGCCTTCCCCCAGCCTGGCTGCAGCCACTGGGGTCCCATTGCGGAGGAGCTGCAGGGTGGGAAGGGGCCAATCTCGCAAGCAAAGCAGATCACCCTCGAAGAGCAAAAAGTAGGAGGGATGCAAAATGCTGTTAATTTTTTTAGTAAAGGCCGAGGATCGTGGTCATTTTTTGGTTATTCTTTTGTTCATTGTCTCCAGGTTGTGAGAGCCAGTTATGTGTCTGACTGCTTTTTTGGGGGGTTTTCTCTATTACTTTGTCATGCGGGAAGAGCACACAGTTTGTTAAATAAAGAAGTGTCTTTATTCAGATTGTGCATGTTTGCTCTTTGAACTATTTGTTGCCTTGACCGGCTCAGGGGTTGCGGAACGGTTCCATTCATGTTCTTTCGAGGGCACAAGACGTTCCGACTTAGAACCGACTTTCAATAAGCTGCTGACGGACGGCCCTTGAACTTTGTGCCTCCCTCCCATCCTGGTGCTCCTCCTCCTCCGCTGGTGCTCCAATGTCTGCTGGCAGTGGCTGAGTCCTGAGGATTGCCAGGTTATGCAGCATGCAGCACACTACAATGAAATGGGAGACTCGCTCAGGTGAGTACTGAAGAGCTCCCCCGGAATGGTCCAGACAGCGGAACCGTTGCTTTAGCACGCTGATTGCGTGCTCAATGATGTTCCTGGTTGCTTGATGGCTCTCATTGTATCGTTCTTCAGCAGGGGTGCTGGGCGCACGGAGCGGGGTCATCAGCCAGTTGCACAGAGGATAGCCCTTGTCCCCGAGAAGCCAGCCTCCTGGGTGAGCCGGGGCTTCGAAAAGGTCTGCCACAGAAGTCTGGCACAGGATGAAGGCGTCGTGGCTGCTGCCTGGAAAGCGGGCATTGACAGCAAGTATCAGCTGTCTGTGGTCACACACCAACTGGATGTTCAACGAATGGAACCCCTTCCGGTTGCGGTAATCCTCGGCATTCTCTTGCAGCGCCCGCAAAGCCACATGCGTGCAGTCAATGGCGCCCTGGACCATGGGGAAGCCTGCTATTCTTGCAAATCCCATTGCACGCTCCTGCTGCTTGTCCAGGGTCATGGGGAAGGAAATGTACTGACGTCTCCTTTTAAAGAGGGCATTCGTGACTTGACGGATGCAGCAATGCACCGCGAACTAGGAGACATTGGCAATGTCCCCAGTAGCGGATTGGAAGGAGCCGGTTGCATAGAAGTTGAGAGCCACTATCACCTTCACGTCCACCGACAGAGACGTCCTGCTCCTCAGTTGAGGCTGCAGATCTGGCTGAAGCAGGTGACAGAGCTCAGTGACCACCTCCCTGCTGAATCGAAGCCTCCGAAAACACTGCTCCTCAGACGTGTTGAGATATGAGAACTGTTGGCGGAATACCCTGGGAGGGTAAAGTCTCCTGTGCAGACGCCTGTTGGCCCTCCTCCGTCTGGCCATGATTGGCACTCTCTCTCGGCGTCTCTGAGCCCTCTCAATGCAATGGAGAAACCCAACGTTTCCACCCATTGCAGCCCCCATAGTATGTGGCCACTCAAGGTTATGCCAGTGAAAAAGCAAACCAACTACAAAGTTCTGGGCCGAAGCCAGAAGTACCTGTGCGAGCGCTGACTCAATGCAGAAAGCTCTCTCCCTTTGTCTCTCTGCAAATCTCTCTCTCTCGCACAGGAGTGGTCCAAAAATGGCTACCACAAAGAAGCCAGGAAGAGCCCACTTTAAATAGCGCCCCTCCAGCCCCACAGCGACTGGGAACCGTTCCAGTCGCTGGGAGCTCCAGGCGGAAAGGAGGGGGGGGCCACTGAAGTTCCGGTTCGGGGCGCCCCAAGGGCATTGCACCATGAAATGACATCAGGATCTGCGCGCGCAGTTGAGCGGGCGTTGCGGTTTTGCGCCGCCGCTAAATGTCTGCTCAATTTCGCGAGAGGCGCTGATCTCGCCGCGCCCGGGCGCTAGCCGCATCGCGCCCCACTTATCGCCCTCTTAAGGCACTAACGGGTGGCGCTAACAACTGAATTTCTCCCCCTCAATATTTTCAAGGGGAGACTGGATAGGAACTTGAGGGAAATAAACTTGCAGGGCTACGGGGATAGAGCAGGGGAATGGGATTGATTGGATTGCTCTACAGAGAGCCGGCACGGATTTGATGGGCCAAATGGCCTCCTTTTGACCCGTTGTGACTCTATGACTAAGGACCATTGTTGTGAGAAATAGTTAAACATCACACTGTGGGGTGCTCTTCTGAGAATGGGGGCTGCAGCATATTGCTGGATCAGTGTAGAGGGAGCTTTTCTCTGCATCTGGCTCTGCTGTAGCTGCCCCGGGAGTGCTTGGGGCTGCAGTGGGCCTGAAGTGGACAACACTCCACGTGTCAGCACTGACATTCCTTACCCTGAGGAGCACAAAAAGAAATTGAAAGACGGGAACCAGCTGGTCCAATCACCTTTAACCCTAGCCAACTCAACAAATTGCCCCTGCTGAAAGCAGAACAACGCTTGGAAAGAAATTGTGTTTTTGAGACTCTAAGACCGGACACGTATTTCCTCCTGCTTCAGTAACCTTGGCGGTAATTTTAACCCCCAAAAACGGGTGGGTTTGGTTCAGGTGAAAGGTTAAAATGTTGAAAATCAGAATCAGGAAGCCAAGCCACCTCGAACCCGTCCACTTTCGGTTTTAACAGAGGCAGGACGTGGGGCGGGTGAGCAATCCTCTCCCAGGAGGCAGGTCAGTCATTGAAACCTTTAAAGCAAGCTGTGTTCCTCCATTTTCGTACCTCCATCTTTACAGGGTTTCTATTTTTAACCCATGTTGGCTGGTTTCCCGAGGCCCGGGAAACCCAGCAGCTAAAAGGAGGCGAGAAAGGCTGGATCCATCAGGCAAGTGATCATTTAGGTGATCATTAACACTGAACAACAAAAATTGCTCACTTGGAAATCTGAAATAAAAACAGAAAATGCTGGAAATGCTCAGCAGGTCAGGCAGCATCTGTGGAGAGGGAAACAGAGCTAAGGTTTCAGGTCGATGACCTTTCATCAGAACTGGAAGAAGTTAGAGATCCAACAGGTTTTAAGCAGGTACAGGGGCAGGGGGAGGGGGGAAAGAACAAAAGGGAAGGTCTGTGATAGGGTGGAAGGCAGGAGAGATTAACTGGATTAACTGGCAAAAGGGATGATGGTGCGAGGCAAAAGGGGATGGTAATCGGACAAGTAAAGAAACAAAAGATGGGTCTAGCGGTGGGGTAAATGGCAATAGCAGAATCATTACCAACAGCTGCTGTCCAAAAAAATGAGGGCAATGGTTCTGATCTGAAATTGTTGAACTCGATGTTGAGTCCGGAAGGCTGTAAAGTGCCGAATCGAAAGATGAGGTGCTGCTCCTCGAGCATCCGTTGAGCTTCCTTAGAGCAGTGAAGGAGGCTGAGGTCAGAGTGGGAGGGAGAATTAAAATGGCAAGCAACCGGAAGCTCAGGGTCATGCTTGTGGACTGAACGGAGGTGTTCCGCAAAGCGATCACCCAATCTGCATTTGGTCTCCCCAATGTAGAGGAGACCACCTCGTGAGCAGCGAACCACTAAACCTACCTGCTGCTGAACCCGACAGGCAGCCAAGCCTGTCAATCAGGCTGGCTTCCGGCCGTGAATCTGCTTTAAAAAAACCACGCACGCTGTTTTCGCCATAACTCCTGCCCCTAGTCCGAAACCCGGCCCCTGCAGTGAATATCAGGGCCCTTGATTCAATAAGTGATGGTTCGCTCTGCAGACACGGGTCAGAGTCTCAGATGACGAGACTGTCTGGAAAAGGTTTCTCATGGACAGGAGCCGTGGAATGCAAGGGTCCTCCCCGGTGATCCTTTTCAGAATGTTTGGATTGATACAGAATGTTGAGCTACAGCAGCAGCAGTCTGTGCTCTTGGCAGTAACACGGAGACCTCACTCCACTGTTACCAACTCCAGCCATCCTTACCCTGAGCAGAATCTGATTTGGAATTGGCAGTTCAGCCTCATTACATGCACACTCTGCAGCATCTGAAGAATGCAGGGAAAAAATGTTAAATAGTAATATACAGTTTTGCAAATGTCTTTGGAGGACAAATAGGACAAACAGGACAATAAGAGGCCTGTGCTGGCTGTTTGCTAGAGCAATCCAGAACTAATCCCACTGCTCTCTCCCTGCATTCAACTAAAAAGAAAGAAAGACTTGCATTTCATGACTTCAGGATGTCGAAAAGCACTTTACAATCAATTTTGAAGTGTAGTCACTATTGTAATGTAGGAAACGCGACAACCAATTTGCACACAGCAAGGTCCCACAAACAACAATGTGGTGATGTTGGACACCGAGGAGAACTCCCCTGCTCTTCGAAATAGTGTCCTGGGATTTTTTTACTGCTCCTTGAGATGGTTTATCATACGAAAGATGGTACCTCCGACAGTGCAGCACTCCCTCAGTTCTGCACCAGAGTGTTAGCCCACATTTTGTGCTCAAATCTCTGGAGTGGGACGTGAACCCACAACCTTCGGACTCCAAGATGAGAGTGCGACCCATTGGGCCACAGCTGACTATGTCCTATGGCAAAGCATTCCAGGCTCCAACAACTCTCCATGTAAAGAAATTTCCCCTAATCTCTCAATTCAATCTTAGTTACAATTTTAAATTGATAACCCCTCATCACCCCAACCAGAGGAAATCATTTTCCCCCATTCACCCTGTGAAAATTCTACTGAATTTTAAAAACCCCAACTAAATCTTCTCTTAACTTTTCCTGTTTCAGGGGAAATAGTCCCAGTATCTCAAGTCTCTCCTCATAACTACAGTTTCCCATCCCAGGCATCATCCTGGTGAATCTACGCTGCACGCTCTCTCTGGCTCTAATGCCCTTTCTATAATGGGGTACCCAAACTGCACACAGCTGTAATGACACTGGGTTTTGTTATCCTGACAAATACAAGCCAAGGAACCAGACAAATCCTTATCCTCCTCGCTTTACTCCTCACTAAAGAACCACCTGGGGTTTACTGCCCAGTGTTAAGCCTAGGAGTTAGGTCTGAGTCAGCTCACCAAACCGTCTTACAACACCCATTTTGGATTGAATCTGAGTTCGCCTCTCCAACCCTCGATTGGGACAAGCTACTGAGTTAATGAATTAACCCTTTCTTGCCAAATTATCAAAGAATAAGTCATCTACTAGCAAACTGTTTGTTGACTACAAGATCACAACTTAAAGTTAAACATTGAGTATACGAGCAATTACTAGATGTAATTTGATCTAGTCAAGCTCATCTAGCAATGTGAGGAACAAACAATTAATGGAGTTACTTAGCAAAATGAGTAACAAAGATTTTAAAGTGCTGACTTGTTTATTTCACACCTGGGAGTTATTTCCTGGACCTAGTTTTCCCAATGGCATTCTAACACTACCAAGGACTGTTGTTTATCTACACAAGCCATTATGGCTTAATTAGCTTAGAAACCTGCATGGTTTTAGGTTGAAGCCGTGTGGTTTGAATTAGATTTGCATCACAGCAACTTCCCAACATTCTGTTCCATTGTGACTGCGCGTCTTTTAAGCTGAAATTCCATTTTGAGAACATTTCAGGCAGTTTCCAGGACATTTCCCCAACAAATCTTTAAGCCCACCCTTACGGGCACTTTTCCAGGACTTTGACGGAAGTTCAGTCGAAACCCTGTTTTCCTGAGTAAAATGCTATTGGTCTTTCTATGGCTTTAAAATGCACTTGCACTTTCAGGGAATTATGTATTTGAACTCCTATGTCTCTCTGCTTATCCACATCCTTAAGCATTGAGTGTATACTTGTTTATCTTCGCGAAATGTATTACTTCACACTTGTCCGCATTAAACTGCATCGACCACCTCTCTGCCCATTCTGTTAACCCTATGTCCTTCTGAAGTCTTTTACATTCCTTTTCGCTGTTTTCCAAACCCCAATTATTTTTGTAACATATCTCCTTATCAAATGTCTTCTGAAAATTCATTGACGTATCTTGTACTGTTGCCCTTTGTAAAATTTCTACCTGATTGGCACAGTACAGTACAGTCATTCTAGTTCCACAGGAGCAGGGTGAAGGCTATGATGCATCTCTCTCTCTCTCTCTCAAAGAATGTGTTCACAGGAGATGGAGCTCCCTGGTCCTTTACTACCTGGTTGACATATGACATGGGATATGGTAGTGCACTCTATGTGTTGTCGTTCCACAGGTGGAGGGTAAAAACTGCAACTGCCACAATGCATCTCTCTCTCTCTCTCTTTCTCACACGTACTTCCAAGGCAGCTGGAAATTGCCAAGGCCCTGGTGAAATGTTCAACTCCAGCCCCAGGCCCACGACATAAGTGCAGGCCTAGGTGGGAGCGCAAAGCAGGCACATGTAATATTACATGACCAATTCTATAAGTTTAATGATCCTATTGAGAATTGTGTCATTTTATTGTGTGCTTGTTTTGCCCAACGTCCCCCAAGGTTTCCCCTGCCCGAAACCTGATCCCTCTGCTTTCTGTAGTTTCTCTCCTATCTCCCCTCATGCCCGGTCCGAGCTTACCTTGCCCATGAGGCCCACTTCCTGCTCTCTCGACCTTATTCCCACTAAACTGTTGATCACCCAAATTCCCTTCCTGGCCCCTTGCTCGCTAGCATTATAAGTGGTTCCGTCTCCTTAGATATTGTCCGAATCCTCTTCAGAACCGCCGTCATCACCCCATCTTCAAAAAAACCCACGCTCGACCCCTCTGTGCTTGCAAACTACCGCCCCATCTCAAAGCTCCCTTTCCGCTCCAAAGTCCTTGAACTTGTCGGCTCCCAAATCTGTGCCCATCTTTCCCACAACTCCATGTTTGAACCCCTCCAATCAGGTTTCTGCCCCTGCCCCAGCACTGAAACAGCCCTAATCATAGTCTCAGATGACATCTTCTGCTGGTTACTGAGTCCTTGTTGGTAATTTGTGCTACTTTTTATTTACTCACACCAATTGAATATTTGTTTGGTAATTTAACAGATAAATGACTGTCCTTTGGATACGTGGTGACAAAATTAACAGTCACTTGGACAAGTGTGGATTAATTAAGGAAAGTCAACACGGATTTGTCAAAGGCAAATCGTGTTTAACGAACTTGATTGTGTTTTTTGATGAGGTAACAGAGAGGATTGATGTGGTGTACATGGACTTCCAAAAGGCATTTGATAAAGTGCCACATAATAGGCTTGCCAGCAAAGTTGAAGCCCATGGAATAAAAGGGACAGTGGCAGCATGGATATGAAATTGGCTAAGTGACAGGAAACAAAGAATAGTGGTGAACGGTTGTTTTTCGGACTGGAGGAAAGTATACAGTGGTGTTCCCCAGGGGTCGGTTCTTGGACCACTGCTTTTCTTGATATATATTAATGACTTGGACTTGGGTGTACAGGGCACAATTTCAAAATTTGCAGATGACACAAAACTTGGATGTATAGTGAACAGTGAGGAGGATAATGATAGACTTTAAAAGGACATAGACAGGCTGGTGGAATGGACGGATGGATACGTGGCAGATGAAATTTAATGCAGAAAAGTGCAAAGTGATACATTTTGGTAGGAAGAACAAGGAGAGGCAATATAAACTAAAGGGAGTGAATGAACAGAGAGACCTGGGGGTATATGTGCACAAATCGTTGACGGTAGCAGGGCAGGTTGAGAAAGCGGTTTAAAAGCATACGGGATCCTGGGCTTCATAAATAGAGGTATTGAGTACAAAAGCAAGGAAGTTACAGGAAACTTTGGTTTATCCAGAGGTTGTATGTCCGGAATACTCGATCTAACGGCAAAAATCAGGAGCCGTTTTCTATAAGTTTTTTTAGATCTCGTTCTTTTTTTTTCCCGGTCAGGCACTGCAAGGCCTGTAGCTATAGCAACAGCTTCAGCTAGAGACGCTTGCAGCTGCAGCCGACTCTTTAGAAGCTGTTGCTAAGCAACAGTGTTTGTTGTCAGATACGGGGTTGAAAACCTCCGTATGCTTCAACATTAACTTTGTATGTCCGGTAGTTTTGATAGATCGGCAACACGCCGGTCCCGTCGGTGCCGGATATCACAAAGTTTCCTGTATGATGAACCTTTATAAAACACTGGTTTGACCTCAAAGACTGGTATTGTGCCCAATTCTGGGTACCGCACTATAGGAAGGATATGAAGGCCTTAGAGAGGGTGCAGAAAAGATTTACAAGAATGGTTCTAGGGATGAGGGACTTCACTACGTGGATAGACTGGAGAAGCTGGGGTTGTTCTCCTTAGAGCAGACAAGATTGGGAGGAGATTTGATAGAGGTGTTCAAAATCATGAGGGGTCCAGACAAAGTATATAGAGAGAAACTGTTCCCATTGGCAGAAGGATCGAGAACCAGAGGACACAGATTTAAGGTGATTGGCAGAAGAACTAAAGGAGACATGAGGAAAAACTTTTTACACAGCGAGTGGTTAGGATCTGGAATGCACTGCCTGAGAGGGTGGTGGAGGCAGATTCAATTGTGGCTTTCAAAAGCGAATTGGATAAGTACCTGAAGGAAAAAATTTTGCAGGGCTACGGGGAAAGGGCGGGGGAGTAGGACTAGCTGAAGTGCTCTTGCAGAGAGTCGGCACGGGCTTGACTCTGTGCTGTAACCATTCGATGATTCTATGGTATCTCTGGGTCCCACTTTCAGGTGTTACACCTTTTAACGCTTTGGAAATGAACCACAGTTCAGGGAGAACAGCAGTCAATTGGCAGCTGCCACCTCTGGGTGTGGCGCTCTCCTGTTTATGGCTAATGGTGCTGCACCTCCTCAGATATCTTACCGTTGAAAGGTTAGTCGAGACTTACAGTAGCTCTCAGCACCCATACAGTCACCAGTGCTGTTGGGACTCCGGAGGTCATCCACATTATACTAGAGAGTGTCATCAACAGTGCTCTCCCAACAGAAAGACACAGTTTAAAGGTCCCTTCACCCCATCCTTGACAGCTGTGCTTTCAACAGCCTAGACCCTAAGCTCTAGAATTCCATTCCTAAATCTCTCCGCCTCTCTACCTCTTTCTCCTCCTTTAAGTCACGCCTTAAAACCTACTTCTTTGACCAAGCTTTTGGTCATCTGCCCTAATATCTCCTTATGTGGCTCGGTGTCAAATTTTATCTGATAATGCTCCTGTGACGCACCTTGGGACGTTTTACTATTAAAGGCATTATGTAAATGTAAGTTGTTGTTACATAGCGACACTGGATTACATGGTGTCAAAGAGAATAGCAGTGCCATGGGGACGTGATTGTAAGTGGTAAACATTGGAGTCTATCAATAGTGTGAATGGTGATGATTTTGTCCTCATTGACAGTTTAATGAAATGGTTCTTATTTGTATCTGTACTTAAGTAAAGACAATTAGCAGCGACAGATCCCTGATCCCTGGGACGGCCTCACTCCAGGTCAATGAGTTGCTACTCGGGCTCTTGATATTTCTCTTCTCTCTCCTTGCAGGCCGCTTTAGTGACTCATCCGTTCAATAAAATCTTGAACTGGTGCAGCGGCAGCACATACTTCCACATGTCGGTCGGCAGCCTGGTCCAAGGAGGAAAGATTCTCTGCGAGACTTCACTGGTAAGGATGGTCGGTGACGGAACGGCAGTGCGGGTCAAACTGCATTTCATTTTTTAACTATTGGTTTATTTGATTAAAGGGTTACAAAATGGACGACCTTCTGACATCATACGTGAATGCGTATTTAGCTACTGTGAAGCAAAGAACGGCTCGATTCCTTGCCCGATGGGACGAACGTTAAAGGATTTGGACTCTGCCAACAGTGCCATGAGATTCTTACATCTCTTTCTTTCTCTCTCTTTTCCCATGTCTGTCTCCTTACCCAATTCTCTCTCTTTCCCCTCCTCTCTCTCTTTCCCACCTCTCTCTCTCTCCCTCTCCCCACCCTCTCTCGCTCTCTCCTCACTCCTCTCTCTGTCCAATTTTTACTGGGTCATCACTTCAACAGCTGTGAATTTTTTCAATGAACCTGTTAATGAGTAGAGCAGGCCTGTGCTGCCGAGCAGTGCCTTTTTAGCAGGTGATATAATTCAATTGCAAAGTGACCTGTCTGAAGTGATTAATATTACTAGTAGTTTTTTTTAACCAGTGCCTGGGCCCCATGTGACACACATGAAGACCCTTCTCTGCTCCTTCTTCCAGGAGCTGATCTTCATGTTTAATATAGGTGTATTTATTGTAGTGCCTGTCTGATTCATACAAAGTGAACTCACATCTTATAACCCACACCCTTAAACACACACATGGACAGAGTTCACTGCCACTTGGAAAGGTTGATGCATTCGGATATCTGAAGACGATAAATAGAAAGAAGCGCAACAACTTGCATTCATAAAGCACCTTTAACTTCGTAAAACATCCCAAGAACATTTGCTATCCCCACAACATGGCTGGTTCCCTGTTTAAAGGTATCTGTTTTTTAGTGTCACTAGTCACCATGAAGCTTCTGCACCTGCAGTGTTAACTCTGCAGATGTCTGTCTCTTCACCTCCCCCAAAACACCAGCGACACTCCGACCCCCCCTTTCGGGTTGCCAACTCTTCTTGGGGGTAATCCTGGAGGTTTCTTCACATGACCTCCCACCTCCAACCACCCCGCCCAGTCAAACAGCTTTCCCACCTCCCCCCTCCCCCATCTCCAATATTTTATAGCCAATAAATGAAAATGTTCCGAGAAAAATAAAACCCATAATTTTTTAACGCCACTATGTTGTTTCTCCAGGGTTGCTCGCAGGAGTGTCCTGGAGATTAATCTTCAATTCCTGGAGACTCCAGGGCAATCCTGGAGGGTTGGCAACCCCTCCCCCCAGTATGCTCAAATATTTGTGCTTGATTGGGTCTGATTCCAGGGACGTGTCTTTAGCCAAGATGTGTGACTGTAGAAGAATCCAATTGCAGTCGATTGCCATAGGCTCGCAGCCAAGTCCATTGCAGGCGAGTGTAATTGCGAATGGATGTGAGTGCACGTTCCTATGACTGCAAGTATGCCCAATCGCAGAGGAGTGTGATTGTGAGCCTGTCCACATGTGAATTCAAGCGTACATAAAATCCAGATGTGCACTGGTGACAAAAGATTACCGAGCGCCATATTATCTGAATTATTCCATACTTACAGTGGACGGTGAGCCTCCATATAATGTATTTATTCAGTGATCTGCCTGTCTTTCAGTACTCAGTCCCCAGGCCTGTGTTTTATGTGGGTGGATTCTTGTGCCTTTCATCACATGGAACTCAGCAGGGGTTTGACATTCCTCGATGTGCTACTTCAACAGAGCCATTAACCCCTTCATTTTAAAAAGTTGGTGATTTTGTTAAAATGAGATGAACAGGAATTTGATGTGATTGTGTTAACCTGTCCGCTAAAAAATAGCATGCGGAAGATTTTCAACCGGCAAGTTCCGACTTCTCATCACCAATGTGGTCTTTTACTCTCAGATGTGCATTAACTCAGTGCCGGGGCCAGACTGCTCCGTACTTGGCAATAAATGAAATTCAATATCAACAGTGTCCCTGTCTTTTTACTGAATGTAAAAGGTTAACCTCGAACCAGGGAAACGCACAGTGATGAGGGTCTGGGTGACGAGGGTCTGGATGACGAGGGTCTGGGAGACGTGGGTCTGGGTGAGATGGGTCTGGGTGACGAGAGTCTGGGTGACGTGGGGCTGGGTGATTTCAGTCTTTGTGGGGAGTGACTGGGTGATGTCAGTCTGGGTGACAAGGGTCTGTGTGATGAGTCTGGGTGACGAGGGTCTGGGTGACGTCAGACTGGGTGACGAGGGTCTGGGTGATTTCAGTCTTTGTGGGGAGTGTCTGGGTGACGTCAGTCTGGGTGACATGGGCCTAGGTGACAAGGGTCTGGGTGATGTAAGTCTGGGTGACGAGGGTCTGTGACGAGTCTGGGTGATGTCGGTCTGGGCGATGTCAGTCTGGGTGACATGGGTCTGGGTGACGATGGTCTGGGTGATGTCAGTCTTTGTGGGGAGGGTCTGGGTGACGAGGGTCTGGGTGACGGTCTGAGTGACAAGGGTCTGGGTGATGTCAGTCTTTGTGGGGAGGGTCTGGGTGATGTCGGTCTAGGTGACTAGGGTCTGGGTGGCGGGCTTCTGGGTGACGAGGGTCTGGGTGACGTGGGTCTGGGCGACAAGGTTCTGGGTGACGTGGATCTAGGTGGCGAGAGTGGGTGATGTCAATCTGGGTGATGATGCGGGTGACGAGAGTCTGGGTGATGTCAGTGGTTGACGTGGGTCTGGGTGGCGAGGGTCTGGGTGACAAGGGCCTGGGTGAAGAGAGTCTGTGACGTGTGTCTGGGTGATGTGAGTCTGGTTGATGTGGGTCTGGGTGACGAATGTCTGGTTGTCGAGGGTCTGGGTGACGTGGGTCTGGGTGGTGAGGGTCTGGGTGACGGGGGTCTGGGTGATGAGAGTCTGGCTGATGTCAGTCAGTCTGGGTGATGAGGGTCTGGGTGATGACAGTCTGGGTGGGGAGGGTCCGGGTGACGTAGGTCTGGGTGATGAGGGCCTGAATGACGATGGTCTGGGTGATGTCAGGCTGGGTGATGAGCGTCTGGGTGATAAGGGTCAGGGTGACAAGGGTCTGTGTGACGAGTCTGGGTGATGTCGGTCTGGGTGACGAGGGTCTGGGTGACATGGGCCTGGGTGACAAGGGTCTGGGTGATGTAAGTCTGGGTGACGAGGGTCTGTGACGAGTCTGGGTGATGTCAGTCTGGGCGATGTCAGTCTGGGCGACGAGGGTCTGGGTGATGTCAGTGGGTGACGAGGGTCTGGGTGACACGGGTCTGGGTGACGATGGTCTGGGTGATGTCAGTCTTTGTGGGGAGGGTCTGGGTGATGAGGGTCTGAGTGACGAGAGTCTGGCTGATGTCAGTCTGGGTGATGAGGGTCTGGGTGATGACAGTCTGGGTGGGGAGGGCCCGGGTGACGTAGGTCTGGGTGATGAGGGCCTGAATGATGATGGTCTGGGTGATGTCAGGCTGGGTGATGTGGGTCTGGGTGATGTCAGTCTGGGTGATAAGGGTCAGGGTGACAAGGGTCTGTGTGACGAGTCTGGTTGATGTCGGTCTGGGTGACGTCGGGCTGGGTGACGAGGGTCTGTGTGTCGAGGGTCTGGGTGGAGGGTCTGGGTGATGTGAGTCTGGGTGATGTCAGTCTGGGTGACGTCAGTCTGAGTGACGACAGTCTGGGTGAGGTGGGGCTGGGTGAGGAGAGTCTGGCTGACGTGGCTCTGGGTGACGAGGGTCTGGGTGACGTGGGTCTGGGTGATGTGAGTCTGGGTGATGTCAGTCTGGGTGACGTGGCTCTGGGTGACGAGGGTCTGGGTGACATGGGTCTGGGTGATGATGGTCTGGGTGATGTCAGTCTTTGTGGGGAGGGTCCGGGTGACGAGGGTCTGGGTGACGAGGGTCTGAGTGACGAGGGTCTGGGTGATGTCAGTCTGGGTGGCGAGGGTCTGGGTGATGTCAGTCTTTGTGGGGAGAGTCTGGGTGATGTCGGTCTGGGTGACTAGGGGCTGGGTGACGGGCTTCTGGGTGACGAGGGTCTGGGTGACGTGGGTCTGGGCGACAAGGGTCTGGGTGACGTGGATCTAGGTGACGAGAGTCTGGGTGATGTCTGTCGGGGTGATGATGCGGGTGACGAGAGTCTGGGTGATGTCAGTATGGTTGACGAGGGTCTGGGTGACGTGGGTCTGAGTGACGAGGGTCTGGGTGATGTCAGTCTGGGTGACGAGGGTCTGGGTGATGTCAGTCTGGGTGACGAGGGTCTGAGTGACGAGTGTCTGGGTGACGAGGGTCTGGGTGATGTCAGTCTGGGTGACGAGCGTCTTGGTGATGTGGTTCTGAGTGACAAGGGTCTGTGTGACGAGTCTGGGTGATGAGGGTCTGGGTGACGTGTGTCTGGGTGACGCCGGTCTTGGTGATGTGGGTCTGGGTGACAAGGGTCTGTGTGACGAGTCAGGGTGATGTCGGTCTGGGTGACTTCGATCTCGGTGACGAGGGTCTGGGTGACGTCGGTCTGGGTGACGTGGGTCTGAGTGACGATGGTGTGGGTGACGTGGTGCTGGGTGATGTCAGTCTGAGCGACGAGGGTCTGGGTGATGTCAGCCTGGGTGACTTGGGTCTGAGTGACGAGAGTCTGGGTGGCGTGGGTCTGGGTGACGAGAGTCTGGGTGATGTCAGTCTGGGTGATGAGTGTCTAGGTGACGAGGGTCTGGGTGACGAGGGTCTGGGTGCCGAGTCTGGTGATGTCAGCCTGGGTGACGAGGGTCTGTGTGACGAGTCTGGGTGATGTTAGTCTGGGTGACGAGGGTCTGTGTGACGAGTCTGGGTGATGTCGGTCTAGGTGACGTCAATCTGGGTGACGAGGGTCTGTGTGATGAGTCTGGGTGATGTCTGCCTGGGTGATGTCGGTCTGGGTGACGAAGGTCTGAGTGACAAGGGTCTGGGTGAAGTGGGTCTCAGTGTCGTTACTCTGGGTGATGAGGGTCTGGGTGATGTCAGTCTGGGTGATGTGGGTCTGGGTGATGTGGGTCTGGGTGATGAGGGTCTGGGTGAGGAGAGTCTGGGTGACGAGGGCCTGGGTGACATGGGTCTGGGTGACAAGGGTCTGGGTGACGAGGGTCTGGGTGATGTCAGTCTGGGTGACAAGGGTTTGGGTGACGTGGGTCTGGGTGATGAGGGCCTGAATGACGATGGTCTAGGTGAGATGGGTCTGGGTGATGTCAATCTGGGTGATGTCAGTCTGGGTGACGTTGCCCTGGGTGATGTCGATCTGGGTGATGTCAGTCTGGGTGACGTGGGTCTGGGTGACGAGGGTCTGGGTGATGTCAGTCTGGGTGACATGGGTCTGGGTGACGATGGTCTGGGTGTGGTCGGTCTAGGAAAAGAGGGTCTGGGTGACGAGAGTCTGTGTGACATGTGTCTGGGTGACGAGAGTCTGGGTGACGAGGGTCTGGTTGACGAGTCTGGGTGATGCCAGTCTGGGTGACGAGGGTCTGGGTGACGTGGGTCTGGGTGACGTCGGTCTGGGTGACAAGGGTCTGGGTGATATCAGTCTGGGTGACGAGGGTTTGGGTGACGAGAGTCTGGGTGATGTCAGTCTGGGTGACGAGGGTCTGGGTGATGTCAGTCTGGGTGACGAGGGTCTGTGTGACGAGTCTGGGTGATGTCGGTCTGGGTGACGAGGGTCTGTTTGACGAGTCAGGGTGATGTCAGTCTGGGTGATGTCGGTCTGGGTGATGTCGGTCTAGGTGACGTCAGTCTGGGTGACGAGGGTCTGTGTGATGAGGCAGGGTGATGTCAGTCTGGGTGAGGTGGGACTGGTGAGGAGAGTCTGGGTGATGAGGGTCTGGGTGCCGAGGGTCTGTTTGATGAGTCTGGGTGATGTCTGTCTGGGTGACGTGGGTCTGGGTGACGAGGGTCTGTGTGATGAGTCTGGGTGATGTCAGTCTGGGTGATGTCGGTCTGGGTGACAAGGGTCTGGGTGAAGTAGGTCTGAGTAACGTTACTCTGGGTGACGAGGGTCTGGGTGATGTCAGTCTGGGTGATCTGGGTCTGGGTGACGAGGGTCTGGGTGACGAGAGTCTGGGTGACGAGTGTCTGGGTGATGAGGGTCTGGGTGACGAGGGTCTGGGTGATGTCGGTCTGGGTGACGACAGTCTGGGTGAGGTGGGACTGGGTGAGGAGAGTCTGGGTGACGTGGCTCTGGGTGACGAGGGTCTGGGTGACGAGAGTCTGGCTGATGTCAGTCTGGGTGAAGAGGGTCTGTGTGATGTCAGTCTGGGTGACGTCGGTCTGGGTGATGAGTGTAGTGTCCGTGTGTTGATAAAGACACTGAAGACAGGAGTTGGTTCATAGGTATTTACTAAGCAAAGTCTGGGGGGTGGGTTCTAACGGATATACACAATATACAGGCTTATATAGCCCGAGTGGCAATTACCAGCATTACAGCACACCTGGGGCTCTTAAAGGCACATACACTACAATTCCTCCCCTTTTAGCTAACCAGTGCATCATATTTTAAATAATTATTAATTACATGTTATAAGCAAAATAATATACATTGCTGTAGTTAATTAATTATAAGTCAGTCTCTCAGGAGGCTTCCTGACTCGGTCCGGATAACGCCTCGGGGGTGTAGTAGTTTCTGGTGGTGTAGTAGGTTCTTCTGGCAAGGCTGATTCGGCTTGAATGCCAGTGTCGGGTTCATCGGGTTCCAGTACCACCGGATCGGAGGTAGATATGGGTATCTCTACTTCATCGTTAGATGTATAGAGTTGTGGTGTAGGTTGTCCCTTTTCGGATGACTTTATGATTTGGTCAGCATGGCGCCTTATTATGCTTTCTCCGATGTCCACGGTATACATCAGTGGTCCTAGTCGTGTGCAGATAGTTCCAGGCTGCCATTTCTCGGTACGGTAGTCCCGGGCCAAAACTTGTTGACCTATCTGGAAGGTTCTAGTTGGCCTTTCATTCATGCCTTGAAACTGCCGGTTCTCCACGTCCCTTCTGATGTTGGGCTTGACCAAATCCAGCTGGCATCTTAGGTTTCTATTGAAGAACATCATGGCGGGAGTTTGGTTGGTAACCATAGGTGTTGCATTCCTGTATGCGAATAAGAAGTTATCCACCTTGTGCTGAAGTTTTATGTCTTCATTACCCATGGCCTTTATGGCCTTCTTGAAGGTCTGGACAAACCTTTCAGCCAATCCATTGGTGGCGGGATGGTATGGGGCGGACGTGTAGTGCTTAACCCCATTGTTTTTTAAGAACTTTCTGAATTCTTCGGACACAAATTGCGGTCCATTATCAGAACATATCTGTTCCAGCAGCCCATTCCTGGCAAATATGGTCCTTAATACTGTGATGGTTTTTTCCGTGCTGGTGGAGGACATCTTTATTACCTCCGGCCATTTGGAGTGTGCATCAACCGCGATTAAGAACATTGAGTCCATAAATGGACCAGCAAAGTCGATGTGCACCCTTTGCCAGGGAGATGAGGGCCACTCCCATGGATGTAGAGGGGGTTGTGGTGGAGCGTTTTGGACCTTCTGGCATCCTAGGCAACTCTTGGTCATTTCTTCGATGTCTCCATCGATACCTGGCCACCATACAAACGGCCTAGCTAGGTTCTTCATTTTCACTCCACCCAGATGCCCCTCGTGAAGCTCCTTTAGCACTTTACCCTGGAGTTTGGGTGGAATCACCACTCTGGAGCCACACATCAAGGTTCCTCGGCACACTGACAGCTGTTCTCTTCTTTGCGAGAATGCTGGCAACAGTGGTTCACCATGTGCTGGCCATCCCTTCACTGTTAAATCGTAGACCCGTGAGAGAGTCGGGTCATTTCTCGTCTCCCTTTCAATGGCAGAATTTGTTACTGGTAGACATTCCACTATGGTAGAGTGGAACATCTCTACTGGGTCTACTGTAGGTGCCTCTTCTACCGTTGGCAACGGTAGGCGCGATAAACCGTCAGCATTCCCATGCTGTTTTGATCCTTTGTATTCTATGTTGTATTGGTGTACCCCTAGAAAAAGGGACCACCTCTGTAGCCTTTGCGCTGTCAAAATGGGAACACCTTTTTTTGGGTTGAATATGGAGATGAGGGGTTGATGGTCAGTCAACAAGGTAAATTTTTGTCCGTGTAGGTAATGGTTGAATTTCTTCACTCCCCATACCAGGCTGAGTGCTTCCCTGTCGATTTGGGCATCGTTACGCTCAGCTGAGTTTAATGAGCGTGACGCAAAAGCTATTGGCCGTTCTGAGCCATCAGGGAATTTATGGGATAATACTGCTCCTATGCCGTAAGGGGATGCATCGCACGCCAGTCTGATTGGCAGTGATGGGTTGTATAAAGTATGTGTCTATACTTAATGCAATAATGATGAGACAGCTTGGAAGATTCAACGTAGGTCTTTACTTAATACCAACAGGCGGGAAACTGAGGGGAGATCAGTACCCACAGTACTATTTATACCCCTATGGCCAGGAGTGGTACTACGGTATCCCTACGTCCTACAAAGTAGTGCTGCCCTGGCCATAGGTTTAAAGTAACATACCTATTACATACACAACATTCCTCCCCTTTTAATTAAAACGTACCCGTGCAATTAAGTCAATAGATGCCCCCTAACTAGGGCTAATAACATTTGGTAACACAATATACATAACATATTTACATCAAGAGTTGTCTACTTATATATATATATATAAACAGAAACATGTTATAGATTCAGTCTCTGAGGAGGCCTCCTGTCTCGACTAGGATAACATCTTTCTCTAGTCGGTCTCGGTGTAGGCGGCGGTACTTCCGTCACCCCTTCATCGCTGGACTCGTCGGTGTCTGATGGCACATCCTGTGCCGTGGAGATCACTGGAGTGCTGAACTCCTCGCAATCCTGAGACCTCTGTAACGACGAGCTGGGCCGTGATTCCGCTGTAACAATGTGCTGAGATGTTTGAGGTAGTGAATCAGTTGGGTTTCTGGACTCCACAAGTTGATCAGCATGTCGTCTGATTATGCCTTCCCCTGTCTCAACTGTGTACATCAAGGGTCCCTGGCGGGCCTTTATCGTACCAGACCGCCACTTTTCATTCCTATAATCACGGGCCAACACTTGCTGCCCCACCTCGAAGCTCCGTGTCTGTCTGTCAGGAGCCCTACGAAATACTCGGTTTTCCACATCTCTCCGAATGTTTGGTCTGAGCAATTCAAGGCGAGACCTTAACCTTCTATTAAAGAACATGACGACGGGGGCCTGGTTGGTCACCGTATGTGCAGCATTACGGTATGCGAATAGGAAGTTGTCCACCTTGTGTTGTAGTGGCAACCTTTCCTCCCCCATCGCCTTGATGGCCTTTTTAAAAGTCTGTACAAATCGCTCTGCCAGCCCATTTGTAGCTGGATGATATGGTGCGGACGTATAATGTCGCACTACATTCCTTTTTAGGAATGCTTGAAATTCTTCTGCCACAAATTGTGGCCCATTGTCCGAACAGACTTGCTCGGGCACCCCGTTTCGGGCAAAAATGGTCCTTAAGACTGCGACCGTCTTTTCGGCTGTCGTTGATGACATCTTTATGACCTCCGGCCATTTTGAATGGGCGTCCACTACAATAAGGAACATCGCATCCAGGAAGGGGCCAGCGAAGTCCACGTGGATCCTTTGCCACGGCGTTGAGGGCCACTCCCACGGATGTAGTGGGGCTTGTGGTGGTACGTTCTGTACCATCTGGCACCCTTGGCACGCTTTTGCTACTTCCTCAATGTCCCTGTCAATGCCGGGCCACCAGACGTAGGCTCTGGCGAGGCTTTTCATTTTGACACCCCCCAGATGACCTTCGTGTAAGTCCTGCAACACTTTATGTTGTAATTTTTGAGGGACCACCACCCTGGCTCCGCACATCAATGTGCCCCGGCAGACGGACAACTGGTCCTTCCTTGCCAAAAACGCCGGCAATGATGCGTCACCCTGCGCCGGCCAGCCTTTCATGGTTAATTCGTAAACCCTTGCCAATGTCAGGCCGTTCCGTGTTTCCCGCTCGATACATTGGCTGGTGATGGGCAAGTGTTCCATAAAAGTCGTATGATATATTTCCACGGGGTCCTGTACTATCTCTTCAATCTCGGCAGGCAAGGGTAGCCGCGACAGGCCATCCGCATTGCCATGCTGTTTGGTACCCTTATATTCGATAAGGTACTGGTGTGCTCCTAAGAACAGTGACCATCTCTGTAGCCTTTGGGCCGTCATCAGGGGCACCCCTTTTGTTGGATTAAATATCGACACCAACGGTTGATGATCCATCAGTAGTGTGAAACGTTGCCCATGCAGGTAGTGGTGGAATTTTTTTACACCCCACACCAGACTGAGGGCCTCCCTGTCGATTTGCGCATAGTTTCTTTCGGCTGTAGTTAACGACCTTGAGGCAAATGCTATTGGCCTCTCCGTCCCGTTGGGAAATTTGTGTGACAACACTGCCCCTATACCGTACGGGGCTGCGTCACATGCCAACCTCATTGGCATTTTTGGGTCAAAGTGTGCGAGCACTTCCTTTGATGTAATGAGTTGTTTACCCTTTTTAAAAGCAGCCTCACACGCTTCGTCCCAATTCCAGGAGACTCCCTTTTGCAGCAATGAATTCAGTGGATGTAAAATGGACGATAAGTTCGGGAGGAACTTATGGTAATAGTTTATAAGGCCTAAGAATGATCGTAACTGAGATACATTCTCAGGGGGCGGGGCCTTCACTACTGCCTCGATCTTTTCCGGGGACTTATGCAGGCCTTCCTTATCTATAATGTGACCACAGTATGAGATACGTTCCTGGAAAAACTCAAATTTCTGCTTGTTCGCCCTGAGTCCGTACTCGCTCCAGGTTAGCGAGGTGGTCGTTATCCGTTTGTCCTGTCACCAGGATGTCATCCAGGTAGCATTGCGTTCCTGGAATGCCCTGTAGGACCTGTTCCATGGTCCTCTGCCATATTGCCGGGGCGGACGCCACACCAAATACCAGGCGATTGTACTGGTACAATCCCTTGTGTGTGTTAATCGTTAGGAGCTTTTTCGAGTCCTGCTCCACCTCCATCTGTAAATAAGCTTGACAAAGGTCAATCTTCGTAAAGTGTCTACCCCCAGCTAACGATGCGAATATGTCCTCTATCCGCGGCAGCGGATATTGTACCGTGTGCAGGACTGGGTTAATAGTTATCTTAAAATCCCCGCAAATGCGAACCTTCTTTGGTTCCCCCGGTGTGTTATTTGCAGATTTCTTTATAACTGGGACGATGGGCATGGCCCACTCGCTCCACTCAATCTTTGTAAGGACACCTGCACTCTCTAAGGCATCCAGTTCTGCTTCCACCGCTGGCCGAATGGCATAAGGCACCGGTCTGGCCTTACAAAACTTGGGGTTTGCGTCTTGAGCAATAGTTATTTTTGCTCTAATGTCCTTTAAGGTCCCCAGCCCTTGTTGGAACACCTCTGGCGTTTTTGCCAATAGTTTCGACAGCCTGCTTGTAATGGTTGTATCATCCGTGGTGGTCTCTACTTTTAACTCGTGTATCGACTTCCAGTCGAAATGGATTTTTCTTATCCATTCCCTACCCAAAAGTGGTGGTCCACCGTTTGGTAGGACGTATAAATAAAGTCCTGGCACTTTTCTGCTGTTGTATTTAACTGTTACTTGCATTTTTCCCTTCGGATAAACTTTTTGTCCCGTATATGTTTTTAATTTAATTTCCGTATCCTTTAAGGGAATGCGTTTGAACAGCCTGTTATAATCTTGTTCATTAATTACTGATAGGGCTGAACCCGTGTCCAGCTCCATATTAACTTCGATGCCTGCTACCTTCATTTTAACCCACATTGTGCTGTGGTCCTCCGTTTTGTCTACACCATATAACTTGAGACATCCCAGACCTTTAGGCTCTGCTTTTGTGCCTTCCTGTGACTCGTCTGAGCTACTGTCAGACATCTTATGTATTTTTGTCCTTGCCTTGGTACTGCTCAGATTGCCCCCACGATTGGGTTTCGTACCAGACCGACAAACTTTCGCAATATGCCCCTTTTTCCCACACTGCCGGCATATTTTATCACGAAACCAACAATTACTTTGGTCATGGGTGGTTTTGCCACAACAGTAGCATTTACCTTTGTGAAATGTCACCTCATGGGTGTCATAGCTGGTTGTGGTTTGTCGTATTTGAGCAGCACCCTGTGCTGCTGCTTCGTGGACCGATGCTATTTCAATCGCCTGATCTAGGCTGAGATGTTTCTTGGCTAGCAACCGTTTACGTGTATTCTCATTTAACATGCCACAGACAAATCTGTCCCTGATTGTGTCCACCAATATGCTCCAAACTGGCAATGTTTGGACAACCTTCTGAGCTCAGCTAAATAGGCTGCCTGCGACTCATCATTCCTTTGGTCGCGTCTGTAGAAGCGGTACCTTTCCGCTATAAATGGTGGCTTAGGGTTTAAATGTTCCCTTAACGTATCAACAATTTGGGCGTATGTTTTGTCTGCTGGCTTTTCTGGAGTAAGAAGATTCCTCAGCAGACCGTATGTTTTTGCTCCCATAAAATTTAATAAGGTTGCTACCTTTTGGTCATCTTCCACCTTGTTTACTATGCAATAAAGTTCATGCCTTTCGATATAGGCATCCCACTCTTCTGTGTCCTCAACAAATGCTGACAAACAACCTTCTTTAGCCATTTTAAACTTTTGAAGAGAAAAAAAAACTTTTCCCGCTTTCTCCACTAGATGGCGTTTTTCCCGCCTTTTCTCCCTCTGCTGTCAATGACCTCTCTCCAGCGTCGTTATTTTTGGCCCTTGCAGCTCCCGTTATTGCCACCGCCGCTATTAACAATGACCTTCCCCTCTCGTGGCCCGCTAGTCCTTGTGGCTCCGTTTGTTCCCCAGATCGCCTGCCCGTTCTGGCCCTTGCAGCTCCCGTTCCCCGGGAAGGATTTCAGTTTACCTGGCCCTGGGTGGACTTTTGCCCCATGGCTGGAGTGCCCGTTCAGCCTCTTCTCTCAGCTGCCGCAGCCTCCGCTGGAAACCTCTCTCTCTCGCTCCGTTGCTGCCGCTCCTCCCGAACCCGGAGTGCTGGGCGGCCTCCTTCAGCCGACGCTGGACTCTGCAGGCTGGCTGGTAAGAAGCCTCTCTCCTTCTCTCCGTACTGCTACCGTTCCTTTGTTGCACCGTGTACTGGTGAGTTCGAACCTTACTCGTCGCCAGTATAAAGTATGTGTCTATACTTAATGCAATAATGACGAGACAGCTTGGAAGGTTCAACGTAGGTCTTTACTTAATACCAACAGGCGGGAAACTGAGGGGAGATCAGTACCCACAGTACTATTTATACCCCTATGGCCAGGAGTGGTACTACGGTATCCCTATGCCCTACAAAGTAGTGCTGCCCTGGCCATAGGTTTAAAGTAACATACCTATTACATACACAACAGGTTGTAATGAGCCAAAACTTCTTCGGATGTGATTAAGTCTTTGCATTTATGGAAGGCACGTTTACAGTCTTCGTTCCATTTCCAAATCACTCCTGTTTGTAGAAGTTCATTAAGAGGGTGTAGAAGAGTTGATAAGTTCGGTAAAAATTTATGATAGCAATTTATTAATCCCAGGAACGACCTTAATTGTGAAACATTTTCAGGTGCTGGGGCTTTTATGACCGCTTCAATTTTTTCAGGTGACTTATGCAACCCTTCATTATTAATTATGTGGCCACAATATGATATCTGATTTTGGAAAAATTCGCACTTGTGGCGATTCGCTCGTACGCCCCGTTCTTTCAGCCTAGTGAGCACCTGCTCCAAATTGGCAAGGTGCTCGTTGTCATTTTCTCCTGTTACAAGGATGTCGTCCAGGTAGCATTGAGTCCCCGGAATCCCTTGCAGGACTTGCTCCATAGCTCTTTGCCAGATAGCTGGAGCTGATGCTACTCCAAAAACCAGTCGATTGTACTGGTACAGGCCTTTGTGTGTGTTTATCGTGAGATACTTTTTAGAGGCCTCCTCAACCTCCATCTGTAGATATGCCTGTGCCAAGTCAATTTTGGTGAAACGTTTCCCTCCGGATAGTGAGGCGAAAATATCTTCTATCCTCGGAAGAGGATACTGTACTGTGTGAAGAACCGGGTTTACAGTCACCTTGAAGTCTCCACAGATACAAATTTTTCTCTGTTCTTCAGATTTATCTTTATTCAATGCTTTTTTCATGACTGGAACGATGGGTGTGGCCCACTCGCTCCAATCTATTTTGGATAATACGCCTGCTTTTTCCAAATTCTCCAGCTCTGCCTCGACTGCTGGACGAATTGCGTATGGCACCGGTCTTGCCTTAAAAAATTTGGGAATTGCTGCATCTTCCACTTTTATTGAGGCGGTGATGCCTTTCAAGGTTCCTAGTTTCTCTTGAAACACTTCTTTGGCGTTGGCCAAGATGTCTTTTAATCGTTCAGGTATGATGTCATCATTGTTTTTTTTCTTACTGGTCACCGTCAGTGCCTGAATGGAGTGCCAGTCTAAACGTATCTTTCTGATCCATTCACGTCCCAACAACGGTGGACCACCATCTTGTAGAATGTATAAATACAACTTTTGTATTTCTTTGCCGTTGTATACAACAGGCACCCTTATTTTTCCTTTGGGGTATACTTTCTGCCCCGTATATGTTTTTAAGATAATGGATGTGTCTTTTAGAGCTAAATGCGAAAATAGCCTCTCGTAATCCCGTCGATTTATTACGGTTAGAGCTGATCCTGTATCTAGCTCCATTTTAACTGGGGACCCTGCTATCGTGAGGGTAACCCAAATGGTTTGGTAATCATCTTTGGCAAGTACATTATGTAATTTGAGACAGCTTAGTCTCTTGTTTTCGAAGTCGTTATCGCTCTTCTGGTCTTCGGAGCTACTGTCCGTCATCATTTGTACCTTCCTGTACTTTTCTTTATTGATTTTTTTTTTTTCTGTCTGTGGATTTATTTTGTCCAGATCGGCATACCCGTGCAATGTGTCCACTCTTTCCACATTGCCTGCATGCTTTGTCCTTGAACCAGCAGTCCCTCTGGTTATGGGTGGATCTGCCACAGCGATAACATCTTTCGAAACCCTGTGTCATTTCATGGGTGCCGAAGTCCTGTGTCTTTTGTTGTATCTCTACAGCTCCTCTTGCTGCTGCTTCGTATGATACAGCCATACTGAAAGCTTTGTCCAATGTTAAATCTTTTTCAGAAAGCAGCCTTTTTTGTGTTCCTTCACTTAAGAGACCGCAAACGAATTTGTCTCGAAGATAATCTGATAGTCCTGCCCCGAATTGGTAGTGCTTTGATAGCTTTCTTAATTCGGTTAGGTAATCAGCGTTACTTTCATTCTTGTGTTGATTTCTCTTGAAGAACTTGAATTGTTCCGCTATCAGCAGCGGTGTTGGGTTTAAGTGCTCCTTCTTGTCCTTTGGTTTGGCTGGAGTGATTAAATTTCGTAACAGCCCGTATGCCTTTGCGCCCATTAAGTTCAGAAGTACTGAAGCTTTTTTTTCATCTTCTATTCCATTTGCAGTGCAATATACCTCTACTCTTTCCACGTAAGTGGTCCAATCCTCTATTTCGTTATCAAAAGCATCAATATTGCCAGACTTAGGCATTTCAGAAAAGATATGGCGCTTCCCGCGCTTTTTTTTCTTTTCTGCAGCAAAGATATGGCGCTTCCCGCGCTTTCCCGCCGCTGCTGCCGATGACAACGCTGTTTACTGCGGTTTCCGTTCTCTTTTTTTTATTTACCGTCGGAGACTCGTTCCCGCTGGAGTTTCTCTCCAGGTCTGAACGCTGACCTGCTTGCCGCGCCGGCCGTCTCCCGAGTGCTCCCTCCCAGTCCGTTATTGCTTGCCTCCGATTTCGCTGCCTGTCTCAGCTGTAGAGCCAGCCGCTGGAGCCCCAGCCTGATGCCCAGGAAGGATTAGCGCAGTACCTGCCACCAGCTTGGCCAGCTGATGAAACCACAGCTTCTCTCACTTCCTTGAGTCTTCTGGACGCCCGAGGAATCGATGTCCTTGAGGTGCTGCCGAATTGCAGGTAAGTCCGTTTCCACTTCGTCGCCACTGTAGTGTCCGTGTGTTGATAAAGACACTGAAGACAGGAGTTGGTTCATAGGTATTTACTAAGCAAAGTCTGGGGGGGGGTTCGAACGGATATACACAATATACAGGCTTATATAGCCCGAGTGGCAATTACCGGCATTACAGCACACCTGGGGCTCTTAAAGGCAAATACACTACAATGAGGGCCTGAATGACGATGGTCTGGGTGATGTCAATCTGGGTGATGTCAGTCTGGGTGACGAGAGTCTTTGTGATGTCAGTCTGGGTGACGTGGGCCTGGGTGACGAGAGTCTGGGTGACGTGGGTCTGGGTGACGAGAGCCTGGGTGCTGTCAGTCTGGATGACGTGGGTCTAGGTGATGAGGGTCTGGGTGATGTCAGTCTTGGTGATGAGGGTCTGTGTGATGTCAGTCTGGGTGATGTGTGCCTGGGTGATGAGGGTCTGGGTGACATGGGTCTGGGTGACATCGGTCTGGGTGACATCGGTCTGGGTGACGAGTGTCTCGGTGACGAGGGTCTGGGTGATGTCAGTCTGGGTGACGAGTGTCTGGGTGATGAGGGTCTGGGTGACATGGGTCTGCGTGATGAGAGTCTGGGTGACGTGGGTCTGGGTGACGAGGGTCTGGGTGACGTAGGTCTGGGTGACATCGGTCTGGGTGACGAGGGTCTCGGTGACGAGGGTCTGGGTGATGTCAGTCTGGGTGACGAGGGTCTGGTTGACATGGGTCTGGGTGATGAGATTCTTTGTGACGAGGGTCTGGGTGACGGCCTGAGTGACGAGGGTCTGCGTGATGTCAGTCTGGGTAACGAGGGTCTGGGTGATGTCAGTCTGGGTGACGAGGATCTGAGTGACGTCGGTCTGGGTGACGAGGGTCTGGGTGACGTGGGTCTGGGTGACGAGGGTCTGGGTGATGTCAGTCTGGGTGACAAGCGTCTGGGTGATGTGGGTCTGAGTGGCAAGGGTCTGTGTGACGAGTCTGGGTGACGTCGGTCTGGGTGATGAGGGTCTGGGTGACGTGTGTCTGGGTGACGTCGGTCTGGGTGATGTGGGTCTGGGTGACAAGGGTCTGTGTGACGAGTCTGGGTGTTGTCGGTCTGGGTGACTTCGATCTGGGTGACGAGGGTCTGGGTGACGTCGGTCTGGGTGACGTGGGTCTGAGTGACGATATTGTGGGTGACGTGATGCTGGGTGATGTCAGTCTGGGTGACTTGGGTCTGGGTGAAGAGGGTCTGGGTGACGAGAGCCTGGGTGGCGTGGGTCTGGGTGACGAGAGTCTGGGTGATGTCAGTCTGGGTGACGAGTGTCTAGGTGACGAGGATCTGGGTGACGAGGGTCTGGGTGACGAGTCTGGGTGATGTCAGTCTGGGTGACTTGGGTCTGGGTGAAGAGGCTCTGGGTGACGAGAGTCTGGGTGGCGTGGGTCTGGGTGACGAGAGTCTGGGTGATGTCAGTCTGGGTGACGAGTGTCTAGGTGACGAGGGTCTGGGTGACGAGGGTCTGGGTGACGAGTCTGGGTGATGTCAGTCTGGGTGACGAGGGTCTGTGTGACGAGTCTGGGTGATGTCAGTCTGGGTGACGAGGGTCTGTGTGACGAGTCTGGGTGATGTCAGTCTGGGTGATGTCGGTCTAGGTGACGTCAATCTGGGTGACGAGGGTCTGGGTGATGTCTGCCTGGGTGATGTCGGTCTGGGTGACGAAGGTCTGAGTGACAAGGGTCTGGGTGAAGTGGGTCTCAGTGACGTTACTCTGGGTGACGAGGGTCTGGGTGATGTCAGTCTGGGTGATGTGGGTCTGGGTGATGAGGGTCTGGGTGATGAGGGTCTGGGTGAGGAGAGTCTGGGTGACGAGGGTCTGGGTGACGTGGGTCTGGGTGATGAGAGTCTGGGTGATGTCAGTCTGGGTGATGTCAGTCTGGGTGACGAGGGTCTGGGTGATGTCAGTCTGGGTGACGAGGGTTTGGGTGACGTGGGTCTGGGTGATGAGGGCCTGAATGACGATGGTTTAGGTGAGATGGGTCTGGGTGATGTCTGTTAAGTCTGTGTGTTCTAGTTGTATTTAAGATTAATTACAGACACAGACTACAAGAATAACGTTTCAACAGGTCTTTACTAGTTGGAGGTCAGGGCTATACTAACAGCAATATCACTACACAGTACATATATACCGGTGGTCACCACCGGTATTACGTAGACAGCAGCCAGAGAAAGTAGTACATCTCTTAAGGTGGAACAGGCTTAAGTTCTCTTAAGGTGGAACAGGTTGCGTACACCACAATGTCAATCTGGGTGACGTCAGCCTGGGTGACGTTGGTCTGGGTGATGTCGATCTGGGTGATGTCAGTCTGGGTGACGTGGGTCTGTGTGACAAGTCTGGGTGATATCAGCCTGGGTGATGTCGGTCTGGGTGACGAACGTCTGGGTGACAAGTCTGGGTGATATCAGCCTGGGTGATGTCGGTCTGGGTGACTTGGGTCTGGGTGATGAGGGCCTGAATGATGATGGTTTAGGTGAGATGGGTCTGGGTGATGTCTGTTAAGTCTGTGCGTTCTAGTTGTATTTAAGATTAATTACTGACACAGACTACAAGAATAACGTTTCAACAGGTCTTTACTAGTTGGAGGTCAGGGCTATACTAACAGCAATATCACTACACAGTACTTATATACCGGTGGTCACCACCGGTATTACATAGACAGCAGCCAGAGAAAGTAGTACATCTCTTAAGGTGGAACAGGCTTAAGTTCTCTTAAGGTGGAACAGGTTACATACACCACAATGTCAATCTGGGTGATGTCAGTCTGGGTGACGTTCGTCTGGGTGATGTCGATCTGGGTGATGTCAGTCTGGGAGACGTGGGTCTGGGTGACGAGGGTCTGGGTGATGTCAGTCTGGGTGACATGGGTCTGGGTGACGATGGTCTGGGTGTGGTCGGTCTAGAAAAAGAGGGTCTGGGTGACTAGGGTCTGGGTGACGAGAATCTGGGTGACGAGGGTGTGGTACACGAGAGTCTGTGTGACGTGTGTCTGGGTGACGAGAGTCTGGGTGATGAGGGTCTGGGTGACGAGGGTCTGGGTAATGCCAGTCTGGGTGATGAGGGTCTGGGTAACGTGGGTCTGGGTGACGTCGGTCTGGGTGACAAGGGTCTGGGCGATATCAGTCTGGGTGACGAGGGTTTGGGTGACGAGAGTCTAGGTGACGAGAGTCTGGGTGACGAGAGTCTGGGTGATGTCAGTCTGGGTGACGATTGTCTGGGTGACGAGGGTCAAGGGTGACGAGGGTCTGGGTGACAAGTCTGGGTGATCTCAGCCTGGGTGACGAGGGTCTGTGTGACGAGTCTGGGTGATGTCGGACTGGGTGATGTCAGTCTGGGTGACGAGGGTCTGTGTGACAAGTCTGGGTGATATCAGCCTGGGTGATGTCGGTCTGGGTGACGAACGTCTGGGTGACAAGTCTGGGTGATATCAGCCTGGGTGATGTCGGTCTGGGTGACTTGGGTCTGGGTGACGAGGGTCTGGGTGACAAGGGTCTATGTGACGAGTCTGGGTGATGTCAGTCTGGGTGATGTCAGTCTAGGTGACGTCAGTCTGGGTGACGAGGGTCTGTGTGATGAGTCTGGGTGATGTCGGTCTGGGTGACGAAGGTCTGGGTGACAAAGGTGTGGGTGAAGTGGGTCTGAGTGACGTTACTCTGGGTGACGAGGGTCTCGGTGATGTCAGTCTGGGTGATGAGGGTCTGGGTGAGGAGAGTCTGGGTGACGTGGGTCTGGGTGACGAGGGTCTGGGTGATGTCAGTCTGGGTCACGAGGGTCTGGGTGATGAGGGCCTGAATGACTATGGTCTAGGTGAGATGGGTCTGAGTGATGTCAATCTGGGTGATGTCAGTCTGGTTGATGAGAGTCTGGGTGATGTCGCTCTGGGTGATGTCAGTCTGGGTGATGTGGGTCTGGTTGACGTGGGTCTGGGTGACGTGGGTCTGGGTGACGTTACTCTAGGTGACGAGGGTCTAGGTGATGTCAGTCTGGGTGATGAGGGTTTGGGTGAGGAGTGTCTGGGTGACGTGGGTCTGGGTGACGAGTGTCTGGGTGACGTGGGTCTGGGTGACGAGAGCCTGGGTGATGTCAGTCTGGGTGACGAGGGTCTGGGTGATGTCAGTCTGGGTCACGAGGGTCTGGGTGACGTGGGTCTGGGTGATGAGGGCCTGAATGACGATGGTCTAGGTGAGATGGGTCTGAGTGATGTCAATCTTGGTGATGTCAGTCTGGGTGACGTGGGTCTGGGTGATGAAGGCCTGAATGATGATGGTCTAGGTGAGATGGGTCTGGGTGATGTCAATCTGGGTGATGTCAGTCTGGGTGACGTTGGGCTGGGTGATGTAGATCTGGGTGATGTCAGTCTGGGTGACGTGGGTCTGGGTGACGAGGGTCTGGGTGATGTCAGTCTGGGTGACGTCGGTCTGGGTGACGAGGGTCAGGGTGACATGGGTCTGGGTGACGATGGTCTGGGTGTGGTCGGTCTAGGAGAAGTGGGTCTGGGTGACTAGGGTCTGGGTGACAAGAATCTGTGTGACGAGGGTGTGGTACACGAGAGTCTGGGTGACGAGAGTCTGTGTGACGTGTGTCTGGGTGACGAGGGTCTGGGTGATGAGGGTCTGGGTGATGCCAGTCTGGGTGATGCCAGTCTGGGTGATGAGGGTCTGGGTGATGTCAGTCTGGGTCATGAGGATCTGGGTGACGATGGCCTGGGTGACGAGGGTCTGGGTGAGGTAGGTCTAGGTGACGAGGGTCTGGGTGATGAGAGTCTGGCTGACGTGTATCTGGGTGACGAGAGTCCAGGTGACGTGGGTCTGGGTGACGTGGGTCTCGGTGACGAGGGACTGGGTGATGTCAGTCTTTGTGGGGAAGGTCTGGATGACGTCGGTCTGGTTGACTAGGGTCTGGGTGATGAGAGTCTGGGTGATGTCAGTCTGGGTGACATGGGTCTGGGTGACGAGAGTCTGGGTGACGAGAGTCTGGGTGATGTCAGTCTGGGTGACTTGTGTCTGGGTGACGAGAGTCTGGGTGGCTTGGGTCTGGGTGATGAGAGTCTGGGTGATGTCAGTCTGGGTGACGATTGTCTGGGTGATGAGGGTCAAGGGTGACGAGGGTCTGGGTGACGAGTCTGGGTGATCTCGGTTTGGGTGACGAGGGTTTGGGTGAGGAGTGTCTGGGTGATGAGGGCCTGAATGACAATGGTCTAGGTAAGATGGGTCTGAGTGATGTCAATCTTGGTGATGTCAGTCTGGGTGACGTGGGTCTGGGTGATGAGGGCCTGAATGATGATGGTCTAGGTGAGATGGGTCTGGGTGATGTCAATCTGGGTGATGTCAGTCTGGGTGACGTTGGGCTGGGTGATGTCGATCTGGGTGATGTCAGTCTGGGTGACGTGGGTCTGGGTGACGAGGGTCTGGGTGATGTCAGTCTGGGTGACGTCGGTCTGGGTGACGAGGGTCAGAGTGACATGGGTCTGTGTGACGATGGTCTGGGTGTGGTCGGTCTAGGAGAAGAGGGTCTGGGTGACTAGGGTCTGGGTGACAAGAATCTGTGTGACGAGGGTGTGGTGCACGAGAGTCTGGGTGACGAGAGTCTGTGTGACGTGTGTCTGGGTGACGAGAGTCTGGGTGATGAAGGTCTGGGTGATGCCAGTCTGGGTGATGCCAGTCTGGGTGATGAGGGTCTGGGTGATGTCAGTCTGGGTCATGAGGGTCTGGGTGACGATGGCCTGGGTGACGAGGGTCTGGGTGAGGTAGGTCTAGGTGATGAGGGTCTGGGTGATGAGAGTCTGGCTGACGTGTATCTGGGTGACGAGAGTCTAGGTGACGTGGGTCTGGGTGACGTGGGTCTCGGTGACGAGGGTCTGGGTGATGTCAGTCTTTGTGGGGAAGGTCTGGATGACGTCGGTCTGGTTGACTGGGGTCTGGGTGACGAGAGTCTGGGTGACGAGAGTCTGGGTGATGTCAGTCTGGGTGACTTGTGTCTGGGTGACGAGAGTCTGGGTGGCTTGGGTCTGGGTGATGAGAGTCTGGGTGATGTCAGTCTGGGTGACGATTGTCTGGGTGATGAGGGTCAAGGGTGACGAGGGTCTGGGTGACGAGTCTGGGTGATCTCAGAATGGGTGACGAGGGCCTGTGTGACGAGTCTGGGTGATGTCAGTCTGGGTGACAAGGGTCTGTGTGACGAGTCTGGGTGATATCAGCCTGGGTGATGTCGGTCTGGGTGACGAAGGTCTGGGTGACGAGGGTCTGGTTACGAGGGTCTGGGTGATGTCAGTCTGGGTGATGTCGGTCTAGGTGACGTCAGTCTGGGTGACGAGGGTCTGTGTGATGATTCTGGGTGATGTCTGTCTGGGTGATGTCGGTCTGGGTGACGAAGGTCTGGGTGACAAAGGTCTGGGTGAAGTGGGTCTGAGTGACGTTACTCTGGGTGGCGAGGGTCTCGGTGATGTCAGTCTGGGTGATGAGGGTCTGGGTGAGGAGAGTCTGGGTGACGTGGGTCTGGGTGACGAGGGTCTGGGCGATGTCAGTCTGGGTCACGAGGGTCTGGGTGATGAGGGCCTGAATGACTATGGTCTAGGTGAGATGGGTCTGAGTGATGTCAATCTGGGTGATGTCAGTCTGGTTGATGAGAGTCTGGGTGATGTCGCTCTGGGTGATGTCAGTCTGTGTGATGTGGGTCTGGTTGACGTGGGTCTGGGTGACGTGGGTCTGGGTGACGTTACTCTAGGTGACGAGGGTCTAGGTGATGTCAGTCTGGGTGATGAGGGTTTGGGTGAGGAGTGTCTGGGTGACGTGGGCCTGGGTGACGAGGGTCTGGGTGATGTCAGTCTGGGTGACAAGCGTCTGGGTGATGTGGGTCTGAGTGACAAGGGTCTGTGTGATGAGTCTGGGTGACGTCGGTCTGGGTGATGAGGGTCTGGGTGACGTGTGTCTGGGTGATGTCGGTCTGGGTGATGTGGGTCTGGGTGACAAGGGTCTGTGTGACGAGTCTGGGTGATGTCGGTCTCGGTGACTTCGACCTGGGTGACGAGGGTCTGGGTGACGTCGGTCTGGGTGACGTGGGTCTGAGTGACGATATTGTGGGTGACGTGGTGCTGGGTGATGTCAATCTGGGTGACTTGGGTCTGGGTGACGAGGGTCTGGGTGATGTCAGTCTGGGTGACATGGGTCTGAGTGACGAGAGTCTGGGTGACGAGAGTCTGGGTGATGTCAGTCTGGGTGACTTGGGTCTGGGTGAAGAGGGTCTAGGTGACGAGAGTCTGGGTGGCGTGGGTCTGGGTGACGAGAGTCTGGGTGATGTCAGTCTGGGTGACGAGTGTCTAGGTGACGAGGGTCTGGGTGACGAGGGTCTGTGTGACGAGTCTGGGTGATGTCAGTCTGGGTGACGAGGGTCTGTGTGACGAGTCTGGGTGATGTCAGTCTGGGTGATGTCGGTCTAGGTGACGCCAATCTGGGTGACGAGGGTCTGGGTGATGTCTGCCTGGGTGATGTCGGTCTGGGTGACGAAGGTCTGAGTGACAAGGGTCTGGGTGAAGTGGGTCTCAGTGACGTTACTCTGGGTGACGAGGGTCTGGGTGATGTCAGTCTGGGTGATGTGGGTCTGGGTGATGAGGGTCTGGGTGATGAGGGTCTGGGTGAGGAGAGTCTGGGTGACGAGGGTCTGGGTGACGTGGGTCTGGGTGACGAGAGTCTGGGTGATGTCAGTCTGGGTGACGAGGGTCTGGGTGATGTCAGTCTGGGTGACGAGGGTTTGGGTGACGTGGGTCTGGGTGATGAGGGCCTGAATGACGATGGTTTAGGTGAGATGGGTCTGGGTGATGTCTGTTAAGTCTGTGTGTTCTAGTTGTATTTAAGATTAATTACTGACACAGACTACAAGAATAACGTTTCAACAGGTCTTTACTAGTTGGAGGTCAGGGCTATACTAACAGCAATATCACTACACAGTACTTATATACCGGTGGGCACCACCGGTATTACGTATACAGCAGCCAGAGAAAGTAGTACATCTCTTAAGGTGGAACAGGCTTAAGTTCTCTTAAGGTGGAACAGGTTACATACACCACAATCCTCCCTTTTTAGCTTAACAGTCATATCCCCATTTAACATAACATAATAACATATATACATATATAACTTCAGGTATAAACAGATCAAAGGTTCAGTCTCTCAGGAGGCCTTCTGATTCGGGTTGGATAACGCCTTTCAGTGTTCTCTGATTCTTGTTGCTGAGGTGACTCCTCTAGTTGGTTTCCTATGTATTGGACGTCATCATCAGGTACATTCCCTGCCGAGGTAGATGCTTCAGGTTCATTAACGTCTTCCACAGTTGTCTCTGTCGCAACCATGGGTTCGACCCTTGCTCTCGATTCTACCAGTTGATCCGCATGACGCCTTATCACATTGTTACCAATATCTACTGTGTACATCAGAGGTCCTTGTCTGGCCTGAATTGTTCCGGACTGCCATTTTTCGTTTCCATAGTCCCTTGCCAACACTGGTTGTCCTACGTCGAAACTTCGAGTGGTCTTGTTATTAATATGCCGGAACTGTTTGTTTTCCACTTCCCTCCGCACATTTGGTTTTAACAAGTCCAACCTGGACCGCAACCTCCTGTTATAAAACATCATGGCAGGACTTTGGTTAGTTACTGCACGAGCGGCGTTTCGATATGCCATTAGTAAATTGTCCACCTTGTGTTGTAACGGAATCTGATCATCGTTCATGGCCTTTATTGCCTTTTTGAATGTTTGGACAAATCTCTCGGCCAACCCGTTTGTCGCCGGATGATATGGGGCAGAGGTATAATGTTTCACCCCATTCTTCTTTAAGAATTTTTGGAATTCTTCCGACACGAACTGTGGTCCGTTGTCCGAACATATCTGTTCTGGCAATCCGTTCCTTGCGAATATTGTTCTTAACACCGCAATTGTCTTTTCTGAAGTAGTGGTATTCATCTTGATCACTTCTGGCCATTTGGAATGTGCGTCCACCGCAATTAGGAACATGGAGTCCATGAATGGACCAGCAAAGTCAATATGTACGCGTTGCCATGGGGCTGAAGGCCATTCCCATGGGTGTAGCGGTGCGATCGGAGGTGCATTTTGCACTTTTTGGCACCCAGCGCAGCTTTTCGTCAACTCCTCTATCTGTTGGTCAATACCCGGCCACCATACATAAGCCCTAGCAAGACTTTTCATCTTAACTCCCCCCAGATGACCTTCATGCAGTTCCTTTAGAACTCTTTCCCTTAACTTGGGAGGAATAATCACTCTTGTCCCGTACATCAAAGTACCATGGCAGACGGACAGCTGGTCTCGCCTTGCCGAGAATGCCGGTAACAGAAGATCACCATGTGTTGGCCATCCCTTCACTGTCACCTCGTAGACTCGGGACAGTGTCGGGTCGTTCCTGATTTCTCTTTCAATATTTGCATTGGTGACTGGTAAACACTCGATGATGGTCGAATGAAATAACTCAACAGGGTCAACTTTCGTCGTCTCTTCTTCTTCAGATAGTGGCAGGCGCGACAGCCCATCAGCATTGCCATGCTGCTTTGTACCTTTGAATTCTATTTGATATTGATGTGCCCCTAGGAAAAGGGACCATCTCTGGAGTCTCTGTGCTGTCATCACCGAAACACCCTTCTTAGGGTTAAAAATGGATACCAACGGCTGATGGTCTGTCAGAAGTGTGAATTTTTGGCCCTGCAGGTAATGATTAAACTTCTTCACTCCCCATACAAGGCTGAGAGCCTCCCTATCGATCTGCGCATAGTTGCGCTCAGCGGAGGTCAATGATCTGGATGCAAACGCGACTGGCCTTTCCGTGCCATTCGGCAACTTGTGTGAGAGTACTGCCCCAATACCATATGGAGAAGCATCACAAGCCAACCGAATAGGCAGTGTCGGGTTGAAGTGAGCCAACACTTCCTCTGAGGTGATCAATTCTTTGCTTTTGCGAAATGCCTTCTTACAGTTTTCGCTCCATTCCCATGGTACCCCCTTCTGTAAAAGAGCGTTCAGCGGGTGCAGTACCGTGGATAGATTCGGTAGAAACTTATGGTAATAGTTAATCAATCCTAGAAACGACCTCAACTGAGAGACATTATCCGGAGCGGGAGCCTTTACAACTGCCTCTATCTTGTCAGGAGACTTATGAAGCCCCTCCCGGTCAATGACATGACCACAGTACGAGATCCGCTTCTGAAAGAACTCACGTTTCTGCCGATTAACTCGAAGTCCATACTCTTTCAGTCTGTTGAGCACCAGTTCCAAGTTTGCGAGGTGTTCTTCATCACCATCTCCTGTAATCAGAATATCGTCCAGGTAACACTGTGTGCCTGGAATTCCCTGTAATACCTGCTCCATGGCCCTCTGCCAAATTGCTGGAGCCGATGCCACTCCAAAAACCAGCCTATTATACCGGTACAAACCTCAATGCGTGTTGATCGTGAGGTACTGGCGTGACTCTTCTTCAACCTCCATCTGCAAGTACGCCTGCGCCAGGTCTATCTTGGTGAAGTGTTTCCCGCCAGACAACGAAGCAAAAATATCCTCAATCCGCGGAAGCGGACACTGCACCGTGTGAAGCACCGGATTAACGGCGATCTTGAAGTCTCCACAGATGCGAACCTTCCCTGGTTCTCCTGGCTTGTTGCTCGAAGGATGTTTCATAACGGGAACAATGGGCGTAGCCCACTCACTCCAATCTACCTTAAACAGTACACCTGAACGTTCTAGCGCTTCCAGTTCCGCTTCTACAGCAGGTCGTATTGCATACGGTATGCCTTTGAAAAATTTTGGGTGTGCATGTTCATCAATCTTGATGTTTGCCGTAATTCCTCTCAGTGTTCCCAGTCCCTGCCGGAACACCTCTTTAGCATCATCCAATATTCTGGACAATCGTTTAGGTTTGACATCTGTTTCCCCGGAATCTACCGTTAGTGCCTTTAAGGAGTGCCAGTCCATATTCATTTTCCTAATCCACTCCCGTCCCAGTAGTGGTGGACCTCCTTCAGGTAGCACATATAAGTCCATTACTTGGCTTTCTTTGCCCTTGTGGATCACTTTTACCTCTATCTTTCCGATGGGGTACACTCTTTGCCCCGTGTATGTTTTCAATATAATCTCCGTATCCCGTAGGGGAATATGTTGGAATAACCTTTTGTAATCTTTCTTATTCATGACCGTCAATGCCGATCCAGTGTCCAATTCCATCTTTACTTGGACTCCTGCTATCTGAAGAGTGACCCAAATTGTCTGGAGATCTGCATCCTTACCAACGTTGTGTACTCTTAAGCTACCCAGTTCATTACTGCTGGCATCTGAATCTGACTTCTGTTCGTTCGAACTGTTCTTTGTCACCTTGTGTACCTTTATGTATTTTCCTTGCGGTGGCTTTTTGTTGCTGGTCTTCTTTCCTGACCGGCATACTTTAGCTATGTGGCCAAGCCTGCCACATGTTCTGCATTCTTGGTTTTTAAACCAACACTGGTTCTGATCGTGCGTTGTCTTTCCACAACGATAACATTTTACAGTACTCAAAACCAATTGATTTGTACTGAGTTCCGGTGACCGTAGCTGCATCACTGCCGTGCCTCTTGCTGCAGCTTCGTGTGATACTGCCATAGTGACCGCTTTCTCAAGCGTCAGCTCATTCTCCTCGAGCAGTCGCTTTTGTGTATCTTCTTTTAATAATCCACACACAAATTTATCTCTTAGCGCATCTGTTAGTCCCGTTCCAAACTGACAGTACTTTGCTAGCTTACGCAATTCCATTAAATATTCAGCATTGCTTTCATCTTTCAGCTGCTTTCTGCTGTAAAATTTAAATCGTTCCGCTAGCATCAGCGGCGTGGGGTTTAGATGATTTCTCAGGACAGTAACAATCTCCTCGAACGTCTTCTCCGCCGATTCATCTGGTGATAAAAGGTGTTTCAATTGCCCGTATGTCTTCGCACCCATTAAGTTTAATAAAGTTAGTGCTTTCTCATCATCTGGGATTTTATTTGCTTTACAATAATTTTGTATGCGTTCTACATACGTGGCCCAATCTTTGATGTCGCTATCAAAGGTATTAATGTTCCCATGTTTAGGCATCGTTGCAATTTTTTTTTTTTTTTTTAGTGATTTCCCTTTTTCCAAGATGGCGGCTTCCCGCTCTTGCCTTCATCCTCCGCCTACAAAATGACGGTTTCCCGCGCTTGGCGGTCTTTCCCGCGCTCGCCTTCTTCACCCGCTGGCTGCAATGGCGTTTGGCGTGCCGCTGCTGCTCCCCTTTCCCAGCAGTTAGTAACTCCCCCGACGCTGTCTCCGCTTCACCGCGGCTCCCTCGGGCATTCGCGCTTCCCCGATGTCGCGCCTCGCAGCCCTTCTTGCAGCCCGGTTATTAGCACCGGCTGCGTTCGCCTTCACCGCGGCTCTCGCGCCTTCAGTCACCCCAGACGCTGCGCCTTTTTGGCCCGAATACGGCCCGGCCCTTATCACCAGCCGCGATCGATGTCCCCGCGCTGCGCCTTTTGGCCCAAATGCGGCCCGGCCCTTATCTCCGGTCGCGATCGATCTCACCGCCCTTATTCCTCCGTCTTCCCTCCCCGTCTGTACAGCCAACGCGGCCGACTTTCTGCTCGCGTCGCTGACCGGCTTACCCACCACCGAGGTAGAAGGAAGATAGCTGACTGCCGCTGATGGAGGCTTCGAGTTCAGGATATCTTCTGCACTCCGGGTTCTCGATGCCTGCCGCGCGACGTGTCTTCCAGCAGGGTGATGAGGGTGGATGCCTCTCTTCGACGCCCGTTCTGTGGACGAAGCCGCCGTGGATATAAACTGCCGCAGGGTAAGAATCGGACTCGACGCCACTGATAAGTCTGTGTGTTCTAGTTGTATTTAAGATTAATTACTGACACAGACTACAAGAATAACGTTTCAACAGGTCTTTACTAGTTGGAGGTCAGGGCTATACTAACAGCAATATCACTACACAGTACATATATACCGGTGGTCACCACCGGTATTACGTAGACAGCAGCCAGAGAAAGTAGTACATCTCTTAAGGTGGAACAGGCTTAAGTTCTCTTAAGGTGGAACAGGTTACGTACACCACAATGTCAATCTGGGTGATGTCAGTCTGGGTGACGTTGGTCTGGGTGATGTCGATCTGGGTGATGTCAGTCTGGGTGACGTGGGTCTGTGTGACAAGTCTGGGTGATATCAGCCTGGGTGATGTCGGTCTGGGTGACGAACGTCTGGGTGACAAGTCTGGGTGATATCAGCCTGGGTGATGTCGGTCTGGGTGACTTGGGTCTGGGTGATGAGGGCCTGAATGACGATGGTTTAGGTGAGATGGGTCTGGGTGATGTCTGTTAAGTCTGTGTGTTCTAGTTGTATTTAAGATTAATTACTGACACAGACTACAAGAATAACGTTTCAACAGGTCTTTACTAGTTGGAGGTCAGGGCTATACTAACAACAATATCACTACACAGTACTTATATACCGGTGGTCACCACCGGTATTACATAGACAGCAGCCAGAGAAAGTAGTACATCTCTTAAGGTGGAACAGGCTTAAGTTCTCTTAAGGTGGAACAGGTTACATACACCACAATGTCAATCTGGGTGATGTCAGTCTGGGTGACGTTGGCCTGGGTGATGTTGATCTGGGTGATGTCAGTCTGGGAGACGTGGGTCTGGGTGACGAGGGTCTGGGTGATGTCAGTCTGGGTGACATGGGTCTGGGTGACGATGGTCTGGGTGTGGTCGGTCTAGAAAAAGAGGGTCTGGGTGACTAGGGTCTGGGTGACGAGAATCTGGGTGACGAGGGTGTGGTACACGAGAGTCTGTGTGACGTGTGTCTGGGTGACGAGAGTCTGGGTGATGAGGGTCTGGGTGACGAGGGTCTGGGTAATGCCAGTCTGGGTGATAAGGGTCTGGGTAACGTGGGTCTGGGTGACGTCGGTCTGGGTGACAAGGGTCTGGGTGATATCAGTCTGGGTGACGAGGGTTTGGGTGACGAGAGTCCAGGTGACGAGAGTCTGGGTGACGAGAGTCTGGGTGATGAGGGTCTGGGTGATGTCAGTCTGGGTCACGAGGGTCTGGGTGATGTCAGTCTTTGTGGGGAAGGTCTGGATGACGTCGGTCTGGTTGACTAGGGCCTGGGTGACGAGAGTCTGGGTGATGTCAGTCTTGGTGACGAGAGTCTGGGTGATGTCAGTCTGGGTGACGATTGTCTGGGTGACGAGGGTCAAGGGTGACGAGGGTCTGGGTGACAAGTCTGGGTGATCTCAGCCTGGGTGACGAGGGTCTGTGTGACGAGTCTGGGTGAAGTCGGACTGGGTGATGTCAGTCTGGGTGACGAGGGTCTGTGTGACAAGTCTGGGTGATATCAGCCTGGGTGATGTCGGTCTGGGTGACGAATGTCTGGGTGACATGTCTGGGTGATATCAGCCTGGGTGATGTCGGTCTGGGTGACTTGGGTCTGGGTGACGAGGGTCTGGGTGACAAGGGTCTATGTGACGAGTCTGGGTGATGTCAGTCTGGGTGATGTCAGTCTAGGTGACGTCAGTCTGGGTGACGAGGGTCTGTGTGATGAGTCTGGGTGATGTCGGTCTGGGTGACGAAGGTCTGGGTGACAAGGGTCTGGGTGAAGTGGGTCTGAGTGACGTTACTCTAGGTGACGAGGGTCTAGGTGATGTCAGTCTGGGTGATGAGGGTTTGGGTGAGGAGTGTCTGGGTGACGTGGGTCTGGGTGACGAGTGTCTGGGTGACGTGGGTCTGGGTGACGAGAGCCTGGGTGATGTCAGTCTGGGTGACGAGGGTCTGGGTGATGTCAGTCTGGGTCACGAGGGTCTGGGGGACGTGGGTCTGGGTGATGAGGGCCTGAATGACGATGGTCTAGGTGAGATGGGTCTGAGTGATGTCAATCTTGGTGATGTCAGTCTGGGTGACGTGGGTCTGGGTGATGAGGGCCTGAATGATGATGGTCTAGGTGAGATGGGTCTGGGTGATGTCAATCTGGGTGATGTCAGTCTGGGTGACGTTGGGCTGGGTGATGTCGATCTGGGTGATGTCAGTCTGGGTGACGTGGGTCTGGGTGACGAGGATCTGGGTGATGTCAGTCTGGGTGACGTCGGTCTGGGTGACGAGGGTCAGGGTGACATGGGTCTGGGTGATGATGGTCTGGGTGTGGTCGGTCTAGGATAAGTGGGTCTGGGTGACTAGGGTCTGGGTGACAAGAATCTGTGTGACGAGGGTGTGGTACACGAGAGCCTGGGTGACGAGAGTCTGTGTGACGTGTGTCTGGGTGACGAGAGTCTGGGTGATGAGGGTCTGGGTGATGCCAGTCTGGGTGATGCCAGTCTGGGTGATGAGGGTCTGGGTGATGTCAGTCTGGGTCATGAGGGTCTGGGTGACGATGGCCTGGGTGACGAGGGTCTGGGTGAGGTAGGTCTAGGTGACGAGGGTCTGGGTGATGAGAGTCTGGCTGACGTGTATCTGGGTGACGAGAGTCTAGGTGACGTGGGTCTGGGTGACGTGGGTCTCGGTGACGAGGGTCTGGGTGATGTCAGTCTTTGTGGGGAAGGTCTGGATGACGTCGGTCTGGTTGACTAGGGTCTGGGTGACGAGAGTCTGGGTGACGAGAGTCTGGGTGATGTCAGTCTGGGTGACTTGTGTCTGGGTGACGAGAGTCTGGGTGGCTTGGGTCTGGGTGATGAGAGTCTGGGTGATGTCAGTCTGGGTGACAAGAGTCTGTGTGACGAGTCTGGGTGATATCAGCCTGGGTGATGTCGGTCTGGGTGACGAAGGTCTGGGTGACGAGGGTCTGGGTGACGAGGGTCTGGGTGATGTCAGTCTGGGTGATGTCGGTCTAGGTGACGTCAGTCTGGGTGACGAGGGTCTGTGTGATGATTCTGGGTGATGTCTCTCTGGGTGATGTCAGTCTGGGTGACGAAGGTCTGGGTGACAAAGGTCTGGGTGAAGTGGGTCTGAGCGACGTTACTCTGGGTGACGAGGGTCTCGGTGATGTCAGTCTGGGTGATGAGGGTCTGGGTGAGGAGAGTCTGGGTGACGTGGGTCTGGGTGACAAGGGTCTGGGTGATGTCAGTCTGAGTCACGAGGGTCTGGGTGATGAGGGACTGAATGACTAAGGTCTAGGTGAGATGGGTCTGAGTGATGTCAATCTGGGTGATGTCAGTCTGGTTGATGAGAGTCTGGGTGATGTCGCTCTGGGTGATGTCAGTCTGGGTGATGTGGGTCTGGTTGACGTGGGTCTGGGTGACGTGGGTCTGGGTGACGTTACTCTAGGTGACGAGGGTCTAGGTGTTGTCAGTCTGGGTGATGAGGGTTTGGGTGAGGAGTGTCTGGGTGACGTGGGTCTGGGTGACGAGTGTCTGGGTGACGTGGGTCTGGGTGACGAGAGCCTGGGTGATGTCAGTCTGGGTGACGAGGGTCTGGGTGATGTCAGTCTGGGTCACGGGGGTCTGGGTGACGTGGGTCTGGGTGATGAGGGCCTGAATGACGATGGTCTAGGTGAGATGGGTCTGAGTGATGTCAATCTTGGTGATGTCAGTCTGGGTGACGTGGGTCTGGGTGATGAGGGCCTGAATGATGATGGTCTAGGTGAGATGGGTCTGGGTGATGTCAATCTGGGTGATGTCAGTCTGGGTGACGTTGGGCTGGGTGATGTAGATCTGGGTGATGTCAGTCTGGGTGACGTGGGTCTGGGTGACGAGGGTCTGGGTGATGTCAGTCTGGGTGACGTCGGTCTGGGTGACGAGGGTCAGGGTGACATGGGTCTGGGTGACGATGATCTGGGTGTGGTCGGTCTAGGAGAAGTGGGTCTGGGTGACTAGGGTCTGGGTGACAAGAATCTGTGTGACGAGGGTGTGGTACACGAGAGTCTGGGTGACGAGTGTCTGTGTGACGTGTGTCTGGGTGACGAGAGTCTGGGTGATGAGGGTCTGGGTGATGCCAGTCTGGGTGATGCCAGTCTCGGTGATGAGGGTCTGGGTGATGTCAGTCTGGGTCATGAGGGTCTGGGTGACGATGGCCTGGGTGACGAGGGTCTGGGTGAGGTAGGTCTAGGTGACGAGGGTCTGGGTGATGAGAGTCTGGCTGACGTGTATCTGGGTGACGAGAGTCTAGGTGACGTGGGTCTGGGTGACGTGGGTCTCGGTGACGAGGGTCTGGGTGATGTCAGTCTTTGTGGGGAAGGTCTGGATGACGTCGGTCTGGTTGACTAGGGTCTGGGTGATGAGAGTCTGGGTGATGTCAGTCTGGGTGACATGGGTCTGGGTGACGAGAGTCTGGGTGACGAGAGTCTGGGTGATGTCAGTCTGGGTGACTTGTGTCTGGGTGACGAGAGTCTGGGTGGCTTGGGTCTGGGTGATGAGAGTCTGGGTGATGTCAGTCTGGGTGACGATTGTCTGGGTGATGAGGGTCAAGGGTGACGAGGGTCTGGGTGACGAGTCTGGGTGATCTCGGTTTGGGTGACGAGGGTTTGGGTGAGGAGTGTCTGGGTGATGAGGGCCTGAATGACGATGGTCTTGGTGAGATGGGTCTGAGTGATGTCAATCTTGGTGATGTCAGTCTGGGTGACGTGGGTCTGGGTGATGAGGGCCTGAATGATGATGGTCTAGGTGAGATGGGTCTGGGTGATGTCAATCTGGGTGATGTCAGTCTGGGTGACGTTGGGCTGGGTGATGTCGATCTGGGTGATGTCAGTCTGGGTGACGTGGGTCTGGGTGACGAGGGTCTGGGTGATGTCAGTCTGGGTGACGTCGGTCTGGGTGACGAGGGTCAGAGTGACATGGGTCTGGGTGACGATGGTCTGGGTGTGGTCGGTCTAGGAGAAGAGGGTCTGGGTGACTAGGGTCTGGGTGACAAGAATCTGTGTGACGAGGGTGTGGTACACGAGAGTCTGGGTGACGAGAGTCTGTGTGACGTGTGTCTGGGTGACGAGAGTCTGGGTGATGAAGGTCTGGGTGATGCCAGTCTGGGTGATGCCAGTCTGGGTGATGAGGGTCTGGGTGATGTCAGTCTGGGTCATGAGGGTCTGGGTGACGATGGCCAGGGTGACGAGGGTCTGGGTGAGGTAGGTCTAGGTGACGAGGGTCTGGGTGATGAGAGTCTGGCTGACGTGTATCTGGGTGACGAGAGTCTAGGTGACGTGGGTCTGGGTGACGTGGGTCTCGGTGACGAGGGTCTGGGTGATGTCAGTCTTTGTGGGGAAGGTCTGGATGACGTCGGTCTGGTTGACTAGGGTCTGGGTGACGAGAGTCTGGGTGACGAGAGTCTGGGTGATGTCAGTCTGGGTGACTTGTGTCTGGGTGACGAGAGTCTGGGTGGCTTGGGTCTGGGTGATGAGAGTCTGGGTGATGTCAGTCTGGGTGACGATTGTCTGGGTGATGAGGGTCAAGGGTGACGAGGGTCTGGGTGACGAGTCTGGGTGATCTCAGAATGGGTGACGAGGGCCTGTGTGACGAGTCTGGGTGATGTCAGTCTGGGTGACAAGGGTCTGTGTGACGAGTCTGGGTGATATCAGCCTGGATGATGTTGGTCTGGGTGACGAAGGTCTGAGTGACGAGGGTCTGGGTGACGAGGGTCTGGGTGATGTCAGTCTGGGTGATGTCGGTCTAGGTGACGTCAGTCTGGGTGACGAGGGTCTGTGTGATGATTCTGGGTGATGTCTGTCTGGGTGATGTCGGTCTGGGTGACGAAGGTCTGGGTGACAAAGGTCTGGGTGAAGTGGGTCTGAGTGACGTTACTCTGGGTGACGAGGGTCTCGGTGATGTCAGTCTGGGTGATGAGGGTCTGGGTGAGGAGAGTCTGGGTGACGTGGGTCTGGGTGACGAGGGTCTGGGCGATGTCAGTCTGGGTCACGAGGGTCTGGGTGATGAGGGCCTGAATGACTATGGTCTAGGTGAGATGGGTCTGAGTGATGTCAATCTGGGTGATGTCAGTCTGGTTGATGAGAGTCTGGGTGATGTCGCTCTGGGTGATGTCAGTCTGGGTGATGTGGGTCTGGTTGACGTGGGTCTGGGTGACGTGGGTCTGGGTGACGTTACTCTCGGTGACGAGGGTCTAGGTGATGTCAGTCTGGGTGATGAGGGTTTGGGTGAGGAGTGTCTGGGTGACGTGGGTCTGGGTGACGAGGGTCTGGGTGATGTCAGTCTGGGTGACAAGCGTCTGGGTGATGTGGGTCTGAGTGACAAGGGTCTGTGTGACGAGTCTGGGTGACGTCGGTCTGGGTGATGAGGGTCTGGGTGACGTGTGTCTGGGTGACGTCGGTCTGGGTGAAGTCGGTCTGGGTGACAAGGGTCTGTGTGACGAGTCTGGGTGATGTCGGTCTGGGTGACTTCGACCTGGGTGACGAGGGTCTGGGTGACGTCGGTCTGGGTGACGTGGGTCTGAGTGATGATATTGTGGGTGACGTGGTGCTGGGTGATGTCAATCTGGGTGACTTGGGTCTGGGTGACGAGAGTCTGGGTGATGTCAGTCTGGGTGACTTGGGTCTGGGTGAAGAGGGTCTAGGTGACGAGAGTCTGGGTGGCGTGGGTCTGGGTGACGAGAGTCTGGGTGATGTCAGTCTGGGTGACGAGTGTCTAGGTGACGAGGGTCTGGGTGACGAGGGTCTGTGTGACGAGTCTGGGTGATGTCAGTCTGGGTGACGAGGGTCTGTGTGACGAGTCTGGGTGATGTCAGTCTGGGTGATGTCGGTCTAGGTGACGTCAATCTGGGTGACGAGGGTCTGGGTGATGTCTGCCTGGGTGATGTCGGTCTGGGTGACGAAGGTCTGAGTGACAAGGGTCTGGGTGAAGTGGGTCTCAGTGACGTTACTCTGGGTGACGAGGGTCTGGGTGATGTCAGTCTGGGTGATGTGGGTCTGGGTGATGAGGGTCTGGGTGATGAGGGTCTGGGTGAGGAGAGTCTGGGTGACGAGGGTCTGGGTGACGTGGGTCTGGGTGACGAGAGTCTGGGTGATGTCAGTCTGGGTGACGAGGGTCTGGGTGATGTCAGTCTGGGTGACGAGGGTTTGGGTGACGTGGGTCTGGGTGATGAGGGCCTGAATGACGATGGTTTAGGTGAGATGGGTCTGGGTGATGTCTGTTAAGTCTGTGTGTTCTAGTTGTATTTAAGATTAATTACTGACACAGACTACAAGAATAACGTTTCAACAGGTCTTTACTAGTTGGAGGTCAGGGCTATACTAACAACAATATCACTACACAGTACTTATATACCGGTGGTCACCACCGGTATTACATAGACAGCAGCCAGAGAAAGTAGTACATCTCTTAAGGTGGAACAGGCTTAAGTTCCCTTAAGGTGGAACAGGTTACATACACCACAATCCTCCCTTTTTAGCTTAACAGTCATATCCCCATTTAACATAACATAATAACATATATACATATATAACTTCAGGTATAAACAGATCAAAGGTTCAGTCTCTCAGGAGGCCTTCTGATTCGGGTTGGATAACGCCTTTCAGTGTTCTCTGATTCTTGTTGCTGAGGTGACTCCTCTAGTTGGTTTCCTATGTATTGGACGTCATCATCAGGTACATTCCCTGCCGAGGTAGATGCTTCAGGTTCATTAACGTCTTCCACAGTTGTCTCTGTCGCAACCATGGGTTCGACCCTTGCTCTCGATTCTACCAGTTGATCCGCATGACGCCTTATCACATTGTTACCAATATCTACTGTGTACATCAGAGGTCCTTGTCTGGCCTGAATTGTTCCGGACTGCCATTTTTCGTTTCCATAGTCCCTTGCCAACACTGGTTGTCCTACGTCGAAACTTCAAGTGGTCTTGTTATTAATATGCCGGAACTGTTTGTTTTCCACTTCCCTCCGCACATTTGGTTTTAACAAGTCCAACCTGGACCGCAACCTCCTGTTATAAAACATCATGGCAGGACTTTGGTTAGTTACTGCATGAGCGGCGTTTCGATATGCCATTAGTAAATTGTCCACCTTGTGTTGTAACGGAATCTGATCATCGTTCATGGCCTTTATTGCCTTTTTGAATGTTTGGACAAATCTCTCGGCCAACCCGTTTGTCGCCGGATGATATGGGGCAGAGGTATAATGTTTCACCCCATTCTTCTTTAAGAATTTTTGGAATTCTTCCGACACGAACTGTGGTCCGTTGTCCGAACATATCTGTTCTGGCAATCCGTTCCTTGCGAATATTGTTCTTAACACCGCAATTGTCTTTTCTGAAGTAGTGGTATTCATCTTGATCACTTCTGGCCATTTGGAATGTGCGTCCACCGCAATTAGGAACATGGAGTCCATGAATGGACCAGCAAAGTCAATATGTACGCGTTGCCATGGGGCTGAAGGCCATTCCCATGGGTGTAGCGGTGCGATCGGAGGTGCATTTTGCACTTTTTGGCACCCAGCGCAGCTTTTCGTCAACTCCTCTATCTGTTGGTCAATACCCGGCCACCATACATAAGCCCTAGCAAGACTTTTCATCTTAACTCCCCCCAGATGACCTTCATGCAGTTCCTTTAGAACTCTTTCCCTTAACTTGGGAGGAATAATCACTCTTGTCCCGTACATCAAAGTACCATGACAGACGGACAGCTGGTCTCGCCTTGCCGAGAATGCCGGTAACAGAAGATCACCATGTGTTGGCCATCCCTTCACTGTCACCTCGTAGACTCGGGACAGTGTCGGGTCGTTCCTGATTTCTCTTTCAATATTTGCATTGGTGACTGGTAAACACTCGATGATGGTCGAATGAAATAACTCAACAGGGTCAACTTTCGTCGTCTCTTCTTCTTCAGATAGTGGCAGGCGCGACAGCCCATCAGCATTGCCATGCTGCTTTGTACCTTTGAATTCTATTTGATATTGATGTGCCCCTAGGAAAAGGGACCATCTCTGGAGTCTCTGTGCTGTCATCACCGAAACACCCTTCTTAGGGTTAAAAATGGATACCAACGGCTGATGGTCTGTCAGAAGTGTGAATTTTTGGCCCTGCAGGTAATGATTAAACTTCTTCACTCCCCATACAAGGCTGAGAGCCTCCCTATCGATCTGCGCATAGTTGCGCTCAGCGGAGGTCAATGATCTGGATGCAAACGCGACTGGCCTTTCCGTGCCATTCGGCAACTTGTGTGAGAGTACTGCCCCAATACCATATGGAGAAGCATCACAAGCCAACCGAATAGGCAGTGTCGGGTTGAAGTGAGCCAACACTTCCTCTGAGGTGATCAATTCTTTGCTTTTGCGAAATGCCTTCTTACAGTTTTCGCTCCATTCCCATGGTACCCCCTTCTGTAAAAGAGCGTTCAGCGGGTGCAGTACCGTGGATAGATTCGGTAGAAACTTATGGTAATAGTTAATCAATCCTAGAAACGACCTCAACTGAGAGACATTATCCGGAGCGGGAGCCTTTACAACTGCCTCTATCTTGTCAGGAGACTTATGAAGCCCCTCCCGGTCAATGACATGACCACAGTACGAGATCCGCTTCTGAAAGAACTCACGTTTCTGCCGATTAACTCGAAGTCCATACTCTTTCAGTCTGTTGAGCACCAGTTCCAAGTTTGCGAGGTGTTCTTCATCACCATCTCCTGTAATCAGAATATCGTCCAGGTAACACTGTGTGCCTGGAATTCCCTGTAATACCTGCTCCATGGCCCTCTGCCAAATTGCTGGAGCCGATGCCACTCCAAAAACCAGCCTATTATACCGGTACAAACCTCAATGCGTGTTGATCGTGAGGTACTGGCGTGACTCTTCTTCAACCTCCATCTGCAAGTACGCCTGCGCCAGGTCTATCTTGTTGAGGTGTTTCCCGCCAGACAACGAAGCAAAAATATCCTCAATCCGCGGAAGCGGATACTGCACCGTGTGAAGCACCGGATTAACGGTGATCTTGAAGTCTCCACAGATGCGAACCTTCCCTGGTTCTCCTGGCTTGTTGCTCGAAGGATGTTTCATAACGGGAACAATGGGCGTAGCCCACTCACTCCAATCTACCTTAAACAGTACACCTGAACGTTCTAGCGCTTCCAGTTCCGCTTCTACAGCAGGTCGTGTTGCATAGGGTACCGGTCTGGCTTTGAAAAATTTTGGGTGTGCATGTTCATCAATCTTGATGTTTGCCGTAATTCCTCTCAGTGTTCCCAGTCCCTGCTGGAACACCTCTTTAGCATCATCCAATATTCTGGACAATCGTTTAGGTTTGACATCTGTTTCCCCGGAATCTACCGTTAGTGCCTTTAAGGAGTGCCAGTCCATATTCATTTTCCTAATCCACTCCCGTCCCAGTAGTGGTGGACCTCCTTCAGGTAGCACATATAAGTCCATTACTTGGCTTTCTTTGCCCTTGTGGACCACTTTTACCTCTATCTTTCCGATGGGGTACACTCTTTGCCCCGTGTATGTTTTCAATATAATCTCCGTATCCCGTAGGGGAATATGTTGGAATAACCTTTTGTAATCTTTCTTATTCATGACCGCCAATGCCGATCCAGTGTCCAATTCCATCTTTACTTGGACTCCTGCTATCTGAAGAGTGACCCAAATTGTCTGGAGATCTGCATCCTTACCAACGTTGTGTACTCTTAAGCTACCCAGTTCATTACTGCTGGCGTCTGAATCTGACTTCTGTTCGTTCGAACTGTTCTTTGTCACCTTGTGTACCTTTATGTATTTTCCTTGCGGTGACTTTTTGTTGCTGGTCTTCTTTCCTGACCGGCATACTTTAGCTATGTGGCCAAGCCTGCCACACGTTCTGCATTCTTGGTTTTTAAACCAACACTGGTTCTGATCGTGCGTTGTCTTTCCACAAGGATAACATTTTACAGTACTCAAAACCAATTGATTTGTACTGAGTTCCGGTGACCGTAGCTGCATTACTGCCGTGCCTCTCGCTGCGGCTTCGTGTGATACTGCCATAGTGACCGCTTTCTCAAGCGTCAGCTCATTCTCCTCGAGCAGTCGCTTTTGTGTATCTTCTTTTAATAATCCACACACAAATTTATTTCTTAGCGCATCTGTTAGTCCTGTTCCAAACTGACAGTACTTTGCTAGCTTACGCAATTCCATTAAATATTCAGCATTGCTTTCATCTTTCAGCTGCTTTCTGCTGTAAAATTTAAATCGTTCCGCTAGCATCAGCGGCGTGGGGTTTAGATGATTTCTCAAGACAGTAACAATCTCCTCGAACGTCTTCTCCGCCTATTCATCTGGTGATAAAAGGTGTTTCAATTGCCCGTATATCTTCGCACCCATTAAGTTTAATAAAGTTAGTGCTTTCTCATCATCTGGGATTTTATTTGCTTTACAATAATTTTGTATGCGTTCTACATACGTGGTCCAATCTTCGATGTCGCTATCAAAGGTATTAATGTTCCCATGTTTAGGCGTCGTTGCAATTTTTTTTTTTTTTTAGTGATTTCCCTTTTTCCAAGATGGCGGCTTCCCGCTCTTGTCTTCGTCCTCCGCCTACAAAATGGCGGTTTCCCGCACTTGGCGGTCTTTCCCGCGCTCGCCTTCTTCACCCTCTGGCTGCAATGGCGTTTGGCGTGCCGCTGCTGCTCCCCTTTCCCAGCGGTTAGTAACTCCCCCGACGCTGTCTCCGCTTCACCGCAGCTCCCTCGGGCATTCGCGCTTCCCCGATGTCGCGCCTCGCAGCCCTTCTTGCAGCCCGGTTATTAGCACCGGCTGCGTTCGCCTTCACCGCGGCTCTCGCGCCTTCAGTCGCCCCAGACGCTGCGCCTTTTTGGCCCGAATGCGGCCCGGCCCTTATCACCAGCCGCGATCGATGTCCCCGCGCTGCGCCTTTTGGCCCGAATGCGGCCCGGCCCTTATCTCCGGTCGCGATCGATCTCACCGCCCTTATTCCTCCGTCTTCCCTCCCCGTCTGTACAGCCAACGCGGCCGACTTTCTGCTCGCGTCGCTGACCGGCTTACCCACCACTGAGGTAGAAGGAAGATAGCTGACTGCCGCTGATGGAGGCTTCGAGTTCAGGATATCTTCTGCACTCCGGGTTCTCGATGCCTGCCGCGCGACGTGTCTTCCAGCAGGGTGATGAGGGTGGATGCCTCTCTTCGACGCCCGTTCTGTGGACGAAGCCGCCGTGGATATAAACTGCCGCAGGGTAAGAATTGGACTCGACGCCACTGTTAAGTCTGTGTGTTCTAGTTGTATTTAAGATTAATTACTGACACAGACTACAAGAATAACGTTTCAACAGGTCTTTACTAGTTGGAGGTCAGGGCTATACTAACAGCAATATCACTACACAGTACTTATATACCGGTGGTCACCACCGGTATTACATAGACAGCAGCCAGAGAAAGTAGTACATCTCTTAAGGTGGAACAGGCTTAAGTTCTCTTAAGGTGGAACAGGTTACATACACCACAATGTCAATCTGGGTGATGTCAGTCTGGGTGACGTTCGTCTGGGTGATGTCGATCTGGGTGATGTCAGTCTGGGTGACGTGGGTCTGGGTGACGAGGGTCTGGGTGATGTCAGTCTGGGTGACATGGGTCTGGGTGACGATGGTCTGGGTGTGGTCAGTCTAGGAGAAGAGGGTCTGGGTGACTAGGGTCTGGGTGACGAGGGTCTGGGTAATGCCAGTCTGGGTGACGAGGGTCTGGGTAACGTGGGTCTGGGTGACGTCGGTCTGGTTGACAAGGGTCTGGGTGATATCAGTCTGGGTGATGAGGGTTTGGGTGACGAGAGTCTAGGTGACGAGAGTCTGTGTGACGAGAGTCTGGGTGATGAGGGTCTGGGTGATGTCAGTCTGGGTCACGAGGGTCTGGGTGATGTCAGTCTTTGTGGGAAAGGTCTGGATGACATCAGTCTGGTTGACTAGGGTCTGGGTGACGAGAGTCTGGGTGATGTCAGTCTGGGTGACGAGAGTCTGGGTGATGTCAGTCTGGGTGATGATTGTCTGGGTGACGAGGGTCAAGGGTGACGAGGGTCTGGGTGACAAGTCTGGGTGATCTCAGCCTGGGTGACGAGGGTCTGTGTGACGAGTCTGGGTGAAGTCGGACTGGGTGATGTCAGTCTGGGTGACGAGGGTCTGTGTGACAAGTCTGGGTGATATCAGCCTGGGTGATGTCGGTCTGGGTGATGAACGTCTGGGTGACAAGTCTGGGTGATATCAGCCTGGGTGATGTCGGTCTGGGTGACTTGGGTCTGGGTGACGAGGGTCTGGGTGACAAGGGTCTATGTGACGAGTCTGGGTGATGTCAGTCTGGGTGATGTCAGTCTAGGTGACGTCAGTTTGGGTGACGAGGGTCTGTGTGATGAGTCTGGCTGATGTCGGTCTGGGTGACGAAGGTCTGGGTGACAAGGGTCTGGGTGAAGTGGGTCTGAGTGACATTACTCTAGGTGACGAGGGTCTAGGTGATGTCAGTCTGGGTGATGAGGGTTTGGGTGAGGAGTGTCTGGGTGACGTGGGTCTGGGTGATGAGTGTCTGGGTGACGTGGGTCTGGGTGACGAGAGTCTGGGTGATGTCAGTCTGGGTGACGAGGGTCTGGGTGATGTCAGTCTGGGTCACGAGGGTCTGGGTGATGTGGGTCTGGGTGATGAGGGCCTGAATGACGATGGTCTAGGTGAGATGGGTCTGAGTGATGTCAATCTTGGTGATGTCAGCCTGGGTGACGTGGGTCTGGGTGATGAGGGCCTGAATGATGATGGTCCAGGAGAGATGGGTCTGGGTGATGTCAATCTGGGTGATGTCAGTCTGGGTGACGTTGGGCTGGGTGATGTCGATCTGGGTGATGTCAGTCTGGGTGACGTGTGTCTGGGTGACGAGGGTCTGGGTGGTGTCAGTCTGGGTGACGTCGGTCTGGGTGACGAGGGTCAGGGTGACATGGGTCTGGGTGACGATGGTCTGGGTGTGGTCGGTCTAGGAGAAGAGGGTCTGGGTGACTAGGGTCTGGGTGACAAGAATCTGTGTGACGAGGGTGTGGTACACGAGAGTCTGGGTGACGAGAGTCTGTGTGACGTGTGTCTGGGTGACGAGAGTCTGGGTGATGAGGGTCTGGGTGATGCCAGTCTGGGTGATGCCAGTCTGGGTGATGAGGGTCTGCGTGATGTCAGTCTGGGTCATGAGGGTCTGGGTGACGATGGCCTGGGTGACGAGGGTCTGGGTGAGGTAGGTCTAGGTGACGAGGGTCTGGGTGATGAGAGTCTGGCTGACGTGTATCTGGGTAACGAGAGTCTAGGTGACGTGGGTCTGGGTGACGTGGGTCTCGGTGACGAGGGTCTGGGCGATGTCAGTCTTTGTGGGGAAGGTCTGGATGATGTCGGTCTGGTTGACTAGGGTCTGGGTGATGAGAGTCTGGGTGATGTCAGTCTGGGTGACATGGGTCTGGGTGACGAGAGTCTGGGTGACGAGAGTCTGGGTGATGTCAGTCTGGGTGACTTGTGTCTGGGTGACGAGAGTCTGGGTGGCTTGGGTCTGGGTGATGAGAGTCTGGGTGATGTCAGTCTGGGTGACGATTGTCTGGGTGATGAGGGTCAAGGGTGACGAGGGTCTGGGTGACGAGTCTGGGTGATGTCAGTCTTGGTGACGAGGGTCTGTGTGATGAGTCTGGGTGATATCAGCCTGGGTGATGTCGGTCTGGGTGACGAAGGTCTGGGTGACGAGGGTCTGGGTGACGAGGGTCTGGGTGATGTCAGTCTGGGTGATGTCGGTCCATGTGACGTCAGTCTGGGTGACGAGGGTCTGTGTGATGATTCTGGGTGATGTCGGTCTGGGTGATGTCGATCTGGGTGACGAAGGTCTGGGTGACAAAGGTCTGGGTGAAGTGGGCCTGAGTGACGTTACTCTGGGTGACGAGGGTCTCGGTGATGTCAGTCTGGGTGATGAGGGTCTGGGTGAGGAGAGTCTGGGTGACGTGGGTCTGGGTGACGAGGGTCTGGGTGATGTCAGTCTGGGTAACGAGGGTCTGGGTGATGAGGGCCTGAATGACTATGGTCTAGGTGAGATGGGTCTGAGTGATGTCAATCTGGGTGATGTCAGTCTGGGTGATGAGAGTCTGGGTGATGTCGGTCTTGGTGATGTCAGTCTGGGTGATGTGGGTCTGGGTGACGTGGGTCTGGGCGACGTGGGTCTGGGTGACGAGGGCCTGGGTGATGTCAGTCTGGGTGACGTCGGCCTGGGTGACGAGGGTTAGGGTGACATGGGTCTGGGTGACGTGGGTCTGGGTGACGTGTGTATTGATTTCTTTGTGGGTTCAATAACGAGACATTTATGAAAGAGAATGGCCTAGAAATTCACTAGCCTTAGCGCCGCTTTTGAGGCGCTAGAGGGACTAGCGCCAGAGTTATGGCCAGTTGAAAAATTCCCTGGGGCCCTAAAGCGGCGTTGCACCGGTAGCGCTGCGCCAGCACCGATGACGTCATCGGTGTGCGCAGCGTCCCGGTTGCCATGCCGACGGGCCCCAGCGCCGAAATTCAGTTGCGGCCGCCTCGCCCGTGGCAGCCGCAACTAAGACTCTGGCAACAGAGTCCAACATGTGTTTGCGCCGGCGCATTAAAGGCCCCGCGGCAGCCGGCCGCTTTCCCGCCAGCCGCCTGCCCGCAGCTCCCTCCCCGGACTTCTCCCCCCCCCACCCCCGGAACAGATGCAAGCCCGGCACTTGTCCGAGGTGCCGGGCTCATTTTTAAACAGATTTGCGCGGGCCGCGGCCGGGTGCAGGCAGCTCCTCCTTAATGGAAGGAGGAGGCCTGCACTTCCCCAGCCTGCCGCACCGCATCGGGTGCCGCAGCGCCGGAATTGCGGCGCTAAACGGCAGTTAGCGCCCTTTTCCAGGCGCTAAGACCCTTCAGTAGCGCCGGCAGCCGTTTGGGCGCGGCGCTACTGAATTTTTGGCGCGCGCAGGGGGACTTAGCGCCAGCACTAACTTCCGGCGCTAAAGCTCTGGCTAAGCCAAAACCCAATTTCTAGGCCAATGTCTTTTAATCTAAAGTCTGTTCAACTCTTTATACAGCATTTACAGGAGACATCATTCTAGTGAGGCATCTGGAGCGAAACTGAAACTAAACTGAACTGCCTTGCTTGGCTCTGTCACATGCCCTCTGCTGGTTAGGCACAAGCAATCAATACATGCAAACATGCTGCTAAGGCATCATAATCGAACAGGCAAATACCATCTCTATTTGCTGATATCATTACATCTCCTTTTCTTAAAACAAAAGCATTTTACTTTTAACTAACAACATGTTTTCTTTGTATTAATCTGCATTTTAACTGTAACACTTAATGAACTTACATTATCATTATCATGATTAAGGTTTTTTAACCTTACTTTGTGTGTTCACATGAAATATGTCAATACACTAGAACTTGAAGAAAGAATAAGATAACATTACTTCCTTCTATAACAATAGTCCTTAAATTTGCTCAATGAGTCTCTCAGGAGGCTTCACGTGTCTTGAGGATTTTCTGATTGATTGTCCTTGAATCTGAGTTGTTGCCTCAGATGATGGTTTCTCAGCTGTGTGATCAGGTTGTTCAACAGTATCAGTCTCTTGACCTGCTGTGGCTGGTCCCATGAGAAGATCTCGACGATTTCTTCTCAGAACAGCACCCTCATCTGTCTGAATGGTGTATGATCTTGGTTGAACTTCACTCAGGACAGTTCCCTTCTGAGTCCATGTGTTTGTTTTGTCTTTGAACCTTACTTGGTCACCAGTGTGGAGTTCAGATAGGTTTTGTGTTCCTCTGTCATAGCAGTACTTTTGCTTTCCTTTCTGTTGCTCTTTGAACTTCCTCACTTTATCCCCCTCTTTTGTTTTCAGGAGATTCTCCGGGATGGGTAGGTTTGACCTTAGCAGACGTCCCATAAGGAGTTGGGCTGGTGACATACCACACTCGAGCAGCGTTGTGCGGTATACAAGCATGCTCTGGTAGAAGTCAGTTCCACTGTCTTTTGCCTTGTACATCAGTCTTTTCACTGTGTTTGCGGGCTCTCCTGGGTCAACAGCTCTGGACAACGTGTCTGCTGTATACATCAGCTTACCCGGTGTGTACGCAACATTCAGTTCATCATAGACTGTCTCTCCTTCGCTTTCCACAACGAGGACTCTCTTTACCAGGTTCAGTCTCTCACAGGCTTTTAAACCTAGTATGGCTTGCACATCCTTTGGCACCACGATTAATAATAATAATAATAATAATTCAACTTTATTGTCATTGTACAATGCACAACGAAATGTGATCTTGCAAGCTCCCATGAGTCCAGTACAAATAACATTAACATTAAATGTAAATAGCACCGTCCTGGAAGAAGCAAAGCCGCTGCATCTGTGCGCGCCGCCATTCCATTTCCACCATTCCTCCTGTCCGACAATCTTCAGCCCAACGCCCGGGCCTGCTCACCAGCCGCCCCTCCCGGGGCTCCTTCCGTGACCTTCTCACCAACCACCCTTCCTCGGGGCTCCTTCCATGACCTTCTGCACCTGGTCTTCCCTGATGGTCACCCCTCCAGGTCCTAACCAGGCCTGGTTTCTGCTTAGCTTCCAAGCCTTGCCAGTGACCCTGTCCCTAGTCCCAGGAACAGGGCTAGCATGTGCGCTCTGTCCTTGTGTGTTACTTTGACAATGCATCTTCCTTTCACTGGTATATCAGTACCTGTGTATCCTGTCACTTTCACTTTTATTCCATGTATCTTTGGTCTGGGTCTAATTTTCTTAAAATCAGTCTCTGATATCACATTAACTTGTGCTCCAGTATCCAATTTAAATGGAATGTGTTTGTCATTCACTTTTATTACTTTTCTCGTCAGCTCCGATTGCCGCTAAATACAACCCCACACGTTGTTTGAATCTCCTCCAATTTTCAGCCACATTACCTGTCAACTGAAGCATCGCCGGTGGGTGTAAACCTTCCATTTTTTCACTTCGTTAGCTATTCTCCAATGGTAAGCAACGATGTTCTCTTTTGGCTTGCTAATTTGTGGAGAGCTGATTTAACTTCAGATTTTTTCTCTTCATCTCTTTCAATCACTTCTGACACCATGTATTGATTTCTTTCTGGGTTCAATGACGAGACATTTATGAAAGAGAATGTCTTTCATAAATGTAAAGTCTGTTCAACTCTTTATACAGCATTTACAGGAGACATCATGCTAGTGATGCATCTAGAACGAAACTTAAACTAAACTGAACTGCCTTGCTTGTCTCTGTCACATGCCCTCTGCTGGTCAGGCACAAGCAATCAATACATGCAAACATGCTGTTAAGGCATCATAATCGAACAGGCAAATACCATCTCTATTTGCTGATATCATTACAACATGGGTCTGGGTGATGTGGGTCTGGGTGAGGAGGGACTGGGTGATGTCAGTCTGGGTGACAAGGGTTAGGGTGACATGGGTCTGGGTGACGATGGTCTGGGTGTGGTTGGTTTAGGAGAAGAGGGTCTCGGTGATGAGAATCTGGGTGACAAGGGTCTGGTACACGAGAGTCTGTGTGACGAGAGTCTGTGTAACTTGGGTCTGGGTGACGAAGGTCTGGGTGACGAGAGTCTGGGTGATGTCAGTCTGTGTGACGAGGGTCCGGCTGATGTGGGTCTGGGTGACGAGGGTCTGGGTGATGTCAGTCTGGGGGATGTCGGTCTGGGTGACGTGGGTCTGGGTGACGAGGGTTTGGGTGATGTTAGTCTGGGTGACGAGGGCCTGGGTGATGTCAGTCTGGGTGACGTGGGTCTGGGTGACGAGGGTTAGGGTGACATGGGTTTGGGTGACGTCGGTCTGGGTGATGTCAGTCTGGGTGACGTGGGTCTGGGTGACGTGGGTCTGGGTGACGAGGGCCTGGGTGACGAGGGCCTGGGTGATGTCACTCTGGGTGACGTCGGTCTGGGTGACGAGGGTTAGGGTGATATGGGTCTGGGTGACGATGGTCTGGGTGTGGTCGGTCTCGGAGAAGAGGGTCTGGGTGACGAGAATCTGGGTGACGAGGGTCTGGTACACGAGAGTCTGGGTGACGAGAGTCTGTGTAATTTGGGTCTGGGTGACGAAGGTCTGTGTGACGAGGGTCTGGCTGATGTGGGTCTGGGTGACGAGGGTCTGGGTGATGTCAGTCTTGGGGGATGTCGGTCTGGGTGACGTGGGTCTGGGTGACGAGGGTTTGGGTGATGTTAGTCTGGGTGACGAGGGTCTGGGTGATGTGTGTCTGGGTGACGAGGGTCTGGATGATGTCAGTCTGCGTGACGAGGGTTTGGGTGACGAGAGTTTGTGTGATGTTATTCTGGGTGACGAGGGTCTGGGTGATGTGGGTCTGGGTGACGAGGGTCTGGATGATGACAGTCTGGGTGACGTGGTTCTGAGTGACAAGAGTCTGGGTGATGTGGGTCTGGGTGACGAGAGTCTGGGTGACGTCAGTCTGGGTGACGAGGGTTTGGTTGACGAGGGTTTGGGTGATGTTAGTCTGGGTTACATGGGTCTGGGTGAAGAGAGTCTGGGTGACGTGGGTCTGGGTGACGAGAGTCTGGGTGACGAGAGTCTGGGTGATGTCAGTCTTGGTGATTTGGGTCTGGGTGATGAGGGTCTGGGTGACGAGAGTCTGGATGGCGCGGGTCTGGGTGACGAGAGTCTGGGTGATGTCAGTCTGGGTGACGAGGGTCTGTGTGACGAGTCTGGGTGATGTCAGTCTGGGTGATGTCGGTCTAGGTGATGTCAGTCTGGGCGACGAGGGTCTGTGTGATGAGTCTGGGTGATGTGGGTGATGTCTGTCTGGGTGATGTCGGTCTGGGTGACGAAGGTCTGGGTGACAAGGGTCTGGGTGAAGTGGGTCTGAGTGACGTTACTCTGGGTGACGAGGGTCTAGGTGATGTCAGTCTGGCTGATGAGGGTCTGGGTGAGGAGAGTCTGGGTGACGAGGGTCTGGGTGACGTGGGCCTGGGTGACGAGAGTCTGGGTGATGTCAGTCTGGGGGACGAGGGTCTGGGTGATGTCAGTCTGGGTCACGAGGGTCTGGGTGACGTGGGTCTGGGTGATGAGGGCCTGAATGACGATGGTCTAGGCGAGATGGGTCTGAGTGATGTCAATCTGGGTGATGTCAGTCTGGGTGACGTGGGTCTGGGTGACGTGAGTCTGGGTGACATCGGTGTGGGTGACATCGGTCTGGGTGACGATGGTCTGGGTGTGGTCAGTCTGGGAGAAGAGGGTCTGGGTGATGAGAAGTTGGGTGACGAGGGTCTGGTACATGAGAGTCTGGGTGACGAGAGTCTGTGTGACGTGGGTCTGGGTGACGAGAGTCTGAGTGACGAGAGTCTGGGTGATGTCAGTCTGGGTGACGAGGGTCTGGGTGATGTGGGTCTGGGTGACGAGGGTCTGGGTGATGTCAGTCTGGGTCACGAGGGTCTGGGTGACGAGAGTCTGGGTGACGAGAGTCTGGGTGACGAGCGTCTGGGAGACGAGAGTCTGGGTGACATGGGTCTGGGTGACGAGAGTCCGGGTGATGAGGGTCTGTGTGACGAGAGTCTGGGTGATGTCAGTCTGGGTGATGTCAGTCTGGGTGACGAGGGTCTGGGTGACATGGGTCTGGATGAAAAGGGTCTGGTTGATGTCAGTCTGGGTGACGAGAGTCTGGGGGAAGTCAGTCTGGGTGACGAGGGTTTGGGTGATGTTAGTCTGGGTGACAAGGGTCTGGGTGATGTCAGTCTGGGTGACAAGGGTTTGGGTGATGTTAGTCTGGGTGACGAGGGTCTGGGTGATGTCAGTCTGGGTCACGAGGGTCTGGGTGACATGCGTCTGGGTGACGATGGCCTGGGTGAGGTTGGTCTGGGTGAGGTGGGTCTGGGTGACGAGGGTCTGGGTGACGAGAGTCTGGGTGAAAGGCTTCTGGGTGACGAGTGTCTGGGTGATGTCGGTCTGGGTGACTAGGGTCTGGGTGACGAGAGTCTGGCTGACGTGTGTCTGGGTGACGAGAGTCTGGGTGATGTGGGTCTGGGTGACGAGGGTCTGGGTGACGATGGTCTGGGTGAAGTGGGGCTTCTGGGTGACGAGTGTCTGGGTGATGTCGGTCTGGGTGAATAGGGTCTGGGTGGCATTGGTCTCGGTGAAGTGGGGCTTCTGGGTGACGAGTGTCTGGGTGATGTCGGACTGTGTGACGTCGGTCTGGGTGACGAGGGTCTGGGTGACGAGGGTCTGGGTGATGAGGGTCTGGGTGAAGTGGGGCTTCTGGGTGACGAGTGTCTGGGTGATGTCAGTCTGGGTGACTGGGGTCTGGGTGACATTGGTCTCGGTGAAGTGGGGCTTCTGGGTGACGTGGGTCTGTGTGGCGTGGGCCTGGGTGACGATGGTCTGGGTGACGTCAGTCTTTGTGGGGAGGGTCTGGGTGACGTCGGTCTGGGTGACTAGGGTCTGGATGACATTGGTCTGGGTGAAGTGAGGCTTCTGGGTGATGAGTGTCTGGGTGATGTCGGTCTGGGTGACGTCGGACTGGGTGACGATGGTTTGGGTGACGAGGGTCTTGGTGACGTGGGTCTGCGTGACGTGAGTCTGGATGATGAGGGTCTGGGTGATGTCGGTCTAGGTGACGTCAGTCTGGATGACGAGGGTCTGTGTGATGAGTCTGGGTGATGTCTGTCTGGGTGATGTCGGTCTGGGTGACGAAGCTCTGGGTGACAAGGGTCTGGGTGAAGTAGGTCTGAGTGACGTTACTCTGGGTGATGAGGGTCTAGGTGATGTCAGTCTGGGTGATGAGGGTCTGGGTGAGCAGAGTTTGGGTGATGTGGGTCTTGGTGACGAAGGTCTGGGTGACGTGGGTCTGGGTGACGAGAGTTTGGGTGATGTCAGTCTGGGTGACGAGGGTCTGGGTGACGTGGGTCTGGGTGATGTGGGTCTGGGTGACGAGGGCCTGGGTGACGAGGGCCTGGGTGATGTCAGTCTGGGTGACGTCGATCTGGGTGACGAGGGTTAGGGTGACATGGGTCTGGGTGACGATGGTCTGGGTGTGGTCGGTCTAGGATAAGAGGGTCTGGGTGACGAGAGTCTGGTTGCCGAGAGTCTGTGTAACTTGGGTCTGGGTGACGAAGGTCTGGGTGACGAGAGTCTGGGTGATGTCAGTCTGTGTGACGAGGGTCTGGCTGATGTGGGTCTGGGTGACGAGGGTCTGGGTGATGTCAGTCTGGGGGATGTCGGTCTGGGTGACGTGGGTCTGGGTGACGAGGGTTTGGGTGATGTTAGTCTGGGTGACGAGGGTCTGGGTGATGTGTGTCTGGGTGATGAGGGCCTGAATGACGGTGGTCTACGTGAGATGGGTCTGAGTGATGTCAATCTGGGTGATGTCAGTCTGGGTGACGTGGGTCTGTGTGACGAGAGTCTGGGTGATGTCGGTCTGGGTGATGTCGGTCTAGGTGATGTCGGTCTGGGTGATGTCAGTCTGGGTGACCTGGGTCTGGGTGACGTGGGTCTGGGTGACTTGGGTCTGGGTGACGTCGGTCTGGGTGACGAGGGCCTGGGTGATGTCAGTCTGGGTGACGTCGGTCTGGGTGACGAGGGTTAGGGTGACATGGGTCTGGGTGACGATGGTCTGGGTGTGGTCAGTCTAGAAGAAGAGGGCCTGGGTGACGAGAATCTGGGTGGCATGGGTCTGGTACACGAGAGTCTGGGTGACGAGAGTCTGTGTGACGTGGGTCTGGGTGACGAGGGTCTGGGTGACGAGAGTCTGGGTGATATCAGTCTGGGTGACGAGGGTCTGGGTGATGTGGGTCTGGGTGACGAGGGTCTGGATGATGTCAGTCTGGGTGACAAGGGTCTGGATGAAAAGGGTCTGGATGAAAAGGGCCTGGGTGATGTCAGTCTGTGTGACGTGGTTCTGAGTGACAAGCGTCTGGGTGATGTGGGTCTGGGTGACGAGAGTCTGGGTGACGAGACTCTGGGTGATGTCAGTCTGGGTGACGAGGGTTTGGGCGACGAGGGTTTGGGGGATGTTAGTCTGGGTGACAAGGGTCTGGGTGATGTCAGTCTGGGTCACGAGGGTCTGGGTGATGTGGGTCTGGATGATGAGGGCCTGAATGACTATGGTCTCGGTGAGGTGGGTCTGAGTGATGTCAATCTGGGTGATGTCAGTCTGGGTGATGAGAGTCTGGGTGATTTCGGTCTGGGTGATGTCGGTCTGGGTGATGTCAGTCTGGGTGACGTGGGTCTGGGTGACGTGGGTCTGGGTGACGTGGGTCTGGGTGACGAGGGCCTGAGTGACGAGGGCCTGGGTGATGTCAGTCTGGGTGACGTCCATCTGGGTGACGAGGGTTAGGGTGACATGGGTCTGGGTGACGATGGTCTGGGTGTGGTCGGTCTAGGATAAGAGGGTCTGGGTGACGAGAGTCTGGGTGACGAGAGTCTGTGTAACTTGGGTCTGGGTGACGAAGGTCTGGGTGACGAGAGTCTGGGTGATGTCAGTCTGTGTGACGAGGGTCTGGCTGATGTGGGTCTGGGTGACGAGGGTCTGGGTGATGTCAGTCTGGGGGATGTCGGCCTGGGTGACGTGGGTCTGGGTGACGAGGGTTTGGGTGATGTTAGTCTGGGTGACGAGGGTCTGGGTGATGTGTGTCTGGGTGATGAGGGCCTGAATGACGATGGTCTACGTGAGATGGGTCTGAGTGATGTCAATCTGGGTGATGTCAGTCTGGGTGACGTGGGTCTGTGTGACGAGAGTCTGGGTGATGTCGGTCTGGGTGATGTCGGTCTAGGTGATGTCGGTCTGGGTGATGTCAGTCTGGGTGACCTGGGTCTGGGTGACGTGGGTCTGGGTGACTTGGGTCTGGGTGACGTCGGTCTGGGTGACGAGGGCCTGGGTGATGTCAGTCTGGGTGACGTCGGTCTGGGTGACGAGGGTTAGGTTGACATGGGTCTGGGTGACGATGGTCTGGGTGTGGTCAGTCTAGAAGAAGAGGGTCTGGGTGACGAGAATCTGGGTGGCATGGGTCTGGTACACGAGAGTCTGGGTGACGAGAGTCTGTGTGACGTGGGTCTGGGTGACGAGGGTCTGGGTGACGAGAGTCTGGGTGATATCAGTCTGGGTGACGAGGGTCTGGGTGATGTGGGTCTGGGTGACGAAGGTCTGGATGATGTCAGTCTGGGTGACAAGGGTCTGGATGAAAAGGGTCTGGATGAAAAGGGCCTGGGTGATGTCAGTCTGTGTGACGTGGTTCTGAGTGACAAGCGTCTGGGTGATGTGGGTCTGGGTGACGAGAGTCTGGGTGACGAGACTCTGGGTGATGTCAGTCTGGGTGACGAGGGTTTGGGCGACGAGGGTTTGGGGGATGTTAGTCTGGGTGACAAGGGTCTGGGTGATGTCAGTCTGGGTCACGAGGGTCTGGGTGATGTGGGTCTGGATGATGAGGGCCTGAATGACTATGGTCTAGGTGAGATGGGTCTGAGTGATGTCAATCTGGGTGATGTCAGTCTGGGTGATGAGAGTCTGGGTGATTTCGGTCTGGGTGACGTCGGTCTGGGTGATGTCAGTCTGGGTGACGTGGGTCTGGGTGACGTGGGTCTGGGTGACGTGGGTCTGGGTGACGAGGGCCTGGGTGACGAGGGCCTGGGTGATGTCAGTCTGGGTGACGTCGATCTGGGTGACGAGGGTTAGGGTGACATGGGTCTGGGTGACGATGGTCTGGGTGTGGTCGGTCTAGGATAAGAGGGTCTGGGTGACGAGAGTCTGGGTGACGAGAGTCTGTGTAACTTGGGTCTGGGTGACGAAGGTCTGGGTGACGAGAGTCTGGGTGATGTCAGTCTGTGTGACGAGGGTCTGGCTGATGTGGGTCTGGGTGACGAGGGTCTGGGTGATGTCAGTCTGGGGGATGTCAGTCTGGGTGACGTGGGTCTGGGTGACGAGGGTTTGGGTGATGTTAGTCTGGGTGACGAGGGTCTGGGTGATGTGTGTCTGGGTGACGAGGGTCTGGATGATGTCAGTCTGGGTGAAGACGGTTTGGGTGACGAGGGTTTGGGTGATGTTAGTCTGGGTGACGAGGGTCTGGGTGACGAGGGTTTGGGTGATCTCAGTCTGGGTGACGAGGGTCTGTGTGACGAGTCTAGGTGATGTCGGTCTGGGTGATGTCAGTCTGGGTGACGAGGGTCTGTGTGACAAGCCTGGGTGATATCAGCCTGTGTGATGTCGGTCTGGGTGACGAACGTCTGGGTGACAATTCTGGGTGATCTCAGCCTGGGTGACAAGGGTCTGTGTGATGAGTCTGGGTGATGTCGGTCTGGGGGATGTCGGTCTGGGTGACGAACGTTTGGGTGACGAGTCTGGGTGATATCAGCCTGGGTGATGTCAGTCTAGGTGACGTCAGTCTGGGTGACGAGGGTCTGTGTGATGAGTCTGGGTGATGTCGGTCTGGGTGATGTCGGTCTGGGTGACGAAGGTCTGGGTGACAAGGGTCTGGGTGAAGTGGGACTGAGTGACGTTACTCTGGTGATGAGGGTCTAGGTGATGTCAGTCTGGGTGATGAGGGTTTGGGTGAGGAGTGTCTGGGTGACGTGGGTCTGTGTGACGAGGGTCAGGGTGACGTGGGTCTGGGTGGCGAGAGTCTGGGTGATGTTAGTCTGGGTGACGAGGGTCTGGGTGATGTCAGTCTGGGTCACGAGGGTCTGGGTGATGTGGGTCTGGGTGATGAGGGCTGAATGACGATGGTCTAGGTGAGATGGGTCTGAGTGATGTCAATCTTGGTGATGTTAGTCTGGGTGGCGTGGGTCTGGGTGATGAGGGCCTGAATGACGATGGTCTAGGTGAGATGGGCCTGGGTGATGTCAATCTGGGTGATGTCAGTCTGGGTGACGTTGGTCTGGGTGACGAGGGTCTGGGTGACGAGGGCCTGGGTGACGAGGGCCTGGGTGATGTCAGTCTGGGTGACGTCGGTCTGGGTGACGAGGGTTAGGGTGATATGGGTCTGTGTGACAATGGTCTGGGTGTGGTCGGTCTCGGAGAAGAGGGCCTGGGTGACGAGAATCTGGGTGACGAGGGTCTGGTACACGAGAGTCTGGGTGACGAGAGTCTGTGTAATTTGGGTCTGGGTGACGAACGTCTGGGTGACGAGAGTCTGGGTGATGTCAGTCTGTGTGACGAGGGTCTGGCTGATGTGGGTCTGGGTGACGAGGGTCTGGGTGATGTCAGTCTGGGGGATGTTGGTCTGGGTGATGTGGGTCTGGGTGACGAGGGTTTGGGTGATGTTAGTCTGGGTGACGAGGGTCTGGGTGATGTGTGTCTGGGTGACGAGGGTCTGGATGATGTCAGTCTGGGTGACGAGGGTTTGGGTGACGAGAGTTTGTGTGATGTTATTCTGGGTGACGAGGGTCTGGGTGATGTGGGTCTGGGTGACGAGGGTCTGGATGATGACAGTCTGGGTGATGTGGGTCTGGGTGACGAGAGTCTGGGTGACGTCAGTCTGGGTGACGAGGGTTTGGTTGACGAGGGTTTGGGTGATGTTAGTCTGGGTGACGAGGGTCTGGGTGATTTCAGTCTGGGTTACATGGGTCTGGGTGACGAGAGTCTGGGTGACGTGGGTCTGGGTGACGAGAGTCTGGGTGACGAGAGTCTGGGTGATGTCAGTCTTGGTGATTTGGGTCTGGGTGATGAGGGTCTGGGTGACGAGAGTCTGGATGGCGCGGCTCTGGGTGACGAGAGTCTGGGTGATATCAGTCTGGGTGACGAGGGTCTGTGTGACGAGTCTGGGTGATGTCGGTCTGGGTGATGTCAGTCTGGGTGACGAGGGTCTGTGTGACGAGTCTGGGTGACATCAGCCTGGGTGATGTCGGTCTGGGTGATGAAGGTTTGGGTGACGAGGGTCTGGGTGACGAGGGTCTGTGTGACGAGTCTGGGTGATGTCAGTCTGGGTGATGTCGGTCGAGGTGACGTCAGTCTGGGCGACGAGGGTCTGTGTGATGAGTCTGGGTGATGTGGGTGATGTCTGTCTGGGTGATGTCGGTCTGGGTGACGAAGGTCTGGGTGACAAGGGTCTGGGTGAAGTGGGTCTGAGTGACGTTACTCTAGGTGACGAGGGTCTAGGTGATGTCAGTCTGGCTGATGAGGGTCTGGGTGAGGAGAGTCTGGGTGACGTGGGTCTGGGTGACGTGGGTCTGGGTGACGAGGGTCTGGGTGACGTGGGTCTGGGTGACGAGAGTCTGGGTGATGTCAGTCTGGGGGACGAGGGTCTGGGTGATGTCAGTCTGGGTCACGAGGGTCTGGGTGACGTGGGTCTGGGTGATGAGGGCCTGAATGACGATGGCCTAGGTGAGATGGGTCTGAGTGATGTCAATCTGGGTGATGTCAGTCTGGGTGACGTGGGTCTGGGTGACGTGAGTCCGGGTGACATCGGTCTGGGTGACATCGGTCTGGGTGACGATGGTCTGGGTGTGGTCAGTCTGGGAGAAGAGGGTCTGGGTGATGAGAAGCTGGGTGACGAGTGTCTGGTACATGAGAGTCTGGGTGACGAGAGTCTGTGTGACGTGGGTCTGGTGACGAGAGTCTGAGTGACGAGAGTCTGGGTGATGTCAGTCTAGGTGACGAGGGTCTGGGTGATGTGGGTCTGGGTGACGAGGGTCTGGGTGATGTCAGTCTGGGTCACGAGGGTCTGGGTGATGAGAGTCTGGGTGACGAGAGTCTGGGTGATGTCAGACTGGGGGACGAGGGTCTGGGTGATGTCAGTCTGGGTCACGAGGGTCTGGGTTACGTGGGTCTGGGTGATGAGGGCCTGAATGACGATGGTCTAGATGAGATGGGTCTGAGTGATGTCAATCTGGGCGATGTCAGTCTGGGTGACGTGGGTCTGTGTGGCGAGTCAGCGTGATATCAGCCTGGGTGATGTCGGTCTGGGTGACGAGGGTCTGGGTGACGAGGGTCTGGGTGACGAGGGTTTGGGTGACGAGGGTCTGTGTGACGAGTCTGGGTGATGTCAGTCTGGGTGATGTCGGTCTGGGTGACGTCAGTCTGGGTGACGAGGGTCTGTGTGATGATTCTGGGTGATGTCTGTCTGGGTGATGTCGGTCCGGCTGACGAAGGTCTGGGTGACAAGGGTCTGGGTGAAGTGGGTCTGAGTGACGTTACTCTGGGTGATGGGGGTCTAGGTGATGTCAGTCTGGGTGATGAGGGTCTGGGTGAGGAGAGTCTGGGTGACGTGGGTCTGGGTGACGAGGGTCTGGGTGATGTCAGTCTGGGTCACGAGGGTCTGGGTGACGTGGGTCTGGGTGATGAGGGCCTGAATGACTATGGTCTAGGTGAGATGGGTCTGAGTGATGTCAATCTGGGTGATGTCAGTCTGGGTGATGAGAGTCTGGGTGATTTCGGTCTGTGTGATGTCGGTCTGGGTGACGTGGGTCTGGGTGACGTGGGTCTGGGTGACGAGGGCTTGGGTGACGAGGGCCTGGGTGATGTCAGTCTGGGTGACGTCGGTCTGGGTGACGAGGGTTAGGGTGACATGGGTCTGGGTGACGATAGTCTGGGTGTGGTCGGTCTAGGATAAGAGGGTCTGGGTGACGAGAATCTGGGTGACGAGGGTCTGGTACACGAGAGTCTGGGTGACGAGAGTCTGTGTAACTTGGGTCTGGGTGACGAAGGTCTGGGTGACGAGAGTCTGGGTGATGTCAGTCTGTGTGACGAGGGTCTGGCTGATGTGGGTCTGGGTGACGAGGGTCTGGGTGATGTCAGTCTGGGGGATGTCGGTCTGGGTGACGTGGGTCTGGGTGACGAGGGTTTGGGTGATGTTAGTCTGGGTGACGAGGGTCTGGGTGATGTGTGTCTGGGTGACGAGGGTCTGGATGATGTCAGTCTGGGTGACGAGGGTTTGGGTGACGAGGGTTTGGGTGATGTTAGTCTGGGTGATGAGGGTCTGGGTGATGTGGGTCTGGGTGACGAGGGTCTTGATGATGTCAGTCTGGGTGACGTGGTTCTGAGTGACAAGAGTCTGGGTGATGTGGGTCTGGGTGACGAGAGTCTGGGTGACGAGAGTCTGGGTGACGTCAGTCAGGGTGACGAGGGTTTGGGTGACGAGGGTTTGGGTGAGGTTAGTCTGGGTGACGAGGGTCTCGGTGATGTCAGTCTGGGTGACATGGGTCTGGGTGACGAGAGTCTGGGTGACGTGGGTCTGGGTGACGAGAGTCTGGGTGACGAGAGTCTGGGTGATGTCAGTCTGGGTGACGATTGTTTGGGTGACGAGTGTCAAGGGTAACGAGGGTCTGGGTGACGAGTCTGGGTGATCTCAGTCTGGGTGACGAGGGTCTGTGTGACGAGTCTGGGTGATGTCAGTCTGGGTGATGTCGGTCTCAGTGACGTCAGTCTGGGTGACGAGGGTCTGTGTGATGAGTCTGGGTGATGTCTGTCTGGGTGATGTCGGTCTGTGTGACGAAGGTCTGGGTGACGAGGGTCTGGGTGAAGTGGGTCGGAGTGACGTTACTCTGGGTGACGAGGGTCTAGGTGATGTCAGTCTGGGTGATGAGGGTCTGGGTGAGGAGAATCTGGGTGACGTGGGTCTGGGTGACGATGGTCTGGGTGACGTGGGTCTGGGTGACGAGAGTCTGGGTGATGTCAGTCTGGGGGACGAGGGTCTGGGTGATGTCAGTCTGGGTCACGAGGGTCTGGGTGACGTGGGTCTGGGTGATGAGGGCCTGAATGACGATGGTCTAGGTGAGATGGGCCTGAGTGATGTCAATCTGAGTGATATCAGTCTGGGTGACGTGGGTCTGGGTGACGAGAGTCTGGGTGATGTCGGATTGGGTGATGTCGGTCTTGGTGATGTTGGTCTGGGTGATGTCGGTCAGTGTGACTTGGGTCTGGGTGACGTGGGTCTGGGTGACATCGGTCTGGGTGACGAGGGCCTGGGTGATGTCAGTTAGGGTGACGATTGTCTGGGTGACAAGGGTCAAGGGTGACCAGGGTCTGGGTGACGAGGGTCAAGGGTGACGAGGGTCTGGGTGACGAGTCTGGGTGATCTCAGTTTGGGTGACGAGGGTCTGTGTGACGAGTCTGGGTGATGTCGGTCTGGGTGATGTCAGTCTGGGTGACGAGAGTCTGTGTGACGAGTCTGGGTGATATCAGCCTGGGTGATGTCGGTCTGGGTGACGAAGGTCTGGGTGACGAGGGACTGGGTGACAAGGGTCTGGGTGACGAGGGTCTGTGTGACGAGTCTGGGTGATGTCAGTCTGGGTGATGTCGGTCTGGGTGACGTCAGTCTGGGTGACGAGGGTCTGTGTGATGATTCTGGGTGATGTTTGTCTGGGTGATGTCGGTCTGGGTGATGAGGGTCTGGGTGAGGAGAGTCTGGGTGACGTGGGTCTGGGTGACGAGGGTCTGGGTGATGTCAGTCTGGGTCACGAGGGGTTGGGTGACGTGGGTCTGGGTGATGAGGGCCTGAATGACTATGGTCTAGGTGAGATAGGTCTGAGTGATGTCAATCTGGGTGATGTCAGTCTGGGTGATGAGAGTCTGGGTGATTTCGGTCTGTGTGATGTCGGTCTGGGTGACGTGGGTCTGGGTGACGTGGGTCTGGGTGACGAGGGCCTGGGTGACGAGGGCCTGGGTGACGAGGCCCTGGGTGATGTCAGTCTGGGTGACGTCGGTCTGGGTGACGAGGGTTAGGGTGACATGGGTCTGGGTGACGATAGTCTGGGTGTGGTCGGTCTAGGATAAGAGGGTCTGGGTGACGAGAATATGGGTGACGAGGGTCTGGTACACGAGAGTCTGGGTGACGAGAGTCTGTGTAACTTGGGTCTGGGTGACGAAGGTCTGGGTGACGAGAGTCTGGGTGATGTCAGTCTGTGTGACGAGGGTCTGGCTGATGTGGGTCTGGGTGACGAGGGTCTGGGGGATGTCGGTCTGGGTGACGTGGGTCTGGGTGACGTGGGTCTGGGTGATGAGGGTTTGGGTGATGTTAGTCTGGGTGACGAGGGTCTGGGTGATGTGTGTCTGGGTGACGAGGGTCTGGATGATGTCAGTCTGGGTGACGAGGGTTTGGGTGACGAGGGTTTGGGTAATGTTAGTCTGGGTGATGAGGGTCTGGGTGATGTGGGTCTGGGTGACGAGGGTCTTGATGATGTCAGTCTGGGTGACGTGATTCTGAGTGACAAGAGTCTGGGTGATGTGGGTCTGGGTGACGAGAGTCTGGGTGACGAGAGTCTGGGTGACGTCAGTCTGGGTGACGAGGGTTTGGGTGACGAGGGTTTGGGTGAGGTTAGTCTGGGTGACGAGGGTCTCGGTGATGTCAGTCTGGGTGACATGGGTCTGGGTGACGAGAGTCTGGGTGACGTGGGTCTGGGTGACGAGAGTCTGGGTGACGAGAGTCTGGGTGATGTCAGTCTGGGTGACGATTGTTTGGGTGACGAGTGTCAAGGGTAACGAGGGTCTGGGTGACGAGTCTGGGTGATCTCAGTCTGGGTGACGAGGGTCTGTGTGACGAGCCTGGGTGATGTCGGTCTGGGTGATGTCAGTTTGGGTGACGAGGGTCTGTGTGACGAGTCTGGGTGATGTCAGTCTGGGTGATGTCGGTCTCGGTGACGTCAGTCTGGGTGACGAGGGTCTGTGTGATGAGTCTGGGTGATGTCTGTCTGGGTGATGTCGGTCTGTGTGACGAAGGTCTGGGTGACGAGGGTCTGGTTGAAGTGGGTCGGAGTGACGTTACTCTGGGTGACGAGGGTCTAGGTGATGTCAGTCTGGGTGATGAGGGTCTGGGTGAGGAGAATCTGGGTGACGTGGGTCTGGGTGACGATGGTCTGGGTGACGTGGGTCTGGGTGACGAGAGTCTGGGTGATGTCAGTCTGGGGGACGAGGGTCTGGGTGATGTCAGTCTGGGTCACGAGGGTCTGGGTGACGTGGGTCTGGGTGATGAGGGCCTGAATGACGATGGTCTAGGTGAGATGGGTCTGAGTGATGTCAATCTGAGTGATATCAGTCTGGGTGACGTGGGTCTGGGTGACGAGAGTCTGGGTGATGTCGGTTTGGGTGATGTCGGTCTTGGTGATGTTGGTCTGGGTGATGTCGGTCAGTGCGACTTGGGTCTGGGTGACGTGGGTCTGGGTGACGTGGGTCTGGGTGACGAGGGGCTGGGTGATGTCAGTCTGGGTGACGATTGTCTGGGTGACAAGGGTCAAGGGTGACCAGGGTCTGGGTGACGAGGGTCAAGGGTGACGAGGGTCTGTGTGACGAGTCTGGGTGATGTCGGTCTGGGTGATGTCAGTCTGGGTGAAGAGGGTCTGTGTGACGAGTCTGGGTGATATCAGCCTGGGTGATGTCGGTCTGGGTGACGAAGGTCTGGGTGACGAGGGACTGGGTGACGAGGGTCTGGGTGACGAGGGTCTGTGTGACGAGTCTGGGTGATGTCAGTCTGGGTGATGTCGGTCTGGGTGACGTCAGTCTGGGTGATGAGGGTCTGTGTGATGATTCTGGGTGATGTCTGTCTGGGTGATGTCGGTCTGGCTGATGAAGGTCTGGGCGACAAGGGTCTGGGTGAAGTGGGTCTGAGTGACGTTACTCTGGGTGACGAGAGTCTAGGTGATGTCAGTCTGGGTGATGAGGGTCTGGGTGAGGAGAATCTGGGTGACGTGGGTCTGGGTGACGAGAGTCTGGGTGACGAGAGTCTGGGTGACGTCAGTCTGGGTGACGAGGGTTTGGGTGACGAGGGTTTGGGTGACAAGGGTCTGGGTGATGTCAGTCTGGGTGACATGGGTCTGGGTGACGAGAGTCTGGGTGACGTGGGTCTGGGTGACGAGAGTCTGGGTGACGAGAGTCTGGGTGATGTCAGTCTGGGTGACTTGTGTCTGGGTGATGAGGGTCTGGGTGACGAGAGTCTGGATGGCGTGGGTCTGGGTGACGAGTCTGGGTGATGTCAGTCTGGGTGACGATTGTTTGGGTGACGAGTGTCAAGGGTAACGAGGGTCTGGGTGACGAGTCTGGGTGATCTCATTCTGTGTGACGAGGGTCTGTGTGACGAGTCTGGGTGATGTCGGTCTGGGTGATGTCAGTCTGGGTGACGAGGGTCTGTGTGGCGAGTCTGGGTGATGTCAGTCTGGGTGATGTCGGTCTAGGTGATGTCAGTATGGGTGACGAGGGTCTGTGTGATGAGTCTGGGTGATGTCTGTCTGGGTGATGTCGGTCTGGGTGATGAAGGTCTGGGTGACAAGGGTCTGGGTGAAGTGGGTCTGAGTGACGTTACTCTGGGTGACGAGGGTCTAGGTGATGTCAGTCTGGGTGACGTGGGTCTGGGTGACGAGGGTCTGGGTGACGTGGGTTTGGGTGACGAGAGTCTGGGTGATGTCAGTCTGGGGGACGAGGGTCTGGGTGATGTCAGTCTGGGTCACGAGGGTCTGAGTGACGTGGGTCTGGGTGATGAGGGCCTGAATGACGATGGTCTAGGTGAGATGGGTCTGAGTGATGTCAATCTGGGTGATGTCAATCTGGGTGACGTGTGTGTGGGTGACGAGAGTCTGGGTGATGTCGGTTTGGGTGATGTTGGTCTGGGTGATGTCGGTCAGGGTGACTTGGGTCTGGGTGACGTGGGTCTGGGTGACATCGGTCTGGGTGACGAGGGCCTGGGTAATGTCAGTCTGGGTGACGATTGTCTGGGTGACGAGGGTCAAGGGTGACGAGGGTCTGGGTGACGAGGGTCAAGGGTGACGAGGGTCTGGGTGCCGAGGGTCAAGGGTGACGAGGGTCTGGGTGACGAGGGTCAAGGGTGACGAGGGTCTGGGTGACGAGTCTGGGTGATCTCAGTTTGGGTGACGAGGGTCTGGGTGATGTCAGTCTGGGTGACGAGGGTCTGTGTGACGAGTCTGTGTGATACCAGCTTGGGTGATGTCGGTCTGGGTGACGAAGGTCTGGGTGACGAGGGCCTGGGTGACGAGGGTCTGGGTGACGAGGGTCTGTGTGACGAGTCTGGGTGATGTCAGTCTGGGTGATGTCGGTCTAGGCGACGTCAGTCTGGGTGACGAGGGTCTGTGTGATGATTCTGGGTGATGTCTGTCTGGGTGATGTCGGTCTGGCTGACGAAGGTCTGGGTGACAAGGGTCTGGGTGAAGTGGGTCTGAGTGACGTTACTCTGGGTGACGAGAGTCTAGGTGATGTCAGTCTGGGTGATGAGGGTCTGGGTGAGGAGAATCTGGGTGACGTGGGTCTGGGTGACGAGGGTCTGGGTGACGTGGGTTTGGGTGACGAGAGTCTGGGTAATGTCAGTCTGGGGGACGAGGGTCTGGGTGATGTCAGTCTGGGTCATGAGGGTCTGGGTGACGTGGGTCTGGGTGATGAGGGCCTGAATGACGATGGTCTAGGTGAGATGGGTCTGAGTGATGTCAATCTGGGTGATGTCAATCTGGGTGACGTGGGTCTGGGTGACGAGAGTCTGGGTGATGTCGATTTGGGTGATGTTGGTCTGGGTGATGTCGGTCAGGGTGACTTGGGTCTGGGTGACGTGGGTCTGGGTGACATCGGTCTGGGTGACAAGGGCCTGGGTGATGTCAGTCTGGGTGACGATTGTCTGGGTGACGAGGGTCAAGGGTGAAGAGGGTCTGGGTGACGAGGGTCAAGGGTGACGAGGGTCTGGGTGACAAGGGTCAAGGTGACGAGGGTCTGGGTGACGAGGGTCAAGGGTGATGAGGGTCTGGGTGACGAGTCTGGGTGATCTCAGTTTGGGTGACGAGGGTCTGGGTGATTTCAGTCTGGGTGACGAGGGTCTGTGTGACGAGTCTGGGTGATATCAGCCTGGGTGATGCCGGTCTGGGTGACGAAGGTATGGGTGATGAGGGCCTGGGTGACGAGGGTCTGGGTGACGAGGGTCTGGGTGACGAGGGTCTGTGTGACGAGTCTGGGTGATGTCAGTCTGGGTGATGTCGGTCTGGGTGACGTCAGTCTGGGTGACGAGGGTCTGTGTGATGATTCTGGGTGATGTCTGTCTGGGTGATGTCGGTCTGGCTGACGAAGGTCTGGGTGACAAGGGTCTGGGTGAAGTGGGTCTGAGTGACGTTACTCTGGGTGACGAGGGTCTAGGTGATGTCAGTCTGGGTGATGAGGGTCTGGGTGAGGAGAGTCTGGGTGACGTGGGTCTGGGTGATGATTCTGGGTGATGTTTGTCTGGGTGATGTCGGTCTGGGTGATGAGGGTCTGGGTGAGGAGAGTCTGGGTGACGTGGGTCTGGGTGACGAGGGTCTGGGTGATGTCAGTCTGGGTCACGAGGGGTTGGGTGACGTGGGTCTGGGTGATGAGGGCCTGAATGACTATGGTCTAGGTGAGATAGGTCTGAGTGATGTCAATCTGGGTGATGTCAGTCTGGGTGATGAGAGTCTGGGTGATTTCGGTCTGTGTGATGTCGGTCTGGGTGACGTGGGTCTGGGTGACGTGGGTCTGGGTGACGAGGGCCTGGGTGACGAGGGCCTGGGTGACGAGGCCCTGGGTGATGTCAGTCTGGGTGACGTCGGTCTGGGTGACGAGGGTTAGGGTGACATGGGTCTGGGTGACGATAGTCTGGGTGTGGTCGGTCTAGGATAAGAGGGTCTGGGTGACGAGAATATGGGTGACGAGGGTCTGGTACACGAGAGTCTGGGTGACGAGAGTCTGTGTAACTTGGGTCTGGGTGACGAAGGTCTGGGTGACGAGAGTCTGGGTGATGTCAGTCTGTGTGACGAGGGTCTGGCTGATGTGGGTCTGGGTGACGAGGGTCTGGGGGATGTCGGTCTGGGTGACGTGGGTCTGGGTGACGTGGGTCTGGGTGATGAGGGTTTGGGTGATGTTAGTCTGGGTGACGAGGGTCTGGGTGATGTGTGTCTGGGTGACGAGGGTCTGGATGATGTCAGTCTGGGTGACGAGGGTTTGGGTGACGAGGGTTTGGGTAATGTTAGTCTGGGTGATGAGGGTCTGGGTGATGTGGGTCTGGGTGACGAGGGTCTTGATGATGTCAGTCTGGGTGACGTGATTCTGAGTGACAAGAGTCTGGGTGATGTGGGTCTGGGTGACGAGAGTCTGGGTGACGAGAGTCTGGGTGACGTCAGTCTGGGTGACGAGGGTTTGGGTGACGAGCGTTTGGGTGAGGTTAGTCTGGGTGACGAGGGTCTCGGTGATGTCAGTCTGGGTGACATGGGTCTGGGTGACGAGAGTCTGGGTGACGTGGGTCTGGGTGACGAGAGTCTGGGTGACGAGAGTCTGGGTGATGTCAGTCTGGGTGACGATTGTTTGGGTGACGAGTGTCAAGGGTAACGAGGGTCTGGGTGACGAGTCTGGGTGATCTCAGTCTGGGTGACGAGGGTCTGTGTGACGAGCCTGGGTGATGTCGGTCTGGGTGATGTCAGTTTGGGTGACGAGGGTCTGTGTGACGAGTCTGGGTGATGTCAGTCTGGGTGATGTCGGTCTCGGTGACGTCAGTCTGGGTGACGAGGGTCTGTGTGATGAGTCTGGGTGATGTCTGTCTGGGTGATGTCGGTCTGTGTGACGAAGGTCTGGGTGACGAGGGTCTGGTTGAAGTGGGTCGGAGTGACGTTACTCTGGGTGACGAGGGTCTAGGTGATGTCAGTCTGGGTGATGAGGGTCTGGGTGAGGAGAATCTGGGTGACGTGGGTCTGGGTGACGATGGTCTGGGTGACGTGGGTCTGGGTGACGAGAGTCTGGGTGATGTCAGTCTGGGGGACGAGGGTCTGGGTGATGTCAGTCTGGGTCACGAGGGTCTGGGTGACGTGGGTCTGGGTGATGAGGGCCTGAATGACGATGGTCTAGGTGAGATGGGTCTGAGTGATGTCAATCTGAGTGATATCAGTCTGGGTGACGTGGGTCTGGGTGACGAGAGTCTGGGTGATGTCGGTTTGGGTGATGTCGGTCTTGGTGATGTTGGTCTGGGTGATGTCGGTCAGTGCGACTTGGGTCTGGGTGACGTGGGTCTGGGTGACGTCGGTCTGGGTGACGAGGGGCTGGGTGATGTCAGTCTGGGTGACGATTGTCTGGGTGACAAGGGTCAAGGGTGACCAGGGTCTGGGTGACGAGGGTCAAGGGTGACGAGGGTCTGTGTGACGAGTCTGGGTGATGTCGGTCTGGGTGATGTCAGTCTGGGTGAAGAGGGTCTGTGTGACGAGTCTGGGTGATATCAGCCTGGGTGATGTCGGTCTGGGTGACGAAGGTCTGGGTGACGAGGGACTGGGTGACGAGGGTCTGGGTGACGAGGGTCTGTGTGACGAGTCTGGGTGATGTCAGTCTGGGTGATGTCGGTCTGGGTGACGTCAGTCTGGGTGATGAGGGTCTGTGTGATGATTCTGGGTGATGTCTGTCTGGGTGATGTCGGTCTGGCTGATGAAGGTCTGGGCGACAAGGGTCTGGGTGAAGTGGGTCTGAGTGACGTTACTCTGGGTGACGAGAGTCTAGGTGATGTCAGTCTGGGTGATGAGGGTCTGGGTGAGGAGAATCTGGGTGACGTGGGTCTGGGTGACGAGAGTCTGGGTGACGAGAGTCTGGGTGACGTCAGTCTGGGTGACGAGGGTTTGGGTGACGAGGGTTTGGGTGACAAGGGTCTGGGTGATGTCAGTCTGGGTGACATGGGTCTGGGTGACGAGAGTCTGGGTGACGTGGGTCTGGGTGACGAGAGTCTGGGTGACGAGAGTCTGGGTGATGTCAGTCTGGGTGACTTGTGTCTGGGTGATGAGGGTCTGGGTGACGAGAGTCTGGATGGCGTGGGTCTGGGTGACGAGTCTGGGTGATGTCAGTCTGGGTGACGATTGTTTGGGTGACGAGTGTCAAGGGTAACGAGGGTCTGGGTGACGAGTCTGGGTGATCTCATTCTGTGTGACGAGGGTCTGTGTGACGAGTCTGGGTGATGTCGGTCTGGGTGATGTCAGTCTGGGTGACGAGGGTCTGTGTGGCGAGTCTGGGTGATGTCAGTCTGGGTGATGTCGGTCTAGGTGATGTCAGTATGGGTGACGAGGGTCTGTGTGATGAGTCTGGGTGATGTCTGTCTGGGTGATGTCGGTCTGGGTGATGAAGGTCTGGGTGACAAGGGTCTGGGTGAAGTGGGTCTGAGTGACGTTACTCTGGGTGACGAGGGTCTAGGTGATGTCAGTCTGGGTGACGTGGGTCTGGGTGACGAGGGTCTGGGTGACGTGGGTTTGGGTGACGAGAGTCTGGGTGATGTCAGTCTGGGGGACGAGGGTCTGGGTGATGTCAGTCTGGGTCACGAGGGTCTGAGTGACGTGGGTCTGGGTGATGAGGGCCTGAATGACGATGGTCTAGGTGAGATGGGTCTGAGTGATGTCAATCTGGGTGATGTCAATCTGGGTGACGTGTGTGTGGGTGACGAGAGTCTGGGTGATGTCGGTTTGGGTGATGTTGGTCTGGGTGATGTCGGTCAGGGTGACTTGGGTCTGGGTGACGTGGGTCTGGGTGACATCGGTCTGGGTGACGAGGGCCTGGGTAATGTCAGTCTGGGTGACGATTGTCTGGGTGACGAGGGTCAAGGGTGACGAGGGTCTGGGTGACGAGGGTCAAGGGTGACGAGGGTCTGGGTGCCGAGGGTCAAGGGTGACGAGGGTCTGGGTGACGAGGGTCAAGGGTGACGAGGGTCTGGGTGACGAGTCTGGGTGATCTCAGTTTGGGTGACGAGGGTCTGGGTGATGTCAGTCTGGGTGACGAGGGTCTGTGTGACGAGTCTGTGTGATACCAGCTTGGGTGATGTCGGTCTGGGTGACGAAGGTCTGGGTGACGAGGGCCCGGGTGACGAGGGTCTGGGTGACGAGGGTCTGTGTGACGAGTCTGGGTGATGTCAGTCTGGGTGATGTCGGTCTAGGCGACGTCAGTCTGGGTGACGAGGGTCTGTGTGATGATTCTGGGTGATGTCTGTCTGGGTGATGTCGGTCTGGCTGACGAAGGTCTGGGTGACAAGGGTCTGGGTGAAGTGGGTCTGAGTGACGTTACTCTGGGTGACGAGAGTCTAGGTGATGTCAGTCTGGGTGATGAGGGTCTGGGTGAGGAGAATCTGGGTGACGTGGGTCTGGGTGACGAGGGTCTGGGTGACGTGGGTTTGGGTGACGAGAGTCTGGGTAATGTCAGTCTGGGGGACGAGGGTCTGGGTGATGTCAGTCTGGGTCATGAGGGTCTGGGTGACGTGGGTCTGGGTGATGAGGGCCTGAATGACGATGGTCTAGGTGAGATGGGTCTGAGTGATGTCAATCTGGGTGATGTCAATCTGGGTGACGTGGGTCTGGGTGACGAGAGTCTGGGTGATGTCGATTTGGGTGATGTTGGTCTGGGTGATGTCGGTCAGGGTGACTTGGGTCTGGGTGACGTGGGTCTGGGTGACATCGGTCTGGGTGACAAGGGCCTGGGTGATGTCAGTCTGGGTGACGATTGTCTGGGTGACGAGGGTCAAGGGTGAAGAGGGTCTGGGTGACGAGGGTCAAGGGTGACGAGGGTCTGGGTGACAAGGGTCAAGGTGACGAGGGTCTGGGTGACGAGGGTCAAGGGTGATGAGGGTCTGGGTGACGAGTCTGGGTGATCTCAGTTTGGGTGACGAGGGTCTGGGTGATTTCAGTCTGGGTGACGAGGGTCTGTGTGACGAGTCTGGGTGATATCAGCCTGGGTGATGCCGGTCTGGGTGACGAAGGTATGGGTGATGAGGGCCTGGGTGACGAGGGTCTGGGTGACGAGGGTCTGGGTGACGAGGGTCTGTGTGACGAGTCTGGGTGATGTCAGTCTGGGTGATGTCGGTCTGGGTGACGTCAGTCTGGGTGACGAGGGTCTGTGTGATGATTCTGGGTGATGTCTGTCTGGGTGATGTCGGTCTGGCTGACGAAGGTCTGGGTGACAAGGGTCTGGGTGAAGTGGGTCTGAGTGACGTTACTCTGGGTGACGAGGGTCTAGGTGATGTCAGTCTGGGTGATGAGGGTCTGGGTGAGGAGAGTCTGGGTGACGTGGGTCTGGGTGATGAGTGTCTGGGTGATGTCAGTCTGGGTCACGAGGGTCTGGGTGACGTGGGTCTGGGTGATGAGAGCCTGAATGACTATGGTCTAGGTGAGATGGGTCTGAGTGATGTCAATCTGAGTGATGTCAGTCTGGGTGATGAGAGTCTGGGTGATTTCGGTCTGGGTGATGTCGGTCTGGGTGATGTCAGTCTGGGTGACGTGGGTCTGGGTGACGTGGGTCTGGGTGACGTGGGTCTGGGTGACGTGGGTCTGGGTGACGAGGGCCTGGGTGACGAGGGCCTGGGTGATATCAGTCTGGGTGACGTCGGTCTGGGTGACGAGGGTTAGGGTGACATGGGTCTGGGTGACGATGGTCTGGGTGTGGTCGGTCTAGGATAAGAGTGTCTGGGTGACCAGAATCTGGGTGACGAGGGTCTGGTACACGAGAGTCTGGGTGACGAGAGTCTGTGTAACTTGGGTCTGGGTGACGAAGGTCTGGGTGACGAGAGTCTGGGTGATGTCAGTCTGTGTGACGAGGGTCTGGCTGATGTGGGTCTGGGTGACGAGGGTCTGGATGATGTCAGTCTGGGTGACGAGTGTTTGGGTGATGAGGGTTTGGGTGATGTTAGTCTGGGTGACGAGGGTCTGGGTGATGTGTGTCTGGGTGACGAGGGTCTGGATGATGTCAGTCTGGGTGACGAGTGTTTGGCTGATGAGGGTTTGGGTGATGTTAGTCTGGGTGACGAGGGTCTGGGTGATGTGGGTCTGGGTGACGAGTGTCTGGGTGACGAGAGTCTGGGTGACGTCAGTCTGGGTGACGAGGGTTTGGGTGACGAGGGTTTGGGTGATGTTAGTCTGGGTGATGTGGGTCTGGGTGATGTCAGTCTGGGTGACATGGGTCTGGGTGACGAGGGTCTGGGTGACGTGGGTCTGGGTGACGAGAGTCTGGGTGACGAGAGTCTGGGTGATGTCAGTCTGGGTGACTTGGGTCTGGGTGATGAGGGTCTGGGTGACGAGAGTCTGGATGGCGTGGGTCTGGGTGACGAGAGTCTGGGTGATGTCAGTCTGGGTGACGATTGTTTGGGTGACGAGTGTCAAGGGTAACGAGGGTCTGGGTGACGAGTCTGGGTGATCTCAGTCTGGGTGACGAGGGTCTGTGTGACGAGTCTGGGTGATGCCGGTCTGGGTGATGTCAGTCTGGGTGACGAGGGTCTGTGTGACGAGTCTGGGTGATGTCAGTCTTGGTGATGTCGGTCTGGGTGATGAAGGTCTGGGTGACAAGGGTCTGGGTGAAGTGGGTCTGAGTGACGATACTCTGGGTGACGAGGGTCTAGGTGATGTCAGTCTGGGTGATGAAGGTCTGGGTGAGGAGAATCTGGGTGACATGGGTCTGGGTGACGAGGGTCTGGGTGACGTGGGTTTGGGTGACGAGAGTCTGGGTGATGTCAGTCTGGGGGACGAGGGTCTGGGTGACGTGGGTCTGGGTGATGAGGGCCTGAATGACGATGGTCTAGGTGAGATGGGTCTGAGTGATGTATATCTGGCTGATGTCAATCTGGGTGACGTGGGTCTGGGTGACGAGAGTCTGGGTGATGCCGGTTTGGGTGATGTTGGTCTGGGTGATGTCGGTCAGGGTGACTTGGGTCTGGGTGACGTGGGTCTGGGTGACATCGGTCTGGGTGACGAGGGCCTGGGTGATGTCAGTCTGGGTGACGATTGTCTGGGTGACGAGGGTCAAGGGTGACGAGGGTCTGGGTGACGAGGGTCAAGGGTGACGAGGGTCTGGGTGACGAGGGTCAAGGGTGACGAGGGTCTGGGTGACGAGGGTCAAGGGTGACGAGGGTCTGGGTGACGAGTCTGGGTGATCTCAGTTTGGGTGACGAGGGTCTGGGTGATGTCAGTCTGGGTGACGAGGGTCTGTGTGACGAGTCTGTGTGATACCAGCTTGGTCGATGTCGGTCTGGGTGACGAAGGTCTGGGTGACGAGGGCCTGGGTGACGAGGGTCTGGGTGACGAGGGTCTGGGTGACGAGGGTCTGTGTGACGAGTCTGGGTGATGTCAGTCTGGGTGATGTCGGTCTGGGTGACGTCAGTCTGGGTGACGAGGGTCTGTGTGATGATTCTGGGTGATGTCTGTCTGGGTGATGTCGGTCTGGCTGACGAAGGTCTGGGTGACAAGGGTCTGGGTGAAGTGGGCCTGAGTGACGTTACTCTGGGTGACGAGAGTCTAGGTGATGTCAGTCTGGGTGATGAGGGTCTGGGTGAGGAGAATCTGGGTGACGTGGGTCTGGGTGACGAGGGTCTGGGTGACGTGGGTCTGGGTGACGAGAGTCTGGGTGATGTCAGTCTGGGGGACGAGGGTCTGGATGATGTCAGTCTGGGTCACGAGGGTCTGGGTGACGTGGGTCTGGGTGATGAGGGCCTGAATGACGATGGTCTAGGTGAGATGGGTCTGAGTGATGTCAATCTGGGTGATGTCAATCTGGGTGACGTGGGTCTGGGTGACGAGAGTCTGGGTGATGTCGATTTGGGTGATGTTGGTCTGGGTGATGTCAGTCAGGGTGACTTGGGTCTGGGTGACGTGGGTCTGGGTGACATCGGTCTGGGTGACGAGGGCCTGGGTGATGTCAGTCTGGGTGACGATTGTCTGGGTGACGAGGGTCAAGGGTGACGAGGGTCTGAGTGACGAGGGTCAAGGGTGACGAGGGTCTGGGTGACGAGGGTCAAGGGTGACGAGGGTCTGGGTGACGAGGGTCAAGGGTGATGAGGGTCTGGGTGACGAGTCTGGGTGATCACAGTTTGGGTGACGAGGGTCTGGGTGATTTCAGTCTGGGTGACGAGGGTCTGTGTGACGAGTCTGGGTGATATCAGCCTGGGTGATGTCGGTCTGGGTGACGAAGGTATGGGTGATGAGGGCCTGGGTGACGAGTGTCTGGGTGACGAGGGTCTGGGTGACGAGGGTCTGTGTGACAAGTCTGGGTGATGTCAGTCTGGGTGATGTCGGTCTGGGTGACGTCAGTCTGGGTGACGAGGGTCTATGTGATGATTCCGTGTGATGTCTGTCTGGGTGATGTCGGTCTGGCTGACGAAGGTCTGGGTGACAAGGGTCTGGGTGAAGTGGGTCTGAGTGACGTTACTCTGGGTGACGAGAATCTAGGTGATGTCAGTCTGGGTAATGAGGGTCTGGGTGAGGAGAATCTGGGTGACGTGGGTCTGGGTGACGAGGGTCTGGGTGACGTGGGTCTGGGTGGCGAGGGTCTGGGTGATGTCAGTCTGGGGGACGAGGGTCTGGGTGATGTCAGTCTGGGTCACGAGGGTCTGGGTGACGTGTGTCTGGGTGATGAGGGCCTGAATGACGATGGTCTAGGTGAGATGGGTCTGAGTGATGTCAATCTGGGTGATGTCAGTCTGGGTGACGTGGGTCTGGGTGACGAGAGTCTGGGTGATGTCGGTTTGGGTGATGTCGGTCTTGGTGATGTTGGTCTGGGTGATGTCGGTCAGGGTGACTTGGGTCTGGGTGACGTGGGTCTGGGTGACGAGGGTCTGGTACCTGAGAGTCTGGGTGACGAGAGTCTGGGTGACGTGGGTCTGGGTGACGAGAGTCTGGGTGATGTCAGTCTGGGTGACGAGGGTCTGGGTGACATGGGTCTGGAAGAAAAGGGCCTGGTTGATGTCAGTCTGGGTGACATGGGTCTGGGTGACGAGAGTCTGGGTGATGTCAGTCTGGGTGACGAGGGTTTGGGTGATGTTAGTCTGGGTGACGAGGGTCTGGGTGATGTCAGTCTGGGTGACGAGGGTTTGGGTGATGTTAGTCTGGGTGACGAGGGTCTGGGTGATGTCAGTCTGGGTCACGAGGGTCTGGGTGACATGGGTCTGGGTGACGATGGCCTGGGTGAGGTCGGTCTGGGTGAGGTGGGTCTGGGTGAGGTGGGTCTGGGTGACGAGGGTCTGGGTGACGAGAGTCTGGGTGAAAGGCTTCTGGGTGACGAGTGTCTGGGTGATGTCGGTCTGGGTGACTAGGGTCTGGGTGACGAGAGTCTGGCTGACGTATGTATGGGTGACGATAGTCTGGGTGACGTGGGTCTGGGTGACGAGGGTCTGGGTGACGATGATCTGGGTGATGTCAGTCTGGGTCATGTTGGTCTGGGTGACCTCAGTCTGGGTGACGAGGGTCTGTGTGATGATTCTGGGTGATGTCGGTCTGGCTGACGAAGGTCTGGGTGACAAGGGTCTGGGTGAAGTGGGTCTGAGTGACGTTACTCTGGGTGACGAGGGTGTAGGTGATGTCAGTCTGGGTGATGAGGGTCTGGGTGAGGAGGGTCTGGGTGACGTGTGTCTGGGTGACGAGGGTCTGGGTGATGTCAGTCTGGGCCACGAGGGTCTGGGTGACGTGGGTCTGGGTGATGAGGGCCTGAATGACTATGGTCTAGGTGAGATGGGTCTGAGTGATGTCAATCTGGGTGATGTCAGTCTGGGTGACGATTGTCTGGGTGACGAGGGTCAAGGGTGACGAGGGTCTGGGTGACGAGGGTCAAGGGTGACGAGGGTCTGGGTGATGAGGGTCAAGGGTGGCGAGGATCTGGGTGACGAGGGTCAAGGGTGACGAGGGTCTGGGTGACGAGTCTGGGTGATCTCAGTTTGGGTGACGAGGGTCTGGGTGATATCAGTCTGGGTGACGAGGGTCTGTGTGACGAGTCTGTGTGATACCAGCTTGGGTGATGTCGGTCTGGGTGACGAAGGTCTGGGTGACGAGGGCCTGGGTGACGAGGGTCTGGGTGACGAGGGTCTGTGTGACGAGTCTGGGTGATGTCAGTCTGGGTGATGTCGGTCTGGGTGACGTCAGTCTGGGTGACGAGGGTCTGTGTGATGATTCTGGGTGATGTCTGTCTGGGTGATGTCGGTCTGGCTGACGAAGGTCTGGGTGACAAGGGTCTGGGTGAAGTGGGTCTGAGTGACGTTACTCTGGGTGACGAGAGTCTAGGTGATGTCAGTCCGGGTGATGAGGGTCTGGGTGAGGAGAATCTGGGTGACGTGGGTCTGGGTGACGAGGGTCTGGGTGACGTGGGTCTGGGTGACGAGAGTCTGGGTGATGTCAGTCTGGGGGACGAGGGTCTGGGTGATGTCAGTCTGGGTCACGAGGGTCTGGGTGACGTGGGTCTGGGTGATGAGGGCCTGAATGACAATGGTCTAGGTGAGATGGGTCTGAGTGATGTCAATCTGGATGATGTCAATCTGGGTGACGTGGGTCTGGGTGACGAGAGTCTGGGTGATGTCGATTTGGGTGATGTTGGTCTGGGTGATGTCAGTCAGGGTGACTTGGGTCTGGGTGACGTGGGTCTGGGTGACATCGGTCTGGGTGACAAGGGCCTGGGTGATGTCAGTCTGGGAGACGATTGTCTGGGTGACGAGGGTCAAGGGTGACGAGGGTCTGGGTGACGAGGGTCAAGGATGACGAGGGTCTGGGTGACGAGGATCAAGGGTGATGAGGGTCTGGGTGACGAGGGTCAAGGGTGATGAGGGTCTGGGTGACGAGTCTGGGTGATCTCAGTTTGGGTGACGAGGGTCTGGGTGATGTCAGTCTGGGTGACGAGGGTCTGTGTGACGAGTCTGTGTGATACCAGCTTGGGTGATGTCGGTCTGGGTGACGAAGGTCTGGGTGACGAGGGTCTGGGTGACGAGGGTCTGTGTGACGAGTCTGGGTGATGTCAGTCTGGGTGATGTCGGTCTGGGTGACGTCAGTCTGGGTGACGAGGGTCTGTGTGATGATTCTGGGTGATGTCTGTCTGGGTGATGTCGGTCTGGCTGACGAAGGTCTGGGTGACAAGGGTCTGGGTGAAGTGGGTCTGAGTGACGTTACTCTGGGTGACGAGAGTCTAGGTGATGTCAGTCTGGGTGATGAGGGTCTGGGTGAGGAGAATCTGGGTGACGTGGGTCTGGGTGACGAGGGTCTGGGTGACGTGGGTCTGGGTGACGAGAGTCTGGGTGATGTCAGTCTGGGGGACGAGGGTCTGGGTGATGTCAGTCTGGGTCACGAGGGTCTGGGTGACGTGTGTCTGGGTGATGAGGGCCTGAATGACGATGGTCTAGGTGAGATGGGTCTGAGTGATGTCAATCTGGGTGATGTCAATCTGGGTGACGTGGGTCTGGGTGACGAGAGTCTGGGTGATGTCGATTTGGGTGATGTTGGTCTGGGTGATGTCAGTCAGGGTGACTTGGGTCTGGGTGACGTGGGTCTGGGTGACATCGGTCTGGGTGACTAGGGTCTGGGTGATGTCGGTTTGGGTGATGTCAGTCTTGGTGATGTTGGTCTGGGTGATGTCGGTCAGGGTGACTTGGGTCTGGGTGACGTGGGTCTGGGTGACGAGGGTCTGGTACCTGAGAGTCTGGGTGACGAGAGTCTGGGTGACGAGGGTCTGTGTGACGAGAGTCTGGGTGATGTCAGTCTGGGTGACGAGGGTCTGGGTGACATGGGTCTGGAAGAAAAGGGCCTGGTTGATGTCAGTCTGGGTGACATGGGTCTGGGTGACGAGAGTCTGGGTGATGTCAGTCTGGGTGACGAGGGTTTGGGTGATGTTAGTCTGGGTGACGAGGGTCTGGGTGATGTCAGTCTGGGTGACGAGGGTTTGGGTGATGTTAGTCTGGGTGACGAGGGTCTGGGTGATGTCAGTCTGGGTCACGAGGGTCTGGGTGACATGGGTCTGGGTGACGATGGCCTGGGTGAGGTCGGTCTGGGTGAGGTGAGTCTGGGTGAGGTGGGTCTGGGTGACGAGGGTCTGGGTGACGAGAGTCTGTGTGAAAGGCTTCTGGGTGACGAGTGTCTGGGTGATGTCGGTCTGGGTGACTAGGGTCTGGGTGACGAGAGTCTGGCTGACGTATGTATGGGTGACGATAGTCTGGGTGACGTGGGTCTGGGTGACGAGGGTCTGGGTGACGATGATCTGGGTGATGTCAGTCTGGGTGATGTTGGTCTGGGTGACCTCAGTCTGGGTGACGAGGGTCTGTGTGATGATTCTGGGTGATGTCGGTCTGGCTGACGAAGGTCTGGGTGACAAGGGTCTGGGTGAAGTGGGTCTGAGTGACGTTACTCTGGGTGACGAGGGTGTAGGTGATGTCAGTCTGGGTGATGAGGGTCTGGGTGAGGAGGGTCTGGGTGACGTGTGTCTGGGTGACGAGGGTCTGGGTGATGTCAGTCTGGGCCATGAGGGTCTGGGTGACGTGGGTCTGGGTGATGAGGGCCTGAATGACTATGGTCTAGGTGAGATGGGTCTGAGTGATTTCGGTCTGGGTGATGTCGGTCTGGGTGACGTGGGTCTGGGTGACGTGGGTCTGGGTGATGAGTGTCTGGGTGATGTCAGTCTGGGTCACGAGGGTCTGGGTGACGTGGGTCTGGGTGATGAGAGCCTGAATGACTATGGTCTAGGTGAGATGGGTCTGAGTGATGTCAATCTGAGTGATGTCAGTCTGGGTGATGAGAGTCTGGGTGATTTCGGTCTGGGTGATGTCGGTCTGGGTGATGTCAGTCTGGGTGACGTGGGTCTGGGTGACGTGGGTCTGGGTGACGTGGGTCTGGGTGACGAGGGCCTGGGTGACGAGGGCCTGGGTGATATCAGTCTGGGTGACGTCGGTCTGGGTGACGAGAGTCTGGATGGCGTGGGTCTGGGTGACGAGAGTCTGGGTGATGTCAGTCTGGGTGACGATTGTTTGGGTGACGAGTGTCAAGGGTAACGAGGGTCTGGGTGACGAGTCTGGGTGATCTCAGTCTGGGTGACGAGGGTCTGTGTGACGAGTCTGGGTGATGCCGGTCTGGGTGATGTCAGTCTGGGTGACGAGGGTCTGTGTGACGAGTCTGGGTGATGTCAGTCTTGGTGATGTCGGTCTGGGTGATGAAGGTCTGGGTGACAAGGGTCTGGGTGAAGTGGGTCTGAGTGACGATACTCTGGGTGACGAGGGTCTAGGTGATGTCAGTCTGGGTGATGAAGGTCTGGGTGAGGAGAATCTGGGTGACATGGGTCTGGGTGACGAGGGTCTGGGTGACGTGGGTTTGGGTGACGAGAGTCTGGGTGATGTCAGTCTGGGGGACGAGGGTCTGGGTGACGTGGGTCTGGGTGATGAGGGCCTGAATGACGATGGTCTAGGTGAGATGGGTCTGAGTGATGTATATCTGGCTGATGTCAATCTGAGTGACGTGGGTCTGGGTGACGAGAGTCTGGGTGATGCCGGTTTGGGTGATGTTGGTCTGGGTGATGTCGGTCAGGGTGACTTGGGTCTGGGTGACGTGGGTCTGGGTGACATCGGTCTGGGTGACGAGGGCCTGGGTGATGTCAGTCTGGGTGACGATTGTCTGGGTGACGAGGGTCAAGGGTGACGAGGGTCTGGGTGACGAGGGTCAAGGGTGACGAGGGTCTGGGTGACGAGGGTCAAGGGTGACGAGGGTCTGGGTGACGAGGGTCAAGGGTGACGAGGGTCTGGGTGACGAGTCTGGGTGATCTCAGTTTGGGTGACGAGGGTCTGGGTGATGTCAGTCTGGGTGACGAGGGTCTGTGTGACGAGTCTGTGTGATACCAGCTTGGGCGATGTCGGTCTGGGTGACGAAGGTCTGGGTGACGAGGGCCTGGGTGACGAGGGTCTGGGTGACGAGGGTCTGGGTGACGAGGGTCTGTGTGACGAGTCTGGGTGATGTCAGTCTGGGTGATGTCGGTCTGGGTGACGTCAGTCTGGGTGACGAGGGTCTGTGTGATGATTCTGGGTGATGTCTGTCTGGGTGATGTCGGTCTGGCTGACGAAGGTCTGGGTGACAAGGGTCTGGGTGAAGTGGGTCTGAGTGACGTTACTCTGGGTGACGAGAGTCTAGGTGATGTCAGTCTGGGTAATGAGGGTCTGGGTGAGGAGAATCTGGGTGACGTGGGTCTGGGTGACGAGGGTCTGGGTGACGTGGGTCTGGGTGGCGAGGGTCTGGGTGACGAGTCTGGGTGATCTCAGTTTGGGTGACGAGGGTCTGGGTGATGTCAGTCTGGGTGACGAGGGTCTGTGTGACGAGTCTGTGTGATACCAGCTTGGGCGATGTCGGTCTGGGTGACGAAGGTCTGGGTGACGAGGGCCTGGGTGACGAGGGTCTGGGTGACGAGGGTCTGTGTGACGAGTCTGGGTGATGTCAGTCTGGGTGATGTCGGTCTGGGTGACGTCAGTCTGGGTGACGAGGGTCTGTGTGATGATTCTGGGTGATGTCTGTCTGGGTGATGTCGGTCTGGCTGACGAAGGTCTGGGTGACAAGGGTCTGGGTGAAGTGGGCCTGAGTGACGTTACTCTGGGTGATGAGAGTCTAGGTGATGTCAGTCTGGGTGATGAGGGTCTGGGTGAGGAGAATCTGGGTGACGTGGGTCTGGGTGACGAGGGTCTGGGTGACGTGGGTCTGGGTGACGAGAGTCTGGGTGATGTCAGTCTGGGGGACGAGGGTCTGGATGATGTCAGTCTGGGTCACGAGGGTCTGGGTGACGTGGGTCTGGGTGATGAGGGCCTGAATGACGATGGTCTAGGTGAGATGGGTCTGAGTGATGCCAATCTGGGTGATGTCAATCTGGGTGACGTGGGTCTGGGTGACGAGAGTCTGGGTGATGTCGATTTGGGTGATGTTGGTCTGGGTGATGTCAGTCAGGGTGACTTGGGTCTGGGTGACGTGGGTCTGGGTGACATCGGTCTGGGTGACGAGGGCCTGGGTGATGTCAGTCTGGGTGACGATTGTCTGGGTGACGAGGGTCAAGGGTGACGAGGGTCTGAGTGACGAGGGTCAAGGGTGACGAGGGTCTGGGTGACGAGGGTCAAGGGTGACGAGGGTCTGTGTGACGAGGGTCAAGGGTGATGAGGGTCTGGGTGACGAGTCTGGGTGATCACAGTTTGGGTGACGAGGGTCTGGGTGATTTCAGTCTGGGTGACGAGGGTCTGTGTGACGAGTCTGGGTGATATCAGCCTGGGTGATGTCGGTCTGGGTGACGAAGGTATGGGTGATGAGGGCCTGGGTGACGAGTGTCTGGGTGACAAGGGTCTGGGTGACGAGGGTCTGTGTGACAAGTCTGGGTGATGTCAGTCTGGGTGATGTCGGTCTGGGTGACGTCAGTCTGGGTGACGAGGGTCTATGTGATGATTCTGGGTGATGTCTGTCTGGGTGATGTCGGTCTGGCTGACGAAGGTCTGGGTGACAAGGGTCTGGGTGAAGTGGGTCTGAGTGACGTTACTCTGGGTGACGAGAGTCTAGGTGATGTCAGTCTGGATAATGAGGGTCTGGGTGAGGAGAATCTGGGTGACGTGGGTCTGGGTGACGAGGGTCTGGGTGACGTGGGTCTGGGTGGCGAGGGTCTGGGTGATGTCAGTCTGGGGGACGAGGGTCTGGGTGATGTCAGTCTGGGTCACGAGGGTCTGGGTGACGTGTGTCTGGGTGATGAGGGCCTGAATGACGATGGTCTAGGTGAGATGGGTCTGAGTGATGTCAATCTGGGTGATGTCAATCTGGGTGACGTGGGTCTGGGTGACGAGAGTCTGGGTGATGTCGGTTTGGGTGATGTCGGTCTTGGTGATGTTGGTCTGGGTGATGTCGGTCAGGGTGACTTGGGTCTGGGTGACGTGGGTCTGGGTGACGAGGGTCTGGTACCTGAGAGTCTGGGTGACGAGAGTCTGGGTGACGTGGGTCTGGGTGACGAGAGTCTGGGTGATGTCAGTCTGGGTGACGAGGGTCTGGGTGACATGGGTCTGGAAGAAAAGGGCCTGGTTGATGTCAGTCTGGGTGACATGGGTCTGGGTGACGAGAGTCTGGGTGATGTCAGTCTGGGTGACGAGGGTTTGGGTGATGTTAGTCTGGGTGACGAGGGTCTGGGTGATGTCAGTCTGGGTGACGAGGGTTTGGGTGATGTTAGTCTGGGTGACGAGGGTCTGGGTGATGTCAGTCTGGGTCACGAGGGTCTGGGTGACATGGGTCTGGGTGACGATGGCCTGGGTGAGGTCGGTCTGGGTGAGGTGGGTCTGGGTGAGGTGGGTCTGGGTGACGAGGGTCTGGGTGACGAGAGTCTGGGTGAAAGGCTTCTGGGTGACGAGTGTCTGGGTGATGTCGGTCTGGGTGACTAGGGTCTGGGTGACGAGAGTCTGGCTGACGTATGTATGGGTGACGATAGTCTGGGTGACGTGGGTCTGGGTGACGAGGGTCTGGGTGACGATGATCTGGGTGATGTCAGTCTGGGTGATGTTGGTCTGGGTGACCTCAGTCTGGGTGACGAGGGTCTGTGTGATGATTCTGGGTGATGTCGGTCTGGCTGACGAAGGTCTGGGTGACAAGGGTCTGGGTGAAGTGGGTCTGAGTGACGTTACTCTGGGTGACGAGGGTGTAGGTGATGTCAGTCTGGGTGATGAGGGTCTGGGTGAGGAGGGTCTGGGTGACGTGTGTCTGGGTGACGAGGGTCTGGGTGATGTCAGTCTGGGCCATGAGGGTCTGGGTGACGTGGGTCTGGGTGATGAGGGCCTGAATGACTATGGTCTAGGTGAGATGGGTCTGAGTGATGTCAATCTGGGTGAAGTCAGTCTGGGTGATGAGAGTCTGGGTGATTTCGGTCTGGGTGATGTCGGTCTGGGTGACGTGGGTCTGGGTGACGTGGGTCTGGGTGACGTGGGTCTGGGTGACGAGGGCCTGGGTGACGAGGGACTGGGTGATGTCAGTCTGGGTGACGTCGGTCTGGGTGACGAGGGTTAGCGTGACATGGGTCTGGGTGACGATGGTCTGGGTGTGGTCGGTCTAGGATAAGAGGGTCTGGGTGACGAGAATCTGGGTGACGAGGGTCTGGTACACGAGAGTCTGGGTGACGAGAGTCTGTGTAACTTGGGTCTGGGTGACGAAGGTCTGGGTGACGAGTGTCTGGGTGATGTCAGTCTGTGTGACGAGGTTCTGGCTGATGTTAATCTGGGTGACGAGGGTCTGGGTGATGTGTGTCTGGCTGACGAGGGTCTGGATGATGTCAGTCTGGGTGACGAGGGTTTGGGTGACGAGGGTTTGGGTGATGTTAGTCTGGGTGATGAGGGTCTGGGTGATGTGGGTCTGGGTGACGAGGGTCTTGATGATGTCAGTCTGGGTGACGTGGTTCTGAGTGACAAGAGTCTGGGTGATGTGGGTCTGGGTGACGAGAGCCTGGGTGACGAGGGTTTGGGTGATGTTAGTCTGGGTGACGAGGGTCTGGGTGATGTCAGTCTGGGTGACATGGGTCTGGGTGACGAGAGTCTGGGTGACGTGGGTCTGGGTGACGAGAGTCTGGGTGACGAGAGTCTGGGTGATGTCAGTCTGGGTGACTTGGGTCTGGGTGACGAGTGTCTGGGTGATGTCAGTCTGGGTGACGATTGTTTGGGTGACGAGTGTCAAGGGCAACGAGGGTCTGGGTGACAAGTCTGGGTGATCTCAGTCTGAGTAACGAGGGTCTGTGTGACGAGTCTGGGTGATGTCTGTCTGGGTGATGTCAGTCTGGGTGACGAGGGTCTGTGTGACGAGTCAGGGTGATGTCAGTCTGGGTGATGTCGGTCTAGGTGACGTCAGTCTGGGTGACGAGGGTCTGTGTGATGAGTCTGGGTGATGTCTGTCTGGGTGATGTCGGTCTGGGTGACGAAGGTCTGGGTGACAAGGGTCTGGGTGAAGTGGGTCTGAGTGACGTTACTCTGGGTGACGAGGGTCTAGGTGATGCCAGTCTGGGTGATGAGGGTCTGGGTGAGGAGAATCTGGGTGACGTGGGTCTAGGTGACGAGGGTCTGGGTGACGTGGGTCTGGGTGACGAGAGTCTGGGTGATGTCAGTCTGGGGGACGAGGGTCTGGGTGATGTCAGTCTGGGTCACGAGGGTCTGGGTGACATGCGTCTGGGTGATGAAGGCCTGAATGACGATGGTCTAGGTGAGATGGGTCTGAGTGATGTCAATCTGGGTGATGTCAGTCTGGGTGATGTCGGTCTGGGTGACGAAGGCCTGGGTGACAAGGGTCTGGGTGAAGTGGGTCTGAGTGACGTTACTCTGGGTGACGAGGGTCTAGGTGATGTCAGTCTGGTACATGAGAGTCTGGGTGACGAGAGTCTGTGTGACGTGTGTCTGGGTGACGAGAGTCTGGGTGATGTCAGGCTGGGTGACGAGGGTCTGGGTGACGTGGGTCTGGGTGACGAGGGTCTGGGTGATGTCAGTCTGGGTCACGAGGGTCTGGGTGACGAGAGTCTGGGTGACGAGCGTCTAGGTGACGAGAGTCTGGATGACGTGGGTCTGGATGACGAGAGTCCGGGTGATGAGGGTCTGTGTGCCGAGAGTCTGGGTGATGTCAGTCTGGGTGACGAGGGTCTGGGTGACATGGGTCTGGATGAAAAGGGTCTGGTTGATGTCAGTCTGGGTGACGTGGGTCTGGGTGACGAGAGTCTGGGTGATGTCAGTCTGGGTGACGTGGGCTTGAGTGATGTTAGTCTGGGTGACGAGGGTCTGGGTGATGTCAGTCTGGGTGACGAGAGTTTGGGTGATGTTAGTCTGGGTGACGAGGGTCTGGGTGATGTCAGTCTGGGTCACGAGGGTCTGGGTGACATGGGTCTGGGTGACGATGGCCTGGGTGATGTCGGTCTGGGTGAGGTGGGTCTGGGTGACGAAGGTCTGGGCGACGAGTGTCTGGGTGAAAGGCTTCTGGGTGACGAGTGTCTGGGTGATGTCGGTCTGGGTGACTAGGGTCTGGGTGACGACAGTCTGGCTGACGTGTGTCTGGGTGACGAAAGTCTGGGTGACGTGGGCCTGGGTGACGAGGGTCTTGTTGACGATGGTCTGGGTGAAGTGGGGCTTCTGGGTGACGAGTGTCTGGGTGATGTCGGTCTGGGTGAATAGGGTCTGGGTGGCATTGGTCTCGGTGAAGTGGGGCTTCTGGGTGACGAGTGTCTGGGTGATGTCGGTCTGTGTGACGTCGGTCTGTGTGACGTCGGTCTGCGTGACGAGGGTCTGGGTGACGAGGGTCTGGGTGAAGTGGGGCTTCTGGGTGACGAGTGTCTGGGTGATGTCGGTCTGGGTGACTAGGGTCTGGGTGACATTGGTCTCGGTGAAGTGGGGCTTCTGGGTGACGTGGGTCTGGGTGATGATGGTCTGGGTGACGATGGTCTGGGTGACAAGGGTCTGGGTGACAAGGGTCTGGGTGACGTCAGCCTTTGTGGGGAGGGTCTGGGTGACGTCGGTCTGGGTGACTAGGGTCTGGGTGACATTGGTCTGGGTGAAGTGAGGCTTCTGGGTGATGTCGGTCTGGGTGATGTCGGTCTGGGTGACGTTGGTCTGGGTGACGATGGTTTGGGTGACGAGGGTCTAGGTGACGTGGTTCTGCGTGACGTGAGTCTGGGTGACGAGGGTCTGGGTGATGTCGGTCTAGGTGACGTCAGTATGGGTGACGAGGGTCTGTGTGATGAGTCTGGGTGATGTCTGTCTGGGTGATGTCGGTCTGGGTGACGAAGGTCTGGGTGACAAGGGTCTGGGTGAAGTAGGTCTGAGTGACGTTACTCTGGGTGACGAGGGTCTAGGTGATGTCAGTCTGGGTGATGAGGGTCTGGGTGAGGAGTGCCTGGGTGACGTGGGTCTTGGTGACGAGGGTCTGGGTGACGTGGGTCTGGGTGACGAGAGTTTGGGTGATGTCAGTCTGGGTGACGAGGGTCTGGGTGATGTGGGTCTGGGTGATGAGGGCCTGAATGATGATGGTCTAGGTGAGATGGGTCTGAGTGATGTCAATCTGGGTGATGTCAGTCTGGGTGACATGGGTCTGTGTGACGAGAGTATAGGTGATGTCGGTCTGGGTGATGTCGGTCTGGGTGATGTCAGTCTGGGTGACTTGGGTCTGGGTGACGTGGGTCTGGGTGACGTGGGTCTGGGTGACGTGGGTCTGGGTGACGAGGGCCTGGGTGATGTCAGTCTGGGTGATGTCGGTCTGGGTGACGAAGGTCTGGGTGACAAGGGTCTGGGTGAAATGGGTCTGAGTGACGTTACTCTGGGTGACGAGGGTCTAGGTGATGCCAGTCTGGGTGATGAGGGTCTGGGTGAGGAGAATCTGGGTGACGTGGGTCTAGGTGACGAGGGTCTGGGTGACGTGGGTCTGGGTGACGAGAGTCTGGGTGATGTCAGTCTGGGGGACGAGGGTCTGGGTGATGTCAGTCTGGGTCACGAGGGTCTGGGTGACATGCGTCTGGGTGATGAAGGCCTGAATGACGATGGTCCAGGTGAGATGGGTCTGAGTGATGTCAATCTGGGTGATGTCAGTCTGGGTGATGTCGGTCTGGGTGACGAAGGCCTGGGTGACAAGGGTCTGGGTGAAGTGGGTCTGAGTGACGTTACTCTGGGTGACGAGGGTCTAGGTGATGTCAGTCTGGTACATGAGAGTCTGGGTGACGAGAGTCTGTGTGACGTGTGTCTGGGTGACGAGAGTCTGGGTGATGTCAGGCTGGGTGACGAGGGTCTGGGTGACGTGGGTCTGGGTGACGAGGGTCTGGGTGATGTCAGTCTGGGTCACGAGGGTCTGGGTGACGAGAGTCTGGGTGACGAGCGTCTAGGTGACGAGAGTCTGGGTGACGTGGGTCTGGGTGACGAGAGTCCGCGTGACATGGGTCTGGATGAAAAGGGTCTGGTTGATGTCAGTCTGGGTGACGTGGGTCTGGGTGACGAGAGTCTGGGTGATGTCAGTCTGGGTGACGAGGGCTTGAGTGATGTTAGTCTGGGTGACGAGGGTCTGGGTGATGTCAGTCTGGGTGACGAGAGTTTGGGTGATGTTAGTCTGGGTGACGAGGGTCTGGGTGATGTCAGTCTGGGTCACGAGGGTCTGGGTGACATGGGTCTGGGTGACGATGGCCTGGGTGATGTCGGTCTGGGTGAGGTGGGTCTGGGTGACGAAGGTCTGGGCGACGAGTGTCTGGGTGAAAGGCTTCTGGGTGACGAGTGTCTGGGTGATGTCGGTCTGGGTGACTAGGGTCTGGGTGACGACAGTCTGGGTGACGTGAGTCTGGGTGACGAGGGTCTGGGTGATGATGGTCTGGGTGAAGTGGGGCTTCTGGGTGACGAGTGTCTGGGTGATGTCGGTCTGGGTGAATAGGGTCTGGGTGGCATTGGTCTCGGTGAAGTGGGGCTTCTGGGTGACGAGTGTCTGGGTGATGTCGGTCTGTGTGACGTCGGTCTGTGTGACATCGGTCTGCGTGACGAGGGTCTGGGTGACGAGGGTCTGGGTGAAGTGGGGCTTCTGGGTGACGAGTGTCTGGGTGATGTCGGTCTGGGTGACTAGGGTCTGGGTGACATTGGTCTCGGTGAAGTGGGGCTTCTGGGTGACGTGGGTCTGGGTGATGATGGTCTGGGTGACGATGGTCTGGGTGACGAGGGTCTGGGTGACAATGGTCTGGGTGACGTCAGCCTTTGTGGGGAGGGTCTGGGTGACGTCGGTCTGGGTGACTAGGGTCTGGGTGACATTGGTCTGGGTGAAGTGAGGCTTCTGGGTGATGTCGGTCTGGGTGATGTCGGTCTGGGTGACGTTGGTCTGGGTGACGATGGTTTGGGTGACGAGGGTCTAGGTGACGTGGTTCTGCGTGACGTGAGTCTGGGTGACGAGGGTCTGGGTGATGTCGGTCTAGGTGACGTCAGTATGGGTGACGAGGGTCTGTGTGATGAGTCTGGGTGATGTCTGTCTGGGTGATGTCGGTCTGGGTGACGAAGGTCTGGGTGACAAGGGTCTGGGTGAAGTAGGTCTGAGTGACGTTACTCTGGGTGACGAGGGTCTAGGTGATGTCAGTCTGGGTGATGAGGGTCTGGGTGAGGAGTGCCTGGGTGACGTGGGTCTTGGTGACGAGGGTCTGGGTGACGTGGGTCTGGGTGACGAGAGTTTGGGTGATGTCAGTCTGGGTGACGAGGGTCTGGGTGATGTGGGTCTGGGTGATGAGGGCCTGAATGATGATGGTCTAGGTGAGATGGGTCTGAGTGATGTCAATCTGGGTGATGTCAGTCTGGGTGACATGGGTCTGTGTGACGAGAGTCTAGGTGATGTCGGTCTGGGTGATGTCGGTCTGGGTGATGTCAGTCTGGGTGACTTGGGTCTGGGTGACGTGGGTCTGGGTGACGTGGGTCTGGGTGACGTGGGTCTGGGTGACGAGGGCCTGGGTGATGTCAGTCTGGGTGACGTCGGTCTGGGTGACGAGGGTTAGCGTGACATGGGTCTTGGTGACGATGGTCTGGGTGTGGTCAGTTTAGGAGAAGAGGGTCTGGATGACGAGAATCTGGGTGACATGGGCCTGGTACACGAGAGTCTGGGTGACGAGAGTCTGTGTGACGTGGGTCTGGGTGACGAGGGTCTGGGTGACGAGAGTCTGGGTGATATCAGTCTGGGTGACGACGGTCTGGGTGATGTGGGTCTGGGTGACGAGGGTCTGTGTTAAGTCCTTGAATGATTGAGACACGGACCAGCAGGAGTGAAAACAAACAAATCTTTACTGGTGGAAGTCAATAGCGAAACTAACAAACAGAGGCTCTCTAGCGCCTTTTATACAGGGTGGTCACTGCCGGTACTGCAGTCTGAGACCAGTTATTCTCTTAAAGGTACATACACAACAATTCCTCCCCTTTTCGATAAACAGTACATAACATTCATTTAACAACTAAATGATAACTAATTACAATCACAATTACTGTTGCTAGATACATTGGTTAAGTTTAAGCAATTATAAGTTCAGTCTTTGAGGAGGCTTCCTGATTCTGTTTGGACAACGCCTCTTTGGGGTATCAGGTTCTTCTGGCAATGTTGCGTCGGGATAAATGTCTTTGTTTGGTTCATCTGCTTCCAATATTATCGGTTCTGCGGTAGCAGCAATTGGAACGTCAAGTTCATTACCAGGTGTATCAGATCGTGGTGTGGAGTTGACGTTTTCCAGTGACTCTAGAATCTGGTCAGCATGGCGTCTTACAATGCTCTCCCCAACGTCCACGGTATACATGAGAGGTCCTTGTCGTGTACAAATCGTTCCTGGCTGCCATTTCTCAGTGCGGTAGTCCCGGGCCAAAACTGGTTGACCTATCTTAAAACTCCTGGTCGGCCTTTCATTCATATTCTGAAACTGCCTGTTCTCCACATCTCTTCGGATGTTTGGCTTAACCAAATCCAAGCGGCATCGTAGTCTTCGATTGAAGAACATCATGGCTGGGGTTTGGTTGGTAACCGCATGTGTCGCATTCCGGTAGGCAAACAAGAAGTTGTCCACCTTGTGTTGTAGGGGTATATCTTCATTGCACATTGCCTTGATAGCCTTCTTGAATGTTTGGACAAACCTCTTGGCCAATCCATTAGTGGCTGGATGATATGGGGCAGATGTGTAATGCTTAACGCCATTGTTCTTTAAGAACCTCCGGAACTCTTCAGACACAAACTGTGGTCCATTGTCAGAGCAAATCTGTTCAGGCAGCCCATTCCTGGCGAATATGGTTCGCAAAACTGTGATAGTTTTTTCCGTGGTGGTTGAGGACATTTTTATTACCTCTGGCCACTTTGAATGTGCATCCACCGCAATTAAAAACATCGAGTCCATGAAGGGACCAGCAAAATCAATGTGCACCCTTTGCCATGGAGATGAGGGCCACTCCCATGGATGCAGAGGAGCTTGTGGTGGGGCGTTTTGGACCTTCTGGCATCCTGCACAGCTCTTGGTCATCTCTTCGATTTCTCTATCGATTCCCGGCCACCACACAAACGCTCTGGCTAAGTTCTTCATTTTTACCCCACCCAGATGTCCCTCATGAAGCTCATTGAGCACTCTATCCGTCAACTTAGGTGGAATTACTACTCTGGATCCACACATCAAGGTTCCTCTGCACACTGACAGCTGTTCTCTTCTCGGCGAGAATGCTGGCAGCAGTGCTTCGCCATGTGCTGGCCATCCATTCACCGTTAAATCATAGACCCGTGATAGTGTCGGGTCATTCCGTGTTTCCTTTTCTATGTTTACATTCGTCACAGGGAGACATTCGACTATGGTTGAGTGGAATAACTCCATTGGATCCACTGCAAGGTCTTCTTCTTCCACCGTCGGCAACGGTAGGCGTGACAATCCATCAGCATTTCCATGCTGTTTAGTTCCTTTGTACTCGATGTCATATTGGTGTGCCCCTAGGAAAAGGGACCATCTCTGCAGCCGTTGTGCCGTCATTATCGGTACGCCCTTCTGAGGGTTGAAAATGGAGACAAGAGGTTGATGATCGGTTAGTAGAGTAAATTTTTGACCGTGCAGATAGTGATTGAACTTCTTCACCCCCCACACTAGGCTGAGGGCCTCTCTGTCAATCTGGGCGTAGTTACGCTCGGCAGAAGTTAACGAGCGTGACGCAAAAGCTATCGGCCTCTCTAAACCATCAAAGAATTTATGTGACAGTACCGCCCCAATGCCGTAGGGAGACGCATCACACGCCAGCCTGATTGGCAGTGCTGGGTTGTAGTGAGCCAATACTTCCCTTGAAGTGATTAAGTCCTTACTCTTCTGAAAAGCACGCTTACAATCATCGTTCCATTTCCATGCTACTCCCGTTCGTAGCAGGGCGTTCAGTGGGTGCAGAATTGTCGACAAATTCGGCAAAAACTTATGATAGTAATTCACCAATCCGAGGAATGACCTCAGTTGCGACACATTTTCAGGCGCTGGGGCCTTAACAACTGCTTCAATTTTGTCAGGGGACTTATGTAACCCCTCTTCATCAATCACGTGGCCACAATACGATATCTGTTTCTTTAAAAATTCGCACTTGGGGCGGTTGGCTCGCAGCCCATGTTCCCGTAGTCTAGTGAGCACCTGTTCTAGGTTGTTAAGGTGTTCACTGTCATCTTCACCTGTTACAAGGATGTCGTCCAAGTAACACCGAGTCCCCGGAATCCCTTGCAGGACTTGTTCCATCGCTCTTTGCCATATCGCCAGAGCCGATGCTATTCCGAATACCAATCGATGATACTGGTAAAGACCTTTGTGAGTGTTTATCGTGAGATTCTTCCTAGAGGACTCTTCAACCTCCATCTGCAAATATGCTTGTGCTAGGTCAATTTTTGTAAAACGCTTCCCTCCAGGCAGTGAGGCAAAGATGTCTTCTATCCTTAGAAGAGGATATTGTACTGTGTGAAGGACAGGGTTCACCGTCACCTTGAAATCCCCACAGATGCGAATCTTCCTTGGCTCTCCGGACTTATTGCTTAACGTTTACTTCATGACAGGAACGATGGGTGTCGCCCACTCGCTCCAGTCGATCTTAGACAACACGCCCGCCTTCTCCAGATTCTCCAGCTCTGCCTCGACGGCTGTGCGAATAGCATATGGTACCGGTCTTGCTTTGAAAAACTTGGGAACTGCATTCTCTTCTATTTTTATCGAGGCGGTTATGCCTTTAAGCGTGCCCAGTTCTTGTTGAAATATCTCTTTGGCATTAGCTAAGATTGTTGACAATCGTCCAGGAGTGACGTCTTCATCTTTTTTACCATCCACCGTCATTGCATGAATGGAATGCCAATCTAAGTTTATCTTCCTGATCCATTCCCGTCCCAATAACAGTGGTCCACCATTTGGCAGTATGTAGAGATACAATTTCCGAATTTTCTTGCCATTGTATTCGACAGGCACCCTTATTTTTCCTCTGGGGTATACTTTTTGCCCCGTATACGTCGTCAAGATGATGGATGTCTCTCTCAAGGGTATGTGTGAAAATAGCCGCTCGTAGTCTCGTCGATTCATGACGGTTAGCGCTGATCCTGTATCCAATTCCATTTTAACTTGGGACCCTGCTATCATGAGGGTGACCCAAATGGTTCGGTGATCCTCTTTTGCGATTACATTGTGAAGTTTGAGACAGCTTAGTCTCCTGTTTCCGGATTCACTATCGCTCATCTGGTCTTCGGAACTACTGTCCGTCATCTTTTGTACTTTCTTGTACGGTTCCTTAGTAGCCTTTTTGTTGTCACTGGTCTTCTTCCCAGACCTGCAAACTCGTGCAATGTGTCCAATCTTCCCGCATTGTCTGCATATTTTGTCTTTGGACCAGCAGTCCTTCTGGTCATGGTTAGTTCTGCCGCAGCGATAACATTTTGCAAATCCCCGTGTCATTTCGTGGGTGCCGTATTCCTGTGGTTTTTGTTGAATTTCTGCAGCTCCCCTGGCTGCTGCTTCATACGATACTGCCACGCTGAAAGCCTTATCTAGCGTCAGCTCTTTTTCTGAGAGTAACTTCTTCTGTGTTCCTTCACTCAGGAGTCCACAGACAAATTTGTCCCGTAGGGTATCTGCCAGTCCTGCTCCGAACTGGCAGTGCTTTGATAGCTTGCGTAGTTCCGTAAGATACTCAGCATTGCTCTCATCTTTGTGCTGAGTTCTCCTGTGGAATTTAAATCTTTCTGCTATCAACAGCGGTGCAGGGTTTAAGTGTTCCTGTAGGACAGCAACAATTTCGTTAAAACTCTTTGCCTTCGGTTTGGCTGGAGTAATCAGGTCCCGCAATAGGCCGTACGTTCTAGCGCCCATTAAGTTTAGCAATATCGATGCCTTTTTCCCCTCCGCTATTTCGTTTGCCTCGAAATATACCTCAACTCTTTCCACATACGTGGTCCAGTCCTCTAATGTATTATCAAAAGCAGTGATACAGCCAGTTTTCGGCATCTTGCAAATCTAAAATGGCGCCTCCCGCGCTTTGACTTCTTCCCCGATTTAACAAAATGGCGCCTCCCGCGCTTTGCCTTCTTCCCCGCTGTTGTTAGCGCTGCTTTCCACGGTTTCTTGCGCGTTAAATATTGATTCTTTTTCTTTTATTATTTTCCCGTCGTGGAGCGGACCCTCTGGGACACTTCCCTCCCTCTTCTTAGGTCCGAACGCTGCCCGGCTTCGAAGCACCGGCCGCGCCCTGTGTGCTCCACCCTCTCTCTCTCTCTTTGCTTCCCGACTCGCTGCCCGGCCCTGTTGAAAAGCCACCCGATCGAGCTTCAGCCCGCCGCAGCCCAGGAAGGATCAGAGCGCTACCTGCCACCAGCCCGATTAGCTGGGAAACCACAGACCGAGGAACCCAACCTGGCTCTGGAAAGTCTCTCCTGCAAGTTTTCAAACCGATGATTGACGGTCGACGCCCATTTCCCGAGTTTCTTTGGACTCTTTTTTTTTCTTTCTTCTGGCTCCGACCTTCAACAACGTCGTCTGAGGTGCTGCCGAGTTGCAGGTAAGTTCGTTTCTTACTCGTCGCCAGTGTTAAGTCCGTGAATGATTGAGACACGGACCAGCAGGAGTGAAAACAAACAAATCTTTACTGGTGGAAGTCAACAGCGAAACTAACAAACAGAGGCTCTCTAGCGCCTTTTATACAGGGGTGGTCACTGCCGGTACTGCATTCTGAGACCAGTTATTCTCTTAAAGGTACATACACAACAGTCTGGATGATGTCAGTCTGGGTGACAAGGATCTGGATGAAAAGGGTCTGGATGAAAAGGGTCTGGGTGATGTCAGTCTGGGTGACGTGGTTCTGAGTGACAAGAGTCTGGGTGATGTGGGTCTGGGTGACGAGAGTCTGGGTGACGAGAGTCTGGGTGATGTCAGTCTGGGTGACGAGGGTTTGGGTGACGAGGGTTTGGGTGATGTTAGTCTGGGTGACGAGGGTCTGGGTGATGTCAGTCTGGGTGACATGGGTCTGGGTGACAGGAGTCTGGGTGACGTGGGTCTGGGTGACGTGGGTCTGGGTGACGAGAGTCGGGGTGATGTCAGTATGGGTGACGATTGTCTGTGTGACGAGTCTGGGTGATGTCGGTCTGGGTGATGTCAGTCTGGGTGACGAGGGTCTGTGTGACGAGCCTGGGTGATATCAGCCTGGGTGATGTCGGTCTGGGTGACGAGGGTCTGGGTGACGAGGGCCTGGGTGACGAGGGTCTGGGTGACGAGTCTGGGTGATGTCAGTCTGGGTGATGTCGGTCTAGGTGATGTCAGTCTGGGTGACGAGGGTCTGTGTGATGAGTCTGGGTGATGTCTGTCTGGGTGATGTCGGTCTGGGTGACGAAGGTCTGGGTGACAAGGGTCTGGGTGAAGTGGGTCTGAGTGACGTTACTCTGGGTAACGAGGGTCTAGGTGATGTCAGTCTGGGTGATGAGGGTCTGGGTGAGGAGAGTCTGGGTGACGTGGGTCTGGGTGACGAGGGTCTGGGTGACGTGGGTCTGGGTGACGAGAATCTGGGTGATGTCAGTCTGGGGGGACGAGGGTCTGGGTGATGTCGGTCTGTGTGATGTCAGTCTGGGTGACGTGGGTCTGGGTGACGTGGGTCTGGGTGATGTGGGTCTGGGTGACTAGGGCCTGGGTGATGTCAGTCTGGGTGATGTCGGTCTGGGTGACGAAGGTTAGGGTGACATGGGTCTGGGTGACGATGGACTGGGTGAGGTCGGTCTAGGAGAAGAGGGTCTGGGTGACGAGGATCTGGGTGACAAGAGTCTGTGTGACGTGGGCCTGGGTGATGAGGGTCTGGGTGACGAGGGTCTGGGTGATGTGGGTCTGGGTGACGAGGGTCTGGGTGATGTCAGTCTGGGTTACGAGAGTCTGGGTGACATGGGTCTGGGTGACGAGAGTCTGGGTGACGAGCGTCTGGGTGACGAGAGTCCGGGTGACGTGGGTCTGGGTGACGAGAGTCCGAGTGACGAGGGTCTGTGTGACGAGAGCCTGGGGGATGTCAGTCTGGGTGATGAGGGTCTGGGTGACATGGGTCTGGATGAAAAGGGTCTGGTTGATGTCAGTCTGGGTGACAAGGATCTGGGTGATGTCAGTCTGGGTGACGAGGGTTTGGGTGATGTTAGTCTGGGTGACAAGGGTCTGGGTGATGTCAGTCTGGGTCACGAGGGTCTGGGTGACATGGGTCTGGGTGACGATGGCCTTGGTGAGGTCGGTCTGGGTGAGGTGGGTCTGGGTGACGAGGGTCTGGGTGACGAGAGTCTGGGTGAAGTGGGGCTTCTGGGTGACGAGTCTCTGGGTGATGTTGGTCTGGGTGACTAGAGTCTGGCTGACGTGTGTCTGGGTGACGAGAGTCTGGGTGACGTGGGTCTGGGTGACGAGGGTCTGGGTGATGAGGGCCTGAATGACGCTGGTCTAGGTGAGATGGGTCGGAGTGATGTCAATCTGGGTGATGTCTGTCTGGGTGACGAGAGTCTGGGTGACGTCGGTCTGGGTGATGTCGGTCTGGGTGATGTCGGTCTGGGTGACGTGGGCCTGGGTGACGTGGGTCTGGGTGACGTCGGTCTGGGTGACGTGGGCCTGGGTGATGTCAGTCTGGGTGACGAGGGTTTGGGTGATGTTAGTCTGGGTGACGAGGGTCTGGGTGATGTCAGTCTGGGTCACGAGGATCTGGGTGACATGGGTCTGGGTGACGATGGCCTTGGTGAGGTCGGTCTGGGTGAGGTGGGTCTGGGTGACGAGGGTCTGGGTGACGAGAGTCTGGGTGAAGTGGGGCTTCTGGGTGACGAGTGTCTGGGTGATGTTGGTCTGGGTGACTAGAGTCTGGCTGACGTGTGTCTGGGTGACGAGAGTCTGGGTGACGTGGCTCTGGGTGACGAGGGTCTGGGTGACGAGGGTCTAGGTGACGAAGGTCTGGGTGAAGTGGGGCTTCTGTGTGACGAGTGTCTGGGTGATGTCGGTCTGTGTGACGTCGGTCTGGGTGACGAAGGTCTGGGTGAAGTGGGGCTTCTGGGTGACGAGTGTCTGGGTGATGTTGGTCTGGGTGACTAGGGTCTGGGTGACTAGGGTCTGGGTGAAGTGGGGCTTCTGGGTGACGAGTGTCTGGGTGATGTCGGTCTGGGTGACTAGGGTCTGGGTGACATTGGCCTCGGTGAAGTGCGGGCTCTGGGTGACGTCAGTCTTTTTAGGGAGGGTCTGGGTGACGTCGGTTTGGGTGACTAGGGTCTGGGTGACATTGGTCTGGGTGAAGTGAGGCTTCTGGGTGATGTCGGTCTGGGTGATGTCGGTCTGGCTGACGTCGGTCTGGGTGACGATGGTCTGGGTGACGAGGGTCTTGGTGACGTGGGTCTGTGTGATAAGTCTGGGTGATGTCGGTCTGGGTGACGAAGGTCTGGGTGACGAAGGTCTGGGTGACAAGGGTCTGGGTGAAGTAGGTCTGAGTGACGTTACTCTGGGTGACGAGGGTCTAGGTGATGTCAGTCTGGGTGATGAGGGTCTGGGTGAGGAGAGTCTGGGTGACGTGGGTCTGGGTGACGAGGGTCTGTGTGACGTGGGTCTGGGTGAGGAGAGTTTGAGTGATGTCAGTCTGGGTGACGAGGGTCTGGGTGATGTCAGTCTGGGTCACGAGGGTCTGGGTGACGTGGGTCTGGGTGATGAGGGCCTGAATGACGATGGTCTAGGTGAGATGGGTCGGAGTGATGTCAATCTGGGTGATGTCTGTCTGGGTGACGAGAGTCTGGGTGACGTCGGTCTGGGTGATGTCGGTCTGGGTGATGTCGGTCTGGGTGACGTGGGTCTGGGTGACGTGGGTCTGGGTGACATCGGTCTGGGTGACGTGGGCCTGGGTGATGTCAGTCTGGGTGACGTCGGTCTGGGTGACGAAGGTTAGGGTGACATGGGTCTGGGTGACGATGGTCTGGGTGCGGTCGGTCTAGTAGAAGAGGGTCTGGGTGATGAGAATCTGGGTGATGAGGGTCTGGTACTCGAGAGTCTGGCTGATGAGAGTCTGTGTGACGTGGGTCTGGTTGACGAAGGTCTGGGTGACGAGAGTCTGGGTGATGTCAGTCTGGGTGGGGAGGTTCTGGGTGACGAGGGTCTGGGTAACTAGTCTGGGTGATGTCAGCCTGGGTGATGTCGGTCTGGTTGACGTCAGTCTGGGTGACGAGGGTGTGGGTGATGTCAGTCTGGGTGGGGAGGTTCTGGGCGACGATGGTCTCGATGACGTGGGTCTGGGTGACGTGGGTCTGGGTGACGAGAGTCTGGGTGATGTCAGTCTCTGTGGGGAGGGTCTGGGTGACGAGCATCTGGGTGACGACGGTCTGGGTGACAATGGTTTGGGTGAGATGGGTCCGGGTGATGTCAATCTGGGTGAAGTGGGTCTGGGCGCCGAGAGTCTGGGTGATGTCAGTCTGGGTGACGAGGATCTGGTTGACGAGGGTCTGGGTGACGAGGGTCTCGGTGACGAGGGTCTGGGTGATGTCAGTCTGGGTGATGTCAGTCTAGGTGATGAGGGTCTGGGTGATGTCAGTCTGAGTGACGAGGGTCTGGGTGACGTGGATCTGGGTGATGAGGGCCTGAATGACGATGGTCTAGGTGAGATGGGTCTGGGTGATGTCAATCTGGGTGATGTCAGTCTGGGTGACGTGGGTCTGGGTGACGAGAGTCTGGGTGATGGCGGACTGGGTGATGTGGGTCTGGGTGACGTCGGTCTGGGTGACGAGGGTCTGGGGGATGTCAGTCTGGGTGACAAGGGTCTGGGTGACGAGTCTGGGTGATGTCAGCCTGGGTGATTTCGGTCTGGGTGATGAGGGTTTGGGTGACGAGGGTCTGGGTGATGTCAGTCTGGGTGGGGAGGTTCTGGGTGACGATGGTCTAGGTGAGGTGGGTCTGGGTGAGGTGGCCCTCAGTGACGTGGCTCTGGGTGACGTGGGTCTGGGTGACGAGAGTCTGGGTGATATCAGTGTTTATGGGGAGGGTCTGGGTGACGAGCGTCTGGGTGACGAGTGTCTGCGTGATGTCAGTCTGGGTGACGAGGGTCTGGGTAACGAGTCTGGGTGATGTCAGCCTGGGTGATGTCGGTCTGCGCGACGAGGGTCTGGGTGACGAGGGTCTGTGTGATGACAGTCTGGCTGATGAAGGTCCGGGTGACGAGGGTCTGGGTGATGTCACTCTGGGTGGGGAGGTTGTGGGTGACGATGGTCTAGGTGAGGTGGGTCTGGGTGAGGAGGGTCTCGGTGACGTGGGTCTGGGTGACGTGGGTCTGGGTGACGAGGGTCTGGGTGATGTCAGTCTGAGTTATGAGGGTCTATGTGACGAGTCTGGGTGATGTTGGTCTGGGTGACGTCGGCCTGGGTGATGAGGGTCTGGTTGATGTCAGTCTGGGTGACAAGAGTCTGGGTGACCAGAGTCTGGGCGACGAGTGTCTGGGTGACATGGGTCTGGGTGAGATGGGTCCAGGTGATGTCAATCTGGGTGAAGTGGGTCTGGGTGACGAGAGTCTGGGTGATGTCAGTCTGGGTGACGAGGTTCTGGGTGACGAAGGTCTCGGTGACGTGGGTCTGTGTGACGAGGTTCTGGGTGATGTCAGTCTGGGTGATGAGGGTCTGGGTGATGTCAGTCTAGGTGATGTGGGTCTGGGTGATCAGGGCCTGAATGACGATGGTCTAGGTGAGATGGGTCTGGGTGATGTCAGTCTGGGTGGCGTGGGTCTGGGTCACGAGAGTCTGGGTGATGTCGGTCTGGGTGATGTCAGTCTGGGTGATGAGGGTCTGGGTGATGTCAGTCTGGGTGATGAGTGTCTGGGTGATCAGGGCCTGAATGACGATGGTCTAGGTGAGATGGGTCTGGGTGATGTCAGTCTGGGTGGCGTGGGTCTGGGTCACGAGAGTCTGGGTGATGTCGGTCTGGGTGATGTCAGTCTGGGTGACGTGGGTCTGGGTGCCGTGGGTCTGGGTGACATCGGTCTGGGTGACGAGGGTCCGGGTGATGTCAGTCCGGGTGACGTCGGTCTGGGTGATGTCAGTCTGGGTGACGTGGGTCTGGGTGACGAGTGTCTGCGTGATGTCAGTCTGGGTGACGAGGGCCTGGGTAATGAGTCTGGGTGATGTCAGCCTGGGTGATGTCGGTCTGGGCAACGAGGGTCTGGGTGACGAGAGTCTGGGTGACGAGGGTCTGGGTGATGTCAGTCTGGGAGATGAAGGTCTGGGTGACGAGGGTCTGGGTGATGTCACTCTGGGTGGGGAGGTTGTGGGTGACGATGGTCCAGGTGAGGTGGGTCTGGGTGAGGAGGGTCTCGGTGACATGGGTCTGGGTGACGTGGGTCTGGGTGACGAGGATCTGGGTGATGTCAGTCTTTGTGGGGAGGGTCTGGGTGACGAGCGTCTGGGTGACGCCGGTCTGGGTGACGAGCGTCTGGGTGACGTGGGTCTGGGTGACGAGCGTCTGGGTGACGTGGGTCTGGGTGACGAGGGTCTGGGTGATGTCAGTCTGAGTTATGAGGGTCTAAGTGACGGGTCTGGGTGATGTTGGTCTGGGTGACGTCCATCTGGGTGATGAGGGTCTGGGTGATGTCAGTCTGGGTGACAAGAGTCTGGGTGACGAGTGTTTGGGTGACATGGGTCTGGGTGAGATGGGTCCGGGTGATGTCAATCTGGGTGAAGTGGGTCTGGGTGACGAGAGTCTGGGTGATGTCAGTCTGTGTGACGAGGGTCTGGGTGACGAAGGTCTCGGTGACGTGGTTCTGTGTGACGAGGGTCTGGGTGATGTCAGTCTGGGTGATGAGGGTCTGGGTGATGTCAGTCTAGGTGACGTGGGTCTGGGTGATCAGGGCCTGAATGACGATGGTCTAGGTGAGATGGGTCTGGGTGATGTCAGTCTGGGTGGCGTCGGTCTGGGTCACGAGAGTCTGTGTGATGTCAGTCTGGGTCACGAGGATCTGGGTGACATGGGTCTGGGTGACGATGGCCTTGGTGAGGTCGGTCTGGGTGAGGTGGGTCTGGGTGACGAGGGTCTGGGTGACGAGAGTCTGGGTGAAGTGGGGCTTCTGGGTGACGAGTGTCTGGGTGATGTTGGTCTGGGTGACTAGAGTCTGGCTGACGTGTGTCTGGGTGACGAGAGTCTGGGTGACGTGGGTCTGGGTGACGAGGGTCTGGGTGATGTTGGTCTGGGTGACTAGAGTCTGGCTGACGTGTGTCTGGGTGACGAGAGTCTGGGTGATGTCGGTCTGGGTGACGAGGGTCTGGGTGGCATTGGTCTCGGTGAAGTCGGGCTTCTGTGTGACGAGTGTCTGGGTGATGTCGGTCTGTGTGACGTCGGTCTGGGTGACGAAGGTCTGGGTGAAGTGGGGCTTCTGGGTGACGAGTGTCTGGGTGATGTTGGTCTGGGTGACTAGGGTCTGGGTGACTAGGGTCTGGGTGAAGTGGGGCTTCTTGGTGACGAGTGTCTGGGTGATGTCGGTCTGGGTGACTAGGGTCTGGGTGACATTGGCCTCGGTGAAGTGCGGGCTCTGGGTGACGTCAGTCTTTTTAGGGAGGGTCTGGGTGACGTCGGTTTGGGTGACTAGGGTCTGGGTGACATTGGTCTGGGTGAAGTGAGGCTTCTGGGTGATGTCGGTCTGGGTGATGTCGGTCTGGCTGACGTCGGTCTGGGTGACGATGGTCTGGGTGACGAGGGTCTTGGTGACGTGGGTCTGTGTGATAAGTCTGGGTGATGTCGGTCTGGGTGACGAAGGTCTGGGTGACGAAGGTCTGGGTGACAAGGGTCTGGGTGAAGTAGGTCTGAGTGACATTACTCTGGGTGACGAGGGTCTAGGTGATGTCAGTCTGGGTGATGAGGGTCTGGGTGAGGAGAGTCTGGGTGACGTGGGTCTGGGTGACGAGGGTCTGTGTGACGTGGGTCTGGGTGAGGAGAGTTTGAGTGATGTCAGTCTGGGTGACGAGGGTCTGGGTGATGTCAGTCTGGGTCACGAGGGTCTGGGTGACGTGGGTCTGGGTGATGAGGGCCTGAATGACGATGGTCTAGGTGAGATGGGTCGGAGTGATGTCAATCTGGGTGATGTCTGTCTGGGTGACGAGAGTCTGGGTGACGTCAGTCTGGGTGATGTCGGTCTGGGTGATGTCGGTCTGGGTGACGTGGGTCTGGGTGACGTGGGTCTGGGTGACATCGGTCTGGGTGACGTGGGCCTGGGTGATGTCAGTCTGGGTGACGTCGGTCTGGGTGACGAAGGTTAGGGTGACATGGGTCTGGGTGACGATGGTCTGGGTGCGGTCGGTCTAGTAGAAGAGGGTCTGGGTGACGAGAATCTGGGTGATGAGGGTCTGGTACTCGAGAGTCTGGCTGATGAGAGTCTGTGTGACGTGGGTCTGGTTGACGAAGGTCTGGGTGACGAGAGTCTGGGTGATGTCAGTCTGGGTGGGGAGGTTCTGGGTGACGAGGGTCTGGGTAACTAGTCTGGGTGATGTCAGCCTGGGTGATGTCGGTCTGGTTGACGTCAGTCTGGGTGACGAGGGTGTGGGTGATGTCAGTCTGGGTGGGGAGGTTCTGGGCGACGATGGTCTCGATGACGTGGGTCTGGGTGACGTGGGTCTGGGTGACGAGAGTCTGGGTGATGTCAGTCTCTGTGGGGAGGGTCTGGGTGACGAGCATCTGGGTGACGTGGGTCTGGGTGACAATGGTTTGGGTGAGATGGGTCCGGGTGATGTCAATCTGGGTGAAGTGGGTCTGGGCGCCGAGAGTCTGGGTGATGTCAGTCTGGGTGACGAGGATCTGGTTGACGAGGGTCTGGGTGACGAGGGTCTCGGTGACGAGGGTCTGGGTGATGTCAGTCTGGGTGATGTCAGTCTAGGTGATGAGGGTCTGGGTGATGTCAGTCTGAGTGACGAGGGTCTGGGTGACGTGGATCTGGGTGATGAGGGCCTGAATGACGATGGTCTAGGTGAGATGGGTCTGGGTGATGTCAATCTGGGTGATGTCAGTCTGGGTGACGTGGGTCTGGGTGACGAGAGTCTGGGTGATGGCGGACTGGGTGATGTGGGTCTGGGTGACGTCGGTCTGGGTGACGAGGGTCTGGGGGATGTCAGTCTGGGTGACAAGGGTCTGGGTGACGAGTCTGGGTGATGTCAGCCTGGGTGATTTCGGTCTGGGTGACGAGGGTTTGGGTGACGAGGGTCTGGGTGATGTCAGTCTGGGTGGGGAGGTTCTGGGTGACGATGGTCTAGGTGAGGTGGGTCTGGGTGAGGTGGCCCTCAGTGACGTGGGTCTGGGTGAAGAGAGTCTGGGTGATGTCAGTGTTTATGGGGAGGGTCTGGGTGACGAGCGTCTGGGTGACGAGTGTCTGCGTGATGTCAGTCTGGGTGACAAGGGTCTGGGTAACGAGTCTGGGTGATGTCAGCCTGGGTGATGTCGGTCTGGGCGACGAGGGTCTGGGTGACGAGGGTCTGTGTGATGACAGTCTGGCTGATGAAGGTCCGGGTGACGAGGGTCTGGGTGATGTCACTCTGGGTGGGGAGGTTGTGGGTGACGATGGTCTAGGTGAGGTGGGTCTGGGTGAGGAGGGTCTCGGTGACGTGGGTCTGGGTGACGTGGGTCTGGGTGACGAGGGTCTGGGTGATGTCAGTCTGAGTTATGAGGGTCTATGTGACGAGTCTGGGTGATGTTGGTCTGGGTGACGTCGGCCTGGGTGATGAGGGTCTGGTTGATGTCAGTCTGGGTGACAAGAGTCTGGGTGACCAGAGTCTGGGCGACGAGTGTCTGGGTGACATGGGTCTGGGTGAGATGGGTCCAGGTGATGTCAATCTGGGTGAAGTGGGTCTGGGTGACGAGAGTCTGGGTGATGTCAGTCTGGGTGACGAGGTTCTGGGTGACGAAGGTCTCGGTGACGTGGGTCTGTGTGACGAGGTTCTGGGTGATGTCAGTCTGGGTGATGAGGGTCTGGGTGATGTCAGTCTAGGTGATGTGGGTCTGGGTGATCAGGGCCTGAATGACGATGGTCTAGGTGAGATGGGTCTGGGTGATGTCAGTCTGGGTGGCGTGGGTCTGGGTCACGAGAGTCTGGGTGATGTCGGTCTGGGTGATGTCAGTCTGGGTGATGAGGGTCTGGGTGATGTCAGTCTGGGTGATGAGTGTCTGGGTGATCAGGGCCTGAATGACAATGGTCTAGGTGAGATGGGTCTGGGTGATGTCAGTCTGGGTGGCGTGGGTCTGGGTCACGAGAGTCTGGGTGATGTCGGTCTGGGTGATGTCAGTCTGGGTGACGTGGGTCTGGGTGCCGTGGGTCTGGGTGACGTCGGTCTGGGTGACGAGGGTCCGGGTGATGTCAGTCCGGGTGACGTCGGTCTGGGTGATGTCAGTCTGGGTGACGTGGGTCTGGGTGACGTCGGTCTGGGTGACGAGGGTCCGGGTGATGTCAGTCCGGGTGACGTCGGTCTGGGTGATGTCAGTCTGGGTGACGTGGGTCTGGGTGACGAGTGTCTGCGTGATGTCAGTCTGGGTGACGAGGGCCTGGGTAACGAGTCTGGGTGATGTCAGCCTGGGTGATGTCGGTCTGGGCAACGAGGGTCTGGGTGACGAGAGTCTGGGTGACGAGGGTCTGGGTGATGTCAGTCTGGGAGATGAAGGTCTGGGTGACGAGGGTCTGGGTGATGTCACTCTGGGTGGGGAGGTTGTGGGTGACGATGGTCTAGGTGAGGTGGGTCTGGGTGAGGAGGGTCTCGGTGACGTGGGTCTGGGTGACGTGGGTCTGGGTGACGAGGATCTGGGTGATGTCAGTCTTTGTGGGGAGGGTCTGGGTGACGAGCGTCTGGGTGACGCCGGTCTGGGTGACGAGCGTCTGGGTGACGTGGGTCTGGGTGACGAGCGTCTGGGTGACGTGGGTCTGGGTGACGAGGGTCTGGGTGATGTCAGTCTGAGTTATGAGGGTCTAAGTGACGAGTCTGGGTGATGTTGGTCTGGGTGACGTCCATCTGGGTGATGAGGGTCTGGGTGATGTCAGTCTGGGTGACAAGAGTCTGGGTGACGAGTGTCTGGGTGACATGGGTCTGGGTGAGATGGGTCCGGGTGATGTCAATCTGGGTGAAGTGGGTCTGGGTGACGAGAGTCTGGGTGATGTCAGTCTGGGTGACGAGGGTCTGGGTGACGAAGGTCTCGGTGACGTGGTTCTGTGTGACGAGGGTCTGGGTGATGTCAGTCTGGGTGATGAGGGTCTGGGTGATGTCAGTCTAGGTGACGTGGGTCTGGGTGATCAGGGCCTGAATGACGATGGTCCAGGTGAGATGGGTCTGGGTGATGTCAGTCTGGGTGGCGTCGGTCTGGGTCACGAGAGTCTGTGTGATGTCGGTCTGGGTGATGTCAGTCTGGGTGATGAGGGTCTGGGTGATGTCAGTCTGGGTGACGTGGGTCTGGGTGATCAGGGCCTGAATGACGATGGTCTAGGTGAGATGGGTCTGGGTGATGTCAGTCTGGGTGGCGTGGGTCTGGGTCACGAGAGTCTGGGTGATGTCGGTCTGGGTGATGTCAGTATGGGTGACGTGGGTCTGGGTGACGAGGGTCTGGGTGACGAGGGTCTGGGTGACGTCGGTCTGGGTGACGTCGGTCTGGGTGACGAGGGTCAGGGTGACATGGGTCTGGGTGACGATGGTCTGGGTGTGGTCGGTGTAGGAGAAGAGGGTCTGGGTGACTAGGGGATAGCAAAATACTGCAGATGCTGGAAATCCGAAATAACAACAGAAAATGCTGGAAAAACTCAGCAGGCCAGGCAACATACGTGGAGAGAAAATAGCGTCGACGTTTCGGGTCAAACCCTTTTCCAAAACTGGAAAGGAAATGAAATCGATCAAAAGGCAGGGCTGGGAGAGAACAAAAGAAGTGAAGAGACATTAAGAGGTATTCAAAACTGTGTGACATCGGTCTGGGTGACGAGGGTCTGGGTGACGAGGGTCTGGGTGACGAGGGTCTGTGTGACGAGGGTCTCGGTGACGAGGGTCTGGGTGATATCAGTCTGGGTGACGAGGGTCTGGCTGACGAGGGTCTGGGTGACGAGGGTCTGTGTGATGAGGGTCTGGGTGACGAGGGTCTGTGTGACGAGGGTCTCGGTGACGAGGGTCTGGGTGATATCAGTCTGGGTGACGAGGGTCTGGGTGACGAGGGTCTGGGTGACGAGGGTCTGTGTGACGAGGGTCTGGGTGACGAGGGTCTGTGTGACGAGGGTCTCGGTGACGAGGGTCTGGGTGATATCAGTCTGGGTGACGAGGGTCTGGGTGACGAGGGTCTGGGTGACGAGGGTCTGTGTGACGAGGGTCTCGGTGACGAGGGTCTGGGTGATGTCAGTCTGGGTGACGAGGGTCTGGGTGACGAGGGTCTGGGTGACGAGGGTCTGGGTGACGAGGGTCTCGGTGACGAGGGTCTGGGTGATGTCAGTCTGGGTGATGTCAGTCTAGGTGATGAGGGTCTGGGTGATGTCAATCTGAGTGACGAGGGTCTGGGTGACGAGGGTCTGGGTGACGAGGGTCTGTGTGACGAGGGTCTCGGTGACGAGGGTCTGGGTGATGTCAGTCTGGGTGATGTCAGTCTAGGTGATGAGGGTCTGGGTGATGTCAATCTGAGTGACGAGGGTCTGGGTGACGTGGGTCTGGGTGATGAGGGCCTAATGACGGTGGTCTAGGTGAGATGGGTCTGGGTGATGTCAATCTGGGTGATGGCGGTCTGGGTGATGTGGGTCTGGGTGACGTCGGTCTGGGTGACGAGGGTCTGTGTGATGTCAGTCTGGGTGACAAGGGTCTAGGTGGGGAGGTTCTGGGTGACGATGGTCTAGGTGAGGTGGGTCTGGGTGAGGAGGCCCTCAGTGACGTGGCTCTGGGTGATGTGGGTCTGGGTGACGAGAGTCTGGGTGATGTCAGTGTTTATGGGGAGGGTCTGGGTGACGAGTGTCTGCGTGATGTCAGTCTGGGTGACGAGGGTCTGGGTAACGAGTCTGGGTGATGTCAGCCTGGGTGATGTCGGCCTGGTTAACGTCGGTCTGGGTGACGAGGGTCTGGGTGATGTCAGTCTGGGTGATGAAGGTCTGGGTGACAAGGGTCTGGGTGATGTCACTCTGGGTGGCGTGGGTCTGGCTCATGAGAGCCTGGGTGATGCCGGTCTGGGTGATGTCAGTCTGGGTGACGTGGGTCTGGGTGACGTGGGTCTGGGTGACGTCGGTCTGGGTGACAAGGGTCTGGATGACGAGGGTCTGGGTGACGAGGGTCTGGGTGACGGTCTGAGTGACGAGGGTCTGGGTGATGTCAGCCTGGGTGGCGAGGGTCTGGGTGATGTCACTCTTTGTGGGGAGGGTCTGGGTGATGTCGGTCTGGGTGACTAGGGGCTGGGTGACGTGGGGCTTCTGGGTGACGAGGTTCTGGGTGACGTGGGTCTGGGCGACAAGGGTCTGGGTGACGTGGATCTAGGTGACGAGAGTCTGGGTGATGTCAGTCTGGGTTGCGAGGGTCTGGGTGATGTCAGTCTGGGTGATGATGTGGGTGACGAGAGTCTGGGTGATGTCAGTCTGGTTGACGTGGGTCCGGGTAGCGAGGGTCTGGGTGACGTCAGTCTGGGTGACAAGGGCCTGGGTGAAGAGAGTCTGTGACGTGGGTCTGGGTGATGTGAGTCTGGTTGACGTGGGTCTGGGTGACGAATGTCTTGTTGACTTGGGTCTGGGTGATGTGGGTCTGGGTGACGGGTCTGGGTGACGTGGGTCTGGGTGACGGGAGCCTGGCTGATGTCAGTCTGGGTGATGAGGGTCTGGGTGGGGAGGGTCCGGGTGACGTCGGTCTGGGTGATGAGGGCCTGAATGACGGTGGTCTGGGTGATGTCAGTCTGGGTGACGTGGGTCTGGGTGACGAGGGTCTTGGTGATGTCAGTCTGGGTGACGTGGGTCTGGGTGACGAGGGGCTGAGTGACGAGTGGCTGAGTGACGAGGGGCTGAGTGACGAGGGTCTGTGTGTCGAGGGTCTGGGTGAGGAGGGTCTGGGTGATGTGAGTCTGGGTGATGTGAGTCTGGGTGACGAGGGTCTGGGTGACGTCGGTCTGTAATGACGACAGTCTGGGTGAGGTGGGACTGGGTGAGGAGAGTCTGGGTGATGTCAGTCTGGGTGACGAGTGTCTGGGTGACGAGGGTCTGGGTGACGAGTCTGGGTGATGTCAGTCTGGATGACGAGGGTCTGTGTGATGAGCCTGGGTGATGTCAGTCTGGGTGATGTCAGTCTGGGTGAGGTGGGACTGGGCGAGGAGAGTCTGGGTGATGAGGGTCTGGGTGACGTGGGTCTGGGTGACGTGGGTCTGGGTGACGAGAGTCTGGGTGATGAGAGTCTAGGTGATGTCTGTCTGGGTGAGGAGAGTCTGGGAGACGAGTGTCTGGGTGACGTGGGTCTGGGTGACGAGGGTCTGTGTGATGAGTCTGGGTGATGTCTGACTGGGTGACGTCGGTCTGGGTGACGTGGGTCTGGGTGACGAGGGTCTGTGTGATGAGTCTGGGTGATGTTTGTCTGGGTGACGTCGGTCTTGGTGACGAAGGTCTGGGTGACAAGGGTCTGGGTGAAGTGGGTCTGAGTAATGTCAGTCTGGGTGATGTGCGTCTGGGTGATGAGGGTCTGGGTGAGGAGAGTCTGGGTGACGTGGGTCTGGGTGACGAGGGTCTGGGTGATGTCAGTCTGGGTGGCGACAGTCTGGGTGAGGTGGGACTGGGTGAGGAGAGTCTGGGTGACGTGGCTCTGGGTGACGAGAGTCTGGCTGATGTCCGTCTGGGTGATGAGGGTCTGTGTGATGTCAGTCTGGGTGGGGAGGGTCTGGGTGACGTCGGTCTGGGTAATGAGGGCCTCAATGACGATGGTCTGGGTGATGTCAATCTGGGTGGTGTCAGTCTGGGTGACGAGAGTCTTTGTGATGTCAGTCTGGGTGACGTGGGACTGGGTGATGAGAGTCTGGGTGACGTGGGTCTGGGTGACGTGGGTCTGGGTGACGAGAGCCTGGGAGACAAGAGTCTGGGTGACATGGGTCTGGGTGACTAGTGTCTGGGCGACGAGGGTCTGGGTGATGTCAGTCTGGATGACGTGGGTCTGGGTGATGAGGGTCTGGTTGACGAGTCTGGGTGACATGGGTCTGGGTGACTAGTGTCTGGGCGACGATGGTCTGGGTGAGATGGGTCTGGGTGATGTCAATCTGGGTGACGTGGGTCTGGGTGACGAGGGTCTGGGTGACGAGGGTCTGGGAGACAAGAGTCTGGGTGACAAGAGTCTGGGTGACGTGGGTCTGGGTGACTAGGGTCTGGGTGACGAGGGTCTGGGAGACAAGAGTCTGGGTGACAAGAGTCTGGGTGACGAGGGTCTGTGTGACGAGGGTCTCGGTGACGAGGGTCTGGGTGATATCAGTCTGGGTGACGAGGGTCTGGCTGACGAGGGTCTGGGTGACGAGGGTCTGTGTGACGAGGGTCTGGGTGACGAGGGTCTGTGTGACGAGGGTCTCGGTGACGAGGGTCTGGGTGATATCAGTCTGGGTGACGAGGGTCTGGGTGACGAGGGTCTGGGTGACGAGGGTCTGTGTGACGAGGGTCTGGGTGACGAGGGTCTGTGTGACGAGGGTCTCGGTGACGAGGGTCTGGGTGATATCAGTCTGGGTGACGAGGGTCTGGGTGACGAGGGTCTGTGTGACGAGGGTCTCGGTGACGAGGGTCTGGGTGATGTCAGTCTGGGTGACGAGGGTCTGGGTGACGAGGGTCTGGGTGACGAGGGTCTGGGTGACGAGGGTCTCGGTGACGAGGGTCTGGGTGATGTCAGTCTGGGTGATGTCAGTCTAGGTGATGAGGGTCTGGGTGATGTCAATCTGAGTGACGAGGGTCTGGGTGACGAGGGTCTGGGTGACGAGGGTCTGTGTGACGAGGGTCTCGGTGACGAGGGTCTGGGTGATGTCAGTCTGGGTGATGTCAGTCTAGGTGATGAGGGTCTGGGTGATGTCAATCTGAGTGACGAGGGTCTGGGTGACGTGGGTCTGGGTGATGAGGGCCTGAATGACGGTGGTCTAGGTGAGATGGGTCTGGGTGATGTCAATCTGGGTGATGGCGGTCTGGGTGATGTGGGTCTGGGTGACGTCGGTCTGGGTGACGAGGGTCTGTGTGATGTCAGTCTGGGTGACAAGGGTCTAGGTGGGGAGGTTCTGGGTGACGATGGTCTAGGTGAGGTGGGTCTGGGTGAGGAGGCCCTCAGTGACGTGGCTCTGGGTGATGTGGGTCTGGGTGACGAGAGTCTGGGTGATGTCAGTGTTTATGGGGAGGGTCTGGGTGACGAGTGTCTGCGTGATGTCAGTCTGGGTGACGAGGGTCTGGGTAACGAGTCTGGGTGATGTCAGCCTGGGTGATGTCGGCCTGGTTAACGTCGGTCTGGGTGACAAGGGTCTGGGTGATGTCAGTCTGGGTGATGAAGGTCTGGGTGACAAGGGTCTGGGTGATGTCACTCTGGGTGGCGCGGGTCTGGCTCATGAGAGCCTGGGTGATGTCGATCTGGGTGATGTCAGTCTGGGTGACGTGGGTCTGGGTGACGTGGGTCTGGGTGACGTCGGTCTGGGTGACAAGGGTCTGGATGACGAGGGTCTGGGTGACGAGGGTCTGGGTGACGGTCTGAGTGACGAGGGTCTGGGTGATGTCAGCCTGGGTGGCGAGGGTCTGGGTGATGTCACTCTTTGTGGGGAGGGTCTGGGTGATGTCGGTCTGGGTGACTAGGGGCTGGGTGACGTGGGGCTTCTGGGTGACGAGGTTCTGGGTGACGTGGGTCTGGGCGACAAGGGTCTGGGTGACGTGGATCTAGGTGACGAGAGTCTGGGTGATGTCAGTCTGGGTTGCGAGGGTCTGGGTGATGTCAGTCTGGGTGATGATGTGGGTGACGAGAGTCTGGGTGATGTCAGTCTGGGTGACAAGGGCCTGGGTGAAGAGAGTCTGTGACGTGGGTCTGGGTGATGTGAGTCTGGTTGACGTGGGTCTGGGTGACGAATGTCTTGTTGACTTGGGTCTGGGTGATGTGGGTCTGGGTGACGGGTCTGGGTGACGTGGGTCTGGGTGACGGGAGCCTGGCTGATGTCAGTCTGGGTGATGAGGGTCTGGGTGGGGAGGGTCCGGGTGACGTCGGTCTGGGTGATGAGGGCCTGAATGACGGTGGTCTGGGTGATGTCAGTCTGGGTGACGTGGGTCTGGGTGACGAGGGTCTTGGTGATGTCAGTCTGGGTGACGTGGGTCTGGGTGACGAGGGGCTGAGTGACGAGTGGCTGAGTGACGAGGGGCTGAGTGACGAGGGTCTGTGTGTCGAGGGTCTGGGTGAGGAGGGTCTGGGTGATGTGAGTCTGGGTGATGTCAGTCTGGGTGACGAGGGTCTGGGTGACGTCGGTCTGTAATGACGACAGTCTGGGTGAGGTGGGACTGGGTGAGGAGAGTCTGGGTGATGTCAGTCTGGGTGACGAGTGTCTGGGTGACGAGGGTCTGGGTGACGAGTCTGGGTGATGTCAGTCTGGATGACGAGGGTCTGTGTGATGAGCCTGGGTGATGTCAGTCTGGGTGATGTCAGTCTGGGTGAGGTGGGACTGGGCGAGGAGAGTCTGGGTGATGAGGGTCTGGGTGACGTGGGTCTGGGTGACGTGGGTCTGGGTGACGAGAGTCTGGGTGATGAGAGTCTAGGTGATGTCTGTCTGGGTGAGGAGAGTCTGGGAGACGAGTGTCTGGGTGACGTGGGTCTGGGTGACGAGGGTCTGTGTGATGAGTCTGGGTGATGTCTGACTGGGTGACGTCGGTCTGGGTGACGTGGGTCTGGGTGACGAGGGTCTGTGTGATGAGTCTGGGTGATGTTTGTCTGGGTGACGTCGGTCTTGGTGACGAAGGTCTGGGTGACAAGGGTCTGGGTGAAGTGGGTCTGAGTAATGTCAGTCTGGGTGATGTGCGTCTGGGTGATGAGGGTCTGGGTGAGGAGAGTCTGGGTGACGTGGGTCTGGGTGACGAGGGTCTGGGTGATGTCAGTCTGGGTGGCGACAGTCTGGGTGAGGTGGGACTGGGTGAGGAGAGTCTGGGTGACGTGGCTCTGGGTGACGAGAGTCTGGCTGATGTCCGTCTGGGTGATGAGGGTCTGTGTGATGTCAGTCTGGGTGGGGAGGGTCTGGGTGACGTCGGTCTGGGTAATGAGGGCCTCAATGACGATGGTCTGGGTGATGTCAATCTGGGTGGTGTCAGTCTGGGTGACGAGAGTCTTTGTGATGTCAGTCTGGGTGACGTGGGACTGGGTGATGAGAGTCTGGGTGACGTGGGTCTGGGTGACGTGGGTCTGGGTGACGAGAGCCTGGGAGACAAGAGTCTGGGTGACATGGGTCTGGGTGACTAGTGTCTGGGCGACGAGGGTCTGGGTGATGTCAGTCTGGATGACGTGGGTCTGGGTGATGAGGGTCTGGTTGACGAGTCTGGGTGACATGGGTCTGGGTGACTAGTGTCTGGGCGACGATGGTCTGGGTGAGATGGGTCTGGGTGATGTCAATCTGGGTGACGTGGGTCTGGGTGACGAGGGTCTGGGTGACGAGGGTCTGGGAGACAAGAGTCTGGGTGACAAGAGTCTGGGTGACGTGGGTCTGGGTGACTAGGGTCTGGGTGACGAGGGTCTGGGAGACAAGAGTCTGGGTGACAAGAGTCTGGGTGACGAGGGTCTGGGTGACTAGGGTCTGGGTGACGGGTCTGGGTGACGTGGGTCTGGGTGACGGGAGCCTGGCTGATGTCAGTCTGGGTGATGAGGGTCTGGGTGGGGAGGGTCCGGGTGACGTTGGTCTGGGTGATGAGGGCCTGAATGACGGTGGTCTGGGTGATGTCAGTCTGGGTGACGTGGGTCTGGGTGACGAGGGTCTTGGTGATGTCAGTCTGGGTGACGTGGGTCTGGGTGACGAGGGGCTGAGTGACGAGTGGCTGAGTGACGAGGGGCTGAGTGACGAGGGTCTGTGTGTCGAGGGTCTGGGTGAGGAGGGTCTGGGTGATGTGAGTCTGGGTGATGTCAGTCTGGGTGACGAGGGTCTGGGTGACGTCGGTCTGTAATGACGACAGTCTGGGTGAGGTGGGACTGGGTGAGGAGAGTCTGGGTGATGTCAGTCTGGGTGACGAGTGTCTGGGTGACGAGGGTCTGGGTGACGAGTCTGGGTGATGTCAGTCTGGATGACGAGGGTCTGTGTGATGAGCCTGGGTGATGTCAGTCTGGGTGATGTCAGTCTGGGTGAGGTGGGACTGGGCGAGGAGAGTCTGGGTGATGAGGGTCTGGGTGACGTGGGTCTGGGTGACGTGGGTCTGGGTGACGAGAGTCTGGGTGATGAGAGTCTAGGTGATGTCTGTCTGGGTGAGGAGAGTCTGGGAGACGAGTGTCTGGGTGACGTGGGTCTGGGTGACGAGGGTCTGTGTGATGAGTCTGGGTGATGTCTGACTGGGTGACGTCGGTCTGGGTGACGTGGGTCTGGGTGACGAGGGTCTGTGTGATGAGTCTGGGTGATGTTTGTCTGGGTGACGTCGGTCTTGGTGACGAAGGTCTGGGTGACAAGGGTCTGGGTGAAGTGGGTCTGAGTAATGTCAGTCTGGGTGATGTGCGTCTGGGTGATGAGGGTCTGGGTGAGGAGAGTCTGGGTGACGTGGCTCTGGGTGACGTGGGTCTGGGTGACGAGAGTCTGGCTGATGTCCGTCTGGGTGATGAGGGTCTGTGTGATGTCAGTCTGGGTGGGGAGGGTCTGGGTGACGTCGGTCTGGGTAATGAGGGCCTCAATGACGATGGTCTGGGTGATGTCAATCTGGGTGGTGTCAGTCTGGGTGACGAGAGTCTTTGTGATGTCAGTCTGGGTGACGTGGGACTGGGTGATGAGAGTCTGGGTGACGTGGGTCTGGGTGACGTGGGTCTGGGTGACGAGAGCCTGGGAGACAAGAGTCTGGGTGACATGGGTCTGGGTGACTAGTGTCTGGGCGACGAGGGTCTGGGTGATGTCAGTCTGGATGACGTGGGTCTGGGTGATGAGGGTCTGGTTGACGAGTCTGGGTGACATGGGTCTGGGTGACTAGTGTCTGGGCGACGATGGTCTGGGTGAGATGGGTCTGGGTGATGTCAATCTGGGTGACGTGGGTCTGGGTGACGAGGGTCTGGGTGACGAGGGTCTGGGAGACAAGAGTCTGGGTGACAAGAGTCTGGGTGACGTGGGTCTGGGTGACTAGGGTCTGGGTGACGAGGGTCTGGGTGACGAGGGTCTGGGTGATGTCAGTCTGAGTGATGAGGGTCTATGTGACGAGTCTGGGTGATGTTGGTCTGGGTGACGTCGGTCTGGGTGACGTCGGTCTGGGTGACGAGGGTCTGGGTGATGTCAGTCTGGGTGACAAGTGTCTGGGTAACGAGGGTCTGGGTGACATGGGTCTGGGTGACGATGGTCTGGGTGAGATGTGTCCGGGTGATATCAATCTCGGTGAAGTGGGTCTGGGCGCCGAGAGTCTGGGTGATGTCAGTCTGGGTGACGAGGATCTGGGTGACGAGGGTTTGGGTGACGAGGGTCTGTGTGACGATGGTCTAGGTGAGATGGGTCTGGGCGATGTCAATCTGGGTGATGTCAGTCTGGGTGACGTGGGTCTGGGTGACGAGAGTCTGGGCGATGGCGGTCTGGGTGATGTCAGTCTGGGTGACGTGGGTCTGGGTGACGTCGGTCTGGGTGACAAGGGTCTGGATGATGAGGGTCTGGGTGACGAGGGTCTGGGTGACGGTCTGAGTGACGAGGGTCTGGGTGATGTCAGTCTGGGTGGCGAGGGTCTGGGTGATGTCACTCTTTGTGGGGAGGGTCTGGGTGATGTCGGTCTGGGTGACTAGGGGCTGGGTGACGTGGGGCTTCTGGATGACGAGGGTCTGGGTGACGTGGGTCTGGGCGACAAGGGTCTGGGTGACGTGGAGCTAGGTGACGAGAGTCTGGGTGATGTCAGTCTGGGTTGCGAGGGTCTGGGTGATGTCAGTCTGGGTGATGATGTGGGTGACGAGAGTCTGGGTGATGTCAGTCTGGTTGACGTGGGTCCGGGTAGCGAGGGTCTGGGTGACGTCAGTCTGGGTGACAAGGGCCTGGGTGAAGAGAGTCTGTGACGTGGGTCTGGGTGATGTGAGTCTGGTTGACGTGGGTCTGGGTGACGAATGTCTTGTTGACTTGGGTCTGGGTGATGTGGGTCTGGGTGATGGGTCTGGGTGACGTGGGTCTGGGTGACGGGAGTCTGGCTGATGTCAGTCTGGGTGATGAGGGTCTGGGTGGGGAGGGTCCGGGTGACGTCGGTCTGGGTGATGAGGGCCTGAATGACGATGGTCTGGGTGATGTCAGTCTGGGTGACGTGGGTCTGGGTGACGAGAGTCTTGGTGATGTCAGTCTGGGTGACGTGGGTCTGGGTGACGAGGGGCTGAGTGACGAGGGTCTGTGTGTCGAGGGTCTGGGTGAGGAGGGTCTTGGTGATGTGAGTCTGGATGATGTCAGTCTGGGTGACGAGGGTCTGGGTGACGTCGGTCTGTAATGACGACAGTCTGGGTGAGGTGGGACTGGGTGAGGAGAGTCTGGGTGATGTCAGTCTGGGTGACGAGTGTCTGGGTGACGAGGGTCTGGGTGACGAGTCTGGGTGATGTCAGTCTGGATGACGAGGGTCTGTGTGATAAGTCTGGGTGATGTCAGTCTGGGTGATGTCAGTCTGGGTGAGGTGGGACTGGGCGAGGAGAGTCTGGGTGATGAGGGTCTGGGTGACGTGGGTCTGGGTGACGTGGGTCTGGGTGACGAGATTCTGGGTGATGAGAGTCTAGGTGATGTCTGTCTGGGTGAGGAGAGTCTGGGAGACGGGTGTCTGGGTGATGTGGGTCTGGGTGACGAGGGTCTGTGTGATGAGTCTGGGTGATGTCTGTCTGGGTGACGTCGGTCTGGGTGATGTGGGTCTGGGTGACGAGGGTCTGTGTGATGAGTGTGGGTGATGTTTGTCTGGGTGACGTCGGTCTTGGTGACGAAGGTCTGGGTGACAAGGGTCTGGGTGAAGTGGGTCTGAGTAATGTTACTCTGGGTGACGAGGGTCTGGCTGATGTCAGTCTGGGTGATGTGCGTCTGGGTGATGAGGGTCTGGGTGAGGAGGGTCTGGGTGACGTGGGTCTGGGTGACGAGGGTCTGGGTGATGTCAGTCTGGGTGACAAGGGTCTGGGTGATGTCAGTCTGGGTGACGACAGTCTGGGTGAGGTGGGACTGGGTGAGGAGAGTCTGGGTGACGTGGCTCTGGGTGACGTGGGTCTGGGTGACGAGAGTCTGGCTGATGTCCGTCTGGGTGATGAGGGTCTGTGTGATGTCAGTCTGGGTGGGGAGGGTCTGGGTGACGTCGGTCTGGGTAATGAGGGCCTCAATGACGATGGTCTGGGTGATGTCAATCTGGGTGGTGTCAGTCTGGGTGACGAGAGTCTTTGTGATGTCAGTCTGGGTGACGTGGGACTGGGTGACGAGAGTCTGGGTGACGTGGGTCTGGGTGACGAGAGCCTGGGAGACAAGAGTCTGGGTGACAAGAGTCTGGGTGACGTGGGTCTGGGTGACTAGGGTCTGGGTGACGAGGGTTTGGGTGATGTCAGTCTGGATGACGTGGGTCTGGGTGATGAGGGTCTGGTTGACGAGTCTGGGTGACTTGGGTCTGGGTGACTAGTGTCTGGGCGACGATGGTCTGGGTGAGATGGGTCTGGGTGATGTCAATCTGGGTGACGTGGGTCTGGGTGACGAGGGTCTGGGTGACGAGGGTCTGGGAGACAAGAGTCTGGGTGACAAGAGTCTGGGTGACGTGGGTCTGGGTGACTAGGGTCTGGGTGACGAGGGTCTGGGTGATGTCAGTCTGAGTGATGAGGGTCTATGTGACGAGTCTGGGTGAAGTTGGTCTGGGTGACGTCGGTCTGGGTGATGTCGGTCTGGGTGACGAGGGTCTGGGTGATGTCAGTCTGGGTGACAAGTGTCTGGGTAACGAGGGTCTGGGTGACATGGGTCTGGGTGACGATGGTCTGGGTGAGATGTGTCCGGGTGATGTCAATCTGGGTGAAGTGGGTCTGGGCGCCGAGAGTCTGGGTGATGTCAGTCTGGGTGACGAGGATCTGGGTGACGAGGGTTTGGGTGATGAGGGTCTGTGTGACGATGGTCTAGGTGAGATGGGTCTGGGTGATGTCAATCTGGGTGATGTCAGTCTGGATGACGAGGGTCTGTGTGATGAGTCTGGGTGATGTCAGTCTGGGTGATGTCAGTCTGGGTGAGGTGGGACTGGGCGAGGAGAGTCTGGGTGATGAGGGTCTGGGTGACGTGGGTCTGGGTGACGTGGGTCTGGGTGACGAGAGTCTGGGTGATGAGAGTCTAGGTGATGTCTGTCTGGGTGAGGAGAGTCTGGGAGACGAGTGTCTGGGTGATGTGGGTCTGGGTGACGAGGGTCTGTGTGATGAGTCTGGGTGATGTCTGTCTGGGTGACGTCGGTCTGGGTGACGTGGGTCTGGGTGACGAGGGTCTGTGTGATGAGTCTGGGTGATGTTTGTCTGAGTGACGTCGGTCTTGGTGACGAAGGTCTGGGTGACAAGGGTCTGGGTGTAGTGGGTCTGAGTAATGTTACTCTGGGTGACGAGGGTCTGGCTGATGTCAGTCTGGGTGATGTGCGTCTGGGTGATGAGGGTCTGGGTGAGGAGAGTCTGGGTGACGTGGGTCTGGGTGACGAGGGTCTGGGTGATGTCAGTCTGGGTGACAAGGGTCTGGGTGATGTCAGTCTGGGTGACGACAGTCTGGGTGAGGTGGGACTGGGTGAGGAGAGTCTGGGTGACGTGGCTCTGGATGACGTGGGTCTGGGTGACGAGAGTCTGGCTGATGCCCGTCTGGGTGATGAGGGTCTGTGTGATGTCAGTCTGGGTGGGGAGGGTCTGGGTGACGTCGGTCTGGGTAATGAGGGCCTCAATGACGATGGTCTGGGTGATGTCAATCTGGGTGGTGTCAGTCTGGGTGACGAGAGTCTTTGTGATGTCAGTCTGGGTGACGTGGGACTGGGTGACGAGAGTCTGGGTGACGTGGGTCTGGGTGACGAGAGCCTGGGAGACAAGAGTCTGGGTGACAAGAGTCTGGGTGACATGGGTCTGGGTGACTAGGGTCTGGGTGACGAGGGTCTGTGTGATGTCAGTCTGGATGACGTGGGTCTGGGTGATGAGGGTCTGGTTGTCGAGTCTGGGTGACATGGGTCTGGGTGACTAGTGTCTGGGCGACGATGGTCTGGGTGAGATGGGTCTGGGTGATGTCAATCTGGGTGACGTGGGTCTGGGTGACGAGGGTCTGGGTGACGAGGGTCTGGGAGACAAGAGTCTGGGTGACAAGAGTCTGGGTGACGTGGGTCTGGGTGACTAGGGTCTGGGTGATGAGGGTCTGGGTGGTGTCAGTCTGAGTGATGAGGGTCTATGTGACGAGTCTGGGTGATGTTGGTCTGGGTGACGAGGGTCTGGGTGATGTCAGTCTGGGTGACAAGTGTCTGGGTAACGAGGGTCTGGGTGACATGGGTCTGGGTGACGATGGTCTGGGTGAGATGTGTCCGGGTGATGTCAATCTGGGTGAAGTGGGTCTGGGCGCCGAGAGTCTGGGTGATGTCAGCCTGGGTGACGAGGATCTGTGTGACGAGGGTTTGGGTGATGAGGGTCTGTGTGACGATGGTCTAGGTGAGATGGGTCTGGGTGATGTCAATCTGGGTGATGTCAGTCTGGGTGACGTGGGTCTGGGTGACGAGAGTCTGGGCGATGGCGGTCTGGGTGATGTCAGTCTGGGTGACGTGGGTCTGGGTGACGTCGGTCTCGGTGACAAGGGTCTAGATGACGAGGGTCTGGGTGACGAGGTTCTGGGTGACGGTCTGAGTGACGAGGGTCTGGGTGATGTCAGTCTGGGTGGCGAGGGTCTGGGTGATGTCACTCTTTGTGGGGAGGGTCTGGGTGATGTCGGTCTGGGTGACTAGGGGCTGGGTGACGTGGGGCTTCTGGGTGACGAGGGTCTGGGTGACGTGGAGCTAGGTGACGAGAGTCTGGGTGATGTCAGTCTGGGTTGCGAGGGTCTGGGTGATGTCAGTCTGGGTGATGATGTGGGTGACGAGAGCCTGGGTGATGTCAGTCTGGTTGGCGTGGGTCCGGGTAGCGAGGGTCTGGGTGACGTCAGCCTGGGTGACAAGGGCCTGGGTGAAGAGAGTCTGTGACGTGGGTCTGGGTGATGTGAGTCTGGTTGACGTGGGTCTGGGTGACGAATGTCTGGTTGACTTGGGTCTGGGTGATGTGGGTCTGGGTGACGGGTCTGGGTGACGTGGGTCTGGGTGACGGGAGTCTGGCTGATGTCAGTCTGGGTGATGAGGGTCTGGGTGGGGAGGGTCCGGGTGACGTCGGTCTGGGTGATGAGGGCCTGAATGACGATGGTCTGGGTGATGTCAGTCTGGGTGACGTGGGTCTGGGTGACGAGAGTCTTGGTGATGTCAGTCTGGGTGACGTGGGTCTGGGTGACGAGGGGCTGAGTGACGAGTGGTTGAGTGACGAGGGGCTGAGTGACGAGGGTCTGTGTGTCGAGGGTCTGGGTGAGGAGGGTCTGGGTGATGTGAGTCTGGGTGATGTCAGTCTGGGTGACGAGGGTCTGGGTGACGTCGGTCTGTAATGACGACAGTCTGGGTGAGGTGGGACTGGGTGAGGAGAGTCTGGGTGACGTCAGTCTGGGTGACGAGTGTCTGGGTGACGAGGGTCTGGGTGACGAGTCTGGGTGAAGTCAGTCTGGATGACGAGGGTCTGTGTGATGAGTCTGGGTGATGTGAGTCTGGGTGATGTCAGTCTAGGTGAGGTGGGACTGGGCGAGGAGAGTCTGGGTGATGAGGGTCTGGGTGACGTGGGTCTGGGTGACGTGGGTCTGGGTGACGAGATTCTGGGTGATGAGAGTCTAGGTGATGTCTGTCTGGGTGAGGAGAGTCTGGGAGACGAGTGTCTGGGTGACGTGGGTCTGGGTGACGAGGGTCTGTGTGATGAGTCTGGGTGATGTCTGTCTGGGTGACGTCGGTCTGGGTGACGTGGGTCTGGGTGACGAGGGTCTGTGTGATGAGTGTGGGTGATGTTTGTCTGGGTGACGTCGGTCTTGGTGACGAAGGTCTGGGTGACAAGGGTCTGGGTGAAGTGGGTCTGAGTAATGTTACTCTGGGTGACGAGGGTCTGGCTGATGTCAGTCTGGGTCATGTGCGTCTGGGTGATGAGGGTCTTGGTGAGGAGAGTCTGGGTGACGTGGGTCTGGGTGACGAGGGTCTGGGTGATGTCAGTCTGGGTGACAAGGGTCTGGGTGATGTCAGTCTGGGTGACGACAGTCTGGGTGAGGTGGGACTGGGTGAGGAGAGTCTGGGTGACGTGGCTCTGGGTGACGTGGGTCTGGGTGACGAGAGTCTGGCTGATGTCCGTCTGGGTGATGAGGGTCTGTGTGATGTCAGTCTGGGTGGGGAGGGTCTGGGTGACGTCGGTCTGGGTAATGAGGGCCTCAATGACGATGGTCTGGGTGATGTCAATCTGGGTGGTGTCAGTCTGGGTGACGAGAGACTTTGTGATGTCAGTCTGGGTGACGTGGGACTGGGTGATGAGAGTCTGGGTGACGTGGGTCTGGGTGACGAGAGCCTGGGAGACAAGAGTCTGGGTGACAAGAGTCTGGGTGACGTGGGTCTGGGTGACTAGGGTCTGGGTGACGAGGGTCTGGGTGGTGTCAGTCTGGATGACGTGGGTCTGGGTGATGAGGGTCTGGTTGACGAGTCTGGGTGACATGGGTCTGGGTGACTAGTGTCTGGGCGACGATGGTCTGGGTGAGATGGGTCTGGGTGATGTCAATCTGGGTGACGTGGGTCTGGGTGACGAGGGTCTGGGTGACGAGGGTCTGGGAGACAAGAGTCTGGGTGACAAGAGTCTGGGTGACGTGGGTCTGGGTGACTAGGGTCTGGGTGACGAGGGTCTGGGTGACGAGGGTCTGGGTGATGTCAGTCTGAGTGATGAGGGTCTATGTGACGAGTCTGGGTGATGTTGGTCTGGGTGACGTCGGTCTGGGTGACGTCGGTCTGGGTGACGAGGGTCTGGGTGATGTCAGTCTGGGTGACAAGTGTCTGGGTAACGAGGGTCTGGGTGACATGGGTCTGGGTGACGATGGTCTGGGTGAGATGTGTCCAGGTGATATCAATTTGGGTGAAGTGGGTCTGGGCGCCGAGAGTCTGGGTGATGTCAGTCTGGGTGACGAGGATCTGGGTGACGAGGGTTTGGGTGATGAGGGTCTGTGTGACGATGGTCTAGGTGAGATGGGTCTGGGTGATGTCAATCTGGGTGATGTCAGTCTGGGTGACGTGGGTCTGGGTGACGAGAGTCTGGGCGATGGCGGTCTGGGTGATGTCAGTCTGGGTGACGTGGGTCTGGGTGACGTCGGTCTGGGTGACAAGGGTCTGGATGACGAGGGTCTGGGTGACGAGGGTCTGGGTGACGGTCTGAGTGACGAGGGTCTGGGTGATGTCAGTCTGGGTGGCGAGGGTCTGGGTGATGTCACTCTTTGTGGGGAGGGTCTGGGTGATGTCGGTCTGGGTGACTAGGGGCTGGGTGACGTGGGGCTTCTGGGTGACGAGGGTCTGGGTGACGTGGGTCTGGGTGACGTGGGTCTGGGTGACGAGAGTCTTGGTGATGTCAGTCTGGGTGACGTGGGTCTGGGTGACGAGGGGCTGAGTGACGAGTGGTTGAGTGACGAGGGGCTGAGTGACGAGGGTCTGTGTGTCGAGGGTCTGGGTGAGGAGGGTCTGGGTGATGTGAGTCTGGGTGATGTCAGTCTGGGTGACGAGGGTCTGGGTGACGTCGGTCTGTAATGACGACAGTCTGGGTGAGGTGGGACTGGGTGAGGAGAGTCTGGGTGACGTCAGTCTGGGTGACGAGTGTCTGGGTGACGAGGGTCTGGGTGACGAGTCTGGGTGAAGTCAGTCTGGATGACGAGGGTCTGTGTGATGAGTCTGGGTGAAGTCAGTCTGGGTGATGTCAGTCTAGGTGAGGTGGGACTGGGCGAGGAGAGTCTGGGTGATGAGGGTCTGGGTGACGTGGGTCTGGGTGACGTGGGTCTGGGTGACGAGATTCTGGGTGATGAGAGTCTAGGTGATGTCTGTCTGGGTGAGGAGAGTCTGGGAGACGAGTGTCTGGGTGACGTGGGTCTGGGTGACGAGGGTCTGTGTGATGAGTCTGGGTGATGTCTGTCTGGGTGACGTCGGTCTGGGTGACGTGGGTCTGGGTGACGAGGGTCTGTGTGATGAGTGTGGGTGATGTTTGTCTGGGTGACGTCGGTCTTGGTGACGAAGGTCTGGGTGACAAGGGTCTGGGTGAAGTGGGTCTGAGTAATGTTACTCTGGGTGACGAGGGTCTGGCAGATGTCAGTCTGGGTCATGTGCGTCTGGGTGATGAGGGTCTGGGTGAGGAGAGTCTGGGTGACGTGGGTCTGGGTGACGAGGGTCTGGGTGATGTCAGTCTGGGTGACAAGGGTCTGGGTGATGTCAGTCTGGGTGACGACAGTCTGGGTGAGGTGGGACTGGGTGAGGAGAGTCTGGGTGACGTGGCTCTGGGTGACGTGGGTCTGGGTGACGAGAGTCTGGCTGATGTCCGTCTGGGTGATGAGGGTCTGTGTGATGTCAGTCTGGGTGGGGAGGGTCTGGGTGACGTCGGTCTGGGTAATGAGGACCTCAATGACGATGGTCTGGGCGATGTCAATCTGGGTGGTGTCAGTCTGGGTGACGAGAGACTTTGTGATGTCAGTCTGGGTGACGTGGGACTGGGTGATGAGAGTCTGGGTGACGTGGGTCTGGGTGACGAGAGCCTGGGAGACAAGAGTCTGGGTGACAAGAGTCTGGGTGACGTGGGTCTGGGTGACTAGGGTCTGGGTGACGAGGGTCTGGGTGGTGTCAGTCTGGATGACGTGGGTCTGGGTGATGAGGGTCTGGTTGACGAGTCTGGGTGACATGGGTCTGGGTGACTAGTGTCTGGGCGACGATGGTCTGGGTGAGATGGGTCTGGGTGATGTCAATCTGGGTGACGTGGGTCTGGGTGACGAGGGTCTGGGTGACGAGGGTCTGGGAGACAAGAGTCTGGGTGACAAGAGTCTGGGTGACGTGGGTCTGGGTGACTAGGGTCTGGGTGACGAGGGTCTGGGTGACGAGGGTCTGGGTGATGTCAGTCTGAGTGATGAGGGTCTATGTGACGAGTCTGGGTGATGTTGGTCTGGGTGACGTCGGTCTGGGTGACGTCGGTCTGGGTGACGAGGGTCTGGGTGATGTCAGTCTGGGTGACAAGTGTCTGGGTAACGAGGGTCTGGGTGACATGGGTCTGGGTGACGATGGTCTGGGTGAGATGTGTCCAGGTGATATCAATTTGGGTGAAGTGGGTCTGGGCGCCGAGAGTCTGGGTGATGTCAGTCTGGGTGACGAGGATCTGGGTGACGAGGGTTTGGGTGATGAGGGTCTGTGTGACGATGGTCTAGGTGAGATGGGTCTGGGTGATGTCAATCTGGGTGATGTCAGTCTGGGTGACGTGGGTCTGGGTGACGAGAGTCTGGGCGATGGCGGTCTGGGTGATGTCAGTCTGGGTGACGTGGGTCTGGGTGACGTCGGTCTGGGTGACAAGGGTCTGGATGACGAGGGTCTGGGTGACGAGGGTCTGGGTGACGGTCTGAGTGACGAGGGTCTGGGTGATGTCAGTCTGGGTGGCGAGGGTCTGGGTGATGTCACTCTTTGTGGGGAGGGTCTGGGTGATGTCGGTCTGGGTGACTAGGGGCTGGGTGACGTGGGGCTTCTGGGTGACGAGGGTCTGGGTGACGTGGGTCTGGGTGACGTGGGTCTGGGTGACGAGAGTCTTGGTGATGTCAGTCTGGGTGACGTGGGTCTGGGTGACGAGGGGCTGAGTGACGAGTGGTTGAGTGACGAGGGGCTGAGTGACGAGGGTCTGTGTGTCGAGGGTCTGGGTGAGGAGGGTCTGGGTGATGTGAGTCTGGGTGATGTCAGTCTGGGTGACGAGGGTCTGGGTGACGTCGGTCTGTAATGACGACAGTCTGGGTGAGGTGGGACTGGGTGAGGAGAGTCTGGGTGACGTCAGTCTGGGTGACGAGTGTCTGGGTGACGAGGGTCTGGGTGACGAGTCTGGGTGAAGTCAGTCTGGATGACGAGGGTCTGTGTGATGAGTCTGGGTGATGTCAGTCTGGGTGATGTCAGTCTAGGTGAGGTGGGACTGGGCGAGGAGAGTCTGGGTGATGAGGGTCTGGGTGACGTGGGTCTGGGTGACGTGGGTCTGGGTGACGAGATTCTGGGTGATGAGAGTCTAGGTGATGTCTGTCTGGGTGAGGAGTGTCTGGGAGACGAGTGTCTGGGTGACGTGGGTCTGGGTGACGAGGGTCTGTGTGATGAGTCTGGGTGATGTCTGTCTGGGTGACGTCGGTCTGGGTGACGTGGGTCTGGGTGACGAGGGTCTGTGTGATGAGTGTGGGTGATGTTTGTCTGGGTGACGTCGGTCTTGGTGACGAAGGTCTGGGTGACAAGGGTCTGGGTGAAGTGGGTCTGAGTAATGTTACTCTGGGTGACGAGGGTCTGGCTGATGTCAGTCTGGGTCATGTGCGTCTGGGTGATGAGGGTCTGGGTGAGGAGAGTCTGGGTGACGTGGGTCTGGGTGACGAGGGTCTGGGTGATGTCAGTCTGGGTGACAAGGGTCTGGGTGATGTCAGTCTGGGTGACGACAGTCTGGGTGAGGTGGGACTGGGTGAGGAGAGTCTGGGTGACGTGGATCTAGGTGACGAGAGTCTGGGTGATGTCAGTCTGGGTTGCGAGGGTCTGGGTGATGTCAGTCTGGGTGATGATGTGGGTGACGAAAGTCTGGGTGATGTCAGTCTGGTTGACGTGAGTCCGGGTAGCGAGGGTCTGGGTGACGTCAGTCTGGGTGACAAGGGCCTGGGTGAAGAGAGTCTGTGACGTGGGTCTGGGTGATGTGAGCCTGGTTGACGTGGGGCTGGGTGACGAATGTCTTGTTGACTTGGGTCTGGGTGATGTGGGTCTGGGTGACGGGTCTGGGTGACGTGGGTCTGGGTGACGGGAGTCTGGCTGATGTCAGTCTGGGTGATGAGGGTCTGGGTGGGGAGGGTCCGGGTGACGTCGGTCTGGGTGACGAGGGCCTGAATGACGATGGTCTGGGTGATGTCAGTCTGGGTGACGTGGGTCTGGGTGACGAGAGTCTTGGTGATGTCAGTCTGGGTGACGTGGGTCTGGGTGACGAGGGGCTGAGTGACGAGTGGCTGAGTGAGGAGAGTCTGGGTGATGTGAGTCTGGGTGATGTCAGTCTGGGTGACGAGGGTCTGGGTGACGTCAGTCTGTAATGACGACAGTCTGGGTGAGGTGGGACTGGGTTAGGAGAGTCTGGGTGATGTCAGTCTGGGTGACGAGTGTCTGGGTGACGAGGGTCTGGGTGACGAGTCTGGGTGATGTCAGTCTGGATGACGAGGGTCTGTGTGATGAGTCTGGGTGATGTCAGTCTGGGTGATGTCAGTCTGGGTGAGGTGGGACTGGGCGAGGAGAGTCTGGGTGATGAGGGTCTGGGTGACGTGGGTCTGGGTGACGTGGGTCTGGGTGACGAGATTCTGGGTGATGAGAGTCTAGGTGATGTCTGTCTGGGTGAGGAGAGTCTGGGAGACGAGTGTCTGGGTGACGTGGGTCTGGGTGACGAGGGTCTGTGTGATGAGTCTGGGTGATGTCTGTCTGGGTGACGTCGGTCTGGGTGACGTGGGTCTGGGTGACGAGGGTCTGTGTGATGAGTGTGGGTGATGTTTGTCTGGGTGACGTTGGTCTTGGTGACGAAGGTCTGGGTGACAAGGGTCTGCGTGAAGTGGGTTTGAGTAATGTTACTCTGGGTGACGAGGGTCTGGCTGATGTCAGTCTGGGTGATGTGCGTCTGGGTGATGAGGGTCTGGGTGAGGAGAGTCTGGGTGACGTGGGCCTGGGTGACGAGGGTCTGGGTGATGTCAGTCTGGGTGACAAGGGTCTGGGTGATGTCAGTCTGGGTGACGACAGTCTGGGTGAGGTGGGACTGGGTGAGGAGAGTCTGGGTGACGTGGCTCTGGGTGACGTGGGTCTGGGTGACGAGAGTCTGGCTGATGTCCGTCTGGGTGATGAGGGTCTGTGTGATGTCAGTCTGGGTGGGGAGGGTCTGGGTGACGTCGGTCTGGGTAATGAGGGCCTCAATGACGATGGTCTGGGTGATGTCAATCTGGGTGGTGTCAGTCTGGGTGACGAGAGTCTTTGTGATGTCAGTCTGGGTGACGTGGGACTGGGTGACGAGAGTCTGGGTGACGTGGGTCTAGGTGACGAGAGCCTGGGAGACAAGAGTCTGGGTGACAAGAGTCTGGGTGACGTGGGTCTGGGTGACTAGGGTCTGGGTGACGAGGTTTTGGGTGATGTCAGTCTGGATGACGTGGGTCTGGGTGATGAGGGTCTGGTTGACGAGTCTGGGTGACATGGGTCTGGGTGACTAGTGTCTGGGCGACGATGGTCTGGGTGAGATGGGTCTGGGTGATGTCAATCTGGGTGACGTGGGTCTGGGTGACGAGGGTCTGGGTGACGAGGGTCTGGGAGACAAGAGTCTGGGTGACAAGAGTCTGGGTGACGTGGGTCTGGGTGACTAGGGTCTGGGTGACGAGGGTCTGGGTGATGTCAGTCTGAGTGATGAGGGTCTATGTGACGAGTCTGGGTGATGTTGGTCTGGGTGACGTCGGTCTGGGTGACGTCGGTCTGGGTGACGAGGGTCTGGGTGATGTCAGTCTGGGTGACAAGTGTCTGGGTAACGAGGGTCTGGGTGACATGGGTCTGGGTGACATGGGTCTGGGTGACGATGGTCTGGGTGAGATGTGTCCGGGTGATGTCAATCTGGGTGAAGTGGGTCTGGGCGCCGAGAGTCTGGGTGATGTCAGTCTGGGTGACGAGGATCTGGGTGACGAGGGTTTGGGTGATGAGGGTCTGTGTGACGATGGTCTAGGTGAGATGGGTCTGGGTGATGTCAATCTGGGTGATGTCAGTCTGGATGACGAGGGTCTGTGTGATGAGTCTGGGTGATGTCAGTCTGGGTGATGTCAGTCTGGGTGAGGTGGGACTGGGCGAGGAGAGTCTGGGTGATGAGGGTCTGGGTGACGTGGGTCTGGGTGACGTAGGTCTGGGTGACGAGAGTCTGGGTGATGAGAGTCTAGGTGATGTCTGCCTGGGTGAGGAGAGTCTGGGAGACGAGTGTCTGGGTGATGTGGGTCTGGGTGACGAGGGTCTGTGTGATGAGTCTGGGTGATGTCTGTCTGGGTGACGTCGGTCTGGGTGACGTGGGTCTGGGTGACGAGGGTCTGTGTGATGAGTCTGGGTGATGTTTGTCTGAGTGACGTCGGTCTTGGTGACGAAGGTCTGGGTGACAAGGGTCTGGGTGAAGTGGGTTTGAGTAATGTTACTCTGGGTGACGAGGGTCTGGCTGATGTCAGTCTGGGTGATGTGCGTCTGGGTGATGAGGGTCTGGGTGAGGAGAGTCTGGGTGACGTGGGTCTGGGTGACGAGGGTCTGGGTGATGTCAGTCTGGGTGACAAGGGTCTGGGTGATGTCAGTCTGGGTGACGACAGTCTGGGTGAAGTGGGACTGGGTGAGGAGAGTCTGGGTGACGTGGCTCTGGATGACGTGGGTCTGGGTGACGAGAGTCTGGCTGATGTCCGTCTGGGTGATGAGGGTCTGTGTGATGTCAGTCTGGGTGGGGAGGGTCTGGGTGACGTCGGTCTGGGTAATGAGGGCCTCAATGACGATGGTCTGGGTGATGTCAATCTGGGTGGTGTCAGTCTGGGTGATGAGAGTCTTTGTGATGTCAGTCTGGGTGACGTGGGACTGGGTGACGAGAGTCTGGGTGACGTGGGTCTGGGTGACGAGAGCCTGGGAGACAAGAGTCTGGGTGACAAGAGTCTGGGTGACATGGGTTTGGGTGACTAGGGTCTGGGTGACGAGGGTCTGTGTGATGTCAGTCTGGATGACGTGGGTCTGGGTGATGAGGGTCTGGTTGACGAGTCTGTGTGACATGGGTCTGGGTGACTAGTGTCTGGGCGACGATGGTCTGGGTGAGATGGGTCTGGGTGATGTCAATCTGGGTGACGTGGGTCTGGGTGACGAGGGTCTGGGTGACGAGGGTCTGGGAGACAAGAGTCTGGGTGACAAGAGTCTGGGTGACGTGGGTCTGGGTGACTAGGGTCTGGGTGACGAGGGTCTGGGTGGTGTCAGTCTGAGTGATGAGGGTCTATGTGACGAGTCTGGGTGATGTTGGTCTGGGTGACGTCGGTCTGGGTGACGTCGGTCTGGGTGACGAGGGTCTGGGTGATGTCAGTCTGGGTGACAAGTGTCTGGGTAACGAGGGTCTGGGTGACATGGGTCTGGGTGACGATGGTCTGGGTGAGATGTGTCCGGGTGATGTCAATCTGGGTGAAGTGGGTCTGGGCGCCGAGAGTCTGGGTGATGTCAGCCTGGGTGACGAGGATCTGGGTGACGAGGGTTTGGGTGATGAGGGTCTGTGTGACGATGGTCTAGGTGAGATGGGTCTGGGTGATGTCAATCTGGGTGATGTCAGTCTGGGTGACGTGGGTCTGGGTGACGAGAGTCTGGGCGATGGCGGTCTGGGTGATGTCAGTCTGGGTGACGTGGGTCTGGGTGACGTCGGTCTCGGTGACAAGGGTCTAGATGACGAGGGTCTGGGTGACGAGGGTCTGGGTGACGGTCTGAGCGACGAGGGTCTGGGTGATGTCAGTCTGGGTGGCGAGGGTCTGGGTGATGTCACTCTTTGTGGGGAGGGTCTGGGTGATGTCGGTCTGGGTGACTAGGGGCTGGGTGACGTGGGGCTTCTGGGTGACGAGGGTCTGGGTGACGTGGATCTAGGTGACGAGAGTCTGGGTGAGGAGGGTCTGGGTGATGTGAGTCTGGGTGATGTCAGTCTGGGTGATGAGGGTCTGGGTGACGTCGGTCTGTAATGACGACAGTCTGGGTGAGGTGGGACTGGGTGAGGAGAGTCTGGGTGACGTCAGTCTGGGTGACGAGTGTCTGGGTGACGAGGGTCTGGGTGACGAGTCTGGGTGATGTCAGTCTGGATGACGAGGGTCTGTGTGATGAGTCTGGGTGATGTCAGTCTGGGTGATGTCAGTCTGGGTGAGGTGGGACTGGGCGAGGAGAGTCTGGGTGATGAGGGTCTGGGTGACGTGGGTCTGGGTGACGTGGGTCTGGGTGGCGAGATTCTGGGTGATGAGAGTCTAGGTGATGTCTGTCTGGGTGAGGAGAGTCTGGGAGACGAGTGTCTGGGTGACGTGGGTCTGGGTGACGAGGGTCTGTGTGATGAGTCTGGGTGATGACTGTCTGGGTGACGTCGGTCTGGGTGACGTGGGTCTGGGTGACGAGGGTCTGTGTGATGAGTGTGGGTGATGTTTGTCTGGTTGACGTCGGTCTTGGTGACGAAGGTCTGGGTGACAAGGGTCTGGGTGAAGTGGGTCTGAGTAATGTTACTCTGGGTGACGAGGGTCTGGCTGATGTCAGTCTGGGTGATGTGCGTCTGGGTGATGAGGGTCTGGGTGAGGAGAGTCTGGGTGACGTGGGTCTGGGTGACGAGGGTCTGGGTGATGTCAGTCTGGGTGACAAGGGTCTGGGTGATGTCAGTCTGGGTGACGACAGTCTGGGTGAGGTGGGACTGGGTGTGGAGAGTCTGGGTGACGTGGCTCTGGGTGACGTGGGTCTGGGTGACGAGAGTCTGGCTGATGTCCGTCTGGGTGATGAGGGTCTGTGTGATGTCAGTCTGGGTGGGGAGGGTCTGGGTGACGTCGGTCTGGGTAATGAGGGCCTCAATGACGATGGTCTGGGTGATGTCAATCTGGGTGGTGTCAGTCTGGGTGACAAGAGTCTTTGTGATGTCAGTCTGGGTGACGTGGGACTGGGTGATGAGAGTCTGGGTGACGTGGGTCTGGGTGACGAGAGCCTGGGAGACAAGAGTCTGGGTGACAAGAGTCTGGGTGACGTGGGTCTGGGTGACCAGGGTCTGGGTGACGAGGGTCTGGGTGATGTCAGTCTGGATGACGTGGGTCTGGGTGATGAGGGTCTGGTTGACGAGTCTGGGTGACATGGGTCTGGGTGACTAGTGTCTGGGCGACGATGGTCTGGGTGAGATGGGTCTGGGTGATGTCAATCTGGGTGACGTGGGTCTGGGTGACGAGGGTCTGGGTGACGAGGGTCTGGGAGTCAAGAGTCTGGGTGACAAGAGTCTGGGTGACGTGGGTCTGGGTGACTAGGGTCTGGGTGACGAGGGTCTGGGTGATGTCAGTCTGAGTGATGCGGGTCTATGTGACGAGTCTGGGTGATGTTGGTCTGGGTGACGTCGGTCTGGGTGACGTCGGTCTGGGTGACGAGGGTCTGGGTGATGTCAGTCTGGGTGACAAGTGTCTGGGTAACGAGGGTCTGGGTGACATGGGTCTGGGTGACGATGGTCTGGGTGAGATGTGTCCGGGTGATGCCAATCTGGGTGAAGTGGGTCTGGGCGCCGAGAGTCTGGGTGATGTCAGTCTGGGTGACGAGGATCTGGGTGACGAGGGTTTGGGTGATGAGGGTCTGTGTGACGATGGTCTAGGTGAGATGGGTCTGGGTGATGTCAATCTGGGTGATGTCAGTCTGGGTGACGTGGGTCTGGGTGACGAGAGTCTGGGCGATGGCGGTCTGGGTGATGTCAGACTGGGTGACGTGGGTCTGGGTGACGTCGGTCTGGGTGACAAGGGTCTGGATGACGAGGGTCTGGGTGACGAGGATCTGGGTGACGGTCTGAGTGACGAGGGTCTGGGTGATGTCAGTCTGGGTGGCGAGGGTCTGGGTGATGTCACTCTTTGTGGGGAGGGTCTGGGTGATGTCGGTCTGGGTGACTAGGGGCTGGGTGACGTGGGGCTTCTGGGTGACGAGGGTCTGGGTGACGTGGGTCTGGGCGACAAGGGTCTGGGTGACGTGGATCTAGGTGACGAGAGTCTGGGTGATGTCAGTCTGGGTTGCGAGGGTCTGGGTGATGTCAGTCTGGGTGACGATGTGGGTGACGAGAGTCTGGGTGATGTCAGTCTGGTTGACGTGGGTCCGGGTAGCGAGGGTCTGGGTGACGTCAGTCTGGGTGACAAGGGCCTGGGTGAAGAGAGTCTGTGACGTGGGTCTGGGTGATGTGAGTCTGGTTGACGTGGGTCTGGGTGACGAATGTCTGGTTGACTTGGGTCTGGGTGATGTGGGTCTGGGTGACGGGTCTGGGTGACGTGGGTCTGGGTGACGGGAGTCTGGCTGATGTCAGTCTGGGTGATGAGGGTCTGGGTGGGGAGGGTCCGGGTGACGTCTGTCTGGGTGATGAGGGCCTGAATGACGATGGTCTGGGTGATGTCAGTCTGGGTGACGTGGGTCTGGGTGACGAGAGTCTTGGTGATGTCAGTCTGGGTGACGTGGGTCTGGGTGACGAAGGGCTGAGTGACGAGTGGCTGAGTGACGAGTGGCTGAGTGATGAGGGTCTGTGTGTCGAGGGTCTGGGTGAGGAGGGTCTGGGTGATGTGAGTCTGGGTGATGTCAGTCTGGGTGACGAGGGTCTGGGTGACGTCGGTCTGTAATGACGACAGTCTGGGTGAGGTGGGACTGGGTGAGGAGAGTCTGGGTGATGTCAATCTGGGTGACGAGTGTCTGAGTGACGAAGGTCTGGGTGACGAGTCTGGGTGACGTCAGTCTGGATGACGAGGGTCTGTGTGATGAGTCTGGGTGATGTCAGTCTGGGTGATGTCAGTCTGGGTGAGGTGGGACTGGGCGAGGAGCGTCTGGGTGATGAGGGTCTGGGTGACGTGGGTCTGGGTGACTTGGGTCTGGGTGACGAGAGTCTGGGTGATGAGAGTCTAGGTGATGTCTGTCTGGGTGAGGAGAGTCTGGGAGACGAGTGTCTGGGTGACGTGGGTCTGGGTGACGAGGGTCTGTGTGATGAGTCTGGGTGATGTCTGTCTGGGTGACATCGGTCTGGGTGACGTGGGTCTGGGTGACGAGGGTCTGTGTGATGAGTGTGGGTGATGTTTGTCTGGGTGACGTCGGTCTTGGTGACGAAGGTCTGGGTGACAAGGGTCTGGGTGAAGTGGGTCTGAGTAATGTTACTCTGGGTGACGAGGGTCTGGCTGATGTCAGTCTGGGTCATGTGCGTCTGGGTGATGAGGGTCTGGGTGAGGAGAGTCTGGGTGACGTGGGTCTGGGTGACGAGGGTCTGGGTGATGTCAGTCTGTGTGACAAGGGCCTGGGTGATGTCAGTCTGGGTGACGACAGTCTGGGTGAGGTGGGACTGGGTGAGGAGAGTCTGGGTGACGTGGCTCTGGGTGACGTGGGTCTGGGTGACGAGAGTCTGGCTGATGTCCGTCTGGGTGATGAGGGTCTGTGTGATGTCAGTCTGGGTGGGGAGGGTCTGGGTGACGTCGGTCTGGGTAATGAGGGCCTCAATAATGATGGTCTGGGTGATGTCAATCTGGGTGGTGTCAGTCTGGGTGACGAGAGTCTTTGTGATGTCAGTCTGGGTGACGTGGGACTGGGTGACGAGAGTCTGGGTGACGTGGGTCTGGGTGACGAGAGCCTGGGAGACAGGAGTCTGGGTGACAAGAGTCTGGGTGACGTGGGTCTGGGTGACTAGGGTCTGGGTGACGAGGGTCTGGGTGATGTCAGTCTGGACGACGTGGGTCTGGGTGATGAGGGTCTGGTTGACGAGTCTGGGTGACATGGGTCTGGTGACTAGTGTCTGGGCGACGATGGTCTGGGTGAGATGGGTCTGGGTGATGTCAATCTGGGTGACGTGGGTCTGGGTGACGAGGGTCTGGGTGACGAGGGTCTGGGAGACAAGAGTCTGGGTGACAAGAGTCTGGGTGACGTGGGTCTGGGTGACTAGGGTCTGGGTGACGAGGGTCTGGGTGATGTCAGTCTGAGTGATGAGGGTCTATGTGACGAGTCTGGGTGATGTTGGTCTGGGTGACGTCGGTCTGGGTGACGTCGGTCTGGGTGACGAGGGTCTGGGTGATGTCAGTCTGGGTGACAAGTGTCTGGGTAATGAGGGTCTGGGTGACATGGGTCTGGGTGACTGGGTCTGGGTGAGATGTGTCCGGGTGATGTCAATCTGGGTGAAGTGGGTCTGGGCGCCGAGAGTCTGGGTGATGTCAGTCTGGGTGACGAGGATCTGGGTGACGAGGGTTTGGGTGATGAAGGTCTGTGTGACGATGGTCTAGGTGAGATGGGTCTGGGTGATGTCAATCTGGGTGATGTCAGTCTGGGTGACGTGGGTCTGGGTGACGAGAGTCTGGGCGATGGCGGTCTGGGTGATGTCAGTCTGGGTGACGTGGGTCTGGGTGACGTCGGTCTGGGTGACAAGGGTCTGGATGACGAGGGTCTGGGTGACGAGGGTCTGGGTGACGGTCTGAGTGACGAGGGTCTGGGTGATGTCAGTCTGGGTGGCGAGGGTCTGGGTGATGTCACTCTTTGTGGGGAGGGTCTGGGTGATGTCGGTCTGGGTGACTAGGGGCTGGGTGACGTGGGGCTTCTGGGTGACGAGGGTCTGGGTGACGTGGGTCTGGGCGACAAGGGTCTGGGTGACGTGGATCTAGGTGACGAGAGTCTGGGTGATGTCAGTCTGGGTTGCGAGGGTCTGGGTGGTGTCAGTCTGGGTGATGATGTGGGTGACGAGAGTCTGGGTGATGTCAGTCTGGTTGACGTGGGTCCGGGTAGCGAGGGTCTGGGTGACGTCAGTCTGGGTGACAAGGGCCTGGGTGAAGAAAGTCTGTGACGTGGGTCTGGGTGATGTGAGTCTGGTTGACGTGGGTCTGGGTGACGAATGTCTTGTTGACTTGGGTCTGGGTGATGTGGGTCTGGGTGACGGGTCTGGGTGACGTGGGTCTGGGTGACGGGAGTCTGGCTGATGTCAGTCTGGGTGACGAGGATCTGGGTGACGAGGGTTTGGGTGATGAGGGTCTGTGTGACGATGGTCTAGGTGAGATGGGTCTGGGTGATGTCAATCTGGGTGATGTCAGTCTGGGTGATGTGGGTCTGAATGACGAGAGTCTGGGCGATGGCGGTCTGGGTGATGTCAGTCTGGGTGACGTGGGTCTGGGTGACGTCGGTCTGGGTGACGAGGGTCTGGGTGTTGTCAGTCTGGGTGACAAGGGTCTGGTTGACAAGGGTCTGGGTGATGTCAGCCTGGGTGATTTGGGTCTGGGTGACGAGGGTTTGGGTGATGAGGGTCTGGGTGATGTCAGTCTGGGTGACGAAGGTCTGGGGGATGTCAGTCTGGGTGGGGAGGTTGTGGGTGACGATGGTCTAGGTGAGGTGGGTCTGGGTGAGGAGGGTCTAGGTGAGGTGGGTGTGGGTGAGGAGGCCCTCAGTGACGTGGCTCTTGTTGACGTGGTTCTGGGTGACGAGAGTCTGGGTGATGTCAGTCTTTATTGGGAGGGTCTGGGTGACGAGCGTCTGGGTGACGTGGGTCTGGGTGACGTGGGTCTGGGTGACGAGTGTCTGCGTGATGTCAGTCTGGGTGACGAGGGTCTGGGTAACGAGTCTGGGTGATGTCAGCCTGGGTGATGTCGGTCTGGTTAACGTCAGTCTGGGTGACGAGGGGCTGGGTGATGTCAGTCTGGGTGATGAAGGTCTGGGTGACGAAGGTCTGGGTGATGTCACTCTGGGTGGGGAGGTTGTGGGTGACGATGGTCTAGGTGAGGTGGGTCTGGGTGAGGAGGGTCTGGGTGACGTGGGTCTGGGTGACGTGGGTCTGGGTGACGAGGGTCTGGGTGATGTCAGTCTGAGTTATGAGGGTCTATGTGACGAGTCTGGATGATGTTGGTCTGGGTGACGTGAGTCTGGGTCATGTTGGTCTGGGTGACGTCGGTCTGGGTGATGAGGGTCTGGGTGATGTCAGTCTGGGTGACAAGAGTCTGGGTGACGAGTGTCTGGGTGACATGTGTCTGGGTGACGATGGTCTGGGTGAGATGGGTCCGGGTGATGTCAATCTGGGTGAAGTGGGTCTGGGTGACGAGAGTCTGGGTGATGTCAGTCTGGGTGACGATAGTCTGGGTGACGTGGGTCTGGGTGACGAGAGCCTGGGTGCTGTCAGTCTGGATGACGTGAGTCTGGGTGACTAGTGTCTGGGCGACGATGGTCTGGGTGAGATGGGTCTGGGTGATGTCAATCTGGGTGACGTGGGTCTGGGTGACGAGGGTCTGGGTGACGAGGGTCTGGGTGACAAGAGTCTGGGTGACAAGAGTCTGGGTGACGTGGGTCTGGGTGACTAGGGTCTGGGTGACGAGGGTCTGGGTGATGTCAGTCTGAGTGATGAGGGTCTATGTGACGAGTCTGGGTGACATCGGTCTGGGTGATGAGGGTCTGGGTGATGTCAGTCTGGGTGACAAGAGTCTGGGTAACGAGGGTTTGGGTGACATGGGTCTGGGTGACGATGGTCTGGGTGAGATGGGTCCGGGTGATGTCAATCTGGGTGAAGTGGGTCTGGTCGCCGAGAGTCTGGGTGATGTCAGTCTGGGTGACGAAGATCTGGGTGATGAGGGTCTGGGTGACGAGGGTCTGGGTGACGAGGATCTCGGTGACGAGGGTCTGGGTGATGTCAGTCTGGGTGATGTCAGTCTAGGTGATGAGGGTCTGGGTGATGTCAGTCTGGGTGACGAGGTTCTGGGTGAGGTGGGTCTGGGTGATGAGGGCCTGAATGACGATGGTCTAGGTGAGATGGGTCTGGGTGATGTCAATCTGGGTGATGTCAGTCTGGGTGACGTGGGTCTGGGTGACGTCGGTCTGGGTGTGGTCAGTCTGGGTGACAAGGGTCTGGGTGATGAGGGTCTGGGTGTTGTCAGTCTGGGTGACAAGGGTCTGGTTGACAAGGGTCTGGGTGATGTCAGCCTGGGTGATTTTGGTCTGGGTGACGAGGGTTTGGGTGACGAGGGTCTGGGTGATGTCAGTCTGGGTGACGAAGGTCTGGGGGATGTCAGTCTGGGTGGGGAGGTTCTGGGTGACGATGGTCTTTGTGAGGTGGGTCTGGGTGAGGAGGCCTCAGTGACGTGGCTCTGGTTGACGTGGGTCTGCGTGTCGAGAGTCTGGGTGATGTCAGTCTTTATGGGGAGGGTCTGGGTGACGAGCGTCTGGGTGACGTCGGTCTGGGTGACGAGCGTCTGGGTGACGTGGGTCTGGGTGAGGTGGGTCTGGGTGACGAGTGTCTGCGTGATGTCAGTCTGGCTGACGAGGGTCTGGGTAACGAGTCTGGGTGATGTCAGCCTGGGTGATGTCAGTCTGGTTAACGTCATTCTGGGTGACGAGGGTCTGGGTGATGTCAGTCTGGGTGATGAAGGTCTGGGTGACGAGGGTCTGGGTGATGTCACTCTGGGTGGGGAGGTTGTGGGTGACGATGGTCTAGGTGAGGTGGGTCTGGGTGAGGAGGGTCTCGGTGATGTGGGTCTGGGTGACGTGGGTCTGGGTGACGAGGGTATGGGTGGTGTCAGTCTGAGTTATGAGGGTCTATGTGACGAGTCTGGGTGATGTTGGTCTGGGTGACGTGAGTCTGGGTGATGTTGGTCTGGGTGACGTCGGTCTGGGTGACGAGGGTCTGGGTGTTGAGGGTCTGGGTGACGAGGGTCTGGTTGACGAGGGTCTGGGTGACGGTCTGAGTGACGAGGGTTTGGGTGATGTCAGTCTGAGTGGCGAGGGTCTGGGTGAGGTCAGTCTTTGTGGGGAGGGTCTGGGTGATGTCGGTCTGGGTGACTAGGGGTGGGTGACGTGGGACTTCTGGCTGACGAGGGTCTGGGTGACGTGGATCTAGGTGACGAGAGTCTGGGTGATGTCAGTCTGGGTGGCAAGGGTCTGGGTGATGTCAGTCTGGATGATGATGTGGGTGACGAGAGTCTGGGTGATGTCAGTCTGGTTCACGTGGGTCCGGGTGGCGAGTGTCTGGGTGAAGTCAGTCTGGGTGACAAGGGCCTGGGTGAAGAGAGTCTGTGACGTGGGTCTGGGTGATGTGATTCTGGTTGACGTGGGTCTGGGTGACGGGAGTCTGGCTGATGTCAGTCTGGGTGATGAGGGTCTGGGTGGGGAGGGTCCGGGTGACGTCGGTCTGGGTGATGAAGGCCTGAATAACAATGGTCTGGGTGATGCCAGCCTGGGTGACGTGGGCCTGTGTGAGGAGAGTCTGGATGATGGAAGTCTGGGTGACGTCAGTCTGGGTGACGAGGGTCTGGGTGACGAGTCTGGGTGACATGGGTCTGGGTGACATGGGTCTGGGTGACGATGGTCTGGGTGAGATGGGTCTGGGTGATGTCAATCTGGGTGACATGGGTCTGGGTGACGAGGGTCTGGGTGACGTGGGTCTGGGTGACGAGGATCTGGGTGACGAGGGTCTGGGTGACGAGGGTCTGGGTGATGTCAGTCTGAGTGATGAGGGTCTATGTGACGAGTCTGGGTGATGTTGGTCTGGGTGACGTCGGTCTGGGTGATGAGGGTCTGGGTGATGTCAGTCCGGGTGACAAGAGTCTGGGTGACGAGGGTCTGGGTGACGATGGTCTGGGTGAGATGGGTCCGGGTGATGTCAATCTGGGTGAAGTGGGTCTGGGCACCGAGAATCTGGGAGATGTCAGTCTGGGTGATGTCTGTCTGGGTGACGAGGATTTGGTGACAAGGGTCTGTGTGACGAGGGTCTGGGTGACGTGGGTCTGTGTGACGAGGTTCTCGGTAATGAGGGTCTGGGTGATGTCCGTCTGGGTGATGTCAGTCTAGGTGATGAGGGTCTGGGTGATGTCAGTCTGGGTGACGAGGGTCTGGGTGACGTGGGTCTGGGTGATGATGGCCTGAATGACGATGGTGTAGGTGAGATGGGTCTGGGTGATGTCAATCTGGGTGATGTCAGTCTGGGTGACGTGAGTCTGGGTGATGGCGGTCTGGCTGACGTGGGTCTGGGTGACGTGGGTCTGGGTGACGAGGGTCTGGGTGATGTCAGTCTGGGTGACAAAGGTCTGGGTGACGAGTCTGGGTGATGTCAGCCTGGGTGATTTCGGTCTGGGTGACGAGGGTTTGGGTGACGAGGGCCTGGGTGATGTCAGTCTGGGTGACGAGAGTCTGGGTGACATGGGTCTGGGTGACGATGGTCTGGGTGATGTCAGTCTTTGTGGGGAGGGTCTGGGTGACGATGGTCTAGGTGAGGTGGGTCTGGGTGAGGAGGCCCTCAGTGACATAGCTCTGGTTGACGTGGGTCTGGGTGACAAGAGTCTGGGTGATGTCATTCTTTATGGGGAGGGTCTGGGTGACGAGCGTCTGGGTGACGTCGGTCTGGGTGACGAGCGTCTGGGTGACGTGTGTCTGGGTGACTAGGGTCTGGGTAACATTGGTCTCGGTGAAGTGGGGTTTCTGGGTGACGAGTGTCTGGGTGTTGGCGATCTGGGTGATGTCGGTCTGGGTGACGTCGGTCTGGGTGACGTTGGTCTGGGTGACGTCGGTCTGGGTGACGACGGTCTGGGTGATGAGAGTCTGGGTGATGAGGGTTTGGGTGATGTCAGTCTTTGTGGGGATGGTCTGGGTGATGTCGGTCTAGGTGATTAGGGTCTGGGTGACATTGGTCTGCGTGAAGTGGGGCTTCTGGGTGTCGAGTGTCTGGGTGATGTCGGTCTGGGTGACGTCGGTCTGGGTGATGTCAGGCTGAGTGACGAGGGTCTGGGTGATGTCAGTGGGTGACGAAGGTCTGGGTGACGAGGGTCTGGGTGTCGAGGGTCTGGGTGATGAGGGTCTGGTTGACGAGGTTCTGGTTGACGAGTGTCTGGGTGGCGGTCTGAGTGACGAGGGTCTGGGTGATGTCAGTCTGAGTGGCGAGGGTCTAGGTGATGTCAGTCTTTGTGGGGATGGTCTGGGTGATGTCGGTCTGGGTGACTAGGGGTGGGTGATGTGGGGCTTCTGGGTGACGAGGGTCTGGGTGATGTCAGTCTGGGTGGCGAGGGTCTGGGTGATGTCAGTCTTTGTGGGGAGGGTCTGGGTGATGTCGGTCTGGGTGCCTAGGGGTGGGTGACGTGGGGCTTCTGGGTGACGAGGGTCTGGGTGACATGGATTTAGGTGACGAGAGTCTGGGTGATGTCAGTCTGGGTGGCGAGGGTCTGGGTGATGTCAGTCTGGGTGATGATGTGGGTGACGAGAGTCTGGGTGATGTCAGTCTGGTTGACGTGGGTCCGGGTGGCGAGGGTCTGGGTGACGTCAGTCTGGGTGACAAGGGCCTGGGTGAAGAGAGTCTGTGACGTGAGTCTGGGTGATGTGAGTCTGGTTGATGTGGGTCTGGGTGACGAATGTCTGGTTGTCGAGGGTCTGGGTGACGTGGGTCTGCGTGACGTGGGTGTGGGTGACGGGAGTCTGGCTGATGTCAGTCTGGGTGATGAGGGTCTGGGTGGGGAGGGTCCGGGTGACGTCGGTCTGGGTGATGAGGGCATGAATGACGATGGTCTGGGTGATGTCAGTCTGGGTGACGTGGGTCTGGGTGAGGAGAGTCTGGGTGATGGCGGTCTGGGTGACGTCAGTCTGGGTGACGTGGCTCTGGGTGACGACGGTCTGGGTGACGTGGGTCTGGGTGACGAGAGTCTGGGTGATGTCAGTCTGGGTGACGAGTGTCTGGGTGACGAGGGTCTGTGTGACGTGGGTCCGGGTGACGGGAGTCTGGCTGATGTCAGTCTGGGTGATGAGGGTCTGGGTGGGGAGGGTCCGGGTGACGTCGGTCTGGGTGATGAGGGCCTGAATGACGATGGTCTGGGTGATGTCAGTCTGGGTGACGTGGGTCTGGGTGACGAGAGTCTTGGTGATGTCGGTCTGGGTGATGTCAGTCTGGGTGACGAGGGTCTGGGTGACGACAGTCTGGGTGAGGTGGGACTGGGTGAGGAGTGTCTGGGTGACGTGGCTCTGGGTGACGACGGTCTGGGTGACGTGGGTCTGGGTGACGAGAGTCTGGGTCATGTCAGTCTGGGTGACGAGTGTCTGTGTGACGAGGGTCTGTGTGACGAGTCTGGGTGATGTCAGTCTGGGTGATGTCAGTCTGGGTGATGTCGGTCTAGGTGACGTCAGTCTGGGTGACGAGGGTCTGTGTGATGAGTCTGGGTGATGTCAGTCTGGGTGAGGTGGGACTGGGTGAGGAGAGTCTGGGTGATGAGGGTCTGGGTGACGTGGGTCTGGGTGACGTGGGTCTGGGTGACGTGGGTCTGGGTGACGAGAGTCTGGGTGACGAGGGTCTGGGTGATGTCAGTCTGGGTGACGTGGGTCTGGGTGACGGGGGTCTGTGTGATGAGTCTGGGTGATGCCTGTCTGGGTGACGTCGGTCTGGGTGACGAGGGTCTGTGTGATGAGTCTGGGTGATGTCTGTCTGGGTGACGTCGGCCTTGGTGACGAAGGTCTGGGAGACAAGGGTCTGGGTGACAAGGGTCTGAGTAATGTTACTTTGGGTGACGAGGGTCTGGGTGAGGTCAGTCTGGGTGATGTGGGTCTGGGTGACGTGGGTCTGGGTGACGAGGGTCTGGGTGACGTCAGTCTGGGTGACGACAGTCTGGGTGAGGTGGCACTGGGTGAGGAGAGTCTGTGTGACGTGGCTCTGGGTGACGTGGGTCTGGGTGACGAGAGTCTGGCTGTTGTCCGTCTGGGTGATGAGGGTCTGTGTGATGTCAGTCTGGGTGGGGAGGGTCTGGGTGACGTCGGTCTGGGTAATGAGGGCCTGAATGACGAGAGTCTGGGTGATGTCAGTCTGTTTGACGTGGGTTCGGGTGGCGAGAGTCTGGGTGACGTCAGTCTGAGTGACAAGGGCCTGGGTGAAGAGAGTCTGTGACGTGGGTCTGGGTAATGTGAGTCTGGTTGATGTGGGTCTGGGTGACGAATGTCTGGTTGTCGAGGGTCTGGGTGATGTGGGTCTGGGTGATGAGGGTCTGGGTGACGGGTCTGGGTGATGTGGGTCTGGGTGACGGGAGTCTGGCTGATGTCAGTCTAGGTGATGAGGGTCTGGGTGGGGAGGGTCCGGCTGACGTCGGTCTGGGTGATGAGGGCCTGAATGACGATGGTCTGGGTGATGTCAGTCTGGGTGATGTCAGTCTGGGTGACGTGGGTCTGGGTGACGAGGGGCTGAGTGTCGAGGGTTTGGGTGAGGAGGGTTTGGGTGAGGAGGGTCTGGGTGATGTGAGTCTGGGTGATGTCAGTCTGGGTGACGAGGGTCTGGGTGACGTCGGTCTGGGTGGCGACAGTCTGGGTGAGGTGGGACTGGGTGAGGAGAGTCTGGGTGACGTGGCTCTGGGTGACGACGGTCTGGGTGACGACGGTCTGTGTGACGAGTGTCTGGATGATGAGGGTCTGGGTGACGAGTCTGGGTGATGTCAGTCTGGGTGACGAGGGTCTCTGTGACGAGTCTGATTGATGTCAGTCTGGGTGATGTCAGTCTGTGTGACGAGTCTGGGTGATGTCAGTCTGGGTGACGAGGGTCTCTGTGACGAGTCTGATTGATGTCAGTCTGGGTGATGTCAGTCTGTGTGACGAGTCTGGGTGATGTCAATCTGGGTGATGTCGGTCTGGGTGACGAGGGTCTGTGTGATGACTGTCTGGGTGACGTCGGTCTTGGTGACGAAGGTCTGGGTGACAAGGGTCTGGGTGACAAGGGTCTGGGTGAAGTGGGTCTGAGTAACGTTACTCTGGGTGACGAGGGTCTGGGTAATGTCAGTCTGGGTGATGAGGGTCTGGGTGAGGAGGGTCTGTGTGACGTCAGTCTGGGTGACGAGGGTCTGGGTGACGTCGGTCTGGGTGACGTCGGTCTGGGTGACGACAGTCTGGGTGATGACAGTCTGGGTGAGGATAGTCTAGGTGACTTGGCTCTGGGTGGGTCTGCGTGACGAGAGTCTGGGTGACGTGGGTCTGGGTGACGAGAGTCTGGGTGACGTGGGTCTGGGTGACGAGAGCCTGGATGCTGTCAGTCTGGATGACGTGAGTCTGGGTGACTAGTGTCTGGGCGACAATGGTCTGGGTGAGATGGGTCTGGGTGATGTCAATCTGGGTGACGTGGGTCTGGGTGATGAGGGTCTGGGTGACGAGGGCCTGGGTGACAAGAGTCTGGGTGACAAAAGTCTGGGTGATGTGGGTCTGGGTGACTAGGGTCTGGGTGACGAGGGTCTGGGTGATGTCAGTCTGAGTGATGAGGGTCTATGTGACGAGTCTGGGTGATGTTGGTCTGGGTGACGTCGGTCTGGGTGATGAGGGTCTGTTTGATGTCAGTCTGGGTGACAAGAGTCTGGGTAACGAGGGGCTGGGTGACGATGGTCTGGGTGAGATGGGTGCGGGTGATGTCAATCTGGGTGAAGTGGGTCTGGGCGCCGAGAGTCTGGGTGATGTCAGTCTGGGTGACGAGGATCTGGGTGACGAGGGTCTGGGTGACGAGGGTCTGTGTGACGAGGGTCTCGGTGACGAGGGTCTGGGTGATGTCAGTCTGGGTGATGTCAGTCTAGGTGATGAGGGTCTGGGTGATGTCAGTCTGGGTGACGAGGGTCTGGGTGACGTGGGTCTGGGTGATGAGGGCCTGAATGACGATGGTCTAGGTGAGATGGGTCTGGGTGATGTCAATCTGGGTGATGTCAGTCTGGGTGACGTGGATCTGGGTGACGAGAGTCTGGGTGATGGCGGTCTGGGTGATGTCGGTCTGGTTAACGTCAGTCTGGGTGACGAGGGTCTGGGTGATGTCAGTCTGGGTGATGAAGGTCTGGGTGACGAGGGTCTGGGTGATGTCACTCTGGGTGGGGAGGTTGTAGGTGACGATGGTCTAGGTGAGGTGGGTCTGGGTGAGGAGGGTCTCGGTGACGTGGGTCTGGGTGACGTGGGTCTGGGTGACGTGAGTCTGGGTGATGTTGGTCTGGGTGACGTCGGTCTGGGTGATGAGGGTCTGGTTGATGTCAGTCTGGATGACAGGAGTCTGGGTGACGAGTGTCTGGGTGACATGGATCTGGGTGACGATGGTCTGGGTGGGATGGGTCCGGGTGATGTCAATCTGGGTGAAGTGGGTCTGGGTGACGAGAGTCTGGTTGATGAAGGTCTGTGTGACGTGGGTCTGTGTTACGAGGGTCTGGGTGATGTCAGTCTGGGTGATGTCAGTCTAGGTGAGATGGGTCTGGGTGATGTCAGCCTGGGTGGCGTGGGTCTGGGTGACGAGAGTCTGGGTGATGTCGGTCTGGGTGATGTCAGTCTGGGTGACGTGGGTTTGGGTGCCGTGGGACTGGGTGACGTCGGTCTGGGTGACGAGGGTCTGGGTGATGTCAGTCTAGGTGACGTCGGTCTGGGTGACGTCGGTCTGGGTGACGAGGGTCAGGGTGACATGGGTCTGGGTGACGATGGTCTGGGTGTGGTCGGTGTAGGAGAAGAGGGTCTGGGTGACTAGGGGATAGCAAAATACTGCAGATGCTGGAAATCCGAAATAACAACAGAAAATGCTGGAAAAACTCAGCAGGGCAGGCAACATCCGTGGAGAGAAAATAGAGTCGAAGTTTCGGGTCTAACCCTTTTCCAAACCTGGAAAGGAAATGAAATCGATCGAAAGGCAGGGCTGGGAGAGAACAAAAGAAGTGAAGAGACATTAAGAGCTATTCAAAACTGGGTGACATCGGTCTCGGTGACGTCGAACTGGGTGACAAGGTTCTGGATGAAAAGGGTCTGGTTGATGTCAGTCTAGGTGACGTGGGTCTGGGAGACAAGTGTCTGGGTGATGAGGGTCTGGGTGACGAGGGTCTGGGTGATGTCAGTCTGTGTCACGAGGGTCTGGGTGACATGGGTCTGAGTGACAATGGCCTGGGTGAGGTCGGTCTGGGTGAGGTGGGTCTGGGTGACGAGAGTCTGGCTTACATGTGTCTGCATGATGAGAGTCTGGGTGATGTCAGTCTAGGTGACGTGGGTCTGGGTGACGAGGGTCTGGGTGATGTCAGTCTTTGTGGGGAGGGTCTGGGTGACGTCGGTCTCGGTGATGAGGGTCTGGGTGAATTGGGGCTTCTGGGTGACGAGTGTCTGGGTGATGTCGGTCTGGGTGACTAGGGTCTGAGTAACATTGGTCTCGGTGAAGTGGGGTTTCTGGGTGATGAGTGTCTGGGTGTTGGCGATCTGGGTGACGTCGGTCTGGGTGACGATGGTCTGGGTGATGAGGGTCTGGGTGATGAGGGTCTGGGTGATGTCAGTCTTTGTGGGGATGGTCTGGGTGATGTCAGTCTGGGTGATTAGGGTCTGGGTGACATTGGTCTGCGTGAAGTGGGGCTTCTGGGTGTCGAGTGTCTGGGTGATGTCGGTCTGGGTGACGTCGGTCTGGGTGACGTCAGGCTGATTGACAAGGGTCTGGGTGATGTCAGTGGGTGACGAGGGTCTGGGTGAAGAAGTTTTGGGTGACGAGGGTCTGGGTGTTGAGGGTCTGGGTGACGAGGGTCTGGTTGACGAGGATCTGGGTGACGGTCTGAGTGACGAGGGTCTGGGTGATGTCAGTCTGAGTGGCGAGGGTCTGGGTGATGTCAGTCTTTGTGGGGAGGGTCTGGGTGATGTCGGTCTGGGTGACTACGGGTGGGTGACGTGGGGCTTCTGGGTGATGAGGGTCTGGGTGATGTCAGTCTGGGTGGCGAGGGTCTGGGTGATGTCAGTCTTTGTGGGGAGGGTCTGGGTGATGTCGGTCTGGGTGACTAGGGGTGGGTGACGTGGGGCTTCTGGGTGACGAGGGTCTGGGTGACGTGGATCTAGGTGACAAGAGTCTGGGTGATGTCAGTCTGGGTGGCGAGGGTCTGGGTGATGTCAGTCTGGGTGATGATGTGGGTGACGAGAGTCTGGGTGATGTCAGTCTGGTTCACGTGGGTCCAGGTGGCGAGGATCTGGGTGACGTCAGTCTGGGTGACAAGGGCCTGGGGGAAGAGAGTCTGTGACGTGGGTCTGGGTGATGTGAGTCTGGTTGACGTGGGTCTGGGTGACGAATGTCTGGTTGTCGAGGGTCTGGGTGACGTGGGTCAGCGTGACGTGGGTCTGGGTGATGGGAGTCTGGCTGATGTCAGTCTGGGTGATGAGGGTCTGGGTGGGGAGGGTCCGGGTGACGTCGGTCTGGGTGATGAGGGCCTGAATGCCGATGGTCTGGGTGATGTCAGTCTGGGTGACGTGGGTCTGGGTGACGAGAGTCTTGGTGATATCAGTCTGGGTGATGTCAGTCTGGGTGACGAGGGTCTAGGTGACGACAGTCTGGGTGAGGTGGGACTGGGTGAGGAGAGTCTGGGTGATGTCAGTCTGGGTGAGGAGTGTCTGGGTGACGAGGGTCTGTGTGACGTGGGTCCGGGTGACGGGAGTCTGGCTGATGTCAGTCTGGGTGATGAGGGTCTGGGTGGGGAGGGTCCGGGTGACGTCGGTCTGGGTGATGAGGGCCTGAATGACAATGGTCTGGGTGATGTCAGTCTGGGTGACGTGGGTCTGGGTGACGAGAGTCTTGGTGATGTCGGTCTGGGTGACGTCAGTCTGGGTGACGTGGCTCTGGGTGACGACAGTCTGGGTGAGGTGGGACTGGGTGAGGAGAGTCTGGGTGACGTGGCTCTGGGTGACGACGGTCTGGGTGACGTGGGTCTGGGTGACGAGAGTCTGGGTCATGTCAGTCTGGGTGACGAGTGTCTGGGTGACGAGGGTCTGTGTGACGAGTCTGATTGATGTCGGTCTGGGTGATGTCAGTCTGTGTGACGAGGGTCTGTGTGACGAGTCTGGGTGATGTCAGCCTGGGTGATGTCAGTCTAGGTGACGTCAGTCTGGGTGACGAGGGTCTGTGTGATGAGTCTGGGTGATGTCAGCCTGGGTGATGTCAGTCTGGGTGAGGTGGGACTGGGTGAGGAGAGTCTGGGTGATGAGGGTCTGGGTGACGTGGGTCTGGGTGACGTGGGTCTGGGTGACTTGGGTCTGGGTGACGAGAGTCTGGGTGATGAGAGTCTAGGTGATGTCAGTCTGGGTGAGGAGAGTCTGGGTGACGAGTGTCTGGGTGACGTGGGTCTGGGTGACGAGGGTCTGTGTGATGAGTCTGGGTGATGTCTGTCTGGGTGACGTCGGTCTGGGTGACGAGGGTCTGTGTGATGAGTCTGGGTGATGTCTGTCTGGGTGACGTCGGCCTTGGTGACGAAGGTCTGGGAGACAAGGGTCTGGGTGACAAGGGTCTGGGTGACAAGGGTCTGAGTAATGTTACTTTGGGTGACGAGGGTCTGGGTGAGGTCAGTCTGGGTGATGTGGGTCTGGGTGATGAGGGTCTGGAAGAGGAGAGTCTGGGTGACGTGGGTCTGGGTGACGTGGGTCTGGGTGACGAGGGTCTGGGTGACGTCAGTCTGGGTGACGACAGTCTGGGTGAGGTGGCACTGGGTGAGGAGAGTCTGGGTGACGTGGCTCTGGGTGACGTGGGTCTGGGTGACGAGAGTCTGGCTGTTGTCCGTCTGGGTGATGAGGGTCTGTGTGATGTCAGTCTGGGTGGGGAGGGTCTGGGTGACGTCGGTCTGGGTAATGAGGGCCTGAATGACGAGAGTCTGGGTGATGTCAGTCCGGTTGACGTGGGTCCGGGTGGCGAGAGTCTGCGTGACGTCAGTCTGGGTGACAAGGGCCTGGGTGAAGAGAGTCTGTGACGTGGGTCTGGGTGATGTGAGTCTGGTTGTCGAGGGTCTGGGTGATGTGGGTCTGGGTGATGAGGGTCTGGGTGACGGGTCTGGGTGACGTGGGTCTGGGTGACGGGAGTCTGGCTGATGTCAGTCTAGGTGATGAGGGTCTGGGTGGGGAGGGTCCGGCTGACGTCGGTCTGGGTGATGAGGGCCTGAATGACGATGGTCTGGGTGATGTCAGTCTGGGTGATGTCAGTCTGGGTGACGTGGGTCTGGGTGACGAGGGGCTGAGTGTCGAGGGTTTGGGTGAGGAGGGTTTGGGTGAGGAGGGTCTGGGTGATGTGAGTCTGGGTGATGTCAGTCTGGGTGACGAGGGTCTGGGTGACGTCGGTCTGGGTGGCGACAGTCTGGGTGAGGTGGGACTGGGTGAGGAGAGTCTGGGTGACGTGGCTCTGGGTGACGACGGTCTGGGTGACGACGGTCTGTGTGACGAGTGTCTGGATGATGAGGGTCTGGGTGACGAGTCTGGGTGATGTCAGTCTGGGTGACGAGGGTCTCTGTGACGAGTCTGATTGATGTCGGTCTGGGTGATGTCAGTCTGTGTGACGAGTCTGGGTGATGTCAATCTGGGTGATGTCGGTCTGGGTGACGAGGGTCTGTGTGATGACTGTCTGGGTGACGTCGGTCTTGGTGACTGATGCGCTATCAATTACTCATAAAAGACTGAGAGTTAAGAGAGTAACTAAAGGCTTTTATTAACAAAAGAATGAAGGTCTGCCTCGAGTGGTCGACCGGTCCAGAAATACAAAGGGCTGGGGAGCAGTCACCTTTATACTAGGACTTGTGGGAGGAGTCAGCCGAGGCATGTCCAGGCATGTACACAGTGGAATACAAGCAGTGGTTTACCACATTCGCCCCTTGTTTAAAATTGAGTCCGGCGGGGTGAAGTGTATTAAAAGTTAGTGTATTGGAGTCTCTCCGGAGGTCTTGTCTGCCGCTGTGATCGGCGTGGCGACGGCAGGGGTAGTGGAGCTTCCGGCGTCGAGTCCTGCATGGGCTGTGGCACAGGCGTGTCGTCCTCATAGATGTCGAGCGGGTCGCGGGGCCCAGGCCTGCCGTCTGCTGGGGCTGGATATCGGATCGTGGGGGGGGAGTGGTAGTGGGTAGTGGGTTACTGCGGCCCCCGAGGGTGCAAGGTCTCTTATGGAGACTGTGTCCTCCCGCCCGTCCGGGTATGCAATGTAAGCATACTGGGGGTTGGCGTGGAGGAGGTCGACCCTCTCGACCAGGGGGTCCGTTTTATGGGTCCTCACGTGTCTTCTCAGTAGGACCGGCCCTGGGGACGTCAGCCATGGCGGTAGCGATGTCCACGATGTGGGCTTCCTTGGGAAGACAAACATTTTCTCATGAGGGGTGGCGTTAGTGGCAGTGCAGAGCAGTGACCGAATAGAGTGGAGCGCATCGGGGAGCACATCCTGCCAGCGGGAGGTTGGAAGGCCCCTAGACTTTAAGGCTAGCAGGGCGGCCTTCCAAACTGTCGCATTTTCTCTTTCCACCTGTCCGTTCCCCCGGGGGTTGTAACTGGTGGTCCTGCTTGTGGCAATACCCCTAGTTAGCAGGTACTGACGGAGTTCGTCGCTCATAAACGATGAGCCCCGGTCGCTATGGATATAGCTGGGGAAACCGAACAGGGTGAAGAGGTCGTTCAGACATTTAATGACCGTGGCACTGGTCATGTCCGGGCAGGGGATGGCGAACGGGAAACGGGAGTACTCATCAGTAATATTGAGGAAGTACACATTGCGGTCGGAGGAGGGGAGAGGCCCTTTAAAATCAACGCTCAGGCGCTCGAAGGGGCGAGTGGCTTTTATCAGGTGGGTCCTGTCTGGTCTATAAAAGTGCGGTTTGCACTCAGCGCAGACTTGGCAGTTCCTGGTCATGGTCCTGACCTCCTCAATAGAGTAAGGCAGGTTGCGGGCCTTGATGAAGTGGAAGAACCTGGTGACCCCCGGGTGGCAGAGGTCATGGTGGAGGGCCCGCAGTCTATCGATCTGCGCGCTGGCGCAGGTGCCACGCGATAGCGCATCCGGGGGTTCAATGAGCTTCCCGGGCCGGTACAAGATCTCGTAATTGTAGGTGGAAAGTTCGATTCTCCACCTCAAGATCTTGTCATTTTTGATTTTGCCCCTCTGCTTGTTGTTAAACATGAAAGCAACTGAACGTTGGTCAGTGAGCAGGGTAAATCGTTTTCCGGCCAGGTAGTGCCTCCAATGACGCACAGCCTCCACAATCGCCTGGGCCTCCTTCTCAACAGCGGAGTGTCTGGTCTCCGGGCCTTGGAGGGTTCGTGAAAAGAAGGCCACGGGTCTCCCCGCCTGATTGAGGGTAGCGGCCAGGGCAAAGTCGGACGCGTCGCTTTCCACCTGGAAGGGGATGGATTCGTCCACTGCGTGCATGGTGGCTTTGGCAATGTCTTCCTTGATACGGTGGAAGGCTAAGCGGGCCTCTGCCGTCAAGGGAAAAGAGGTGGACTTGATCAGCGGATGGGCCTTGTCCGCATAGTAGGGGACCCACTGGGCATAATAGGAGAAAAACCCTAGGCACCTCTTCAGGGCCTTGAGGCAGTGGGGCAGTGGGAGTTCCATAAGGGGACGCATCCAGTCGGGGTCGGGGCCGATGACTCCGTGTTCCACAACACAGCCAAGGATGGTGAGGCGGTTTGTGCGGAATATGCACTTCTCCTTGTTATATGTCAGGTTCAGGAGTTGGGCGGTGCGGAGGAATTTTTCGAGGTTTGCGTCATGGTCCTGCAAGTCACGGCCGCAGATGGTCACATTGTCCAGATATGGGAAAGTGGCCTGCAACGCATTTTGATCTACCATCCGGTCCATCTCCCTTTGGAAGATGGAGACCCCGTTGGTGACGCCAAAGGGAACCCTAAGGAAGTGGTAGAGGCGGCCGTTTGCCTCAAAGGCAGTATACTGGCGGTCCTCAGGGCGGATAGGGAGCTGGTGGTACGCTGATTTCAGGTCAATGGTCGAGAAGACGCGGTACTGCGCGATCTGGTTGACCATATCAGCTATGCGGGGGAGTGGGTAGGCGTCCAGCAGGGTGTAGCGATTTATTGTCTGGCTGTAGTCGATGACCAGGCGCTGCTTCTCGCCGGTCTTAACGACCACAACCTGGGCTCGCCAGGGGCTGGGGCTGCCCTCAATAATCCCTTCCTTCAGGAGCCGCTCCACTTCGGTTTTAATGAAAACCCTGTCCCCGGCACTGTATCGCCTGCTCTTTGTGGCGATGGGCTTACAGTCGGGGGTGAGGCTAGCAAACAGTGGGGGGGGGGTGACTCTGAGTGTGGAGAGGTTGCACCTGGTGCGCGGCGGGCAATTTGGGAGCTGCTGGCTGCGGACTGTGAGTGGGGGTAGGGGTCCACCGTACGCCATCGTAACACTTTTAAGGTGGCACTGAAAATCTAACCCCAGCAGGACGGCAGTGCAGAGGTCGGGCAGGACCAGAAGTTTAAAATGATCGTACACGGTCCCGTCTACTACGAGTGTCACTACGCAGTAGCCGCCGATGTCCGCCGACTGGGACTCGGAGGCCATAGAAATCCGCTGGTGCGCAGGCAGGACTGGGAGAGAGCAACGCCGCACCGTGTCGGGGTGGATGAAGCTCTCCGTGCTCCCAGAGTCAAAAAGGCAGATTGTATCGTGGCCATTTACCTTAATGTCCATTGTGGAACTGGCCAGCTGGTGCGGTCTCGCTTGGTCCAGTGTAACGGATGCCAGCGTAGGGGTCGGTGTGTCGCTGCGGGTATCAGATGAGGCGGTGTTGGGGGCCTGCTGCGTTCCGGCTGTCGTCCAAGATGGCGGCGTCCATGATCCCCATGTGGCTGGAGGCGTCCAAAATGGCTGCTGTACCGGTGGTTCGCACATGGCCGGGGAGGCCCAAGATGGCGGCCCGCATGGCCCACACGCGGCGCTGCTGGGGTTCGGGGTGGCTTTGGCCCTGCAGACGTTAGCGTAGTGTCCCTTCTTCCCGCAGCCCGAGCAGATCGCGTTTTTCGCCGGGCAGCGCGCTCTGGGGTGTTTTGCCTGGCCACAGAAGTAGCATTTCTGGCCTTGGGGCACTGCTGTCTGGCCTTGGGACACTGCTGCGGTAGTTGGGCCGTTGCTGGGGTGTGGCTGGGGTGGCACGGCGCTATGAGGCGGTCCTACCGTGTCCCAGGCTGTCATTCCCCGCGGCGTCCACGGTGCAGAGGAGTAGGCATCCATGCCCCAGTAGGCTGCATCCAATGATAGTGCGAGTTCAGAGGCCTTGTTGAGGTCGAGGTCACTCTGCTCCAACAGTCACTGTCGGGTGTAATTGGATCTGTGGCCCGCTACAAAAGCGTCCCGGATAAGTTCCTCTGTGTACACGGCGGCCTTTACATCCTTACAACCACAGGCCCGGCCAAGCACAGACAGTGCCTGAAGGTATTCCACGGTCGATTCCCCAGGTTGTTGTTTACGACTCCCCAGAAGGTGCCTGGCGTACACTTCGTTCACTGGGCGCGTGTACTGGTCCTTGAGGAGCTTGATAGCGTCCGCGTACGAGGTCGCATCTTGGATGACCGAGTACACTCGGTGGTTCACTTTGGAGGTCAGGACATCCAGTTTGTCCTCGTCCGATTTGATTGCTGCGGAGGCGGTCAGGAATTTTTCGAAACACTTAAGCCAGTGAGTAAACTTGGTGGATGAGTCCGCCTCCCGATGATCTAAGTCCAGGCATGCTGGTGTGAGGATCTTCTCCATTATAAATATTTTGTTAATAAAATTGATGCGCTATCAATTACTCATAAAAGACTGAGAGTTAAGAGAGTAACTAAAGGCTTTTATTAACAAAAGAATGAAGGTCTGCCTCGAGTGGTCGACCGGTCCAGAAATACAAAGGGCTGGGGAGCAGTCACCTTTATACTAGGACTTGTGGGAGGAGTCAGCCGAGGCATGTCCAGGCATGTACACAGTGGAATACAAACAGTGGTTTACCACAGTGACGAAGGTCTGGGTGACAAGGGTCTGGGTGTCAAGGGTCTGGGTGAAGTGGGTCTGAGTAACGTTACTCTGGGTGACGAGGGTCTGGGTAATGTCAGTCTGGGTGATGAGGGTCTGGGTGAGGAGGGTCTGTGTGACGTCAGTCTGGGTGACGAGGGTCTGGGTGACGTCGGTCTGGGTGATGACAGTCTGGGTGACGACAGTCTGGGTGAGGTGGGACTGGGTGAGGATAGTCTAGGTGACTTGGCTCTGGGTGGGTCTGCGTGACGAGAGTCTAGGTGACGTGGGTCTGGGTGACGAGAGTCTGGGTGACGAGAGTCTGGGTGACGTGGGTCTGGGTGACGAGAGTCTGGGTGACGTGGGTCTGGGTGACGAGAGTCTGGGTGCTGTCAGTCTGGATGACGTGGGTCTGGGTGATGAGGGTCTGGTTGACGAGTCTGGGTGACATGGGTCTGGGTGACTAGTGTCTGGGCGACGATGGTCTGGGTGAGATGGGTCTGGGTGATGTCAATCTGGGTGACGTGGGTCTGGGTGACGAGGGTCTGGGTGACGTGAGTCTGGGTGACAAAAGTCTGGGTGACTAGGGTCTGGGTGATGTCAGTTTGGGTGATGTCAGTCTTGTTGACAAGAGTCTGGGTGACGAGTGTCTTGGTGACATCGGTCTGGGTGATGAGGGTCTGGGTGACAAGGATCTGGGTGATGTCGGTCTGGGTGACTTTGGTCTGGGCGACGTCGGTCTGGGTGACGAGCGTCTGGGTGATGAGACTCGGTGATCTCAGTCTGGGTGACGAGCGTCTGGGTGATGTCTGTCTGGGTGACGAGAGTCTGGTTGACGTGGGTCTGGGTGACGTGGGTCTGGGTGACGTGGGTCTGGGTGACGAAGGTCTGTGTGACGAGGGTCTGGGTGATGTCAGTCTGGGTGACGAGGGTCTGGGTGACATGGGTCTGGGTGACGATGGTCTGGGTGATGTCAGTCTGGGTGGGGAGGTTGTGGGTGACGATGGTCTAGGTGAGGTGGGTCTGGGTGAGGAGGGTCTCGGTGACGTGGGTCTGGGTGACGAGGGTCTGGGTGATGTCAGTCTGAGTTATGAGGGTCTATGTGACGAGTCTGGGTGATGTTGGTCTGGGTGACGTGAGTCTGGGTGATGTTGGTCTGGGTGACGTCGGCCTGGGTGATGAGGGTCTGGGTGATGTCAGTCTGGGTGACAAGAGTCTGGGTGACGAGTGTCTGGGTGACATATGTCTGGGTGACGATGGTCTGGGTGAGATGGGTCCGGGTGATGTCAATCTGGGTGAAGTGGGTCTGGGTGACGAGAGTCTGGGTGATGTCAGTCCGGGTGACGAGAGTCTGGGTGACATGGGTCTGGGTGACGATGGTCTGGGTGAGATGGGTCCGGGTGATGTCAATCTGGGTGAAGTGGGTCTGGGCGCCGAGAGTCTGGGTGATGTCAGTCTGGGTGACGAGGATCTGGGTGACGAGGGTCTGGGTGACGAGGGTCTGGGTGACGAGGGTCTCGGTGACGAGGGTCTGGGTGATGTCAGTCTGGGTGATGTCAGTCTAGGTGATGAGGGTCTGGGTGATGTCAGTCTGGGTGACGAGGGTCTGGGTGACGTGGGTCTGGGTGATGAGGGCCTGAATGACGATGGTCCAGGTGAGATGGGTCTGGGTGATGTCAATCTGGGTGATGTCAGTCTGGGTGACGTGGATCTGGGTGACGAGAGTCTGGGTGATGGCGGTCTGGGTGATGTCAGTCTGGGTGATGTCAGTCTGGGTGACGTGGGTCTGGGTGACGTCGGTCTGGGTGTTGTCAGTCTGGGTGACAAGGGTATGGGTGACGAGGGTCTGGGTGTTGTCAGTCTGGGTGACAAGGGTCTGGTTGACAAGGGTCTGGGTGATGTCAGCCTGGGTGAGTTTGGTCTGGATGACGAGGGTTTGGGTGACGAGGGTCTGGGTGATGTCAGTCTGGGTGGCGAAGGTCTGGGGGATGTCAGTCTGGGTGGGGAAGTTCTGGGTGACGATGATCTAGGTGAGGTGGGTCTGGGTGAGGAGGCCCTCAGTGACGTGGCTCTGGTTGACGTGGGTCTGGGTGACGAGAGTCTAGATGATGTCAGTCTTTATGGGGAGGGTCTGGCTGACGAGCGGCTGGGTGACGTCGGTCTGGGTGACGAGCGTCTGGGTGACGTCGGTCTGGGTGACGTGGGTCTGGGTGACAAGTGTCTGCGTGATGTCAGTCTGGCTGACGAGGGTCTGGGTAACGAGTCTGGGTGATGTCAGCCTGGGTGATGTCGGTCTGGTTAACGTCAGTCTGGGTGACGAGGGTCTGGGTGATGTCAGTCTGGGTGATGAAGGTCTGGGTGACGAGGGTCTGGGTGATGTCACTCTGGGTGGGGAGGTTGTGGGTGACGATGCTCTAGGTGAGGTGGGTCTGGGTGAGGAGGGTCTCGGTGACGTGGGTCTGGGTGACGTGGGTCTGGGTGACGAGGGTCTGGGTGATGTCAGTCTGAGTTATGAGGGTCTATGTGACGAGTCTGGGTGATGTTGGTCTGGGTGACGTGAGTCTGGGTGATGTTGGTCTGGGTGACGTCGGTCTGGGTGATGAGGGTCTGGGTGATGCCAGTCTGGATGACAAGAGTCTGGGTGACGAGTGTCTGGGTGACATGGGTCTGGGTGACGATGGTCTGGGTGAGATGGGTCCGGGTGATGTCAATCTGGGTGGCGTGGGTCTGGGTGACGAGAGTCTGGGTGATGTCAGTCTGGGTGATGTCAGTCTGGGTGACGTGGGTTTGGGTGCCGTGGGACTGGGTGACGTCGGTCTGGGTGACGAGGGTCTGGGTGATGTCAGTCTAGGTGACGTCGGTCTGGGTGACGTCGGTCTGGGTGACGAGGGTCAGGGTGACATGGGTTTGGGTGACGATGGTCTGGGTGTGGTCGGTGTAGGAGAAGAGGGTCTGGGTGACTAGGGGATAGCAAAATACTGCAGATGCTGGAAATCCGAAATAACAACAGAAAATGCTGGAAAAACTCAGCAGGCCAGGCAACATCCGTGGAGAGCAAATAGAGTCGACGTTTCGGGTCTAACCCTTTTCCAAACCTGGAAAGGAAATGAAATCGATCGAAAGGCAGGGCTGGGAGAGAACAAAAGAAGTGAAGAGACATTAAGAGGTATTCAAAACTGGGTGACATCGGTCTGGGTGACGTCGAACTGGGTGACAAGGTTCTGGATGAAAAGGGTCTGGTTGATGTCAGTCTAGGTGACGTGGGTCTGGGAGACAAGTGTCTGGGTGATGAGGGTCTGGGTGACGAGGGTCTGGGTGATGTCAGTCTGTGTCACGAGGGTCTGGGTGACATGGGTCTGGGTGACAATGGCCTGGGTGAGGTCGGTCTGGGTGAGGTGGGTCTCGTTGACGAGAGTCTGGCTTACATGTGTCTGCATGATGAGAGTCTCGGTGATGTCAGTCTAGGTGACGTGGGTCTGGGTGACGAGGGTCTGGGTGATGTCAGTCTTTGTGGGGAGGGTCTGGGTGACGTCGGTCTCGGTGATGAGGGTCTGGGTGAATTGGGACTTCTGGGTGACGAGTGTCTGGGTGATGTCAGTCTGGGTGACTAGGGTCTGAGTAACATTGGCCTCGGTGAAGTGGGGTTTCTGGGTGACGATTGTCTGGGTGTTGGCGATCTGGGTGACGTCGGTCTGGGTGACGTCGGTCTGGGTAACGTCGGTCTGGGTGACGTCGGTCTGGGTGACGATGGTCTGGGTGATGAGGGTCTGGGTGATGAGGGTCTGGGTGATGTCAGTCTTTGTGGGGATGGTCTGGGTGATGTCGGTCTGGGTGATTAGGGTCTGGGTGACATTGGTCAGCGTGAAGTGGGGCTTCTGGGTGTCGAGTGTCTGGGTGATGTCGGTCTGGGTGATGTCGGTCTGGGTGACGTCAGGCTGATTGACAAGGGTCTGGGTGATGTCAGTGGGTGACGAGGGTCTGGGTGAAGAAGGTCTGGTTGACGAGGGTCTGGGTGTTGAGGGTCTGGGTGACGAGGGTCTGGTTGACGAGGGTCTGGGTGATGGTCTGAGTGACGAGGGTCTGGGTGATGTCAGTCTGAGTGGCGAGGGTCTGGGTGATGTCAGTCTTTGTGGGGAGGGTCTGGGTGATGTCGGTCTGGGTGACTAGGGGTGGGTGACGTGGGGCTTCTGGGTGACGAGGGTCTGGGTGATGTCAGTCTGGGTGGCGAGGGTCTGGGTGATGTCAGTCTTTGTGGGGAGGGTCTGGGTGATGTCGGTCTGGGTGACTAGGGGTGGGTGACGTGGGGCTTCTGGGTGACGAGGGTCTGGGTGACGTGGATCTAGGTGACAAGAGTCTGGGTGATGTCAGTCTGGGTGGCGAGGGTCTGGGTGATGTCAGTCTGGGTGATGATGTGGGTGACGAGAGTCTGGGTGATGTCAGTCTGGTTCACGTGGGTCCGGGTGGCGAGGGTCTGGGTGACGTCAGTCTGGGTGACAAGGGCCTGGGGGAAGAGAGTCTGTGACGTGGGTCTGGGTGATGTGAGTCTGGTTGACGTGGGTCTGGGTGACGAATGTCTGGTTGTCGAGGGTCTGGGTGACGTGGGCCTGCGTGACGTGGGTCTGGGTGATGGGAGCCTGGCTGATGTCAGTCAGGGTGATGAGGGTCTGGGTGGGGAGGGTCCGGGTGACGTCGGTCTGGGTGATGAGGGCCTGAATGCCGATGGTCTGGGTGATGTCAGTCTGGGTGACGTGGGTCTGGGTGACGAGAGTCTTGGTGATGTCAGTCTGGGTAATGTCAGTCTGGGTGACGAGGGTCTGGGTGACGACAGTCTGGGTGAGGTGGGACTGGGTGAGGAGAGTCTGGGTGATGTGGCTCTGGGTGACGACGGTCTGGGTGACGTGGGTCTGGGTGACGAGAGTCTGGGTCATGTCAGTCTGGGTGACAAGTGTCTGGGTGACGAGGGTTTGTGTGACGAGTCTGATTGATGTCGGTCTGGGTGATGTCAGTCTGGGTGACGAGGGTCTGTGTGACGAGTCTGGGCGATGTCAGTCTGGGTGATGTCGGTCTGGGTGATGTCAGTCTGGGTGATGTCGGTCTAGGTGACGTCAGTCTGGGTGACGAGGGTCTGTGTGATGAGTCTGGGTGATGTCAGTCTGGGTGATGTCAGTCTGGGTGAGGTGGGACTCGGTGAGGAGAGTCTGGGTGATGAGGGTCTGGGTGACGTGGGTCTGGGTGACGTGGGTCTGGGTGACGAGAGTCTGGGTGATGAGAGTCCAGGTGATGTCAGTCTGGGTGAGGAGAGTCTGGGTGACGAGTGTCTGGGTGACGTGGGTCTGGGTGACGAGGGTCTGTGGGATGAGTCTGGGTGATGTCTGTCTGGGTGACGTCGGCCTTGGTGACGAAGGTCTGGGTGACAAGGGTCTGGGTGACAAGGGTCTGGGTGAAGTGGGTCTGAGTAATGTTACTCTGGGTGACGAGGGTCTGGGTGAGGTCAGTCTGGGTGATGTGGGTCTGGGTGATGAGGGTCTGGGTGAGGAGAGTCTGGGTGACGTGGGTCTGGGTGACGAGGGTCTGGGTGACGTCGGTCTGGGTGACGACAGTCGGGGTGAGGTGGCACTGGGTGAGGAGAGTCTGGGTGACGTGGCTCTGGGTGACGTGGGTCTGGGTGACGAGGGTCTGGCTGATGTCCGTCTGGGTGATGAGGGTCTGTGTGATGTCAGTCTGGGTGGGGAGGGTCTGGGTGACGTCGGTCTGGGTAATGAGGGCCTGAATGACGATGGTCTGGGTGATGTCAATCTGGGTGATGTCAGTCTGGGTGACGAGAGTCTTTGTGATGGCAGTCTGGGTGACGTGGGTCTGGGTGACGAGAGTTTGGGTGACGTGGGTCTGGGTGACGAGAGCCTGGGTGCTGTCAGTCTGGATGACGTGGGTCTGGGTGATGAGGGTCTGGTTGACGAGTCTGGGTGACATGGGTCTGTGTGACATGAGTCTGGGTGACGATGGTCTGGGTGAGATGGGCCTGGGTGATGTCAATCTGGGTGACGTGGGTCTGGGTGACGAGTGTCTGGGTGACGTGGGTCTGGGTGACGTGGGTCTGGGTGACGAGGGTCTGGGTGACGAGGGTCTGGGTGATGAGGGTCTGGGTGATGTCAGTCTGAGTGATGAGGGTCTATGTGACGAGTCTGGGTGATGTTGGTCTGGGTGACGTCGGTCTGGGTGATGAGGGTCTGGGTGGTGTCAGTCTGGGTGACAAGAGTCTGGGTGACGAGGGTCTGGGTGACGATGGTCTGGGTGAGATGGGTCCGGGTGATGTCAATCTGGGTGAAGTGGGTCTGGGCGCCGAGAGTCTCGGAGATGTCAGTCTGGGTGATATCTGTCTGGGTGATGAGGATCTGGGTGACAAGGGTCTGGGTGACGAGGGTCTGGGTGACGTGGGTCTGTGTGACGAGGGTCTCGGTGACGAGGGTCTGGGTGATGTCCGTCTGGGTGATGTCAGTCTAGGTGATGAGGGTCTGGGTGATGTCAGTCTGGGTGACGAGGGTCTGGGTGACGTGGGTCTGGGTGATGATGGCCTGAATGACGATGGTGTAGGTGAGATGGGTCTGGGTAATGTCAATCTGGGTGATGTCAGTCTGGGTGACGTGAGTCTGGGTGATGACGGTCTGGCTGACGTGGGTCTCGGTGACGTGGGTCTGGGTGACGAGGGTCTGGGTGATGTCAGTCTGGGTGACAAAGGTCTGGGTGACGAGTCTGGGTGATGTCAGCCTGGGTGATTTCGGTCTGGGTGACGAGGGTTTGGGTGAAGAGGGTCTGGGTGATGTCAGTCTGGGTGACGAGGGTCTGGGTGACATGGGTCTGGGTGACGATGGTCTGGGTGATGTCAGTCTTTGTGGGGAGGGTCTGGGTGACGATTGTCTAGGTGAGGTGGGTCTGGGTGAGGAGGCCCTCAGTGACATAGCTCTGGTTGACGTGGGTCTGGGTGACAAGAGTCTGGGTGATGTCAGTCTTTATGGGGAGGGTCTGGGTGACGAGCGTCTGGGTGACGTCGGTCTGGGTGACGAGCGTCTGGGTGATGTGGGTCTGGGTGACTAGGGTCTGGGTAACATTGGTCTCGGTGAAGTGGGGTTTCTGGGTGACGAGTGTCTGGGTGTTGGCGATCTGGGTGATGTCGGTCTGGGTGACGTCGGTCTGGGTGACGTCGGTCAGGCTGACGATGGTCTGGGTGATGAGGGTCTGGGTGATGAGGGTCTGGTTGATGTCAGTCTTTGTGGGGATGGTCTGGGTGATGTCGGACTGGGTGATTAGGGTCTGGGTGACATTGGCCTGTGTGAAGTGGGGCTTCTGGGTGACGAGTGTCTGGGTGAAGTCAGTCTAGGTGATGAGGGTCTGGGTGGGGAGGGTCCGGGTGACGTCGGTCTGGGTGATGAGGGCCTGAATGACGATGGTCTGGGTGATGTCAGTCTGGGTGACGTGGGTCTGGGTGAGGAGAGTCTGGGTGTTGGCGGTCTGGATGACGTCAGTCTGGGTGACGTGGCTCTGGGTGACGACGGTCTGGGTGACGTGGGTCTGGGTGACGAGAGTCTGGGTGATGTCAGTCTGGGTAATGAGTGTCTGGGTGATGAGGGTCTGGGTGACGAGGGTCTGGGTGTTGAGGGCCTGGGTGACGAGGGTCTGGTTGACGAGTGTCTGGGTGACGGTCTGAGTGACGAGGGTCTGGGTGATGTCAGTCTGAGTGGCGAGGGTCTGGGTGACGTCAGTCTTTGTGGGGAGGGTCTGGGTGATGTCGGTCTGGGTGACTAGGGGTGGGTGACGTGGGGCTTCTGGGTGGCGAGGGTCTGGGTGATGTCAGTCTTGGTGGGGAGGGTCTGGGTGATGTCGGTCTGGGTGACTAGGGGTGGGTGACGTGGGGCTTCTGGGTGACGAAGGTCTGGGTGACGTGGATCTAGGTGACAAGAGTCTGGGTGATGTCAGTCTGGGTGGCGAGGGTCTGGGTGATGTCAGTCTGGGTGATGATGTGGGTGACGAGAGTTTGGGTGATGTCAGTCTGGTTCACGTGGGTCCGGGTGGCGAGGATCTGGGTGACGTCAGCCTGGGTGACAAGGGCCTGGGGGAAGAGACTCTGTGACGTGGGTCTGGGTGATGTGAGTCTGGTTGACGTGGGTCTGGGTGACGAATGTCTGGTTGTCGAGGGTCTGGGTGACGTGGGTCAGCGTGACGTGGGTCTGGGTGATGGGAGTCTGGCTGATGTCAGTCTGGGTGATGAGGGTCTGGGTGGGGAGGGTCCGGGTGACGTCGGTCTGGGTGATGAGGGCCTGAATGCCGATGGTCTGGGTGATGTCAGTCTGGGTGACGTGGGTCTGGGTGACGAGAGTCTTGGTGATGTCAGTCTGGGTGATGTCAGTCTGGGTGACGAGGGTCTGGGTGACGACAGTCTGGGTGAGGTGGGACTGGGTGAGGAGAGTCTGGGTGATGTCAGTCTGGGTGACGAGTGTCTGGGTGACGAGGGTCTGTGTGACGTGGGTCCGGGTGACGGGAGTCTGGCTGATGTCAGTCTGGGTGATGAGGGTCTGGGTGGGGAGGGTCCGGGTGACGTCGGTCTGGATGATGAGGGCCTGAATGACAATCGTCTGGGTGATGTCAGTCTGGGTGACGTGGGTCTGGGTGACGAGAGTCTTGGTGATGTCGGTCTGGGTGACGTCAGTCTGGGTGACGTGGCTCTGGGTGACGACAGTCTGGGTGAGGTGGGACTGGGTGAGGAGAGTCTGGGTGACGTGGCTCTGGGTGACGACGGTCTGGGTGACGTGGGTCTGGGTGACGAGAGTCTGGGTCATGTCAGTCTGGGTGACGAGTGTCTGGGTGACGAGGGTCTGTGTGACGAGTCTGATTGATGTCGGTCTGGGTGATGTCAGTCTGTGTGACGAGGGTCTGTGTGACGAGTCTGGGTGATGTCAGTCTCGGTGATGTCGGTCTGGGTGATGTCGGTCTAGGTGACGTCAGTCTGGGTGACGTCAGTCTGGGTGACGAGGGTCTGTGTGATGAGTCTGGGTGATGTCAGTCTGGGTGAGGTGGGACTGGGTGAGGAGAGTCTGGGTGATGAGGGTCTGGGTGACGTGGGTCTGGGTGACGTGGGTCTGGGTGACGAGAGTCTGGGTGATGAGAGTCTAGGTGATGTCAGTCTGGGTGAGGAGAGTCTGGGTGACGAGTGTCTGGGTGACGTGGGTCTGGGTGACGAGGGTCTGTGTGATGAGTCTGGGTGCTGTCTGTCTGGGTGACGTCGGCCTTGGTGACGAAGGTCTGGGTGACAAGGGTCTGGGTGACAAGGGTCTGGGTGAAGTGGGTCTGAGTAATGTTACTCTGGGTGACGAGGGTCTGGGTGAGGTCAGTCTGGGTGATGTGGGTCTGGGTGATGAGGGTCTGGGTGAGGAGAGTCTGGGTGACATGGGTCTGGGTGACGAGGGTCTGGGTGACGTCGGTCTGGGTGACGACAGTCGGGGTGAGGTGGCACTGGGTGAGGAGAGTCTGGGTGACGTGGCTCTGGGTGACGTGGGTCTGGGTGACGAGGGTCTGGCTGATGTCCGTCTGGGTGATGAGGGTCTGTGTGATGTCAGTCTGGGTGGGGAGGGTCTGGGTGACGTCGGTCTGGGTAATGAGGGCCTGAATGACGATGGTCTGGGTGATGTCAATCTGGGTGATGTCAGTCTGGGTGACGAGAGTCTTTGTGATGGCAGTCTGGGTGACGTGGGTCTGGGTGACGAGAGTTTGGGTGACGTGGGTCTGGGTGACGAGAGCCTGGGTGCTGTCAGTCTGGATGACGTGGGTCTGGGTGATGAGGGTCTGGTTGACGAGTCTGGGTGACATGGGTCTGGGTGACGATGGTCTGGGTGAGATGGGCCTGGGTGATGTCAATCTGGGTGACGTGGGTCTGGGTGACGAGTGTCTGGGTGACGTGGGTCTGGGTGACATGGGTCTGGGTGACGAGGGTCTGGGTGACGAGGGTCTGGGTGATGAGGGTCTGGGTGATGTCAGTCTGAGTGATGAGGGTCTATGTGACGAGTCTGGGTGATGTTGGTCTGGGTGACGTCGGTCTGGGTGATGAGGGTCTGGGTGGTGTCAGTCTGGGTGACAAGAGTCTGGGTGACGAGGGTCTGGGTGACGATGGTCTGGGTGAGATGGGTCCGGGTGATGTCAATCTGGGTGAAGAGGGTCTGGGCGCCGAGAGTCTGGGAGATGTCAGTCTGGGTGATATCTGTCTGGGTGATGAGGATCTGGGTGACAAGGGTCTGGGTGACGAGGGTCTGGGTGACGTGGGTCTGTGTGACGAGGGTCTCGGTGACGAGGGTCTGGGTGATGTCCGTCTGGGTGATGTCAGTCTAGGTGATGAGGGTCTGGGTGATGTCAGTCTGGGTGACGAGGGTCTGGGTGACGTGGGTCTGGGTGATGATGGCCTGAATGACGATGGTGTAGGTGAGATGGGTCTGGGTGATGTCAATCTGGGTGATGTCAGTCTGGGTGACGTGAGTCTGGGTGATGGCGGTCTGGCTGACGTGGGTCTCGGTGACGTGGGTCTGGGTGACGAGGGTCTGGGTGATGTCAGTCTGGGTGGCAAAGGTCTGGGTGACGAGTCTGGGTGATGTCAGCCTGGGTGATTTCGGTCTGGGTGACGAGGGTTTGGGTGAAGAGGGTCTGGGTGATGTCAGTCTGGGTGACGAGGGTCTGGGTGACATGGGTCTGGGTGACGATGGTCTGGGTGATGTCAGTCTTTGTGGGGAGGGTCTGGGTGACGATTGTCTAGGTGAGGTGGGTCTGGGTCAGGAGGCCCTCAGTGACATAGCTCTGGTTGACGTGGGTCTGGGTGACAAGAGTCTGGGTGATGTCAGTCTTTATGGGGAGGGACTGGGTGACGAGCGTCTGGGTGATGTCGGTCTGGGTGACGAGCGTCTGGGTGACGTGGGTCTGGGTGACTAGGGTCTGGGTAACATTGGTCTCGGTGAAGTGGGGTTTCTGGGTGACGAGTGTCTGGGTGTTGGCGATCTGGGTGATGTCGGTCTGGGTGACGTCGGTCTGGGTGATGTCGGTCTGGGTGACGTCGGTCTGGGTGACGATGGTCTGGGTGATGAGGGTCTGGGTGATGAGGGTCTGGGTGATGTCAGTCTTTGTGAGGATGGTCTGGGTGATGTCGGACTGGGTGATTAGGGTCTGGGTGACATTGGCCTGTGTGAAGTGGGGCTTCTGGGTGACGAGTGTCTGGGTGATGTCAGTCTAGGTGATGAGGGTCTGGGTGGGGAGGGTCCGGGTGACGTCGGTCTGGGTGATGAGGGCCTGAATGACGATGGTCTGGGTGATGTCAGTCTGGGTGACGTGGGTCTGGGTGAGGAGAGTCTGGGTGTTGGCGGTCTGGATGACGTCACTCTGGGTGACGTGGCTCTGGGTGACGACGGTCTGGGTGACGTGGGTCTGGGTGACGAGAGTCTGGGTGATGTCAGTCTGGGTGACGAGTGTCTGGGTGACGAGGGTCTGGGTGACGAGGGTCTGGGTGTTGAGGGCCTGGGTGACGAGGGTCTGGTTGACGAGTGTCTGGGTGACGGTCTGAGTGACGAGGGTCTGGGTGATGTCAGTCTGAGTGGCGAGGGTCTGGGTGACGTCAGTCTTTGTGGGGAGGGTCTGGGTGATGTCGGTCTGGGTGACTAGGGGTGGGTGACGTGGGGCTTCTGGGTGACGAGGGTCTGGGTGACGTGGATCTAGGTGACAAGAGTCTGGGTGATGTCAGTCTGGGTGGCGAGGGTCTGGGTGATGTCAGTCTGGGTGATGATGTGGGTGACGAGAGTCTGGGTGATGTCAGTCTGGTTCACGTGGGTCCGGGTGGCGAGGATCTGGGTGACGTCAGTCTGGGTGACAAGGGCCTGGGGGAAGAGAGTCTGTGACGTGGGTCTGGGTGATGTGAGTCTGGTTGACGTGGGTCTGGGTGACGAATGTCTGGTTGTCGAGGGTCTGGGTGACGTGGGTCAGCGTGACGTGGGTCTGGGTGATGGGAGTCTGGCTGATGTCAGTCTGGGTGATGAGGGTCTGGGTGGGGAGGGTCCGGGTGACGTCGGTCTGGGTGATGAGGGCCTGAATGCCGATGGTCTGGGTGATGTCAGTCTGGGTGACGTGGGTCTGGGTGACGAGAGTCTTGGTGATGTCAGTCTGGGTGATGTCAGTCTGGGTGACGAGGGTCTGGGTGACGACAGTCTGGGTGAGGTGGGACTGGGTGAGGAGAGTCTGGGTGATGTGGCTCTGGGTGACGACGGTCTGGGTGACGTGGGTCTGGGTGACGAGAGTCTGGGTCATGTCAGTCTGGGTGACGAGTGTCTGGGTGACGAGAGTTTGTGTGACGAGTCTGATTGATGTCGGTCTGGGTGATGTCAGTCTGGGTGATGTCAGTCTGGGTGATGTCGGTCTAGGTGACGTCAGTCTGGGTGACGAGGGTCTGTGTGATGAGTCTGGGTGATGTCAGTCTGGGTGAGGTGGGACTGGGTGAGGAGAGTCTGGGTGATGAGGGTCTGGGTGACGTGGGTCTGGGTGACGTGGGTCTGGGTGACGAGAGTCTGGGTGATGAGAGTCTAGGTGATGTCTGTCTGGGTGACGTCGGCCTTGGTGACGAAGGTCTGGGTGACAAGGGTCTGGGTGACAAGGGTCTGGGTGAAGTGGGTCTGAGTAATGTTACTCTGGGTGACGAGGGTCTGGGTGAGGTCAGTCTGGGTGATGTGGGTCTGGGTGATGAGGGTCTAGGTGAGGAGAGTCTGGGTGACGTGGGTCTGGGTGACGAGGGTCTGGGTGACGTCAGTCTGGGTGACGACAGTCGGGGTGAGGTGGCACTGGGTGAGGAGAGTCTGGGTGACGTGGCTCTGGGTGACGTGGGTCTGCGTGACGAGGGTCTGGCTGATGTCCGTCTGGGTGATGAGGGTCTGTGTGATGTCAGTCTGGGTGGGGAGGGTCTGGGTGACGTCGGTCTGGGTAATGAGGGCCTGAATGACGATGGTCTGGGTGATGTCAATCTGGGTGATGTCAGTCTGGGTGACGAGAGTCTTTGTGATGGCAGTCTGGGTGACGTGGGTCTGGGTGACGAGAGTTTGGGTGACGTGGGTCTGGGTGACGATGGTCTGGGTGAGATGGGCCTGGGTGATGTCAATCTGGGTGACGTGGGTCTGGGTGACGAGTGTCTGGGTGACGTGGGTGTGGGTGACGTGGGTCTGGGTGACGAGGGTCTGGGTGACGAGGGTCTGGGTGATGAGGGTCTGGGTGATGTCAGTCTGAGTGATGAGGGTCTATGTGATGAGTCTGGGTGATGTTGGTCTGGGTGACGTCGGTCTGGGTGATGAGGGTCTGGGTGGTGTCAGTCTGGGTGACAAGAGTCTGGGTGACGAGGGTCTGGGTGACGATGGTCTGGGTGAGATGGGTCCGGGTGATGTCAATCTGGGTGAAGTGGGTCTGGGCGCCGTGAGTCTGGGAGATGTCAGTCTGGGTGATATCTGTCTGGGTGATGAGGATCTGGGTGACAAGGGTCTGGGTGACGAGGGTCTGGGTGACGTGGGTCTGTGTGACGAGGGTCTCGGTGACGAGGGTCTGGGTGATGTCCGTCTGGGTGATGTCAGTCTAGGTGATGAGGGTCTGGGTGATGTCAGTCTGGGTGACGAGGGTCTGGGTGACGTGGGTCTGGGTGATGATGGCCTGAATGACGATGGTGTAGGTGAGATGGGTCTGGGTGATGTCAATCTGGGTGATGTCAGTCTGGGTGACGTGAGTCTGGGTGATGGCGGTCTGGCTGACGTGGGTCTCGGTGACGTGGGTCTGGGTGACGAGGGTCTGGGTGAAGTCAGTCTGGGTGACAAAGGTCTGGGTGACGAGTCTGGGTGATGTCAGCCTGGGTGATTTCGGTCTGGGTGACGAGGGTTTGGGTGAAGAGGGTCTGGGTGATGTCAGTCTGGGTGACGAGGGTCTGGGTGACATGGGTCTGGGTGACGATGGTCTGGGTGATGTCAGTCTTTGTGGGGAGGGTCTGGGTGACGATGGTCTAGGTGAGGTGGGACTGGGTGAGGAGGCCATCAGTGACATAGCTCTGGTTGACGTGGGTCTGGGTGACAAGAGTGTGGGTGATGTCAGTCTTTATGGGGAGGGTCTGGGTGACGAGCGTCTGGGTGACGTCGGTCTGGGTGACGAGCGTCTGGGTGACGTGGGTCTGGATGACTAGGGTCTGGGTAACATTGGTCTCGGTGAAGTGGGGTTTCTGGGTGACGAGTGTCTGGGTGTTGGCGATCTGGGTGATGTCGGTCTGGGTGACGTCGGTCTGGGTGACGTCGGTCTGGGTGACGATGGTCTGGGTGATGAGGGTCTGGGTGATGAGGGTCTGGGTGATGTCAGTCTTTCTTTGTGGGGATGGTCTGGGTGATGTCGGTCTGGGTGATTAGGGTCTGGGTGACATTGGCCTGTGTGAAGTGGGGCTTCTGGGTGACGAGTGTCTGGGTGATGTCAGTCTGGGTGATGAGGGTCTGGGTGGGGAGGGTCCGGGTGACGTCGGTCTGGGTGATGAGGGCCTGAATGACGATGGTCTGGGTGATGTCAGTCTGGGTGACGTGGGTCTGGGTGAGGAGAGTCTGGGTGATGGCGGTCTGGGTGACGTGGGTCTGGGTGACGAGAGTCTGGGTGATGTCAGTCTGGGTGACGAGTGTCTGGGTGACGAGGGTCTGTGTGACGTGGGTCCGGGTGACGGGAGTCTGGCTGATGTCAGTCTGGGTGATGAGGGTCTGGGTGGGGAGGGTCCGGGTGACGTCGGTCTGGGTGATGAGGGCCTGAATGACGATGGTCTGGGTGATGTCAGTCTGGGTGACGTGGGTCTGGGTGACGAGAGTCTTGGTGATTTCAGTCTGGGTGATGTCAGTCTGGGTGACGAGGGTCTGTGTGACGACAGTCTGGGTGAGGTGGGACTGGGTGAGGAGTGTCTGGGTGACGTGGCTCTGGGTGACGACGGTCTGGGTGACGTGGGTCTGGGTGACGAGAGTCTGGGTGATGTCAGTCTGGGTGACGAGTGTCTGGGTGACGAGGGTTTGTGTGACGAGTCTGATTGATGTCGGTCTGGGTGATGTCAGTCTGTGTGACGAGGGTCTGTGTGACGAGTCTGGGTGATGTCAGTCTGGGTGATGTCGGTCTGGGTGATGTCGGTCTAGGTGACGTCAGTCTGGGTGACGAGGGTCTGTGTGATGAGTCTGGGTGATGTCAGTCTGGGTGATGTCAGTCTGGGTGAGGTGGGACTGGGTGAGGAGAGTCTGGGTGATGAGGGTCTGGGTGATGTGGGTCTGGGTGACGTGGGTCTGGGTGATGTGGGTTTGGGTGACGAGAGTCTGGGTGATGAGAGTCCAGATGATGTCAGTCTGGGTGAGGAGAGTCTGGGTGACGAGTGTCTGGGTGACCTGGGTCTGGGTGACGAGGGTCTGTGTGATGAGTCTGCGTGATGTCTGTCTGGGTGACGTCGGTCTGGGTGACGAGGGTCTGTGTGATGAGTCTGGGTGATGTCCCTCTGGGTGATGTCGGCCTTGGTGACGAAGGTCTGGGAGACAAGGGTCTGGGTGACAAGGGTCTGGGTGACAAGGGTCTGAGTAATGTTACTTTGGGTGACGAGGGTTTGGGTGAGGTCAGTCTGGGTGATGTGAGTCTGGGTGACGAGGGTCTGGAAGAGGAGAGTCTGGGTGACGTGGGTCTGGGTGACGTGGGTCTGGGTGACGAGGGTCTGGGTGACGTCAGTCTGGGTGACGACAGTCTGGGTGAGGTGGCACTGGGTGAGGAGAGTCTGGGTGACGTGGCTCTGGGTAACGTGGGTCTGGGTGACGAGAGTCTGGCTGTTGTCCGTCTGGGTGATGAGGGTCTGTGTGATGTCAGTCTGGGTGGGGAGTGTCTGGGTGACGTCGGTCTGGGTAATGAGGGCCTGAATGACGAGAGTCTGGGTGATGTCAGTCCGGTTGACGTGGGTCCGGGTGGCGAGAGTCTGGGTGACGTCAGTTTGGGTGACAAGGGCCTGGGTGAAGAGAGTCTGTGACGTGGGTCTGGGTGATGGGAGTCTGGTTGACGTGGGTCTGGGTGACGAATGTCTGGTTGTCGAGGGTCTGGGTGATGTGGGTCTGGGTGATGAGGGTCTGGGTGACGGGTCTGGGTGGCGTGGGTCTGGGTGACGGGAGTCTGGCTGATGTCAGTCTAGGAGATGAGGGTCTGGGTGGGGAGGGCCCGGCTGACGTCGGTCTGGATGATGAGGGCCTGAATGACGATGGTCTGGGTGATGTCAGTCTGGGTGATGTCAGTCTGGGTGACGTGGGTCTGGGTGACGAGGGGCTGAGTGTCGAGGGTTTGTGTGAGGAGGGTTTGGGTGAGGAGGGTCTGGGTGATGTGAGTCTGGGTGATGTCAGTCTGGGTGACGAGGGTCTGGGTGACGTCGGTCTGGGTGGCGACAGTCTGGGTGAGGTGGGACTGTGTGAGGAGAGTCTGGGTGACGTGGCTCTGGGTGACGACGGTCTGGGTGACGACGGTCTGTGTGACGAGTGTCTGGATGATGAGGGTCTGGGTGACGAGTCTGGGTGATGTCAGTCTGGGTGACGAGGGTCTCTGTGACGAGTCTGATTGATGTCGGTCTGGGTGATGTCAGTCTGTGTGACGAGTCTGGGTGATGTCAATCTGGGTGATGTCGGTCTGGGTGATGTCGGTCTAGGTGACGTCAGTCTGGGTGACGAGGGTCTGTGTGATGAGTCTGGGTGATGTCAGTCTGGGTGATGTCAGTCTGGGTGATGTCAGTCTGGGTGAGATGGGACTGGGGGAGGAGAGTCTGGGTGACGAGGGTCTGGGTGACGTGGGTCTGGGTGACGTGGGTCTGGGTGACGAGAGTCTGGGTGACGTCAGTCTGGGTGAGGAGAGTCTGGGTGACGAGGGTCTGGGTGACGTGGGTCTGGGTGACGAGGGTCTGTGTGGTGACTGTCTGGGTGACGTCGGTCTTGGTGACGAAGGTCTGGGTGACAAGGGTCTGGGTGACAAGGGCCTGGGTGAAGTGGGTCTGAGTAACATTACTCTGGGTGACGAGGGTCTGGATAATGTCAGTCTGGGTGATGAGGGTCTGGGTGAGGAGGGTCTGTGTGACGTCAGTCTGGGTGACGAGGGTCTGGGTGACGTCGGTCTGGGTGACGACAGTCTGGGTGACGACAGTCTGGGTGAGGTGGGACTGGGTGAGGATAGTCTAGGTGACTTGGCTCTGGGTGGGTCTGTGTGACGAGAGCCTGGGTGACGTGGGTCTGGGTGACGAGAGTCTGGGTGCTGTCAGTCTGGATGACGTGGGTCTGGGTGATGAGGGTCTGGTTGACGAGTCTGGGTGACATGGGTCTGGGTGACTAGTGTCTGGGCGACGATGTTCTGGGTGAGATGGGTCTGGGTGATGTCAATCTGGGTGACGTGGGTCTGGGTGACGAGGGTCTGGGTGACGTGAGTCTGGGTGACAAAAGTCTGGGTGACTAGGGTCTGGGTGATGTCAGTTTGGGTGATGTCAGTCTTGTTGACAAGAGTCTGGGTGACGAGTGTCTTGGTGACATCGGTCTGGGTGATGAGGGTCTGGGTGACGAGGATCTGGGTGATGTCGGTCTGGGTGACTTTGGTCTGGGCGACGTCGGTCTGGGTGACGAGCGTCTGGGTGACGAGACTCGGTGATCTCAGTCTGGGTGACGAGCGTCTGGGTGATGTCAGTCTGGGTGACGAGAGTCTGGTTGACGTGGGTCTGGGTGACGTGGGTCTGGGTGACGTGGGTCTGGGTGACGAAGGTCTGTGTGACGAGGGTCTGGGTGATGTCAGTCTGGGTGACGAGGGTCTGGGTGACATGGGTCTGGGTGACGATGGTCTGGGTGGGGAGGTTGTGGGTGACGATGGTCTAGGTGAGGTGGGTCTGGGTGAGGAGGGTCTCGGTGACGTGGGTCTGGGTGACGAGGGTCTGGGTGATGTCAGTCTGAATTGTGAGGGTCTATGTGACGAGTCTGGGTGATGTTGGTCTGGGTGACGTGAGTCTGGGTGATGTTGGTCTGGGTGACGTCGGTCTGGGTGATGAGGGTCTGGGTGATGTTAGTCTGGGTGACAAGGGTCTGGGTGACGAGTGTCTGGGTGACATATGTCTGGCTGACGATGGTCTGGGTGAGATGGGTCCGGGTGATGTCAATCTGGGTGAAGTGGGTCTGGGTGACGAGAGTCTGGGTGATGTCAGTCTGGGTGACGAGAGTCTGGGTGACGTGGGTCTGGGTGACGAGAGCCTGGGTGCTGTCAGTCTGGATGACGTGAGTCTGGGTGACTAGTGTCTGGGCGACGGTGGTCTGGGTGAGATGGGTCTGGGTGATGTCAATCTGGGTGACGTGGGTCTGGGTGACGAGGGTCTGGGTGACGAGAGTCTGGGTGACGAGGGTCTGGGTGACGTGGGTCTGGGTGACGTGGGTCTGGGTGACGAAAGTCTGGGTGACGAGGGTGTGGATGAGGAGAATCTGGGTGAGGAGAGTCTGGGTGACGAGGGTCTGGGTGACGTGGGTCTGGGTGACGTGGGTCTGGGTGACGAGAGTCTGGGTGACGAGGGTCTGGGTGACGTGGGTCTAGGTGACGTGGGTCTGGGTGACGAGGGTCTGGGTGACGTCAGTCTGGGTGAGGAGAGTCTGGGTGAGGAGTGTCTGGGTGACGAGGGTCTGGGTGACGTGGGTCTGGGTGACGGGGGTCTGTGTGATGACTGTCTGGGTGACGTCGGTCTTGGTGACGAAGGTCTGGGTGACAAGGGTCTGGGTGACAAGGGTCTGGGTGAAGTGGGTCTGAGTAACGTTACTCTGGGTGACGAGGGTCTGGATAATGTCAGTCTGGGTGATGAGGGTCTGGGTGAGGAGGGTCTGTGTGACGTCAGTCTGGGTGACGAGGGTCTGGGTGACATCGGTCTGGGTGATGACAGTCTGGGTGACGACAGTCTGGGTGAGGTGGGACTGGGTGAGGATAGTCTAGGTGACTTGGCTCTGGGTGGGTCTGCATGACGAGAGTCTGGGTGACGTGGGTCTGGGTGACAAGAGTCTGGGTGCTGTCAGTCTGGATGACGTGGGTCTGGGTGATGAGGGTCTGGTTGACGAGTCTGGGTGACATGGGTCTGGGTGACTAGTGTCTGGGCGATGATGGTCTGGGTGAGATGGGTCTGGGTGACGTGAGTCTGGGTGACAAAAGTCTGGGTGACTAGGGTCTGGGTGATGTCAGTTTGGGTGATGTCAGTCTTGTTGACAAGAGTCTGGGTGACGAGTGTCTTGGTGACATCGGTCTGGGTGATGAGGGCCTGGGTGACGAGGATCTGGGTGTTGTCGGTCTGGGTGACTTTGGTCTGGGCGACGTCGGTCTGGGTGACGAGCGTCTGCGTGACGAGACTCGGTGATCTCAGTCTGGGTGACGTGCGTCTGGGTGATGTCAGTCTGGGTGACGAGAGTCTGGTTGACGTGGGTCTGGGTGACGTTGTCTGGGCGACGTGGGTCTGGGTGACGAAGGTCTGTGTGACGAGGGTCTGGGTGATGTCAGTCTGGGTGACGAGGGTCTGGGTGACATGGGTCTGGGTGACGATGGTCTGGGTGATGTCAGTCTTTGTGGGGAGGGTCTGGGTGACGATGGTCTAGGTGAGGTGGGTCTGGGTGAGGAGGCCCTCAGTGATGTGGCTCTGGTTGACGTGGGTCTGGGTGACAAGAGTCTGGGTGATGTATTGATTTCTTTGTGGGTTCAATGACGTGATTTTTATGAAAGAGAATGTCTTTTAATCTAAAGCTTGTTCAACTCTTTTAACAGCATTTACAGGAGACATCCTGCTAGTGATGCATCTAGAACGAAACTGAAACTAAACCAAACTGCTTGTCTCTGTCACATGACCTCTGCTGGTCAGGCATAAGTAATCAATACATGCAAACATGCTGGTAAGGCATGATAATCAAACAGGCAAATAACATCACTATTTGCTGATATCATTACATCTCCCTTTCTTAAAACAAAAGTATTTTACTTTTAACTAACAACATGTTTTCTTTGTATTAATCTGCATTTTAACTGTAACACTTAATGAACTTACATTATCATTATCATGATCAAGGTTTTTTAACCTTGCTTTGTGTGTTCACATGAAATATGTAAATACACTAGAACTTGAAGAAAGAATAAGATAACATTACTTCCTTCTATAACAATAGTCCTTAAATTTGCTCAATGAGTCTCTCAGGAGGCTTCATGTGTCTTGAGGATTTTCTGATTGATTGTCCTTGAATCTGAGTTGTTGCCTCAGATGATGTGTTCTCAGCTGTGTGATCAGGTTGTTCAACAGTATCAGTCTTTTGACTTGCTGTGGCTGGTCCCATGAGAAGATCTCGACATTTCTTCTCAGAACAGCACCCTCATCTGTCTGAATGGTGTATGATCTTGGTTGAACTTCACTCAGGACAGTTCCCTTCTGAGTCCATGTGTTTGTTTTGTCTTTGAACCTTACTTGGTCACCAGTGTGGAGTTCAGGTAGGTTTTGTGTTCCTCTGTCATAGTAGTACTTTTGCTTTTCTTTCTGTTGCTCTTTGAACTTCCTCACTTTCTCCCCCTCTTTTGTTTTCAGGAGGTTCTCCAGGATGGGTAGGTTTGACCTTAGCATGCGTCCCATAAGGAGTTGGGCTGGTGACTTACCACACTCGAGCGGCGTTGTGCGGTATACAAGCATGCTTTGGTAGAAGTCAGTTCCACTGTCTTTTGCCTTGTACATCAGTCTTTTCACTGTCTGGACCGGTTTTTCCACTAGTCCATTGGACTGTGGATAGTGAGGACTTGACGTTGTGTGGACAAAGTCCCACTCTTTGGCAAAGTGTCGGAAACTTGCATTGTAAAACTGAGGTCCGTTGTCTGTGAAGACCTCGCTTGCCACGCCATGTCTGGAGAATATGGCTTTCATATATGTTATCACAGCATCTGCAGTGGTGGTGTGCAGTCTACAAACCTCTGGATACAGGGAGTAATAGTCTGTGACTACAAGATAGTCCTTCCCTTGACATACGAATAGGTCAGCGCCTACCTTCTGGTAAGGTCTGTCTGGCGCTGGGTGTGGCTTTAGTGGTTCTACCGGATTGCTTGCTCGATATTTCAGGCATATTGTGCAGTTTGACACCTCATTTGTCACATCTTGGTTGATTCGTGGCCAGTACATCACCTCTCGTGCTCTTTTCTTACACTTTTCGATTCCCAGATGTCCTCCATGGATCCTTTTTAGCATCTCTTTTCTCAGACTCTTTGGGATAACTATTTTACTTCCTTTGTAGATGATGTCTTCGACCACTGATAGCTCTGCCCTGCAGTTCCAGTACTCTGACATGTCAGGTGAGCAGTCTTGATTCATGTTGGGCCATCCATCCAAAATGCTTTTCTTCAGTCGTCTCATTGTTTCATCTTTGTTTGTCTCAGTCTTTATGAGCTCCATTTTTGCATCTGCTATGGGCAGTGCACTTGTGATCATGTCCACGTAGGCGTTCACTTTTTCATCCATTGTGGTGTTTGCGGGCTCACTTCGGTCAACAGCTCTGGACAACGTGTCTGCTGTATACATCAGCTTACCCGGTGTGTACGCAACATTCAGTGTATAGCGTTGCAGCCTGATCATCATTCTTTGTATTCTAAGCGGACAGCTATTTAGTGGCTTTTGGAACAATGCAATCAAGGGCTTATGGTCAGTCTCTACACTGATTGCTTGTCCTGCCACAAACTGGTGAAATCTTTCACAGGCGTATGTGATGCTGAGCAGCTCCTTTTCTATTTGAGCATATCGCGTCTCCGCGTCTGTCATTGAGCGCGATGCATATGCAATAGGTTGCCAGTAGTCATATTTTTGCAGAAGAACAGCACCGAGCCCACTCTCTGATGCATCTGATGATATCTTGATGGGTCTCGCTGGGTCATAAAACCTCAGAACTGGTTCCTCTGTGAGCAGTTTCTTTAGATCGCTCCATGACTTCTCATGCTCATGATTCCATTCCCATTCTATGTTCTTTTCAGTTAGTCTTCTCAGTGGCGCCATCTTTTCTGAGAGGTTTGGATATGAATTTACCCATGTAGTTGATCATTCCATTAAACCTCTGCACGTCCTTTTTGCATTGTGGCTTTGGCATATTCTCAATGGCGGACACCTTTCTGGGATCTGGTCTCATGCCCTCACTGCTAAGGATATCTCCCACGAATGTCAGTTCTGTCACCCCGAGCTGGCATTTCTCTCTATTCAGCTTCAGGTTTGTTTTCCTTGTTGCTTCCAGCACTTTTTTCAGTTTCTCGTCATGCTCAGTTCTCGTGGTTCCCCATACTATGATGTCATCCATTGATGTATCAACACCCTCCAGGTGCTCATAGATCATATGGATAGTTTTGTGATACACTTCAGGAGCTGAGGCAATGCCAAATGGTAACCTTAGGAATCTGTATCTGCCAAATGGACTGTTGAACATGCATAGTCTTGAACTTGCCTCGTCCAGCTTCATCTGCCAAAATCCTGATGATGCATCTAACTTGCTGAAATACTTTGCATTTGCAAACTGTGACATGATTTCCTCACGTGTAGGAAGCTTGAAGTGCTCTCTCTTTATTGCTCTGTTTAGATCTCTTGGATCCAGGCAAATTCTGAGCTTTCCATTCTTTTTGTCCACAACGACGAGGGAACTCACCCACTCAGTTGGCTCATCTATCTTCTGAATCACGTTCAGACTTTCCATCCTGTCCAACTCTGCCTTCAGTTGCTTTTGAAGAGCAAACGGAACTTTTCTGCATGGATGTATGACCGGTGTCATACTTTTATCTACTCTGATCGTGTGTTCTCCTGGAATGCAGCCTAGACCCTTAAATAGGTCGTTGTACTCTTTCATGAGTTCATCATAGACTGTCTCTCCTTCGCTTTCCACAACGAGGACTCTCTTTACCAGGTTCAGTCTCTCACAGGCTTTTAAACCTAGTATGTCTTGCACATCCTTTGGCACCACGATTAATGCTAGCGTGTGCTTTCTGTCCTTGTGTGTTACTTTGACAATGCATCTTCCTTTCACTGGTATATCAGTACCTGAGTATCCTGTCACTTTCACTTTTATTCCATGTATCTTTGGTCTGGGTCTAATTTTCTTAAAATCAGTCTCTGATATCACATTAACTTGTGCTCCAGTATCCAATTTAAATGGAATGTGTTTGTCATTCACTTTTAGTGTAAACATCCAGTCTCTTTCTTCTTTTTTGTTTTCAGACACAACATCTACATAGAACTCCTCTATCTCGCTTTCATCTACTGTATGGACCTTCCTTTGTTGCACTTGGTTCTTACAGCAACGGGCATAATGGTTGTTCTTGTTGCAACTATTGCATGTTTTACCATATGCTGGACACTTTCTTGATGGATGCTGTGTACCGCATCGACTACATGACTTTTGATTGTCCCTTTCATTTTCGTTCGCTGGTCACGCCTCTTTTTTCACATTGGCGCTCTTTTTGTTAAACGGTTTGTATCCGTTCATTCTCACTGCATCCACGTTGCAGCTATTGTCACTGAACAGCTCCTTTGTCTGCAACTTCACAGTCTCTGTCGCCCTACACAGTGCTATGGCTTTTCCCAGGTCTAGATCTTGCTCTCTTAGCAGCCTTTCCCTTAGACCATTATCTGGAATACCACACACCAGTCTGTCTTTTATCAGCGGGTCTGTCAGTCCCCCAAATTCACACGTTTTGCTTCTGTTTCTCAGTTCAGTCACATACTGATCAATAGTCTCACCCGTTTTCTGTACACAAATAAAAAATCTGTGCCTCTCAAACGTCACGTTACGTTTAGGTATGCAGTAGGCCTCAAACTGTTCCATTATTTTATCTAGCTTCATTTTGTCTCCATCAGCAGCGAATGTGAAGTTATTATACACCTCCAGCGCTTCATCACCCACGACATGTAAGAACAGTGACGATTTCTTTTTATTACTTTTCTCGTCAGCTCCGATTGCCGCTAAATACAACCCCATAAGTTGTTTGAATCTCCTCCAATTTTCAGCCACATTACCTGTCAACTGAAGCGTCGCCGGTGGGTGTAAACCTTCCATTTTTCACTTCGTTAGCTATTCTCCAATGGTAAGCAACGATGTTCTCTTTTGGCTTGCTAATTTGTGGAGAGCTGATTTAACTTCAGATTTTTTCTCTTCATCTCTTTCAATCACTTCTGACACCATGTATTGATTTCTTTGTGGGTTCAATGACGAGACATTTATGAAAGAGAATGTCTTTTAATCTAAAGCTTGTTCAACTCTTTTAACAGCATTTACAGGAGACATCCTGCTAGTGATGCATCTAGAACGAAACTGAAACTAAACGAAACTGCTTGTCTCTGCCCACATGACCTCTGCTGGTCAGGCATAAGTAATCAATACATGCAAACATGCTGGTAAGGCATGATAATCAAACAGGCAAATAACATCACTATTTGCTGATATCATTACAGGTGATGGCAGTCTTTATGGGGAGGGTCTGGTTGACGAGCGTCTGCGTGACGTCGGTCTGGGTGACGAGCGTCTGGGTGATGTCGGTCTGGGTGACTAGGGTCTGGGTAACATTGGTCTCGGTGAAGTGGGGTTTCTGGGTGACGAGTGTCTGGGTGTTGGCGATCTGGGTGATGTCGGTCTGGATGATATCGGTCTGGGTGACGTCGGTCTGGGTGACGTCGGTCTGGGTGACGATGGTCTGGGTGATGAGGGTCTGGGTGATGAGGGTCTGGGTGATGTCAGTCTTTGTGGGGATGGTCTGGGTGATGTCGGTCTGGGTGATTAGGGTCTGGGTGACATTGGCCTGTGTGAAGTGGGGCTTCTGGGTGACGAGTGTCTGGGTGATGTCGGTCTGGGTGACGTCGGTCTGGGTGACGTCAGGCTGAGTGACGAGGGTCTGGGTGATGTCAGTGGGTGACGAGGGTCTGGGTGACGAAGGTCTGGGTGATGAGGGTCTGGGTGTTGAGGGCCTGGGTGACGAGGGTCTGGTTGACGAGGGTCTGGGTGACGGCCTGAGTGACGAGGGTCTGGGTGATGTCAGTCTGTGTGGCGAGGGTCTGGGTGATGTCAGTCTTTGTGGGGAGGGTCTGGGTGATGTCGGTCTGGGTGACTAGGGGTGGGTGACGTGGGGCTTCTGGGTGACGAGGGTCTGGGTGATGTCAGTCTGGGTGGCGAGGGTCTGGGTGATGTCAGTCTTTGTGGGGAGGGTCTGGGTGATGTCGGTCTGGGTGACTAGGGGTGGGTGACGTGGGGCTTCTGGGTGACGAGGGTCTGGGTGACATGGATCTAAGTGACAAGAGTCTGGGTGATGTCAGTCTGGGTGGCGAGGGTCTGGGTGATGTCAGTCTGGGTGATGATGTGGGTGACGAGGGTCTGGGTGATGTCAGTCTGGTTCACGTGGGTCCGGGTGGCGAGGGTCTGGGTGACGTCAGTCTGGGTGACAAGGGCCTGGGTGAAGAGAGTCTGTGACGTGGGTCTGGGTGATGTGAGTCTGGTTGACGTGGGTCTGGGTGACGAATGTCTGGTTGTCGAGGGACTGGGTGACGTGGGTCTGCGTGACGTGGGTCTGGGTGACGTGGGTCTGGGTGACGGGAGTCTGGCTGATGTCAGTCTGGGTGATGAGGGTCTGGGTGGGGAGGGTCCGGGTGACGTCGGTCTGGGTGATGAGGGCCTGAATGACGATGGTCTGGGTGATGTCAGCTTGGGTGACGTGGGTCTGGGTGACGAGAGTCTTGGTGATGTCAGTCTGGGTGATGTCAGTCTGGGTGACGAGGGTCTGGGTGACGACAGTCTGGGTGAGGTGGGACTGGGTGAGGAGAGTCTGGGTGACGTGGCTCTGGGTGACGACGGTCTGGGTGACGTGGGTCTGGGTGACGAGAGTCTGGGTGATGTCAGTCTGGGTGATGAGTGTCTCGGTGATGAGGGTCTGTGTGACGAGTCTGATTGATGTCGGTCTGGGTGATGTCAGTCTGGGTGACGAGGGTCTGTGTGACGAGTCTGGGTGATGTCAGTCTGGGTGATGTCGGTCTGGGTGATGTCAGTCTGGGTGACGAGGGTCTGTGTGATGAGTCTGGGTGATGTCAGTCTGGGTGATGTCAGTCTGGGTGAGGTGGAACTGGGTGAGGAGTCTGGGTGACGAGGGTCTGGGTGACGTGGGTCTGGGTGACGTGGGTCTGGGTGACGAGAGTCTGGGTGATGAGAGTCAAGGTGATGTCAGTCTGGGTGAGGAGAGTCTGGGTGACGAGTGTCTGGGTGACGTGGGTCTGGGTGACGAGGGTCTGTGTGATGAGTCTGGGTGATGTCTGTCTGGGTGATGTTGGTCTGGGTGACGAGAGTCTGTGTGATGAGTCTGGGTGATGTCTGTCTGGGTGACGTCGGCCTTGGTGACGTGGGTCTGGGTGACGAGAGCCTGGGTGCTGTCAGTCTGGATGACGTGGGTCTGGGTGATGAGGGTCCGGTTGACGAGTCTGGGTGACATGGGTCTGGGTGACATGGGTCTGGGTGACGATGGTCTGGGTGAGATGGGTCTGGGTGATGTTAATCTGGGTGACGTGGGTCTGGGTGACGAGGGTCTGGGTGACAAGAGTCTGGGAGACGTGGGTCTGGGTGACGTGGGTCTGGGTGACGAGGGTCTGGGTGACGAGGTTCTGGGTGACGAGGGTCTGAGTGATGTCAGTCTGAGTGATGAGGGTCTATGTGACGAGTCTGGGTGATGTTGGTCTGGGTGACGTCGGTCTGGGTGATGAGGGTCTGGGTGATGTCAGTCTGGGTGACAAGAGTCTGGGTGACGAGGGTCTGGGTGACGATGGTCTGGGTGAGATGGGTCCGGGTGATGTCAATCTGGGTGAAGTGGGTCTGGGCGCCGAGAGTCTGGGTGATGTCAGTCTGGGTGATGTCAGTCTGGGTGACGTGGGTGTGTGTGACGAGGGTCTCGGTGACGAGGGTCTGGGTGATGTCCGTCTGGGTGATGTCAGTCTAGGTGATGAGGGTCTGGGTGATGTCAGTCTGGGTGACGAGGGTCTGGGTGACGTGGGTCGGGGTGATGATGGCCTGAATGACGATGGTGTAGGTGAGATGGGTCTGTGTGATGTCAATCTGGGTGATGTGAGTCTGGGTGACGTGGGTCTGGGTGACGAGAGTCTGGGTGATGGCGGTCTGGGTGACGTGGGTCTGGGTGACGTGGGTCTGGGTGACGGGGGTCTGGGTGATGTCAGTCTGGGTGACAAGGGTCTGGGTGACGAGTCTGGGTGATGTCAGCCTGGGTGATTTCGGTCTGGGTGACGAGGGTTTGGGTGACGAGGGTCTGGGTGATGTCAGTCTGGGTGACGAGGGTCTGGGTGAAATGGTTCAGGGTGCCGATGGTCTGGGTGAGGTCAGCCTTTGTGGGGAGGGTCTGGGTGACGATGGTCTGGGTGAGGTGGGTGTGGGTGAGGAGGCCCTCAGTGACGTGGCTCTGGTTGACGTGGGTCTGGGTGACAAGAGTCTGGGTGATGTCAGTCTTTATGGGGAGGGTCTGGGTGACGAGCGTCTGGGTGACGTCGGTCTGGGTGACGAGCGTCTGGGTGACGTGGGTCTGGGTGACGAGTGTCTGCGTGATGTCAGTCTGGGTGACGAGGGTCTGGGTAACGAGTCTGGGTGATGTCAGCCTTGGCGATGTCGGTCTGGTTAACGTTGGTCTAGGTGATGTCAGTCTGGGTGATGAAGGTCTGGGTGACGAAGGTCTGGGTGATGTCACTCTGGGTGGGGAGGTTGTGGGTGACGATGGTCTAGGTGAGGTGGGTCTGGGTGAGGAGGGTCTCGGTGACGTGGGTCTGGGTGACGTGGGTCTGGGTGACGAGAGTCTGGGCGATGTCAGTCTTTGTGGGGAGGGTCTGGGTGACGAGCGTCTGGTTGACGTCGGTCTGGGTGACGAGCATCTGGGTGACGTGGGTCTGGGTGATGATGGTCTGGGTGATGTCATTCTGGGTGACGAGAGTCTGGGTGATGTCAGTCTGGGTGACGAGGGTTTGGGTGATGTCAATCTGGGTGATGTCAGTCTGGGTGATGTCGGTCTGTGTGATGAGGGTCTGGGTGATGTCAGTCTGGGTGACCTGGGTCTGGGTGACGAGTGTCTGGGTGACGTGGGTCTGGGTGACGAGCGTCTGTGTGATGAGTCTGGGTGATGTCTGTCTGGGTGATGTTGGTCTGGGTGACGAGGTTCTGTGTGATGAGTCTGGGTGATGTCTGTCTGGGTGACGTCGGCCTTGGTGACGAAGGTCTGGGTGACAAGGGTCCGGGTGACAAGGGTCTGGGTGAAGTGGGTCTGAGTAATGTTACTCTGGGTGACGAGGGTCTGGGTGAGGTCAGTCTGGGTGACGTGGCTCTGGGTGACGTGGGTCTGGGTGACGAGAGTCTGGCTGGTGTCCGTCTGGGTGATGAGGGTCTGTGTGATGTCAGTCTGGGTGGGGAGGGTCTGGGTGACGTCGGTCTGGGTAATGAGGGCCTGAATGACGATGGTCTGGGTGATGTCAATCTGGGTGATGTCAGTCTGGGTGATGAGAGTCTTTGTGATGTCAGTCTGGGTGACGTGGGTCTGGGTGACGAGAGTCTGGGTGATGTGGGTCTGGGTGATGAGAGCCTGGGTTCTGTCAGTCTGGATGACGTGGGTCTGGGTGATGAGGGTCCGGTTGACGAGTCTGGGTGACATGGGTCTGGGTGACATGGGTCTGGGTGACGATGGTCTGGGTGAGATGGGTCTGGGTGATGTTAATCTGGGTGACGTGGGTCTGGGTGACGAGGGTCTGGGTGACAAGAGTCTGGGAGACGTGGGTCTGGGTGACGTGGGTCTGGGTGACGAGGGTCTGGGTGACGAGGGTCTGGGTGACGAGGGTCTGGGTGACGTCAGTCTGAGTGATGAGGGTCTATGTGACGAGTCTGGGTGATGTTGGTCTGGGTGACGTCGGTCTGGGTGATGAGGGTCTGGGTGATGTCAGTCTGGGTGACAAGAGTCTGGGTGACGAGGGACTGGGTGACGATGGTCTGGGTGAAATGGGTCCGGGTGATGTCAATCTGGGTGAAGTGGGTCTGGGCGCCGAGAGTCTGGGTGATGTCAGTCTGGGTGATGTCAGTCTGGGTGACGAGGATCTGGGTGACGAGGGTCTGGGTGACGTGGGTCTGTGTGACGAGGGTCTCGGTGACGAGGGTCTGGGTGATGTCCGTCTGGGTGATGTCAGTCTAGGTGATGAAGGTCTGGGTGATGTCAGTCTGGGTGACGAGGGTCTGGGTGACGTTGGTCGGGGTGATGATGGCCTGAATAACGATGGTGTAGGTGAGATGGGTCTGTGTGATGTCAATCTGGGTGATGTGAGTCTGGGTGACGTGGGTCTGGGTGACGAGAGTCTGGGTGATTGCGGTCTGGGTGACGTGGGTCTGGGTGACGTGGGTCTGGGTGACGAGGGTCTGGGTGATGTCAGTCTGGGTGACAAGGGTCTGGGTGACGAGTCTGGGTGATGTCAGCCTGGGTGATTTCGGTCTCGGTGACGAGGGTTTGGGTGACGAGGGTCTGGGTGATGTCAGTCTGGGTGACGAGGGTCTGGGTGACATGGGTCAGGGTGACGATGGTCTGGGTGATGTCAGTCTTTGTGGGGAGGGTCTGGGTGACGATGGTCTAGGTGAGGTGGGTCTGGGTGAGGAGGCCCTCAGTGACGTGGCTCTGGTTGACGTGGGTCTGGGTGACAAGAGCCTGGGTGATGTCAGTCTTTATCGGGAGGGTCTGGGTGACGAGCGTCTGGGTGACGTCGGTCTGGGTGACGAGGGTCTGGGTAACGAGTCTGGGTGATGTCAGCCTGGGTGACGAGGGTCTGGGTAACGAGTCTGGGTGATGTCAGCCTGGGTGATGTCGGTCTGGTTAACGTTGGTCAGGGTGATGTCAGTCTGGGTGATGAAGGTCTGGGTGACGAGGGTCTGGGTAATGTCACTCTGGGTGGGGAGGTTGTGGGTGACGATGGTCTAGGTGAGGTGGGTCTGGGTGAGGAGGGTCTCGGTGACGTGGGTCTGGGTGACGTGGGTCTGGGTGATGAGAGTCTAGGTGATGTCAGTCTTTGTGGGGAGGGTCTGGGTGACGAGCGTCTGGTTGACGTCGGTCTGGGTGACGAGCGTCTGGGTGACTTGGGTCTGGGTGATGAGGGTCTGGGTGATGTCATTCTGGGTGACGAGTGTCTGGGTGATGTCAGTCTGGGTGACGAGGGTTTGGGTGAAGTCAGTCTGGGTGATGTCAGTCTGGGTGATGTTGGTCTGGGTGATGAGGGTCTGGGTGATGTCAGTCTGGGTGGCGTGGGTCTGGGTGACGAGAGTCTGGGTGATGTCGGTCTGGGTGATGTCAGTCTGGGTGACGTGGGTCTGGGTGACATGGGTCTGGGTGCCGTAGGTCTGGGTGACGTCGGTCTGGGTGACGAGGGTCTGGGTGATGTCAGTCTGGGTGACGTCGATCTGGGTGACGAGGGTCAGGGTGACATGTGTCTAGGTGACGAGAGTCTGGGTGATGTCAGTCTGGGTGGCAAGGGTCTGGGTGATGTCAGTCTGGGTGATGATGTGGGTGACGAGAGTCTGGGTGATGTCAGTCCGGTTGACGTGGTTCCTGGTGGTGAGTGTCTGGGTGACGTCAGTCTGGGTGACAAGGGCCTGGGTGAAGAGAGTCTGTGACGTGGGTCTGGGTGATGTGAGTCTGGTTGACGTGGGTCTGGGTGATGAATGTCTAGTTGTCGAGGGTCTGGGTGATGTGGGTCTGGGTGATGAGGGTCTGGGTGACGGGTCTGGGTGACGTGGGTCTGGGTGACGGGAGTCTGGCTGATGTCAGTCTGGCTGATGAGGGTCTGGGTGGGGAGGGTCCGGCTGACGTCGGTCTGGGTGATGAGGGCCTGAATGATGTCAGTCTGGGTGACGTGGGTCTGGGTGACGAGTGGCTGAGTGTCGAGGGCTTGGGTGAGGAGGGTTTGGGTGAGGAGGGTCTGGGAGATGTGAGTCTGGGTGATGTCAGTCTGGGTGACGAGGGTCTGGGTGACGTCGGTCTGGGTGGCGACAGTCTGTGTGACGAGTGTCTGGTTGACGAGGGTCTGGGTGACGAGTCTGGGTGATGTCAGTCTGGGTGACGAGGGTCTCTGTGACGAGTCTGATTGATGTCGGTCTGGGTGATGTCAGTCTGTGTGACGAGGGTCTGTGTGACGAGTCTGGGTGATGTCAATCTGGGTGATGTCAGTCTGGGTGACGTGGGTCTGGGTGATGGCGGTCTGGGTGACGTGGGTCTGGGTGACGTGGGTCTGGGTGACGAGGGTCTGGGTGATGTCAGTCTGGGTGACAAGGGTCTGGGTGACGTGTCTGGGTGATGTCTGCCTGGGTGATTTCATTCTGGGTGATGAGGGTTTGGGTGACGAGGGTCTGGGTGATGTCAGTCTGGGTGACGAGGATCTGGGTGACATGGGTCAGGGTGACAATGGTCTGGGTGATGTCAGTCTTTGTGGGGAGGGTCTGGGTGACGATGGTCTAGGTGAGGTGGGTCTGGGTGAGGAGGCCCTCAGTGACGTGGCTCTGGTTGACGTGGGTCTGGGTGACAAGAGTCTGGGTGATGTCAGTCTTTATGGGGAGGGTCTGGGTGACGAGCATCTGGGTGACGTCGGTCTGGGTGACGAGCGTCTGGGTGACGTGGGTCTGGTTGACGAGTGTCTGCGTGATGTCAGTCTGGGTGACGAGGGTCTGGGTAACGAGTCTGGGTGATGTCAGCCTAGGTGATGTCGGTCTGGTTAACGTTGGTCTGGGTGATGTCTGTCTGGGTGATGAAGGTCTGGGTGACGAGGTCTGGGTGATGTCACTCTGGGTGGGGAGGTTGTGGGTGACGATGGTCTAGGTGAGGTGGGTCTAGGTGAGGAGGGTCTCGGTGACGTGGGTCTGGGTGACGTGGGTCTGGGTGACGAGAGTCTGGGTGATGTCAGTCTTTGTGGGGAGGGTCTGGGTGATGAGCGTCTGGTTGACGTCGGTCTAGGTGACGAGCGTCTGGGTGACGTGGGTCTGGGTGATGAGGGTCTGGGTGATGTCATTCTGGGTGACGAGAGTCTAGGTGATGTTAGTCTGGGTGATGAGGGTTTGGGTGATGTCAGTCTGGGTGATGAGGGTCTGGGTGACGTCGGTCTGGGTGGCGACAGTCTGTGTGACGAGTGTCTGGATGACGAGGGTCTGAGTGACGATTCTGGGAGATGTCAGTCTGTGTGACGAGGGTCTGTGTGACGAGTCTGGGTGATGTCAATCTGTGTGATGAGTCTGGGTGATGTCAGTCTGGGTGATGTCAGTCTGGGTGAGATGGGACTGGGTGACGTGGGTCTGGGTGACGTGGGTCTGGGTGACGAGGGGCTGAGTGTCGAGGGTTTGGGTGAGGAGGGTTTGGGTGAGGAGGGTCTGGGTGATGTGACTCTGGGTGATGTCAGTCTGGGTGACGAGGGTCTGGGTGACGTCGGTCTGGGTGGCGACAGTCTGTGTGACGAGTGTCTGGATGACGAGGGTCTGAGTGACGATTCTGGGAGATGTCAGTCTGTGTGACGAGGGTCTGTGTGACGAGTCTGGGTGATGTCAATCTGGGTGATGTCGTTCTGGGTGATGTCGGTCTAGGTGATGTCAGTCTGGGTGACGAGGGTCTGTGTGATGAGTCTGGGTGATGTCAGTCTGGGTGATGTCAGTCTGGGTGAGATGGGACTGGGTGACGTGGGTCTGGGTGACGTGGGTCTGGGTGACGAGAGTCTGGGTGACGTCAGTTTGGGTGAGGAGAGTCTGGGTGAGGAGAGACTGGGTGAGGAGAGTCTGGGTGACGAGGGTCTGGGTGACGAGGGTCTGGGTGACGAGGGTCTGGGTGACGTGAGTCTGGGTGACAAAAGTCTGGGTGACTAGGGTCTGGGTGATGTCAGTCTGGGTGATGTCAGTCTTGTTGACAAGAGTCTGGGTGACGAGTGTCTTGGTGACATCGGTTTGGGTGATGAGGGTCTGGGTGACGAGGATCTGGGTGATGTCGGTCTGGGTGACTTTGGTCTGGGCGACGTCGGTCTGGGTGACGAGCGTCTGGGTGACGAGACTCGGTGATCTCAGTCTGGGTGACGAGCGTCTGGGTGATGTCAGTCTGGGTGACGAGAGCCTGGGTGACGTGGGTCTGGGTGACGAAGGTCTGTGTGACGAGGCTCTGGGTGATGTCGGTCTGGGTGACGTCGGTTTGGGTGACGAGGATCTGGGTGACAATGGTCTGGGTGAGAAGGGTCTGGGTGAGGAGGGTCTGGGTGATGTCAGTCTTTGTGGGGATGGTCTGGGTGATGTCGGTCTGGGTGACGAGGGTCTGGGTGATGTCTGTCTGAGTGACGAGGGTCTATGTGACGAGTCTGGGTGATGTCGGTCTGGGTGACGTCAGTCTGGGTGATGAGGGCCTGGGTGATGTCAGTCTGGGTGACAAGGGTCTGGGTGACGAGGGTCTGGGTGAGGTGGGTGTTGGTGATGTCAATCTGGGTGAAGTGGGTCTGGGTGACGAGAGTCTGGGTGACGTCAGTCTGGGTGACGTCGGTCTGGGTGACGAGGGCCTGGGTGATGTCAGTCTTTGTGGGGAGGGACTGGGTGATGTCGGTCTGGGTGACTAGGGGTGGGTGACGTGGGGCTTCAGGGTGACAAGGGTCTGGGTGACGTGGATCTAGGTGACGAGAGTCTGAGTGATGTCAGTCTGGGTGGCGAGGGTCTGGGTGATGTCAGTCTGGGTGATGATGTGGGTGACGAGAGTCTGGGTGATGTCAGTCTGGTTCACGTGGGTCCGGGTGGTGAGGGTCTGGGTGACGTCAGTCTGGGTGACAAGGGCGTGGGTGAAGAGAGTCTGTGACGTGGGTCTGGGTGATGTGAGTCTGGTTGACGTGGGTCTGGGTGACGAATGTCTGGTTGTCGAGGGTCTGGGTGACGTGGGTCTGCGTGACGTGGGTCTGGGTGACGGGAGTCTGGCTGATGTCAGTCTGGGTGATGAGGGTCTGGGTGGGGAGGGTCCGGGTGATGTCGGTCTGGGTGATGAGGGCCTGAATGACGATGGTCTGGGTGATGTCAGTCTGGGTGACGTGGGTCTGGGTGATGAGAGTCTTGGTGATGTCAGTCTGGGTGATGTCAGTCTGGGTGACGAGGGTCTGGGTGACGAAAGTCTGGGTGAGGTGGGACTGGGTGAGAAGAGTCTGGGTGACGTGGCTCTGGGTGACGACGGTCTGGGTGACGTGGGTCTGGGTGACGAGAGTCTGGGTGATGTCAGTCTGGGTGACGAGTGACTGGGTGACGAGGGTCTGTGTGATGAGTCTGATTGATGTCGGTCTGGGTGATGTCAGTCTGGGTGACGAGAGTCTGGGTGACGAGTCTGGGTGATGTCAGTCTGGGCGATGTCGGTCTGGGTGATGTCGGTCTAGGTGATGTCAGTCTGGGTGACGAGGGTCTGTGTGATGAGCCTGGGTGATGTCGGTCTGGGTGATGTCAGTCTGGGTGACAAGGGTCTGGGTGACGAGGGTCTGGGTGACGAGGGTCTGGGTGAGGTGGGTCTTGGTGATGTCAATCTGGGTGAAGTGGGTCTGGGTGACGAGAGTCTGGGTGACGTCGGTCTGGGTGACGTCGGTCTGGGTGACGAGGGCCTGGGTGATGTCAGTCTTGGTGACGTCGGTCTGGGTGACGACAGTCTGGGTGAGGTGGGACTGGGTGAGGAGAGTCTGGGTGACGTGGCTCTGGGTGACGAGGGTCTGGGTGACGTGTGTCTGGGTGACGAGAGTCTGGGTGACGTGGGTCAAGGTGACGAGAGTCTGGGTGATGTCAGTCTGGGTGATGAGGGTCTGTGTGACGAGTCTGTATGATGTCAGTCTGGGTGACGAGGGTCTGTGTGACGAGGCTGGGTGTTGTCTGTCTGGGTGATGTCGGTCTGGGTGACGAAGGACTGGGTGACAAGGGTCTGGGTGAAGTAGGTCTGAGTGACGTTACTCTGGGTGACGAGGGTCTGGGTGATGTCAGTCTGGGTGATGTGGGGCTGGGTGACGAGAGTCTGGGTGATGTCAGTCTGGGTGACGAGGGTCTGGGTGAGGACAGTCTGGGTGAGGAGAGTCTGGGTGACGTGGCTCTGGGTGACGAGGGTCTGGGTGATGGGGGTCTGGGTGACGTGGGTCTGGGTGACGAGAGTCTGACTGATGTCAGTCTGGGTGATGAGGGTCTGGGTGATGTCAGTCTGGGTGATGAGAGCCTGAATGACGATGGTCTGGGTGATGTCAATATGGGTGATGTCAGTCTGGGTGACGATCGTCTGGGTGACGAGAGTCTTGGTGATGTCAGTCTGGGTGATGTCAGTCTGGGTGATGTGGGTCTGGGTGATGAGAGTCTGGGTGACGTGGGTCTGGGTGACGAGAGCCTGGGTGCTGTCAGTCTGGATGATAAGGGTCTGGGTGACGAGGGTCTGGGTGACATGTGTCTGGGTCACGAGATTCTGGGTGATGTCAGTCTTGGTGACGAGGGTCTGGGTGATGTCAGTCTGGGTGACGTGTGTCTGGGTGACAGAGGGTCTGGGTGACATGGGCCTGCGTGATGAGAGTCTGGGTGATGTCAGTCTGGGTGGTGTCAGTCTGGGTGACGTGGGTCTGGGTGACGTGGGTCTGGGTGACGTGGGTCTGGGTGACGAGGGTCTGGGTGACGAGGGTCTGGGTGACGTAGGTCTGGGTGACCTGGGTCTCGGTGATGGGGGTCTGGGTGATGTCAGTCTGGGTGACGAGGGTTTGGTTGACATGGGTCTGGGTGATGAGGTTCTTGGTGACGAGGGTCTGGGGGATGTCAGTCTGGGTGACGTGGGTCTGCGTGACGAGGGTCTGGGGGATGTCAGTCTGGGTGACGAGGGTCTGAGTGACGAGTGTCTGGGTGATGTGGGTCTGGGTGATGTGGGTCTGGGTGACGAGGGTCTGGGTGACGTTGGTCTGGGTGACGAGTGTCTGAGTGACGAGGGTCTGGGTGACGTGGGTCTGGGTGATGTGGGTTTGGGTGATGCGGGTCTGGGTGACGAGGGTCTGGGTGACGTCGGTCTGGGTGATGAGGGTCTGGGTAATGTGGGTCTTGGTGATGCGGGTCTGGCTGATGTTGGTCTGGGTGACTTCGATCTGGGTGACGAGGGTCTGGGTGACGGCGGTCTGGGCGACGTGGGTCTGAGTGACGATGGTGTGGGTGACGTGGTGCTGGGTGAAGAGAGTCTGGGTGACGAGAGTCTGGGTGACTTGGGTCTAGGTGGAGAGGGTCTGGGTGATGCGAGACTGGGTGGCGTGGGTCTGGGTGATGAGAGTCTGGGTGATGTCAGTCTGGGTGACGAGTGTCTAGGTGACGAGGGTCTGGGTGACGAGGGTCTTGGTGATGATTCTGGGTGATGTCAGTCTGGGTGACGAGCGTCTGTGTGACGAGTCTGGGTGATGTCAGTCTGGGTGATGTCAGTCTGGGTGACGAGGGTCTGTGTGACGAATCTACGTGATGTCGGTCTGGGTGACGAGGGTCTGTGTGACGTCAGTCTGGGTGATGTCGGTCTAGGTGACGTCAATCTGGGTGACGAGGGTCTGTGTGATGAGTCTGGGTGATGTCTGCCTGGGTGATGTCGGTCTGGGTGACGAAGGTCTGAGTGACAAGGGCCTGGGTGAAGTGGGTCTCAGTGACGTTACTCTGGGTGACGAGGGTCTGGGTGATGTCAGTCTGGGTGACTTCGATCTGGGTGACGAGGGTCTGGGTGACGGCGGTCTGGGTGACGTGGGTCTGAGTGACGATGGTGAGGGTGACGTGGTGCTGGGTGACGAGAGTCTGGGTGACGAGAGTCTGGGTGACTTGGGTCTGGGTGAAGAGGGTCTGGGTGATGCGAGTCTGGGTGGCGTGGGTCTGGGTGATGAGAGTCTGGGTGATGTCAGTCTGGGTGACAAGTGTCTAGGTGACGAGGGTCTGGGTGACGAGGGTCTTGGTGACGATTCTGGGTGATGTCAGTCTGGGTGACGAGCGTCTGTGTGACGAGTCTGGGTGATGTCAGTCTGGGTGATGTCAGTCTGGGTGACGAGGGTCTGTGTGACGAATCTAGGTGATGTCGGTCTGGGTGATGTCGGTCTGGGTGACGAGGGTCTGTGTGACGTCAGTCTGGGTGACGTCAATCTGGGTGACGAGGGTCTGTGTGATGAGTCTGGGTGATGTCTGCCTGGGTGATGTCGGTCTGGGTGATGAAGGTCTGAGTGACAAGGGTCTGGGTGAAGTGGGTCTCAGTGACGTTACTCTGGGTGACGAGGGTCTGGGTGATGTCAGTCTGGGTGATGTGGGTCTGGGTGATGAGGGTCTGGGTGAGGAGAGTCTGGGTGACGAGGGCCTGGGTGACGTGGGTCTGGGTGACGAGAGTCTGGGTGATGTCCGTCTGGGTGACGAGGGTCTGGGTGATGTCAGTCTGGGTGACGAGGGTTTGGGTGACTTGGGTCTGGGTGATGAGGGCCTGAATGACGATGGTCTAGGTGAGATGGGTCTGGGTGATGTCAATCTGGGTGAGGTCAGTCTGGGTGACGTTGGTCTGGGTGATGACGATCTGGGTGATGTCAGTCTGGGTGACGTCGGTCTGGGTGACGAGGGTCAGGGTGACATGGATGTGGGTGACGATGGTCTGGGTGTGGTCGGTCTAGGAGAAGAGGGTCTGGGTGACTAGGGTCTGGGTGACGAGAATCTGGGTGACGAGGTTGTGGTACACAAGAGTCTGGTTGACGAGAGTCTGGGTGAAGTGTGTCTGGGTGACGTGTGTCTGGGTGACGAGAGTCTGGGTGACGAGGCTCTGGGTGACGAGTCTGGGTGATGCCAGTCTGGGTGACGAGGGTCTGGGTGATGTTGGTCTGGGTGATGTTGGTCTGGGTGACGTGGGTCTGGGTGACGTGGGTCTGGGTGACAAGGGTCTGGGTGAAAAGGGTCTGGGTGATATCAGTCTGGGTGATGTCAGTCTTGGTGACGTCGGTCTGGGAGACGACAGTCTGGGTGAGGTGGGACTGGGTGAGGAGAGTCTGGGTGATGTGGCTCTGGGTGACGAGGGTCTGGGTGACGTGGGTCTGGGTGACGAGAGTCTGGGTGACGTGGGTCTGGGTGACGAGATTGATGCGCTATCAATTGCTCAAAAGACTGAGGTTAAGCGAGTAACTAACAGGCTTTTATTAACAAGAGAATGAAGGTGTGCCTCGAGTGGTCGACCAGTCCAGAATACAGAGGGACTGTGGAGCAGTCACCTTTATACCTGGACTCGTGGGAGGAGTCAGCCGAGGCATGTACAGACATGTACACTGTGGAATACAAACAGTGGTTTACCAAATTCACCCCTTGTTTAAAAATGAGTCCGGCGGGGTGAAGTGTATTAAAAGTTTGTGTATTGGAGTCTCTCCGGAGGTCTTGTCTGCCGCTGTGATCGACGTGGTGACGGCAGGGGTAGTGAAGCTTCCGGCGTCGAGTCCCGCGTAGGCTGGGGCACTGGTGTGTAGTCCTCGTGGGTGTTGAGCGGGTTGCAGGGCCCAGGCGTGCCGTCTGCTGGGGTTGGATATTGGATCGTGGGGGGGGGGGTGGTAGTGGGTAGTGGGTTACTGGGGTCCCCGAGGGTGCGAGGTCTCGTATGGAGACTGTGTCCTCCCGCCCGTCCGGGTACGCAATGTAAGCATACTGGGGGTTGGCGTGGAGGAGGTCAACCCTCTCGACCAGGGGGTCCGTTTTATGGGTTCTCACGTGTCTTCTCAGTAGGACCGGCCCTGGAGACGTCAGCCATGGCGGTAGCGATGTCCCCGATGTGGACTTCCTTGGGAAGACAAACATTTTCTCATGAGGGGTGGCGTTAGTGGCAGTGCAGAGCAGTGACTGAATAGAGTGGAGCGCATCGGGGAGCACATCCTGCCAGCGGGAGGTCGGAAGGCCCCTAGACTTTAAGGCTAGCAGGGCGGCCTTCCAAACTGTCGCATTCTCTCTTTCCACCTGTCCGTTCCCCCGGGGGTTGTAACTGGTGGTCCTGCTTGTGGCAATACCCCTAGCTAGCAGGTACTGGCGGAGTTCGTCGCTCATAAACGATGAGCCCCGGTTACTATGGATATAGCTGGGGAAACCGAACAGGGTGAAGAGGTCGTTCAGACATTTAATGACCGTGGCACTGGTCATGTCCGGGCAGGGGATGGCGAACGGGAAACGGGAGTACTCATCAATAATGTTGAGGAAGTACACATTACGGTCGGAGGAGGGGAGAGGCCCTTTAAAATCAACGCTCAGGCGCTCGAAGGGGCGAGTGGCTTTTATCAGGTGAGCCCTGTGTGGTCTATAAAAGTGCGGTTTGCACTCAGCGCAGACTTGGCAGTTCCTGGTCATGGTCCTGACCTCCTCAATGGAGTAAGGCAGGTTGCGGGCCTTGATGAAGTGGAAGAACCTGGTGACCCCCGGGTGGCAGAGGTCATTGTGGAGGGCCCGCAGTCTATCGATCTGCGCGCTGGCGCAGGTGCCACGCGATAGAGCATCCGGGGGTTCATTGAGCTTCCCGGGCCGGTACAAGATCTCATAATTGTAGGTGGAAAGTTCGATTCTCCACCTCAAGATCTTGTCATTTTTGATTTTGCCCCTCTGCTTGTTGTTAAACATAAAAGCAACTGAACGCTGGTCAGTGAGCAGGGTAAATCGTTTTCCGGCCAGGTAGTGCCTCCAATGACGCACAGCCTCCACAATAGCCTGGGCCTCCTTCTCAACAGCGGAGTGTCTGGTCTCCGGGCCCTGGAGGGTTCGTGAAAAGAAGGCCACAGGTCTCCCCGCCTGATTAAAGGTAGCGGCCAGGGCAAAGTCGGACGCGTCGCTTTCCACCTGGAAGGGGATGGATTCGTCCACTGCGTGCATGGTGGCTTTGGCAATGTCTTCCTTGATACGGTGGAAGGCTAAGCGGGCCTCTGCCGTCACGGGAAAAGAGGTGGACTTGATCAGCGGACGGGCCTTGTCCGCATAGTAGGGGACCCATTGGGCGTAATAGGAGAAAAACCCTAGGCACCTCTTCAGGGCCTTGAGGCAGTGGGGCAGTGGGAGTTCCATAAGGGGACGCATCCGGTCGGGGTCGGGACCGATGACTCCGTGTTCCACAACACAGCCAAGGATGGCGAGGCGGGTTGTGCGGAATATGCACTTCTCCTTGTTATACGTCAGGTTCAGGAGTTGGGCGGTGCAGAGGAATTTTTCGAGGTTTGCGTCATGGTCCTGCAAGTCATGGCCGCAGATGGTCACATTGTCCAGATATGGGAAAGTGGCCTGCAACGCATTTTGATCGACCATCCGGTCCATCTCCCTTTGGAAGACAGAGACCCCGTTGGTGACGCCAAAGGGAACCCTAAGGAAGTGATAGAGGCGGCCATTTGCCTCAAAGGCAGTATACTGGCGGTCCTCAGGGCGGATAGGGAGCTGGTGGTACGCTGATTTCAGGTCAATGGTCGAGAAGACGCAGTACTGCGCGATCTGGTTGACCATATCAGCTATGCGGGGGAGTGGGTAAGCGTCCAGCAGGGTGTAGCGATTTATTGTCTGGCTGTAGTCGATGACCAGGCGCTGCTTCTCGCCGGTCTTAACGACCACAACCTGGGCTCGCCAGGGGCTGGTGCTGCCCTCAATAATCCCCTCCTTCAGGAGCCGCTCCACTTCAGTTTTAATGAAAACCCTGTCCCCGGCACTGTATCGCCTGCTCTTTGTGGCGGTGGGCTTACAGTCGGGGGTGAGGTTAGCAAACAGTGGGGGGGGTGACTCTGAGTGTGGAGAGGTTGCACCTGGTGCGCGGCAGGCAATTTGAAAGCTGCTGGCTGCGGACTGTGAGTGGGGGGAGGGGTCCACCGTACGCCATCGTAACACTTTTAAGGTGGCACTGAAAATCTAACCCCAGTAGGACGGCAGCGCAGAGGTGGGGCAGGACCAGAAGTTTAAAATTATCGTACACAGTCCCGTCTACTAAGAGTGTCACCACGCAGTAGCCGCCAATGTCCGCCGACTGGGACTCGGAGGCCATAGAAATCCGCTGGTGCGCAGGCAGGACTGGGAGAGAGCAACGCTGCACCGTGTCGGGGTGGATGAAGCTCTCCGTGCTCCCAGAGTCAAAAAGGCAGATTGTTTCGTGACCATTTACCTTAATGTCCATTGTGGACCGGGCCAGTTGGTGCGGTCTCGCTTGGTCCAGCGTAACGGAGGCCAGCGTAGGGGTCGGTGTGTCGTTGCGGGTATCAGATGAGGCGGTGTTGGGGGCCAAGATGGCGGCTGGCGTCCAAGATGGCGGCATCCATGATCCCCATGTGGCTGGAGGCGTCTAAAATGGCTGCTGTTCCGGTGGTTCGCACATGGCTGGGGAGGCCCAAGATGGCGGCCTGCACGTCCCACACACGGCGCTGCTGGGGTTCGGGGTGGCTTTGGCCCTGCAGACGCTGGTATAGTGTCCCTTCTTCCCGCAGCCCGAGCGGATCGCATTTTTCGCCGGGCAGCGCGCTCTGGGATGTTTGGCCTGGCCACAGAAGTAGCATTTCTGGCCTTGGGGCACTGCTGTCTGGCCTTGGGACACTGCTGCGGTAGTTGGGCCGTTGCTGGGATGTGGCTGGGGTGGCACGGCGCTATGAGGCGGTCCTACCGTGTCCCAGGCTGTCGTTCCCCGCGGCGTCCACGGTGCAGAGGAGTAGGCATCCATGCCCCGGTAGGCTGCGTCCAATGATAGTGCGAGTTCAGAGGCCTTGTTGAGGTCGAGGTCACTCTGCTCCAACGTCGCTGTCAGGTGTAATTGGATCTGTGGCCCGCCACAAAAGCGTCCCGGATAAGTTCCTCTGTGTACACGGCGGCCTTTACATCCTTACAACCACAGGCCCGGCCAAGCACAGACAGTGCCTGAAGGTATTCCTCGGTCGATTCCCCAGGTTGTTGTTTACGACTCCCCAGGAGGTGCCTGGCGTACACTTCGTTCACTGGGCGCGTGTACTGGTCCTTGAGGAGCTTGATAGCATCCGCGTACGAGGTCGCGTCTTGGATGACCGAGTACGCTCGGTGGTTCACTTTGGAGATCAGGACATCCAGTTTGTCCTCATCCGATTTGACCGTTGCAGCGGAGGCGATCAGGAATTTTTCAAAGCACTTAAGCCAGTGAGCAAACTTGGTGGATGCGTCCGCCTCCCGATGGTCTAAGTCCAGGCATGCTGGTGTAAGGATCTTCTCCATTATAAAAAATCTTGTTAATAAAATTGATGCGCTATCAATTACTCAAAAGACTGAGGTTAAGCGAGTAACTGACAGGCTTTTATTAACAAGAGAATGAAGGTGTGCCTCGAGTGGTCAACCAGTCCAGAATACAGAGGGACTGTGGAGCAGTCACCTTTATACCTGGACTCGTGGGAGGAGTCAGCCGAGGCATGTACAGACATGTACACAGTGGAATACAAACAGTGGTTTACCACAGAGAGTCTGGGTGATGTCAGTCTGGGTGACGAGGGTCTGTGTGACGAGTCTGGGTGATGTCAGTCTTTGTGGGGAAGGTCTGGATGACGTCGGTCTGGTTGACTAGGTTCTGGGTGACGAGAGTCTTGGTGATGTCAGTCTGGGTGATGTCAGTCTGGGTGACGTGGGCCTGGGTGACTGTGGTGTATGTGCCTTTAAGAGCAATTATGGTGTATGTGCCTTTAAGAGCCCCAGGTGTGCGTAATGCCGGTAATTGCCACTTGGGCTATATAAGCCTGTGTATTGTGTATATCCTTTAGAAACCCCCCCCCCAGACTTGCTTAGTGAATACCTATGAACCAACTCCTGTCTTCAGTGTCTTTATCTACACACGGACACTACAGTGGCGACGAAGTGGAAACGGACTTACCTGCAATTCGGCAGCACCTCAAGGACATCGATTCCTCCAGCGTCCAGAAGACTCAAGGAAGTAAGAGAAACTGTGGTTTCACCAGCTGGCCAAGCTGGTGACAGGTACTGTGCTAATCCTTCCTGGGCGTCAGGCTGGAGCTCCAGCGGCGGGCTCTACAGCTGAGACAGGCAGCGAAATCGGAGGCAAGCAATAACGGACTGGGAGGGTGCACTCGAGAGACGGCCGGCGCGGCAAGCAGGTCAGCGTTTAGACCTCCGTCGGGAACGAGTCTCCAACAGTGAATAAACGGAAACCACAGTAAAACAGCGTTGTTATCGGTAGCAGCGGCGGGAAAGCGCGGGAAGCGCCATATCGTTGCTACAGAGAGAGAAAAAAAAAGAAAAAAGCGCGGGAAGCGCCATATCTTTTCTGAAATGCCTAAATCTGGTAATATTGAGGCTTTTGATGGTGAAATAGAAGATTGGACCACATACGTGGAAAGAGTAGAGGTTTATTGCACTGCAAATGGAATAACAGATGAAAAAAAAGCTTCAGTACTTCTGAACTTAATGGGCGCGAAGACATACGGGCTGTTACGAAATTTAATCACTCCAGCCAAAGCAAAGGACAAGACTTTTAAAGAAATTGTTGATACCCTGCAGGAGCATTTAAACCCAACACCACTGCTGATAGCGGAACGATTCAAGTTCTTCAAGAGAAATCAACACAAAAATGAAAGTAACGCTGATTACCTAACCGAATTAAGAAAGCTATCAAAGTACTGCCAATTCGGAGCAGGACTATCGGATTATCTTCGAGACAAATTTGTTTGCGGTCTCTTAAGTGAAGGAACACAAAAAAGACTGCTTTCTGAAAAAGATTTAGCATTGGACAAAGCTTTCAGTATGGCTGTATCATACGAAGCAGCAGCAAAAGGAGCTGCAGAGATACAACAAGAGACACAGGACTTCGGCACCCATAAAATGACACAGGAGTTCGGAAGATGTTATCGCTGCGGCAGATCCACCCATAACCAGAGGGACTGCTGGTTCAAGGGCAAAGCATGCAGGCAATGTGGTAAGACTGGACACATTGCACGGGTATGCCAGTCTGGACAAAATAAATCCACTGACAGAAAACAAAAAATCAATAAAGAAAAGTACAGGAAGGTACAAATGATGACGGACAATAGCCCCGAAGACCAGAATAGCGATAGCGACTCCGGAAACAAGAGACTAAGCTGTCTCAAATTACATAATGTACTTGCCAAAGAGGATTACCAAACCATTTGGGTTACCCTCACAATAGCAGGGTCCCCAGTTAAAATGGAGCTAGATACAGGATCAGCTCTAACCGTAATAAATCGACGAGATTACGAAAGGCTATTTTCGCATGTACCTCTAAAAGACACATCCATTATCTTAAAAACATATACGGGGCAGAAAGTCTACCCCAAAGGAAAAATAAGGGTGCCTGTGGTATACAACGGCAAAGAAATACAAAAGTTGTATTTATACATTCTACAAGATGGTGGTCCACCGTTGTTGGGACGTGAATGGATAAGGAAGATACGTTTAGACTGGCACTCCATTCAGGCACTGACGGTAACCAGTAAGGAAAAAAACAATGATGACATCATACCTGAACGATTAAAAGACATCTTGGCCAACGCCAAAGAAGTGTTTCAAGAGAAACTAGGAACCTTGAAAGGCATCACCGCCTCAATAAAAGTGGAAGATACAGCAATTCCAAAATTTTTTAAGGCAAGACCGGTGCCATACGCAATACGTCCGGCAGTCGAGGCAGAGCTGAAGAATTTGGAAAAGGCAGGCGTATTATCCAAAATAGATTGGAGCGAATGGGCAACACCCATCGTTCCAGTCATGAAAAAAACATTGAAAAATAACTCTGAGGAACAGAAAAAAATTCGCATCTGTGGGGACTTTAAGGTGACTGTAAACCCGGTCCTTCACACGGTACAGTATCCTCTTCCGAGGATAGAAGATATTTTCGCCTCACTATCCGGAGGGAAACGTTTCACAAAAATTGACTTGGCACAGGCATATCTACAGATGGAGGTTGAGGAGACCTCTAAAAAGTATCTCACAATAAACACACACAAAGGCCTGTACCAGTACAATCGACTGGTTTTTGGAATAGCATCAGCTCCAGCTATCTGGCAAAGAGCTATGGAGCAAGTCCTCCAAGGGATTCCGGGGACTCAATGCTACCTAGACGACATCCTTATAACAGGAGAAAACGACAACGAGCACCTTGCCAATTTGGAGCAGGTGCTCACTAGGCTGAAAGAACAAGGCCTACGAGCAAATCGCCCCAAGTGCGAATTTTTCCAAAATCAGATATCATATTGTGGCCACATAATTAATAAGGAAGGGTTGCATAAGTCACCTGAAAAAATTGAAGCAGTTATAAAAGCCCCAGCACCTGAAAATGTTTCACAATTAAGGTCATTCCTGGGATTAATAAATTACTATCATAAATTTTTACCGAACTTATCAACTATTCTACACCCTCTTAATGATCTTCTACAGACAGGAGTGATTTGGAAATGGAACGAAGACTGTAAACGTGCCTTCCATAAATGTAAAGACTTAATCACATCCGAGAAAATTTTGGCTCATTACAACCCATCACTACCAATCAGACTGGCGTGCGATGCATCCCCTTACGGCATAGGAGCGGTATTGTCCCATAGATTCCCTGATGGCTCGGAACGGCCGATAGCTTTTGCGTCACGCTCATTGAACTCAGCTGAACGTAACTATGCCCAGATAGACAGGGAAGCACTCAGCCTGGTATGGGGAGTGAAGAAATTCAACCATTACCTACACGGACAAAAATTTACCTTGCTGACTGACCATCAACCCCTCATCTCCATATTCAACCCTAAAAAAGGTGTCCCCATTATGACGGCACAAAGACTACAGAGGTGGTCCCTTTTTCTAGGGGCACACCAATACAACATTGAATACAAAGGGTCAAAACAGCATGGGAATGCTGACGGTTTATCACGCCTACCGTTGCCAACGATAGAAGAGGCACCTACAGTAGACCCAGTAGAGATATTCCACTCTACCATAGTGGAATGTCGACCGGTGACAAATTCTGCCATTGAAAGGGAGACAAGAAATGACCCTACTCTCTCACGGGTCTACGATTTAACAGTGAAGGGATGGCCAGCACATGGCGAACCACTGTTGCCAGCATTCTCACAAAGAAGAGAACAGCTGTCAGTGTGCCGAGGAACCTTGATGTGTGGATCCAGAGTGGTGATTCCACCCAAACTCCAGGATAAAGTGCTAAAGGAGCTTCACGAGGGGCATCTGGGTGGAGTGAAAATGAAGAACCTAGCTAGGGCGTTTGTATGGTGGCCAGGTATCGATAGAGACTTCGAAGACATGACCAAGAGCTGCCTAGGATGCCAGAAGGTCCAAAATGCTCCGCCACAGGCCCCTCTACATCCATGGGAGTGGCCCTCATCTCCCTGGCAAAGGGTGCACATCGACTTTGCTGGTCCATTTATGGACTCAATGTTCTTAATCGCAGTTGATGCACACTCCAAGTGGCCGGAGGTAATAAAGATGTCCTCCACCACCACGGAAAAAACCATCACAGTATTAAGGACCATATTTGCCAGGAATGGGCTGCCGGAGCAGATATGTTCTGATAATGGACCGCAATTTGTGTCTGAAGAATTCAGAAAGTTCTTAAAGAACAATGGGGTAAAGCACTACACGTCCGCCCCATACCATCCCGCCACCAATGGATTGGCTGAAAGGTTTGTCCACACCTTCAAGAAGGCCATCAAGGCCATGGGTAATGAAGACATAAAACTTCAGCACAAGGTGGATAACTTCTTATTTGCATATAGGAATGCAACGCATATGGTTACTAACCAAACTCCCGCCATGATGTTCTACAATAGAAACCTAAGATGCCGGCTGGATTTGGTCAAGCCCAACATCCGAAGGGACGTGGAGAACCGGCAGTTTCAGGGCATGAATGAAAGGCCAACTAGGGCCTTCCAGATAGGCCAACCGGTTTTGACCCGGGACTACCGTACCGAGAAATGGCAGCCTGGAACTATCTGCACACGATTAGGACCACTGATGTATACCGTGGACATCGGAGACAGCATAATAAGGCGCCATGCTGACCAAATCATCAAGTCATCCGAAAAGGGACAACCTACACCACCACTCTATACATCTAACGATGAAGTAGAGATACCCATATCTACCTCCAATCCGGTGATACTGGAGCCCGATGAACCCGACACTGGCCTTCAAGCCGAATCAGCCTTGCCAGAAGAACCTACTACACCACCAGAAACTACTACACCCCCGAGGCGTTATCCGGACCGAGTCAGGAAGCCTCCTGAGAGACTAACTTATAATTAATTAATACAGCAATGTATATTATTTTGCATATAACATGTAATTAATAATTACTTAAAATATGATGTACTAGTTAGCTAGAAGGGGAGGAATTGTGGTGTATGTGCCTTTAAGAGCAATTATGGTGTATGTGCCTTTAAGAGCCCCAGGTGTGCGTAATGCCGGTAATTGCCACTTGGGCTATATAAGCCTGTGTATTGTGTATATCCTTTAGAAACCCCCCCCCCCAGACTTGCTTAGTAAATACCTATGAACCAACTCCTGTCTTCAGTGTCTTTATCTACACACGGACACTACAGTGACGAGGGGCTGAGTGTCGAGAGTTGGGTGAGGAGGGTTTGGGTGAGGAGGGTCTGGGTGATGTGAGTCTGGGTGATGTCAGTCTGGGTGACGAGGGTCTGGGTGACATCGGTCTGGGTGACGACGGTCTGGGTGACGTGGGTCTGGGTGACGAGAGTCTGGGTGATGTCAGTCTGGGTGACGAATCTGGGTGATGTCAGTCTGGGTGACGAGGGTCTGTGTGACGAGTCTGATTGATGTCGGTCTGGGTGATGTCAGTCTGTGTGACGAGTCTGGGTGATGTCAGCCTGGGTGATGTCGGTCTGGTTAACGTTGGTCTGGGTGACGAGGGTCTGGGTGATGTCAGTCTGGGTGATGAAGGTCTGGGTGATGAAGGTCTGGGTGATGAGGGTCTGGGTGATGTCACTCTGGGTGGGGAGGTTGTGGGTGACGATGGTCTAGGTGAGGTGGGTCTGGGTGAGGAGGGTCTGGGTGACGTGGGTCTGGGTGACGTGGGTGTGAGTGATGAGAGTCTGGGTGATGTCAGTCTTTGTGGGGAGGGTCTGGGTGACGAGCGTCTGGTTGATGTCGGTCTGGGTGACGAGGGTCTGAGTGACGAGGGTCTGGGTGACGAGGGTCTGGGTGACATGTGTCTGGGTGACGAGGGTCTGGGTGACATGGGTCTGGGTGACGAGGGTCTGGCTGATGTCAGACTGGTTTATGTCGGCCTGAGTGACGAGGGTCTGGGTGACGAGGGTCTGGGTGACGAGGGTCTGGGTGACATGTGTCTGGGTGGCGTGTGTCTGAGAGACGAGGGTCTGGGTGACGAGAATCTGGGTGACGTGGGTCTGGGTGGCGTGTGTCTGAGAGACGAGGGTCTGGGTGACGAGAATCTGGGTGACGTGGGTCTGGGTGGCGTGTGTCTGAGAGACGAGGGTCTGTGTGACATCGGTCTGGGTGACGTCGGTCTGGGTGACGAGGGTTTGGGTGATGAGGGTGTGGGTGACGAGGGTCTGGGTGACGAGGGTGTGGGTGACGAGGGTCTGGGTGACGAGGGTCTGGGTGATGTCAGTCTGGGTGACGAGGGTCTGGATGATGATGGTCTTGGCGAGGTGGGTCTGGGTGATGTGGGTCTGGGTGATGTGGGTCTGGGTGATGTGGGTCTGGGTGATGAGGGTCTGGGTGATGAGGGTCTGGGTGATGTGGGTCTGGGTGATGTGGGTCTGGGTGATGTGGGTCTGGGTGATGAGGGTCTGGGTGATGTGGGTCTGGGTGATGAGGGTCTGGGTGATGTGGGTCTGGGTGATGTGGGTCTGGGTGACGAGGGTCTGGGTGATGTGGGTCTGGATGATGATGGTCTGGGTGATGAGGGTCTGGGTGATGTGGGTCTGGGTGACGAGGGTGTGGGTGACGTGGGTCTGGGTGATGTGGGTCTGGGTGATGTGGGTCTGGGTGACGAGGGTGTGGGTGACGTGGGTCTGGGTGATGAGGGTCTGGGTGACGAGGGTCTGGATGATGATGGTCTGGGTGACGAGGGTCTGGGTGATGAGGGTCTGGGTGATGAGGGTCTGGGTGACGAGGTTCTGGATGATGATGGTCTGGGTGATGAGGGTCTGGGTGATGAGAGTCTGGGTGATGAGGGTCTGGGTGATGAGGGTCTGGATGATGATGGTCTGGGTGATGAGGGTCTGGGTGATGTGGGTCTGGGTGATGTGGGTCTGGATGATGATGGTCTGGGTGATGTGGGTCTGGGTGATGTGGGTCTGGGTGATGAGGGTCTGGGTGATGTCAGTCTGGGTGATGAGGGTCTGGGTGATGAGGGTCTGGGTGATGTGGGTCTGGGTGATGAGGGTCTGGGTGATGAGGGTCTGGGTGATGTGGGTCTGGGTGACGAGGGTTTGGGTGATGTCAGTCTGGGTGACGAGAGTCTGGGTGACGATGGTCTTGGTGAGGTGCGTCTCAGTGACGTGGGCCTTGGGTGACGAGGGTCTGGGTGATGTCAGTCTGGGTGATGTTGGTCTGGGTGAAGAGGGTCTGTATGACGAGGGTCTGGGTGACATGGTTCTGGGTGACGAGGGTCTGGGTGACGTGGGGCTAGGTGACGAGGATCTGGATGACGAGGGTGTGGGAGATGAGAATCTGGGTGATGTGAGTCTGGGTGACGTGGGTCTGGGTGACGTGTGTCTGAGAGATGAGGGTCTGTGTGACATCGGTCTGGGTGACGAGGATCTGGGTGCCGTCGGTCTGGGTGACGTCGGTCTGGGTGACAAGGGTTTGTGTGACGGGGGTCTGGGTGACAAGGGTGTGGGTGACGAGGGTCTGGGTGATGTCAGTCTGGGTGACGAGCGTCTGAGTGACGATGGTCTTGGTGAGGTGGGTCTGGGTGATGTCGGTCTGGGTGAAGAGGGTCTGTGTGACGAGGGTTTGGGTGACATGGGTCTGGGTGACGAGGGTCTGGGTGATATCGGTCTGGGTGATGAGTGTCTGGGTGACAAGGGTCTGGGTGACATGGGTCTGGGTGATGATGGTCTGGGTGAAGTGGGTCTGGGTGATGTGGGTCTGGGTGACGAGGGTCTGGGTGACGTGGGTCTGGGTGACAAGGGTCTGGGTGATGAGGCTCTGGCTGATGTCAATCTGGGTTACGAGGGTCTGGGTGATGAGTGTCTGGGTGACGTGGGGCTGGGTGATGAGGGTCTGGGTGATGGGCTGGGTGACAAGAGTCTGATTGACGAGAGTTTGGGTGACGAGAGTCTGGGTGACATGGGTCTGGGTGACGAGGGTCTGGGTGAGGTGGGTCTGGGTGAGGTGGGCCTGTGTGATGAGGGTCTGGGTGACGAGGGTCTGGGTGATGTCAGTCTGGGTGACGAGCGTCTGAGTGACGATGGTCTTGGTGAGGTGGGTCTGGGTGATGTCGGTCTGGGTGAAGAGGGTCTGTGTGACGAGGGTCTGGGTGACATGGGTCTGGGTGACGAGGGTCTGGGTGATATCGGTCTGGGTGATGAGGGTCTGGGTGACAAGGGTCTGGGTGACATGGGTCTGGGTGATGATGGTCTGGGTGAAGTGGGTCTGGGTGATGTGGGTCTGGGTGACGAGGATCTGGGTGACGTGGGTCTGGGTGACAAGGGTCTGGATGATGAGGCTCTGGCTGGTGTCAATCTGTGTTACGAGGGTCTGGGTGATGAGTGTCTGGGTGACGTGGGGCTGGGTGACGAGGGTCTGGGTGATGGGCTGGGTGACAAGAGTCTGATTGACGAGAGTTTGGGTGACGAGAGTCTGGGTGACATGGGTCTGGGTGACGAGGGTCTGGGTGAGGTGCGTCTGGGTGAGGTGGGCCTGTGTGATGAGGGTCTGGGTGACGAGGGTCTGGGTGAGGTGGGTCTGGGTGAGGTGGGCCTGGGTGACGAGGGTCTGGGTGACGAGGGTCTGGGTGACGAGGGTGATGTAAGAAAACTACTAGGCACTTGGTCTAAGCATTAAACAAAGCTTTAATCAACTGCCTTACAACATGGAGGTCTAGTTGTGCCCTTCACTAGTTCCTGTTAAAGAATGTTCTGAGCAAGCTGGGCCCATGCCCAAGTATTTATACTCTCCCTGGACAGCGCCACCAGCAGGCTGCCCAATATTATTTCATAAGTCATTTCCCCATGAATGACAAGATTCATGTCATTCTTCCCGCCTGAAGGATTGGTGGTCCGGCGACTTCCTTCTACCGGATCAATTGGACTACGAATAGCTGCAGTCGTTTGGATCGCCATTTGTGGCTGGAAGGCACGTCTCCTCGGACCATGTCTTGGTCCCTGGGTCGCTTGGATCGTACCGGCGGACTGGCAGAGCCCGCATCACCTTGATTGACCTGAGGGGGACTGGTGAGATCATGACTCCGGGTGCGGGCCCCCACAGGCGCAGAGCTGGCTTCATCCTGCTCAGTAGTCAGTGACTGACCGGCGTCCTGGCTTCGGGTGGTCATCCCGCGGGGAGCGCTCTGTGCCCCGGGCTGATCCGGCGGAGTAGCTGGCAGATCCCTTGACGTCCCGGGTAGGGCGTTAGCCTCGGAGGAGCGCACAGTATCAGCGTCGTCCTCGGAGGAGCGCAGAGTATCGGCGTCGTTAATACGGATCCCTCTATCGATTGGGTCTGTGGGACCGGTTGGGCAGGGAGCCAGATCCCGAAGTGAAACTGTGGACTCCCAGCCATCAGGGTACCGCACGTATGCATATGTAGGATTGACGTCTGTCAGTTCCACTTCGTCGACGAGGGGATCACTCTTAGAGGATTGGACGAATCTTCGGAGCAGCACGGGGCCAGGAGCTGCCAACCATGATGGTCGGGACGTCCCATGAGTGGAGCGACGCTGGAACCCAAAGAATCGTTCGTGAGGAGTAACATTGGTGGATGTAGAAACGAGAGACCTGATGGAATGCAACGCGTCAGGGAGCATAGTTTCCCACTGCTGGCCTGATAGGTTGTGTGACCTCAGTGCAAGACGAACAGCGTTCCATATGATAGCGTTGTATCTCTCAACCTGTTCGTTTCCAATAGGATGATATGGTGTCGTTTTACTTGTGGCGATTCCCCGTTGGGAAAGATAACTTTTGAGTTCGCTTGACATGAAGGAGGGACCCAATCAAAGTGGATGAAATTAGCCATACTGCAAAGGGAAAAAACCTGATAGAGGCATTTAATCACTGTGGAAGTAAGCATATTGGGACAGGGAAAAGCAAAGGGAAAGCGTGAATATTCGTCCACCATAGTAAGCAAGTAGGTGTTTCACGTTGAAGAAGGCAGTGGCCCTTTAAAGTCAATGCTGAGTCGCTGCATAGGCTGTGTAGCGTGTATGAGCGAGCCATCCGACGGACGGAAGAATTGCAGTTTTAATTCTGCGCAAATTCTACAAGTGGAGCATGTTCTTTTCACGTCTTCAGTAGAAAATGGGAGATTTTTAGATCGCACAAAGTGTAACATACGGGTAATGCCAGGATGGCATAAGGTGTGGAGATGCTGGTGTTGGACTGAGGTGGACAAATGTAAGAAGTCACACAACACCAGGTTATAGTCCAACAGTTTTATTTGAAATCACAAGCTTTTGGAGCGCTGCTCCTTCGTCAGGTGAAGTGGTGAGATGCATAAAGGCACAGCTTATATAGTCAGAGAATAATGGCAGATGATTACAGGTAATCGTTCTAACTGCCATTTATCACACCTCGGCAGAGAGATAATCACAGCAATCAAAGGTGTGAATGGTGTCCAAACAGGTCAGTCAGGAAAACATTACATCAAAGAACAATGAGGTGGGGTCACAAGGGGTCAAATGTTGCAGATGCTGGGGTCTGTATGAAAAACAAAAAACATTTTTTTTGCTGGAAATCACAGCAGGTCCGGCCGCATCTGTGTAGAGAGAACCAGCCAACGACGACTCGAGTCTGGATGACCCTACGTCAGGTGGGGTTACATGTAGCGTGACATGAACCCAAGATCCCGGTTGAGGTTGTCCTCATGAGTGCGGAACTTGGCTATCAGTTTCTGCTCTACAATTTTGCGTTGTCGTGTGTCTCGAAGGCCGCCTTGGAGAATGCTTACCCGAAGATCGGAGGCTGAATGTCCTTGACTGCTGAAGTGTTCCCCGACTGGGAGGGAACACTCCTGCCTGGCGATTGTTGCGTGGTGTCTGTTCATCCATTGTCGCAGTGTCTGCATGGTCAGGGCATCCTTTCCTGCAACGTATGAGGTAGACAACGTTGGCCGAGTCACATGAGTATGTACCATGTACCTGGTGGGTGGTGTCCTCACGTGTGATGATGGTATCTGTGTTGATGATCTGGCATGTCTTGCAGGGTTGTGTGGTGTTGTGGTTGCTGTTCTCCTGAAAGCTGGGTAATTTGCTGCGAACGATGGTCTGTTTGAGGTTAGGTGGCTGTTTGAAGGCGAGTAGTGGAGGCGTGGGGATGGCCTTAGCGAGGTGTTCGTTGTCATCGATGACATGTTGAAGGCTGCGAAGAACATGGCGTAGTTTCTCCGCTCCGGGGAAGTACTGGACGACGAAGGGTACTCTGTTGGTTGTGTCCCGTGTTTGTCTTCTGAGGAGGTCTATGCGATTTTTTGCTGTGGCCCGTCGGAACTGTCGATTGGCGAGTTGAGCGTCATATCCTGTTCTTACGAGGGCGTCTTTCAGCGTCTGTAGGTGGCCATCGCGTTCCTCCTCGTCTGAGCAGATCCTGTGTATTCGCAGGGCTTGTCCATAGGGGATGGCTTCTTTAACGTGGTTAGGGTGGAAGCTGGAGAAGTGGAGCATCCTGAGGTTGTCCGTGGGCTTGTGGTAGAGTGGAGTGCTGAGGTGTTCGTCTTTGATGGAGATTCGTGTGTCCAAGAAAGAAACCGATTCTGAGGAGTAATCCATGGTGAGTTTGATGGTGGGATGGAACTTGTTGATGTTATCGTGTAGTCTTATCAGTGATTCTTCACCGTGGGTCCATAGGAAGAAAATGTCGTCGATGTATCTGGTGTATAGCTTTAGTTGGAGGTCCTGTGCAGCGAAGAAGTCTTGCTCGAACTTGTGCATGAAGATGTTGGCGTATTGGGGTGCGAATTTGGTCCCCATGGCTGTTCTGTGCATTTGGGTAAAGAACTGGTTGTCGAAGGTGAAGACATTGTGGTCAAGGATGAAGTGGATGAGTTGTAGAATGGCGTCTGGAGATTGGCTGTTGTTGGTGTTGAGTACTGAGGCTGTCGCAGTGATGCCGTCATCGTGGGAGATACTGGTGTAGAGTGCCGAGATGTCCATCGTGGCGAGGAATGTTCCTGGTTCAACTGGTCCGTGGGTGCTGAGTTTCTGTAAGAAGTCTGTAGTGTCGCGACAGAAGCTGGGGGTTCCCTGTACAATGGGTTTCAGGATGCCCTCGACGTATCCAGAGAGGTTCTCACACAGGGTTCCGTTGCCTGATACGATAGGACGTCCGGGTGTGTTGGCTTTGTGTATCTTTGGGAGGCAGTAGAAGTCTCCCACGCGGGGAGTACGTGGGATGAGAGCGCGTAGGATGCTTTGAAGGTCTGGATCGAAGGTCTTGATCAGTCTGTTGAGTTGGCGGGTGTGTTCTTTGGTCGGATCTGTGGGTAACTGTCTGTAGTGTTCCTGGTTGTCCAGTTGTCGGTATGCTTCTTTGCAATAGTCCATTCTGTTCTGTATGACGATGGCTCCTCCTTTGTCTACTGGTTTGATGACAATGTTGTGGTTGGTCTTGAGAGCATGGATGGCATTGCGTTGTGCTCGGGTGACATTCTGGACTGTCTTGTGAGTGCGGCTGATGAATCTGGCGTTGATGCATCTCCTGACAGCTTGAGCATACATGTCAAGCTTAGGGCAGCGACCCTCCGGAGGGGTCCAATTTGACTCTTTCTTCTTCGGTAGCTGCACTGCGGATCCCTCTGTCTGCTGTTCCGGATCATTGGTTGTCTCATTGGGTTCGCTGCTGACATCTTGGGATTTGTGGAAGAATTCCCGGAGCCTCATTCTCGTGATGAATTCCTCTGTATCTGCCGCGAGACCGATGGGGTCCATTTTAGTGGTGGGGCAGAAATTGAGCCCTCGGCTGAGAACTTCAATTTCGTCTGGTTGAAGGGTGTGGCCGGACAAGTTGACGATGGACTTCCCTGTGGTTTCAACCGTGGTACCGGGGGAGGCTTGGTTGCTGCTGGTGGTAATGCCGAGTTTCTCATGCTTCCTGTTCTTGGTGTGCATGTAGGCAGTGTAGTTCCGTTGCCTCGTCTGTTTGGCGGTGTCTTGTAGCTGGTCTGCTGTGTCCTGAGCACAGGCTGAGAACATGGACTCTATTGCGGTTTCGAGGTTGTGGCGTCTGCTGTAGAGCTGGTGTACGAGATGGTTGAGGAGTGAGCAGATAGAACGATTACCTGGATTCATCTGGCATTATTCTCTGACTATATAAGCTGTGTCTTTATGCATCTCACCACTTCACCTGATGAAGGAGCAGCGCTCCGAAAGCTTGTGATTTCATATAAAACTGTTGGACTATAACCTGGTGTTGTGTGACTTCTTACAGGATGGCATAAGTCAGTATGAACATCCGCAAGAGTCGAAGTTGTCATGCAAGAGCAGAATGCACGCGTGAGAGTATCCAGGGCCATATTATCTTTGCCGGGTCGATAATGTATGGTGTAGCCAAAGGCAGCCAATTCCATTCTCCAGAGCTGTATCTTATTATTCTTGACCTTAGTACGTTTCTGATTATCCAGCATAAAGGCCACAGAGCGCTGATCGGTTATAAGCGTGAAATGGCGACGAGCGAGAAAATTACTCAATTTACGTACTGCTTCCATGATAGCCGTAGCCTCCTTCTCAACAGGAGGATAATGGCGCTCGCTAACCTGCAAAGTTCTGGACAGAAATGCAATGGGTCGACTGCCTTGATTCAAGGTAGCCGAGATCGCCACCTCCGATGCATCGCACTCGACCACGAAAGGGAGATTTTCATCGATGGAACGAAGCGTGGATTTTTCCAGTTGTCGCTTGAGGAGGTCGAAAGCTGAAATAGCCGTTGCCTCCAATGGAAATGACTTCCCGTGAAGCAGGGGCTGGATGTTGTCAGAGAAGTGGGGTATCCATTTCGCATAATAGGCGAACATGCCGAGTGCCCGACGAAGAGAGCCGAGATTCGTAGGAGGAGGGAGCTCCTGAAGCGGACGAAGTTGCTCCGGGTCTGGTTTGATGACACCATTGCCCACCCAGTAGCCAAGGATGTTGACTGATGGTACTGATTTCACGGATTTGGACTCATTTAAGGTTAAGTTGCGACGACGGAGAACGTCAAGAAATTTCTGGAGGTTGGCACCGTGCTCCTTCTGGTCATGACCAGCAATGGTGATATTATCTAGATATGGAAAAGTGTCCGTTAAGTTCTCCTGTTTGACTAGGCTGTCCATTGCCCGTTGAAAAATGGCCACCCCATTAGCGACCCCAAACGAAAGGCAACAAAACTGGTAAAGCTGGCCATTGGCCTCAAAGGTCATATACTTCTTGTCAGAGTCCTTTAATGGTACTTGCTGATATGCGCTTTTTAAGTCAAAAGTTGAAAATACCTTGTAGTTGGCAAGGTTATTGACCATGTCATCGATGCATGGTAGTGGGTAGGCATCCTGGTCAGTATACTGGTTAATAGTTTGCGAGTAATCGATGCAAAGACGTTTCTTGTGTTGCTTCAGAGGATTTTTAACAATGACGACTTGAGCCCGCCAGGAAGATGAACATGGCTCAATGATACCGTCAGCTAGAAGGCGAGAGATTTCTGCCTCGATAAAGGATCGATCATCTTGGCTGAAGCGTCGTGATTTAGTGACTATGGGCTTTCATCGGGGGGAAGATTGGCAAACAAGGAGGGCTTGTCGAGTGAAGCCACCGAAAGCGCACAAAATGGTACTTTGGAAATAGTAAGCTCCGGCTTTGACCCTCCAAACTCGAAAGTGAGTCTTTTGTGTTGCTTCTGGAAATCCTGTCCCAGGAGCACATCACTGCATAAGTTTTTGAGCACCCCAAGCCGGGTGAAAAAATAAGTACGGCCATTGAGAATAAGGTCGACAAGACAAAAGCCGGAAGAGTTGGTGGTCAGTGTCATCAGAGCCATTGCAATTTCCCTGTCCGAGGGGTAAATACGCAGTTTTAACTTACTGACAGCCCACTCACTGATGAAGCTGTCAGAGCTACGTGAGTGGATTAATGCACTCAAAATGAGTCCATTGACCAAAACCTTCGTGGCTGCATGGGACAGGCTTTGGGGAAAAACAGTTGTGATGGGAGGAGGGGCAGTTTTATACTTGACAGCTGTAACATTAGTAGTGGCTCTTGGGGGAGGAGCAGTTTTATAGGTGACAGCTGTAACATTAGTAGTGGCTCTTGGGGAAGGAGCAGCTTTTTACCTGGCAGCTATGACCCTAGGAGAGGCTCTTGACTGACATACTTTAGAAAAGTGACCCTTCTTACTGCAATGATTGCAGATTGCGTTATGAGCAGGACAAAATTTCCTATAGTGAAATGCACCTCCACAGAAGAAACACTTCTTTTTAGATTGCCAAGATGCCGCTAGGGTAGGGTCGTCGTCAGTTAGGATAGAGTCGTCATCAGAGAGGGCTTCCGCCTGAGGCTTATCAGAGGAGTCACTAAAAGTGATAGCAGTAGTCCATGTATGTGGTAAAAGATAGGCATCTGCATTTTTTTTTGCTAAGTCCAGAGAATATGCCTGGTCATAGGCAGCTTGTAACTCAAGGGTTCTATTCCCCAACAGACGCTGGCGTATGAAGGGAGACGTAATTCCATTAATAAAAGAATCACAAATTAATTCCTCCTGGTACTGCTCAGCTGAGACAGCTTTGAGATTACAGTCTTTGCTGAGCCTGCGAAGCTTTTGAAGGAATTCGTCAAGTGAAACCCCGGGTTGTTGTCGAGTTGTGGCCAGTAAGTGCCGAGCAAAAATTTTGTTTGGGGCCTTAACATATAGTTGCTGCAGTATTTGGATAGCGGTGTCATAGTATACACAGTCTTCGATATAGTCAAATACATGAGGAGATACATAATTGGCAAGCATTTGTAACTTATCAGGAACATTCTCACCACAAGCCCCGAGGAAGTTGCCGAAGGTACGATACCAGTGTTTCCATACCTTAGCAGTTGTAGGTGAATTCGTGTCCAGGTCAAGACGGGCGGGTCTGAATAGTTTCTCCATGATGGATTGATTACTATGTCTGGTTCCCTTCTACCATTTGAGTCGTAGCCATCTGTTCCCAAAATCACTCGGAGCGTGGAGCAAGTTTCAGTTGATTAAATTGACATAGGAAAACTACTAGGCACTTGGTCTAAGCGTTAAACAAAGCTTTAATCAACTGTTTTACAACATGGAAGTCTAGTTGTGTCCTTCACTAGTTCCTGTTAAAGAATGTTCTGAGCAAGCTGGGCCCATGTCCGAGTATTTATAATCTCCCTGGACAGCACCACCAGCAGGCGACCCAGTATTATTTCATAAGTCATTTCCACATGAACGACAAGATTCATGTCAGAGGGTCTGAGTGACGAGGGTCTGGGTTACGTCAGTCTGGGTGACGAGGGTCTCGGTGATGTCAGTCTGGGGGAGGCGGGTCTGGATGACGAGGGTCTCGGTGATGTCAGTCTGGGTGACGTTGTTCTGGGTGACGAGGATCTGGGTGACGTGAGTCTGTGTGACGAGGGTCTGGGTGACGCGGGTCTGGGTGATGTCAGTCTGGGTGACAAGGATCTGGGTGACGAGGGTCTTGGTGAGATGGGGCTGGGTGATGAGGGTCTGGGTGACGATAGTCTTGGTGATGTGGGTCTGGGTGACGAGGGTGTGGGTGACGAGGGTGTGGTGGCGTGGGTCTGGGTGACGAGCATCTGGGTGATGTCAGTCTGGGTGGGGAGGGTCTGGGTGACGTGGGTCTGGGTGATGAGGGTCTGGGTGACAAGGGTCTTGGTGAGGTGGGTCTGGGTGACGGGGGTGTAGTTGACGAGTGTGTGGGTGATGTGAGTCTGGGTGATGAGTGTGGTGTATGTGCCTTTAAGAGCAATTATGGTGTATGTGCCTTTAAGAGCCCCAGGTGTGCGTAATGCCGGTAATTGCCACTTGGGCTATATAAGCCTGTGTATTGTGTATATCCTTTAGAAACCCCCCCCAGATTTGCTTAGTAAATACCTGTGAACCAACTCCTGTCTTCAGTGTCTTTATCTACACACGGACACTACAGTGGCGACGAAGTGGAAACGGACTTACCTGCAATTCGGCAGCACCTCAAGGACATCGATTCCTCCAGCGTCCAGAAGACTCAAGGAAGTAAGAGAAACTGTGGTTTCACCAGCTGGCCAAGCTGGTGACAGGTACTGCGCTAATCCTTCCTGGGCGTCAGGCTGGAGCTCCAGCGGCGGGCTCTACAGCTGAGACAGGCAGCGAAATCGGAGGCAAGCAATAACGGACTGGGAGGGTGAACTCGAGAGACGGCCGGCGCGGCAAGCAGGTCAGCGTTTAGACCTCCGTCGGGAACGAGTCTCCAACAGTAAATAAACGGAAACCACAGTAAAACAGCGTTGTTATCGGTAGCAGCGGCGGGAAAGCGCGGGAAGCGCCATATCGTTGCTACAGAGAGAAACAAAAAATCAATAAAGAAAAGTACAGGAAGGTACAAATGATGACGGACAATAGCTCCGAAGACCAGAATAGCGATAGCGACTCCGGAAACAAGAGACTAAGCTGTCTCAAATTACATAATGTACTTGCCAAAGAGGATTACCAAACCATTTGGGTTACCCTCACAATAGCAGGGTCCCCAGTTAAAATGGAGCTAGATACAGGATCAGCTCTAACCGTAATAAATCGACGAGATTACGAGAGGCTATTTTCGCATATACCTCTAAAAGACACATCCATTATCTTAAAAACATATACGGGGCAGAAAGTCTACCCCAAAGGAAAAATAAGGGTGCCTGTGGTATACAACGGCAAAGAAATACAAAAGTTGTACTTATACATTCTACAAGATGGTGGTCCACCGTTGTTGGGACGTGAATGGATAAGGAAGATACGTTTAGACTGGCACTCCATTCAGGCACTGACGGTGACCAGTAAGGAAAAAAACAATGATGACATCATACCTGAACGATTAAAAGACATCTTGGCCAACGCCAAAGAAGTGTTTCAAGAGAAACTAGGAACCTTGAAAGGCATCAGCGCCTCAATAAAAGTGGAAGATACAGCAATTCCAAATTTTTTTAAGGCAAGACCGGTGCCATACGCAATACATCCGGCAGTCGAGGCAGAGCTGAAGAATTTGGAAAAGGCAGGCGTATTATCCAAAATAGATTGGAGCGAATGGGCAACACCCATCGTTCCAGTCATGAAAAAAACATTGAAAAATAACTCTGAGGAACAGAAAAAAATTCGCATCTGTGGGGACTTTAAGGTGACTGTAAACCCGGTCCTTCACACGGTACAGTATCCTCTTCCGAGGATAGAAGATATTTTCGCCTCACTATCCGGAGGGAAACGTTTCACAAAAATTGACTTGGCACAGGCATATCTACAGATGGAGGTTGAGGAGACCTCTAAAAAGTATCTCACAATAAACACACACAAAGGCCTGTACCAGTACAATCGACTGGTTTTTGGAATAGCATCAGCTCCAGCTATCTGGCAAAGAGCTATGGAGCAAGTCCTGCAAGGGATTCCGGGGACTCAATGCTACCTAGACGACATCCTTATAACAGGAGAAAACGACAACGAGCACCTTGCCAATTTGGAGCAGGTGCTCACTAGGCTGAAAGAACGGGGCCTACGAGCAAATCGCCCCAAGTGCGAATTTTTCCAAAATCAGATATCATATTGTGGCCACATAATTAATAAGGAAGGGTTGCATAAGTCACCTGAAAAAATTGAAGCAGTTATAAAAGCCCCAGCACCTAAAAGTGTTTCACAATTAAGGTCATTCCTGGGATTAATAAATTACTATCATAAATTTTTACCGAACTTATCAACTATTCTACACCCTCTTAATGATCTTCTACAGACAGGAGTGATTTGGAAATGGAACGAAGACTGTAAACGTGCCTTCCATAAATGTAAAGACTTAATCACATCCGAGAAAATTTTGGCTCATTCCAACCCATCACTACCAATCAGACTGGCGTGCGATGCATCCCCTTACGGCATAGGAGCGGTATTGTCCCATAGATTCCCTAATGGCTCAGAACGGCCGATAGCTTTTGCGTCACGCTCATTGAACTCAGCTGAGCGTAACTATGCCCAGATAGACAGGGAAGCACTCAGCCTGGTATGGGGAGTGAAGAAATTCAACCATTACCTACACGGACAAAAATTTACCTTGCTGACTGACCATCAACCCCTCATCTCCATATTCAACCCTAAAAAAGGTGTCCCCATTATGACGGCACAAAGACTACAGAGGTGGTCCCTTTTTCTAAGGGCACACCAATACAACATTGAATACAAAGGGTCAAAACAGCATGGGAATGCTGACGGTTTATCACGCCTACCGTTGCCAACGATAGAAGAGGCACCTACAGTAGACCCAGTAGAGATATTCCACTCTACCATAGTGGAATGTCTACCGGTGACAAATTCTGCCATTGAAAGGGAGACAAGAAATGACCCTACTCTCTCACGGGTCTACGATTTAACAGTGAAGGGATGGCCAGCACATGGCGAACCACTGTTGCCAGCATTCTCGCAAAGAAGAGAACAGCTGTCAGTGTGCCGAGGAACCTTGATGTGTGGATCCAGAGTGGTGGTTCCACCCAAACTCCAGGATAAAGTGCTAAAGGAGCTTCACGAGGGGCATCTGGGTGGAGTGAAAATGAAGAACCTAGCTAGGGCGTTTGTATGGTGGCCAGGTATCGATGGAGACATCGAAGACATGACCAAGAGCTGCCTAGGATGCCAGAAGGTCCAAAATGCTCCGCCACAGGCCCCTCTACATCCATGGGAGTGGCCCTCATCTCCCTGGCAAAGGGTGCACATCGACTTTGCTGGTCCATTTATGGACTCAATGTTCTTAATCGCAGTTGATGCACACTCCAAGTGGCCGGAGGTAATAAAGATGTCCTCCACCACCACGGAAAAAACCATCACAGTATTAAGGACCATATTTGCCAGGAATGGGCTGCCGGAGCAGATATGTTCTGATAATGGACCGCAATTTGTGTCCGAAGAATTCAGAAAGTTCTTAAAGAACAATGGGGTAAAGCACTACACGTCCGCCCCATACCATCCCGCCACCAATGGATTGGCTGAAAGGTTTGTCCAGACCTTCAAGAAGGCCATCAAGGCCATGGGTAATGAAGACATAAAACTTCAGCACAAGGTGGATAACTTCTTATTTGCATATAGGAATGCAACGCATATGGTTACTAACCAAACTCCTGCCATGATGTTCTACAATAGAAACCTAAGATGCCGGCTGGATTTGGTCAAGCCCAACATCCGAAGGGACGTGGAGAACCGGCAGTTTCAGGGCATGAATGAAAGGCCAACTAGGGCCTTCCAGGTAGGCCAACCGGTTTTGGCCCGGGACTACCGTACCGAGCAATGGCAGCCTGGAACTATCTGCACACGATTAGGACCACTGATGTATACCGTGGACATCGGAGACAGCATAATAAGGCGCCATGCTGACCAAATCATCAAGTCATCCGAAAAGGGACAACCTACACCACCACTCTATACATCTAACGATGAAGTAGAGATACCCATATCTACCTCCGATCCGGTGATACTGGAGCCCGATGAACCCGACACTGGCCTTCAAGCCGAATCAGCCTTGCCAGAAGAACCTACTACACCACCAGAAACTACTACACCCCCGAGGCGTTATCCGGACCGAGTCAGGAAGCCTCCTGAGAGACTAACTTATAATTAATTAATACAGCAATGTATATTATTTTGCATATAACATGTAATTAATAATTACTTAAAATATGATGTACTAGTTAGCTAGAAGGGGAGGAATTGTGGTGTATGTGCCTTTAAGAGCAATTATGGTGTATGTGCCTTTAAGAGCCCCAGGTGTGCGTAATGCCGGTAATTGCCACTTGGGCTATATAAGCCTGTGTAGTGTGTATATCCTTTAGAAACCCCCCCAGACTTGCTTAGTAATTACCTATGAACCAACTCCTGTCTTCAGTGTCTTTATCTACACACGGACACTACAATGAGAGTGTGGGTGACGTGGGTCTGGGTGACTAGGGTCTTGGTGGTGAGGGTCTGAATGATGTCAGTCTGGGTGGGGAGTGTCTGGGTGACCTGGGTCTGAGTGACGAGGGTCTAGGTGACGAGGGTGGGTGACATGGGTCTGGGTGACGAGGGTCTTGGTGAGGTGGGGCTGGGTGACGAGGGTCTGGGTGACGATAGTCTTGGTGATGTGGGTCTGGGTGACGAGGGTGTGGGTGACGTGAGCCTGGGTGACGAGAGTGTGGGTGATGTCAGTCTGGGTGGGGAGGGCCTGGGTGACGTCAGTCTGGGTGACGAGGGTCTGGGTGACATGGGTCTGGGTGACGATGGTCTGGGTGACATGGGTCTGGGTGACGTGGGTCTGAGTGACGAGGGTCTGGGTGAGGTGGGTCTGGGTGACGAGGGTCTGGGTGAGGTAGGTCTGGGTGAGGTGGGTCTGGGTGAGGTGGGTCTGGGTGATGTGGGTCTGGGTGACTCGGGTCTGGGTGACGTGGGGCTGGGTGACGTGGGGCTGGGTGACGAGGGTCTGGGTGACGAGGGTCTGGGTGAGGTGGGTTCTGGGTGAGGTGGGTCTGGGTGAGGTGGGTCTGGGTGATGTGGGTCTGGGTGACGAGGGTCTGGGTGATGAGGGTCTGGGTGAGGTGGGTCTGGGTGAGGTGGGTCTGGGTGAGGTGGGTCTGGGTGACGAGGGTCTGGGTGATGTGGGGCTGGGTGATGTGAGGCTGGGTGACGTGGGGCTGGGTGATGTGGGTCTGGGTGACGCGGGTCTGGGTGACGAGAGTGTGGGTGACGTGGGGCTGGGTGATGTGGGGCTGGGTGATGAGAATGTGGGTGACTTGGGGTTGGGTGTTGTGGGGCTGGGTGACGAGAGTGTGGGTGACTTGGGTATGGGTGACATGGGGCTGGGTGATGTGAGTCTCGGTGATGTGGGGGGTTAATGTACAAAAGGCCAGAGTTGGGGGGTTAATATAGGGCTGGAGGAGGTTACAGTGATAGGGAGGGGCGAGACCGTGGAGAAATTTAAACACAAGGATGAGAATTTTAAATTTGAGGAGTTGGGTGACCAGGAGCCAACGTAGACCAGCGAACACAGGGGAGATGGGTGAGCAGGACTCGGTCTGCTGTGATGTGAAGATGAGAGAATGTCAGGGTCCCAGCTACACGTTCCTCTGCTGGCCGCCAGAGGGCGGTTTAGGAGGCCTCAGTACACTGCTGCCATGTCTCTGTACCTCTCTCCTCACCTGTGTCTCATTAGAGTGATTGTCCCATCAGAGCAATCAGGCCTGTTATTTAAGCTGACTATTTCCGGCCCCAGTCGCTCAGTCTTGAGTTCTCAGGCCTGCAAGTCACAGGTCTCTGGCTGTCTGTCTGCATTTGGGTCCACTACCACACCCGGTACGTCCTGTATTTGAAGAGCCTTCTACTAAAGCATCTTTTGAGTTTAACTCCATCTCAGGTCTCTGGCTGTCTGTCTGCATTTGGGTCCACTACCTCACCCGTAGCAGAGAAGAATCTTATGATGGCACGAGATAATTTCCAGCTGAAGCAACTTGTTTTTTTTCATTATTCTGGGTGTGTTAATGAAAGCCTAGACATCAAGGCCAATGAAGGTATCTCTGGATCGTGGGGAATCAGGGCTCGCCAATGGGAGCGATCTATACCAGGAGATTCCTGGGAGGTTGAGATTGGAGAGATTGAGTAGAATGGGCCGATATTCTCTAGAGTTTAAAAGAATGAGAGGTGATCTCATTGAAATTCTTAGAGGGCTTGGCAGGGTAGATGCTGAGCGGTTGTTTCCCCTGGCTGGAGTGTCTAGAACTAGGGGGCACAGTCTCAGGATAAGGGATCGGCCATTTCAGACTGAGATGAGGAGGAATTTCTTTGATCAGAGGGCTGTGAATCTTTGGAATTCTCTCCCCCAGAGGGCTGTGGAGGCTCAGTCGTTGAGTATATTCAAGACTGAGAGCGATAGATTTTTGACTCTAGGGGAATCAAGGGATATGGGGATCGTGCAGGAAAGTGGAGTTGAGGTCAATGATCAGCCATGATCTTATTGAATGGCGGAGCAGGCTCGAGGGGTCAAATGGCCTGCTCCTGCTCCTAATTTTTATGTTCTTGTGTCCTCCTGATTAGCTGCTGGAAATCCAAGATACAGGCGTAAATGGGATTTCCGCCAAAGTCACCGTGGCCGATTGGGAGAATCCACGGAAAAATTCCCAGCAATAAAGTTATGGAAGCCAAAAAATCTACAATAAGAAGGGTAAAAAATACATAAGCATGTAACAGCAGCTACAGGTGAGGGTGCGGATATGGATAAGTGTATTGATACAAAGATTACAGCGTGTGAAGCCTGGGTCACACTCAGTCCCATCTCACTGTTTGATCTGTTGATTTCAGAGCTGTTCAAACCTGTCACCTGAGCCAGAACATCAACAACTGTTGTATCCTTTATTGAGCTTGTGTAAACAGAGCAGGACAGAGCTATAAACAGTTTACAATATTAGCTTTACGCAGCTGTCGACTATAATCAGTATAACTGCTTTTGAAACTAAAGCTCCCGTTGTTGCTAAACCCAGCTCCAACAAGGGCACCTCACAAGTTACTACACTAGCTGGTCCTAGAACCAAGAGCAGATACGTTTGAAATTGTGAGGCCACCGGCTCCCGCAGACCCCCACAGACTAGTATGAAGGCAAAGCCTATGGCCTTCTGGTAACCAGGGCGGCATCATTTTCACAATAGTCCGGTGATCTTGACCAACATTTGCACTCTGACCGCTTAAGAGGCTGCGCTTCACTGATCACAGCCTGGTCATGAGGTGTTGTCACAGGACACATTTAATGTGTTGGTACTGCTACACCACAGGAACAAATATGCTTCACTTATTTTTCCCTTTGCCAATTTTCTCCACTCACCTGCTCTCCTGTAGGCACTGGGCTACAGTCCATGGGCCTCAGGACCACCAGCCAAGCGCCGCTATTCAACCACAGGGCATCACAGACACGCCTAATCCTGGTCTCCGACAATATCCACACACATACACTTCCAACAGGGCCTCTGGATAGCAACCAAGTCACCGAGGCCAATTGTAGTGACCCAGCTGAGATCAGCTAGCTCAACCTATCCCGGGGATCGAAACTGGGAATTCCTGGTCTGTATGGGTGAGCTGTCAGAGAAGTAGCTTAGGATACTGCGCACAGCTCTGGGCTCCATATTACAAAAAGGATATAGAGGCACTGGACAAAGTGCAAAAAAGATTCACAATTATATCCTCTCAGTTCTGGTATCAACCTTGTCAGGAAAGGCTGAACAGGCTGGGGCTATTTTCTCTAGAAAAGAGAAGGCTGAGCGGTGACCTGATAGAGGTCTTTAAAATTATGAAGGGGTCCGATAGGGTTGATGTAGAGAAAATATTTCCACTTTTGGGGGAGATCAAATCTAGGGGCCATAAATATAATATAGCCACTAATAAATCCAATAGGGAATTCAGGAGAAACTTCTTTACCCAGAGAGTGGTTACAATGTGGAACTCACTACCACAAGGAGTAGTTGAGGTCACTCGCACAGATACATTCAAAGGGAAGTTAGATAAACACACGAGGGAGAAAGCAATAGAAGGCTGTGCTGATCGGGTGAGGTGAAGGAGGGTGGGAGGAGGTTCGTGTGGAGCAGAAACACTGGCCTGGACCTGTAGGGCTGAATGGCCGGTTTCTGTGCTTTACCTTCTATGTAAAGCTCTGTGTGACACTTTTAACACCTCAAACTGTTCCTACTGCCACTCCCAGTGACAGACATGTAGCCCCCATTATTTCATCCTCGTGTTTTCCAGTTCAAAACACTCCAGACACAAACTGAGTTTGAACGGATAGAATCTATAGCTATGTGGCTTGTTGTTTGTCATAGTTCATGCGATGAAACAGCCAATGGAATCCGAGAGATTAAGAGCAGGGAAGTCTTGCTGCAATTATACAGGGCTTTGCTGAGACCACACCTGGAGTACTGTGCACAGTTTTGGTCTCCTTACCTAAGGAAGGATATACTTGCCTTGGGGGGGGTGCAACGAAGGTTCACTAGATTGATTCCTGGGATGAGAGGGTTGTCCTATAAGGAGAGATTGAGTAGAATGGGCCTATACTCTCTGGAGTTTAGAAGAATGAGCAATGATCTCATTGAAAGGTATATAATTCTTAGAGGACTTTACAGGGTAGATGCTAAGAGGCTCTTCCCCTGGCTGGGGAGTCTAGAACAAGGGGTCACAGTCTCAGGATAAGGGGTCGGCCATTTAGGACTGAGATGAGGAGAAATTTTTTCACTCAGAGGGTAGTGAATCTTTGGAATTCTCTACCCCAGAGGGCTGTGGAGGCTCAGTCATTGAGTATATTCAAGACTGAGATCGATAGATTTTTGGACACTAAAGGAATCAAGGGATATGGGGATAGGGCGTGAAAGTGGAGTTGAGGTAGAAGAACAGCCATGATCTTATTGAATGGTGGAGCAGGCTCGAGGGGCCGTATGGCCTATTCCTGCTCCTGTTTCTTATGTTCTTATAACACAGTGTCTGTTGGAGGGAAGGAGATGTGAGTGGAGACCTTCCTGTGTCACTCAAACACACCTCCTTCTGGTGAACACATCAGAGTTAGCAAGTAAGAATAAGACTGGAAATGCTGGAGATACACAGCAGATCAGTTAGCCTCTGGAAAAAGACAGGACTGCATTATGTTTTTGGTTGTAGACCCTTCCTCAGAACCCAACAGCGTCAAACACTTTGTTGAGTTGGCTGTGGGTGAAAAGGGCCCACCCTCAGCACAGTGGAGTGGATCAGGCAACGGAAGAGCCAAAGTGCAGAGTGTACTCAGTCAGCCTCGCTCCAAAGCTGCTACCCCCACTCCTGTCCCTTCCCCCTCCCTCCTTCCCCTGTCCCCTCCCTGCCCCTGACAGTTAACTGAGCCATATGGGCCTGAAAGATGCCAGGTTCCATCCCCAGTCTGTGCTGACTTGTCTGATCTGTGTCATGCTGGCTTTAAGTTTTGTGCGATTGGCCTCAGCAACTCTGGGCTCCAGGTCCTGATCACGTCCTAGTGACTCCTCCTGGAAAGAGCGTGTGTGTGGATGTCAGGTGAGGGCGGGATAGGCCCTCGCTGTGAGGCCTCCTGCAGTCAAGTAACCTGTTAACACTCACTGGGAATCACGTGAGGCTGGCAAGTCGTGGGAAGCGAGCGGTGGCATGGAGCCGCACCCGGTGTGAGTCAGCACCGTCGGGGCAGGTGGGGAGAGAGTCGGAGCAAAACAGTAGTCACTCTGGCTGTCTGCCTCTGCTCTGCGGTCTTGTCCGCACCCAGGTGTCCCTGGAGAAGAAGCAGAAGCATGTGAGGCCTTCCATGACCTGTGGGCACCACAGGGACGGAGGGCATTGTGGTCTCCGGTAATAATATTCTTTAAATTTATAACTTTCCTTTGTTTTTTATGATTTAGTTCTTTATTAGTCTTAAAAGGGGACACGTTTGTTTGATGAAACTGGGGCAACCCAGTGTCGCCTCATAGGTTTTTTTTAGAAAAGGCTACACTGTGAACTGCACAGTGGATGATAAGCAGGCCACTGTAGAGATAAATCTCACCAATATATGACAAGAGACGGCTCCCTGAATCCATCTCATTCAAACAGAGGAAATAGGGTTGAGCTCAGTGAGTGAGTCAGTACGATAAGCCTGTGACTCTCCAGCTGGCTCATGGGCCTGTTGTGATCTGTAACTCTATAAGGTTCAGCACACGTTATGAAGGAGCACACTATTCATATCCTGTTAGTATCTAACCAGCTGTTCCGTGCGTTTAATCATGCATTGCCCATAATAACTGCTAGTTGCAATGTGCAGAGATATTGCGAAGGTGAGTGGCGATTTCTGGTTATGCTCATTGTGCTAAATCTGCCATTTCAGACTTTGGGGAATGACCTTTCACCCATAACCCAAATCTCTGGTTTCCATATCACAGCTGTCTGAGAACATTACAGATTTCACAGTGTAGTCACTTACATTGGATTATGGTTAGTAATTTTTTTAAATCAAGGTGACATTAGTACTACTGGGTTCAAAAGTGTCCCAATTTTTGCACTCAGTGGCAACTCCCCAAGTTAGGAGTAGCATGGGTAAAGCTTCCTGTACACAGTTCGTCAATCACTGCCAGGTCAGGTTAGTGGCAAGGTGAAGCTCCCTCTGCACTGTTATGTTAAGCACTCCCAAGTGTGTATATACAAGCAAAGCTCCATCTACTCTGCCCCAATTGGTGCCCCAGCTCAGGTGCAGAATGGATTAGATGCAGGGTAAAGCATCCTCTATGTTGTTGCATTAAGCATTCCAAGGTCAGGTACAGAACAGATTACATCAGAGTTAACTCCCTCTGCATTGGCCCCACCCAAACCCCACCTTCCAAAATGTCCTATTTCCACTTCACATACAACCATGGTCCTGATTTCTCTCAATGTAATTTAAAATCTGGTGAAAATTAGCGCTGAATTAAACAACTAAATAAAAAAGCCAAATATTGCAGATTCTGGAACTGAAATAAAGACTCTGGCCTAGAAATTGAGTTTGCGCTGCGCCAGGGCTTTAGCGCCGAAAGTTAGCGCCGGCGCTAAGTCCCTTTGCGCGCGCCAAAAATTCAGTAGCGCCGCGCCCAAACGGCTGCTGGCGCTACTGAAGGGTTTTAGCGCCTGAAAACTGGCGCAACGCGCCGCATTGCGGCGCTATTCCGGCGCTGCGGCGCCCGCTGCGGTGCGGCAGGCTCGGGAAGTGCAGGCCTCCTCCTTCCGTTGAGGAGGAGCTGCCTGCACCCGGCCGCGGCCCGCACAAATCTCTTCAAAAATGAGCCCGGCACCTCGGACAAGTGCCGGGCTTGCATCTGTTCCGGTGGGGGGGGGGGGGAGAAGTCCGGGGAGGGAGCTGCGGGCAGGCGGCCGGCGGGAAAGCGGCCGGCCGCCGCGGGGCCTTTAATGCGCCGGCGCAAACACATGTTGGACTCTGTTGCCAGAGTCTTAGTTGCGGCTGCCACGGGCGAGGCGGCCGCAACTGAATTTCGGCGCTGGGGCCCGTCGGCATGGCAACCGGGACGCTGCGCACACCGATGACGTCATCGGTGCCGGCGCAGCGCTACCGGTGCAACGCCGCTTTAGGGCCCCAGGGAATTTTTGAACTGGCCATAACTCTGGCGCTAGTCCCTCTAGCGCCTCAAAAGCGGCGCTAAGGCTAGTGAATTTCTAGGCCAGAATGTTTTACTACGTTAAAAGCGCTATATAATTGCAGGTTGTTGTTGTTGTTAGGTTATCGGTGGAGAGGTCGGGTTATCGGTGGAGAGGCCGGGTTATCGGTGGAGATGTTGGGTTATCGGAGGAGGGGTCAGGTTATCGGAGGAGAGGTCGGGTTATCAGAGGAGAGGTCGGGTTATCGGTGGAGAGGTCGGGTTATCGGTGGAGAGGTCGGGTTATCAGAGGAGAGGTCGGGTTACCGGAGGAGAGGTCGGGTTATCGGAGGAGAGGTCGGGTTATCGGAGGAGAGGTCGGGTTATCGGAGGAGAGGTCGGGTTATCGTTGGAGAGGTCGGGTTATCGGTGGAGAGGTCGGGTTATCGGTGTAGAGAGAGGTCGGGATATCGGTGGAGAGGTCGGGTTATCGGTGGAGAGGTCGGGTTATCGGTGGAGAGGTCGGGTTATCGGTGGGGAGAGGTCGGGATATCGGTGGAGAGGTCGGGTTATCGGTGGAGAGGTCGGGTTATCGGAGGAGAGGTCGGGTTATCGGTGGAGAGGTCGGGTTATCGGTGGAGAGGTCAGGTTATCGGTGGAGAGGTCGGGTTATCGGTGGAGAGGTCGGGTTATTGGTGGAGAGAGATGTCGGGTTATCGGTGGAGAGGTCGGGTTATCGGTGGAGAGGTCGGGTTATCGGTGGAGAGGTCGGGTTAGCGGTGGAGAGAGAGAGGTCGGGTTATCGGTGGAGAGGTCGGGTTATCGGTGGAGAGGTTGGGTTATCGGTGGAGAGGTCGGGTTATCGGTGGAGAGGTCGGGTTATCAGTGGAGAGGTCGGGTTATCGGTGGAGAGGTCGGCTTATCGGAGGAGAGGTCGGGTTATCGGAGGAGAGGTCGGGTTATCGGAGGAGAGGTCGGATTATCGGAGGAGAGGTCGGGTTATCGGCGGAGAGGTCGGGTTATCGGCGGAGAGGTCAGGTTATCGGTGTAGAGAGATGTCGGGTTATCGGTGGAGAGGTCGGGTTATCGGTGGAGAGGTCGGGTTATCGGAGGAGAGAGATGTCGGGTTATCGGTGGAGAGGTCGGGTTATCGGTGGAGAGGTCGGGTTATCGGAGGAGAGGTCGGGTTATCGATGGGGAGAGGTCGGGTTATCGGTGGAGAGGTCGGGTTGTCGGTGGAGAGGTCGGGTTATCGGTGGAGAGAGGGGTCAGGTTATCGGCGGAGAGGTCGGGTTATCGGCGGAGAGGTCGGGTTATCGGTGTAGAGAGATGTCGGGTTATCGGTGGAGAGGTCGGGTTATCGGTGGAGAGGTCGGGTTATCGGAGGAGAGGTCGGGTTATCGGTGGGGAGAGGTCGGGTTATCGGTGGAGAGGGCGGGTTATCGGTGGAGAGGCCGGGTTATCGGTGGAGAGGTCGGGTTAGCGATGGAGAGAGAGAGGTCGGGTTATCGGTGGAGAGGTCGGGTTATCGGTGGAGAGGTCGGGTTATCGGTGGAGAGGTCGGGTTATCGGTGGAGAGGTCGGGTTATCGGTGGAGAGGTCGGGTTATCAGTGGAGAGGTCGGGTTATCGGTGGAGAGGTCGGCTTATCGGAGGAGAGGTCGGGTTATCGGAGGAGAGGTCGGGTTATCGGAGGAGAGGTCGGGTTATCGGAGGAGAGGTCGGATTATCGGCGGAGAGGTCGGGTTATCGGCGGAGAGGTCGGGTTATCGGCGGAGAGGTCGGGTTATCGGTGGAGAGGTCGGGTTATCGGTGGAGAGGTCGGGTTATCGGTGGAGAGAGATGTCGGGTTATCGGTGGAGAGGTCGGGTTATCGGTGGAGAGGTCGGGTTATCGGAGGAGAGGTCGGGTTATCGGTGGGGAGAGGTCGGGTTATCGGTGGAGAGGTCGGGTTATCGGTGGAGAGGTCGGGTTATCGGTGGAGAGAGAGGTCAGGTTATCGGAGGAGAGGTCGGGTTATCGGTGGAGAGAGAGGTCAGGTTATCGGAGGACAGGTCGGGTTATCGGTGGAGAGAGATGTCGGGTTATCGGTGGAGAGGTCGGGTTATCGGTGGAGAGGTCGGGTTATCGGTGGAGAGGTCGGGTTATCGGTGGAGAGGTCGGGTTATCGATGGAGAGGTCGGCTTATCGGTGGAGAGGTCGGGTTATCGGAGGAGAGGTCAGGTTATCGGAGGAGAGAGAGGTCAGGTTATCGGAGGAGAGGTCGGGTTATCGGTGGAGAGAGAGGTCAGGTTATCGGAGGAGAGGTCGGGTTATCGGTGGAGAGAGAGAGGTCGGGTTATCGGTGGAGAGGTCGGGGTCTCGGTGGAGAGGTCGGGTTATCGGTGGAGAGGTCGACTTATCGGTGGAGAGGTCGGGTTATCGGTGGAGAGGTCGGGTTATCGGTGGAGAGGTCGGGTTATCGGTGGAGAGGTCGGGTTATCGGTGGAGAGGTCGGGTTATCGGAGGATAGGTCGGGTTATCGGAGGAGAGGTCGGGTTATCGGTGGAGAGGTCGGGTTTTCGGTGGAGAGGTCGGGTTATCGGTGGAGAGGTCGGGTTAGCGGTGGAGAGAGAGAGGTCGGGTTATCGGAGGAGAGAGGTCGGGTTATCGGAGGATAAGTCGGGTTATCGGAGGAGACGTCGGGTTATCGGAGGAGATGTCGGGTTATCGGTGGAGAGGTCGGGTTATCGGAGGAGAAGTCGGGTTATCGGAGGAGACGTCGGGTTATCGGTGGAGAGGTCGGGTTATCGGTGGAGAGGTCGAGTTATCGGTGGAGAGGTCAGGTTATCGGAGGAGAGGTCGGGTTATCGGAAGAGAGTTCAGGTTATCGGTGGAGAGGTCGGGTTATCGGTGGAGAGGTCGGGTGATCGGTGGAGAGTTCGGGTTATCGGTGGAGAGGTCGGGTTATCGGTGGAGAGAGAGACGTCTGGTTATCGGTGGAGAGGTCGGGTTATCGGTGGAGAGTTCGGGTTATCGGTGGAGAGGTCGGGTTATCGGTGGAGAGGTCGGGGTATCGGTGGAGAGGTTAGGTTATCGGTGGAGAGGGCGGGTTATCGGAGGAGAGGTCGGGTTATAGGTGGAGAGGTCGGGTTATCGGTGGAGAGGTCGGGTTATCGGTGGAGAGGTCGGGGTATCGGTGGAGAGGTCGGCTTATCGGTGGAGAGGTCGGCTTATCGGTGGAGAGGTCGGGTTATCGGTGGAGAGGTCGGGTTATCGGTGGAGAGGTCGGGTTATCGGTGGAGAGGTCGGGTTATCGGTGGAGAGGTCGGGTTATCGGTGGAGAGGTCGGGTTATCGGTGGAGAGGTCGGGTTATCGGTGGAGAGAGAGGTTAGGTTATCGGTGGAGAGGTCGGGTCATCGGAGGAGAGGTCAGGTTATCGGTGGAGAGGTCGGGTTATCGGTGGAGAGGTCGGGTTATCGGTGGAGAGAGATGTCGGGTTATCGGTGGAGAGGTCGGGTTATCGGTGGAGAGGTCGGGTTATCGGAGGAGAGGTCGGGTTATCGATGGGGAGAGGTCGGGTTATCGGTGGAGAGGTCGGGTTATCGGTGGAGAGGTCGGGTTATCGGTGGAGAGAGAGGTTAGGTTATCGGTGGAGAGGTCGGGTCATCGGAGGAGAGGTCGGGTTATCGGTGGAGAGGTCGGGTTATCGGTGGAGAGGTCAGGTTATCGGTGGAGAGAGATGTCGGGTTATCGGTGGAGAGGTCGGGTTATCGGTGGAGAGGACGGGTTATCGGAGGAGAGGTCGGGTTATCGATGGGGAGAGGTCGGGTTATCGGTGGAGAGGTCGGGTTGTCGGTGGAGAGGTCGGGTTATCGGTGGAGAGAGGGGTCAGGTTATCGGAGGAGAGGTCGGGTTATCGGTGGAGAGGTCAGGTTATCGGAGGAGAGGTCGGGTTATCGGTGGAGAGAGAGAGGTCGGGTTATCGGTGGAGAGGTCGGGTTATCGGTGGAGAGGTCAGGTTATCGGTGGAGAGTTCGGGTTATCGGTGGAGAGGTCGGGTTATCGGTGGAGAGAGAGAGGTCTGGTTATCGGTGGAGAGGTCGGGTTATCGGTGGAGAGGTCGGGTTATCGGTGGAGAGGTGGGGTTATCGGTGGAGAGGTGGGGTTATCGGTGGAGAGGTCGGGTTATCGGTGGAGAGGTCGGGGTATCGGTGGAGAGATTAGGTTATCGGTGGAGAGGTCGGGTTATCGGAGGAGAGGTCGGGTTATCGGTGGAGAGGTCGGGTTATCGGTGGAGAGATCGGGGTATCGGTGGAGAGGTCGGCTTATCGGTGGAGAGGTCGGGTTATCGGTGGAGAGGTCGGGTTATCGGTGGAAAGGTCGGGTTATCGGTGGAGAGAGAGAGGTCTGGTTATCGGTGGAGAGGTCGGGTTATCGGTGGAGAGGCCAGGTTATCGGTGGAGAGGTGGGGTTATCGGTGGAGAGAGAGGTTAGGTTATCGGTGGAGAGGTCGGGTTATCGGAGGAGAGGTCGGGTTATCGGTGGAGAGGTCGGGTTATCGGTGGAGAGGTCGAGTTATCGGTGGAGAGGTCGGGTTATCGGTGGAGAGGTCGGGTTATCGGTGGAGAGGTCGGGTTATCGGTGGAGAGGTCGGGATATCGGAGGAGAGGTCGGGTTATCGGTGGAGAGAGGTCGGGATATCGGAGGAGAGGTCGGGTTATCGGAGGAGAGGTCGATTTATCGGTGGAAACGTCGGGTTATCGGTTAAGAGGTCGGGTTATCGGTTAAGAGGTCGGGTTATCGGTGGAGAGGTCGGGTTATCGGTGGAGAGGTCGGGTTATCGGTGGAGAGGTCGGGTTATCGGTGGAGAGGTCGGGTTATCGGTGGAGAGGTCGGGTTATCGGTGGAGAGAGGTCGGGTTATCGGTGGAGAGGTCGGGTTATCGGTGCAGAGGTCGGGTTATCGGTGGAGAGGTCGGGTTATCAGTGGAGAGAGGTCGGGATATCGGAGGAGAGGTCGGGTTATCGGTGGAGAGGTCGGGTTATCGGTGGAGAGGTCGGGTTATCGGTGGAGAGGTCGGGTTATCGGTGGAGAGGTCGGGTTATCGGTGGAGAGGTCGGGTTATCGGTGGAGAGGTCGGGTTATCGGTGGAGAGAGAGGTTAGGTTATCGGTGGAGAGGTCGGGTCATCGGAGGAGAGGTCGGGTTATCGGTGGAGAGGTCGGGTTATCGGTGGAGAGGTCGGGTTATCGGTGGAGAGAGATGTCGGGTTATCGGTGGAGAGGTCGGGTTATCGGTGGAGAGGTCGGGTTATCGGAGGAGAGGTCGGGTTATCGATGGGGAGAGGTCGGGTTATCGGTGGAGAGGTCGGGTTATCGGTGGAGAGGTCGGGTTATCGGTGGAGAGAGAGGTTAGGTTATCGGTGGAGAGGTCGGGTCATCGGAGGAGAGGTCGGGTCATCGGAGGAGAGGTCGGGTTATCGGTGGAGAGGTCGGGTTATCGGTGGAGAGGTCGGGTTATCGGTGGAGAGAGATGTCGGGTTATCGGTGGAGAGGTGGGGTTATCGGTGGAGAGGTCGGGTTATCGGAGGAGAGGTCGGGTTATCGATGGGGAGAGGTCGGGTTATTGGTGGAGAGGTCGGGTTGTCGGTGGAGAGGTCGGGTTATCGGTGGAGAGAGAGGTCAGGTTATCGGAGGAGAGGTCGGGTTATCGGTGGAGAGAGAGGTCAGGTTATCGGAGGAGAGGTCGGGTTATCGGTGGAGAGAGAGAGGTCGGGTTATCGGTGGAGAGGTCGGGTTATCGGTGGAGAGGTCAGGTTATCGGTGGAGAGTTCGGGTTATCGGTGGAGAGGTCGGGTTATCGGTGGAGAGAGAGAGGTCTGGTTATCGGTGGAGAGGTCGGATTATCGGTGGAGAGGTCGGGTTATCGGTGGAGAGGTGGGGTTATCGGTGGAGAGGTCGGGGTATCGGTGGAGAGATTAGGTTATCGGTGGAGAGGGCGGGTTATCGGAGGAGAGGTCGGGTTATCGGTGGAGAGGTCGGGTTATCGGTGGAGAGGTCGGGTTATCGTTGGAGAGGTCGGGGTATCGGTGGAGAGGTCGGGGTATCGGTGGAGAGGTCGGCTTATCGGTGGAGAGGTCGGGTTATCGGTGGAGAGGTCGGGTTATCGGTGGAAAGGTCGGGTTATCGGTGGAGAGAGAGAGGTCTGGTTATCGGTGGAGAGGTCGGGTTATCGGTGGAGAGGCCAGGTTATCGGTGGAGAGGTGGGGTTATCGGTGGAGAGAGAGGTTAGGTTATCGGCGGAGAGGTCGGGTTATCGGAGGAGAGGTCGGGTTATCGGTGGAGAGGTCGGGTTATCGGTGGAGAGGTCGAGTTATCGGTGGAGAGGTCGGGTTATCGGTGGAGAGGTCGGGTTATCGGTGGAGAGGTCGGGTTATCGGTGGAGAGGTCGGGATATCGGAGGAGAGGTCGGGTTATCGGTGGAGAGAGGTCGGGATATCGGAGGAGAGGTCGGGTTATCGGAGGAGAGGTCGATTTATCGGTGGAAACGTCGGGTTATCGGTTAAGAGGTCGGGTTATCGGTGGAGAGGTCGGCTTATCGGTGGAGAGGTCGGGTTATCGGTGGAGAGGTCGGGTTATCGGTGGAGAGGTCGGGTTATCGGTGGAGAGAGGTCGGCATATCGGAGGAGAGGTCGGGTTATCGGTGGAGAGGTCGGGTTATCGGTGGAGAGGTCGGGTTATCGGTGGAGAGGTCGGGTTATCAGTGGAGAGAGGTCGGGATATCGGAGGAGAGGTCGGGTTATCGGAGGAGAGGTCGGGTTATCGGTGGAGAGGTCGGGTTATCGGAATGAGAGGTCGGGATATCGGTGGAAAGGTCCGGTTATCGGCGGAGAGGTCGGGTTATCGGTGGAGAGGTCGGGTTATCGGAATGAGAGGTCGGGATATCGGTGGAAAGGTCCGGTTATCGGCGGAGAGGTCGGGTTATCGGTGGAGAGGTCGGGGTATCGGTGGAGAGGTCGGGTTATCGGTGGAGAGGTCAGGTTATCGGTGGAGAGAGAAGTCGGTTATCGGTGCAGAGAGAGAATTCGGGTTATCGTTGGAGAGGTCAGGGTATCGGTGGAGAGAAAGGTCGTGTTGTCGGTGGAGAGGTCGGGGTATCGGTGGAGAGAGGTCAGGTTATCGGTGGAGGGAGAGGTCGGGTTATCGGTGGAGAGGCCGGGTGATCGGTGGGGAGGTCGGGTGATCGCTGGAGAGGTCGGGTGATCGGTGGAGAGGTCGAGTGATCGGTGGAGAGGTCGGGTGATCGGTGGAGAGGTCGAGTTATCGGTGGAGAGGTCGGGTGATCGGTGGAGAGGTCGGGTGATCGGTGGAGAGGTCGAGTGATCGGTGGGGAGGTCGGGTGATCGGTGGAGAGGTCGGGTGATCGGTGGAGAGGTCGAGTGATCGGTGGAGAGGTCGGGTGATCGGTGGAGAGGTCAGATGATCGGTGGAGAGGTCAGATGATCGGTGCAGAGGTCGGGTGATCGGTGGAGGGAGAGGTCGGGTGATCGGTGGAGGGAGAGGTCGGGTGATCGGTGGAGAGAGAGGTCGGGTGATCGGTGGAGAGAGAGTTCGGGTGATCGGAGGAGAGAGAGGTCGGATTATTGGAGGTGTGTGTGCTGTGAGGGGGATGTAGAGAAACTCCCGTACGATTTGGACAGATTGGGCGATTGGGCAGATGCATGGCAGATGCAGTATAAGGTGGATGAATGCGAAGTTATCCACTTTGGTGGCAAAAACAGGAAGGCAGATTATTAACTGAATGGCAATAGATTGGGAAAATGTAAAGTGCAACGAGACCTGGGTGTCCTTGTGCACCAGTCGCTCAAGGTAAGCATGCAGGTGCAGCAGGCGTTTAAGAAGGCAAATGGTATGCTGGCCTTCATAGCGAGAGGATTCGAGTACAGGAGCAAGAATGCCTTGCTGCAGTTGTACAGAGCCTTGGTGAGACCACACCTTGAGTATTGTGTGCAGTTTTGGTCGCCTTATCTGAGGAAGGATGTTCTTGCCATGGAGGGAGTGGAGAGAAGATTCACCAGACTGATACCTGGGATGGCAGGAATGACGTAGGAAGAGAGATTGGGTCGATTAGGCTTATATTTGCTCGAGTTTAGAAGAATGAGAGGGGATCTCATTGAAACTTATAAAATTCTATCAGGACTAGACAGACTAGATGCAGGAAGGATGTTCCCGATGGCGGGGAGACCAGAACCAGGGGTCACAGTCTAAGGATAAGGGGTAAGCCATTTAGGACTGAGATTAGGAGGAATTTCTTCACCCAGAGAGTGGTGAACCTGTGGAATTCTCTACCACAGAAGGCAGTTGAGGCCAATTCATTAAATATATTCAAGAAGGAGTTGGATATATTTCATAAGGCTAAAGGGATCAAGGGATATGGGGAGAAAGCAGGTGGAGAGAGGTCGGATTATCGGTGGAGAGGTCGGGTTATCGGTGGAGAGGTCGGGTTATCGGTGGAGAGGTCGGGTTATCGGTGGAGTGGTCGGGTTATCGGTGGAGAGAGAGGTCGGGTTATCGGTGGAGAGGTCGGATTATCGGTGGAGAGGTCGGGTTATCGGTGGAGAGGTCGGGTTATCGGTGGAGAGGTCGGGTTATCGGTGGAGAGGTCGGGTTATCGGTGGAAAGGTCGGGTTATCGGTGGAGAGGTCGGGTTATCGGTGGAGAGAGAGGTCGGGTTATCGGTGGAGAGGGAGGTCGGGTTATCGGAGGAGAGGTCGGGTTATTGGTGGAGAAGTCGGGTTATCGGTGGAGAGGTCGGGTTATCGGTGGAGATTTCGGGTTTTCGGAGGAGAGGTCGGGTTATCGGAGGAGAGAGAGGTCGGGTTATCGGTGGAGAGAGAGGTCGGGTTATCGGTGGAGAGGTCGGGTTATCGGTGGAGAGTTCAGGTTATCGGAGGAGAGAGAGGTCAGGGTATCGGTGGAGATTTCGGGTTATCGGAGGAGAGGTCGGGTTATCGGAGGAGAGAGAGGTTGGGTTATCGGTGGAGAAAGAGGTCGGGTTATCGGTGGAGAGAGAGGTCGGGTTATCGGTGGAGAGAGAGGTCGGGTTATCGGTGGAGAGAGAGGTCGGGTTATCGGCGGAGAGGTCGGGTTATCGGCGGAGAGGTCGGGTTATCGGCGGAGAGGTCGGGTTATCGGCGGAGAGGTCGGGTTATCGGCGGAGAGGTCGGGTTATCGGCGGAGAGGTCGGGTTATCGGTGGAGAGGTCGGGTTATCGGAGGAGAGGTCGGGTTATCGGAGGAGAGGTCGGGTTATCGGAGGAGAGGTCGGGTTATCGGTGGAGAGAGAGGTCGGGTTATCGGAGGAGAGGTCGGGTCATCGGTGGAGAGAGGTCGGGTTATCGGTGGAGAGAGGTCGGGTTATCGGTGGAGAGGTCGGGTCATCGGTGGAGATGTCGGGTTATCGGTGGAGAGAGCGAGTTCCGGTTATCGGCGGAGAGAGGTCGAGTTATCGGTGGAGAGAGAGGTCAGGTTATCGGTGGAGAGGTCGGGTTATCGGTGGAGAGAGGTCGGGTTATCGGTGGAGAGCTCTTGTTATCGGTGGAGAGGTTGGGTTATCGGAGGAGAGGTCGGGTTATCGGAGGAGAGGTCGGGTTATCGGTGGAGAGAGAGGTCGGGTTATCGGAGGAGAGGTCGGGTCATCGGTGGAGAGAGGTCAGGTTATCGGTGGAGAGAGGTCGGGTTATCGGTGGAGAGCTCTTGTTATCGGTGGAGAGGTTGGGTTATCGGTGGAGAGGTCGGGTTATCTGTGGAGAGGTCAGGTTATCGGAGGAGAGGTCAGGTTATCGGTGGAGAGAGAAGTCGGTTATCGGTGCAGAGAGAGAGTTCGGGTTATCGTTGGAGAGGTCAGGGTATCGGTGGAGAGAAAGGTCGTGTTGTTGGTGGAGAGGTCGGGATATCAGTGGAGAGAGGTCAGGTTATCGGTGGAGGGAGAGGTCGGGTTATCGGTGGAGAGGTCGGGTGATCGGTGGGGAGGTCGGGTGATCGGTGGAGAGGTCGGGTCATCGGTGGAGAGGTCGAGTGATCGGTGGAGAGGTCGGGTGATCGGTGGAGAGGTCGAGTGATCGGTGGAGAGGTCGGGTGATCGGTGGAGAGGTCGGGTGATCGGTGGAGAGGTCGAGTGATCGGTGGGGAGGTCGGGTGATCGGTGGAGAGGTCGGGTGATCGGTGGAGAGGTCGAGTGATCGGTGGAGAGGTCGGGTGATCGGTGGAGAGGTCGGGTGATCGGTGGAGAGGTCAGATGATCGGTGCAGAGGTCGGGTGATCGGTGGAGGGAGAGGTCGGGTGATCGGTGGAGGGAAAGGTCGGGTGATCGGTGGAGAGAGAGGTCGGGTGATCGGTGGAGAGAGAGGTCGGGTGATCGGAGGAGAGAGAGGTCGGGTGATCGGAGGAGAGAGAGGTCGGATTATCGGAGGTGTGTGTGCTGTGAGGGGGATGTAAAGAAACTCCCGTACAATTTGGACAGATTGGGCGATTGGGCAGATGCATGGCAGATGCAGTATAAGGTGGATAAATGCGAAGTTATCCACTTTGGTGGCAAAAACAGGAAGGCAGATTATTAACTGAATGGCAATAGATTGGGAAAATGTGAAGTGCAACGAGACCTGGGTGTCCTTGTGCACCAGTCGCTCAAGGTAAGCATGCAGGTGCAGCAGGCGTTTAAGAAGGCAAATGGTATGCTGGCCTTCATAGCGAGAGGATTCGAGTACAGGAGCAAGGATTCCTTGCTGCAGTTGTACAGAGCCTTGGTGAGACCACACCTTGAGTATTGTGTGCAGTTTTGGTCGTCTTATCTGAGGAAGGATGTTCTTGCCATGGAGGGAGTGGAGAGAAGATTCACCAGACTGATACCTGGGATGGCAGGAATGACGTAGGAAGAGAGATTGGGTCGATTAGGCTTATATTTGCTAGAGTTTAGAAGAATGAGAGGGGATCTCATTGAAACTTATAAAATTCTATCAGGACTAGACAGACTAGATGCAGGAAGGATGTTCCTGATGGCGGGGAGTCCAGAACCAGGGGTCACAGTCTAAGGATAAAGGGTAAGCCATTTAGGACAGAGATGAGGAGGAATTTCTTCACCCAGAGAGTGGTGAACCTGTGGAATTCTCTACCACAGAAGGCAGTTGAGGCCAATTCACGAAATATATTCAAGAAGGAGTTGGATATATTTCATAAGGCTAAAGGGATCAAGGGATATGGGGAGAAAGCAGGTGGAGAGAGGTCGGATTATCGGTGGAGAGGTCGGGTTATCGGTGGAGAGGTCGGGTTATCGGTGGAGAGGTCGGGTTATCGGTGGAGAGAGAGGTCGGGTTATCGGTGGAGAGGTCGGATTATCGGTGGAGAGGTCGGGTTATCGGTGGAGAGGTCGGGTTATCGGTGGAGAGGTCGGGTTATCGGTGGAGAGGTCAGGTTATCGGTGGAGAGGTCGGGTTATTGGTGGAGAGGTCGGGTTATCGGTGGAGAGAGAGGTCGGGTTATCGGTGGAGAGGGAGGTCGGGTTATCGGTGGAGAGAGAGGTCGGGTTATCGGTGGAGAGGTCGGGTTATTGGTGGAGAGGTCGGGTTATCGGTGGAGAGAGAGGTCGGGTTATCGGTGGAGAAAGAGGTTGGGTTATCGGTGGAGAGGTCGGGTTATCGGTGGAGAAAGAGATCGGGTTATTGGTGGAGAGGGAGGTCGGGTTATCGGTGGAGAGAGAGGTCGGGTTATCGGTGGAGAGGGAGGTCGGGTTATCGGTGGAGAGAGAGGTCGGGTTATCGGTGGAGAGAGAGGTCGGGTTATCGGTGGAGAGAGAGGTCGGGTTATCGGTGGAGAGAGAGGTCGGGTTATCGGTGGAGAGAGAGGTCGGGTTATCGGTGGAGAAAGAGATCGGGTTATCGGTGGAGAGAGAGGTTGGGTTACCGGTGGAGACGTCGGGTTATCGGAGGAGTGTTTGGGTTATCGGTGGAGAGGTCGGGTTATCGGTGGAGAGGTCGGGGTATCGGTGGAGAGGTCGGATTATCGGAGGAGAGAGAGGTCGGGTTATCGGTGGAGGGAGAGGTCAGGTTATCGGTGGAGAGGTCGAGTTATCGGAGGAGAGGTCAGGTTAGCGGTGGAGGGGAGGTCGGGTTATCGGAGCAGAGGTCGGGTTATCGGTGGAAAGGTCGGGTTATCGGTGGAGAGGTCGGGTTATCAGTGGAGAGAGAGCTCGGGTTATCGGTGGAGAGGTCGGGTTAGCGGAGGAGAGAGAGGTCGGGTTATTGGTGGAGAAGTCGGGTTATCGGTGGAGAGGTCGGGTTATCGGTGGAGAGTTCGGGTTATCGGAGGAGAGGTCGGGTTATCGGTGGAGAGCTCTTGTTATCGGTGGAGAGGTTGGGTTATCGGTGGAGAGGTCGGGTTATCTGTGGAGAGGTCAGGTTATCGGAGGAGAGGTCGGGTCATCGGAGGTGAGGTCGGGTTATCGGAGGAGAGGTCGGGTTATCGGTGGAGAGGTCGGGTTATCGGTGGAGAGGTCGGGTTATCGGAGGAGAGGTCAGGTTATCGGAGGTGAGGTCGGGTTATCAGTGGAGAGGTCGTGTTATCGGTGGAGAGGTCGGGTTATCGGAGGAGAGAGGTCGGGGTATCGGTGGAGAGGTCGGGTTATCGGAGGAGAGGTCGAGTTATCGGAGGTGAGGTCGGGTTATCAGTGGAGAGGTCGTGTTATCGGTGGAGAGGTCGGGTTATCGGAGGAGAGAGGTCGGGGTATCGGTGGAGAGGTCGGGTTATTGGAGGAGAGGTCGAGTTATCGGAGGAGAGGTCGGGTTATTGGAGGAGAGGTCGGGTTATCGGTGGAGAGGTCGGGTTATCGGTGGAGAGGTCGGGTTATCGGAGGAGAGGTCGGGTTATCGGAGGAGAGGTCAAGTTATCGGAGGAGAGGTCGGGTTATCGGTGGAGAGGTCGGGTTATCGGAGGAGAGAGAGGTTGGGTTATCGGTGGAGAAAGAGGTCGGGTTATCGGAGGAGAGGTCAAGTTATCGGAGGAGAGGTCGGGTTATCGGTGGAGAGGTCTGGTTATCGGTGGAGAGGTCGGGTTATCGGTGGAGAGAGAGGTCGGGTTATCGGTGGAGAGGTCGGATTATCGGTGGAGAGGTCGGGTTATCGGTGGAGAGGTCGGGTTATCGGTGGACAGGTCGGGTTATCGGTGGAGAGGTCAGGTTATCGGTGGAGAGGTCGGGTTATCGGTGGAGAGGTCGGGTTATCGGTGGAGAGAGAGGTCGGGTTATCGGTGGAGAGAGAGGTCGGGTTATCGGTGGAGAGGTCGGGTTATTGGTGGAGAGGTCGGGTTATCGGTGGAGAGAGAGGTCGGGTTATCGGTGGAGAAAGAGGTTGGGTTATCGGTGGAGAGGTCAGGTTATCGGTGGAGAAAGAGATCGGGTTATTGGTGGAGAGGGAGGTCGGGTTATCGGTGGAGAGAGAGGTCGGGTTATCGGTGGAGAGGGAGGTCGGGCTATCGGTGGAGAGAGAGGTCGGGTTATCGGTGGAGAGAGAGGTCGGGTTATCGGTGGAGAGAGAGGTCGGGTTATCGGTGGAGAGAAAGGTCGGGTTATCGGTGGAGAAAGAGATCGGGTTATCGGTGGAAAGAGAGGTTGGGTTACCGGTGGAGACGTCGGGTTATCGGAGGAGTGTTCGGGCTTTTGGTGGAGAGGTCGGGTTATCGGTGGAGAGGTCGGTGTATCGGTGGAGAGGTCGAGTTATCGGAGGAGAGGTCAGGTTAGCCGTGGAGGGGAGGTCGGGTTATCGGAGGAGAGGTCGGGTTATCGGTGGAAAGGTCGGGTTATCGGTGGAGAGGTCAGGTTATCGGTGGAGAGAGAGGTCGGGTTATCGGTGGAGAGGTCGGATTATCGGAGGAGAGAGAGGTCGGGTTATTGGTGGAGAAGTCGGGTTATCGGTGGAGAGGTCGGGTTATCGGTGGAGAGTTCGGGTTATCGGAGGAGAGGTCGGATTATCGGAGGAGAGGTTGGGTTATCGGTGGAGAAAGAGGTCGGGTTATCGGTGGAGAGAGAGGTCGGGTTATCGGTGGAGAGAGAGGTCGGGTTATCGGTGGAGAGAGAGGTCGGGTTATCGGTGGAGAGAGAGGTCGGGTTATCGTTGGAGAGGTCGGGTTATCGGCGGAGAGGTCGGGTTATCGGTGGAGAGGTCGGGTTATCGGCGGAGAGGTCGGGTTATCGGTGGAGAGGTCGGGTTATCGGCGGAGAGGTCGGGTTATTGGCGGAGAGGTCGGGTTATCGGCGGAGAGGTCGGGTTATCGGTGGAGAGGTCGGGTTATCGGCGGAGAGGTCGGGTTATTGGCGGAGAGGTCGGGTTATCGGCGGAGAGGTCGGGTTATCGGCGGAGAGGTCGGGTTATCGGTGGAGAGGTCGGGTTATCGGAGGAGAGGTCGGGTCATCGGTGGAGAGAGGTCGGGTTATCGGTGGAGAGAGGTCGGGTTATCGGTGGAGAGAGAGGTCGGGTCATCGGTGGAGAGGTCGGGTTATCGGTGGAGAGAGCGAGTTCCGGTTATCGGTGGAGAGAGGTCGAGTTATAGGTGGAGAGAGAGGTCGGGTTATCGGTGGAGAGGTCGGGTTATCGGTGGAGAGAGGTCGGGTTATCGGTGGAGAGAGGTCGGGTTATCGGTGGAGAGCTCTTGTTATCGGTGGAGAGGTTGGGTTATCGGTGGAGAGGTCGGGTTATCTGTGGAGAGGTCAGGTTATCGGAGGAGAGGTCGGGTCATCGGAGGTGAGGTCGGGTTATCGGAGGAGAGGTCGGGTTATCGGTGGAGAGGTCGGGTTATCGGAGGAGAGGTCGGGTTATCGGAGGAGAGGTCGGGTTATCGGAGGTGAGGTCGGGTTATCAGTGGAGAGGTCGTGTTATCGGTGGAGAGGTCGGGTTATCGGAGGAGAGAGGTCGGGGTATCGGTGGAGAGGTCGGGTTATCGGAGGAGAGGTCGAGTTATCGGAGGTGAGGTCGGGTTATCAGTGGAGAGGTCGTGTTATCGGTGGAGAGGTCGGGTTATCGGAGGAGAGAGGTCGGGGTATCGGTGGAGAGGTCGGGTTATCGGAGGAGAGGTCGAATTATCGGAGGAGAGGTCGGGTTATCGGTGGAGAGGTCGGGCTATCGGTGGAGAGGTCGGGTTATCGGTGGAGAGGTCGGGTTATCGGTGGAGAGGTCGGGTTATCGGAGGAGAGGTCGGGTTATCGGAGGAGAGGTCAAGTTATCGGAGGAGAGGTCGGGTTATCGGTGGAGAGGTCAGGTTATCGGTGGGGAGGTCGGGTTATCAGTGGAGAGAGAGGTCGGGCTATCGGTGGAGAGGTCGGGTTATCGGTGGAGAGGTCGGGTTATCGGAGGAGAGAGGTCGGGTTATCGGAGGAGAGAGGTCGGGTTATCGGAGGAGAGGTCGGGTTATCGGAAGAGAGGTCGGGTTATCGGTGGAGAGGTCGGGTTATCAGTGGAGAGAGAGGTCGGGTTACCGGTGGAGACGTCGGATTATCGGAGGAGTGTTCGGGTTATCGGTGGAGAGGTCGGGTTATCGGTTGAGAGGTCGGGGTATCGGTGGAGAGGTCGGGTTATCGTTGGAGAGGTCAGGGTATCGGTGGAGAGAAAGGTCGTGTTGTCGGTGGAGAGGTCGGGGTATCGGTGGAGAGAGAGAGGTTGGGTTATCAGTGGAGAGGTCGGGTTATCGGTGGAGAGGTCAGGGTATCGGTGGAGATTTCGGGTTATCGGAGGAGAGAGAGGTCGGGGTATCGGTGGAGAGGTTGGGTTATCGGAGGAGAGAGAGGTCAGGTTATCGGTGGAGAGGTCGGGTTATCGGTGGAGAGGTCGGGTTATCGGTGGAGAGAGTGGTCGGGTTATCGGTGGAGAGGTCAGGTTATCGGAGGAGAGAGGTCAGGTTATCGGAGGAGAGAGGTCGGGTTATCGGAGGAGAGGTCGGGTTATCGGAGGAGAGGTCGGGTTATCGGAGGAGAGGTCGGGATATCAGTTGAAAGGTCCGGTTATCGGTGGAGAGAAAGGTCGGGTTATCGGTGGAGAGGTCGGGGTATCGGTGGAGAAGTCGGGTTATCGGTGGAGAGGTCAGCTTATCGGTGGAGAGAGAGGTCGGTTATCGGTGCAGAGAGAGAGTTCGGGTTATCGGTGGAGAGGTCAGGGTATCGGTGGAGAGGTCGGGTTATCGGTGGAGAGGTCAGGTTATCGGTGGACAGGTCGGGTTATCGGTGGACAGGTCGGGTTATCGGTGGAGAGGTCGGGTGATCGGTGGGGAGGTCGGGTGATCGGTGGAGAGGTCGGGTGATCGGTGGAGAGGTCAGGTTATTGGTGGAGAGAGAAGTCGGTTATCGGTGCAGAGAGAGAGTTCGGGTTATCGTTGGAGAGGTCAGGGTATCGGTGGAGAGAAAGGTCATGTTGTCGGTGGAGAGGTCGGGGTATCGGTGGAGAGAGGTCAGGTTATCGGTGGAGGGAGAGGTCGGGTTATCGGTGGAGAGGTCGGGTGATCGGTGGAGAGGTCGGGTGATCGGTGGGGAGGTCGGGGTATCGGTGGAGAGAGGTCAGGTTATCGGTGGAGGGAGAGGTCGGGTTATCGGTGGGGAGGTCGGGTGATCGGTGGACAGGTCGGGTGATCGGGGAGAGGTCGAGTGATCGGTGGAGAGGTCGGGTGATCGGTGGAGAGGTCGGGTGATCGGTGGAGAGGTCAGATGATCGGTGGAGAGGTCAGATGATCGGTGCAGAGGTCGGGTGATCGGTGGAGGGAGAGGTTGGGTGATCGGTGGAGGGAGAGGTCGGGTGATCGGTGGAGAGGTCGGGTGATCGGTGGAGAGAGAGGTCGGGTGATCGGAGGAGAGAGAGGTCGGATTATCGGAGGTGTGTGTGCTGTGAGGGGGATGTAGAGAAACTCCCGTACGATTTGGACAGATTGGGCGATTGGGCAGATGCATGGCAGATGCAGTATAAGGTGGATAAATGCGAAGTTATCCACTTTGGTGGCAAAAACAGGAAGGCAGATTATTAACTGAATGGCAATAGATTGGGAAAATGTGAAGTGCAACGAGACCTGGGTGTCCTTGTGCACCAGTCGCTCAAGGTAAGCATGCAGGTGCAGCAGGCGTTTAAGAAGGCAAATGGTATGTTGGCCTTCATAGCGAGAGGATTCGAGTACAGGAGCAAGGATGCCTTGCTGCAGTTGTACAGAACCTTGGTGAGACCACACCTTGAGTATTGTGTGCAGTTTTGGTCGCCTTATCTGAGGAAGGATGTTCTTGCCATGGAGGGAGTGGAGAGAAGATTCACCAGGCTGATACCTGGGATGGCAGGAATGACGTAGGAAGAGAGATTGGGTCGATTAGGCTTATATTTGCTAGAGTTTAGAAGAATGAGAGGGGATCTCATTGAAACTTATAAAATTCTATCAGGACTAGACAGACTAGATGCAGGAAGGATGTTCCCGATGGCGGGGAGTCCAGAACCAGGGGTCACAGTCTAAGGATAAGGGGTAAGCCATTTAGGACAGAGATGAGGAGGAATTTCTTCACCCAGAGAGTGGTGAACCTGTGGAATTCTCTACCACAGAAGGCAGTTGAGGCCAATTCATTAAATATATTCAAGAAGGAGTTAGATATATTTCTTAAGGCTAAAGGGATCAAGGGATATGGGGAGAAAGCAGGTGGAGAGAGGTCGGATAATCGGTGGAGAGGTCGGGTTATCGGTGGAGAGGTCGGGTTATCGGTGGAGAGGTCGGGTTATCGGTGGAGAGGTCGGGTTATCGGTGGAGAGGTCGGGTTATCGATGGAGAGAGAGGTCGGGTTGTCGGTGGAGAGGGAGGTCGGGTTATCGGTGGAGAGAGAGGTCGGGTTATCGGTGGAGAGGTCGGGTTATCGGTGGAGAGGTCGGGTTATCGGTGGAGAGGTCGGGTTATCGGTGGAGAGAGAGGTCGGGTTATCGGTGGAGAAAGAGGTCGGGTTATCGGTGGAGAGGTCGGGTTATCGGTGGAGAAAGAGGTCGGGTTATCGGTGGAGAAAGAGATCGGGTTATCGGTGGAGAGGGAGGTCGGGTTATCGGTGGAGAGAGAGGTCGGGTTATCGGTGGAGAGGGAGGTCGGGTTATCGGTGGAGAGGGAGATCGGGTTATCGGTGGAGAGAGAGGTCGGGTTATCGGTGGAGAGGTCGGGTTATCGGTGGAGAAAGAGATTGGGTTATCGGTGGAGAGGGAGGTCGGGTTATCGGTGGAGAGAGAGGTCGGGTTATCGGTGGAGAGGGAGGTCGGGTTATCGGTGGAGAGAGAGGTCGGGTTATCGGTGGAGAAAGAGGTCGGGTTATCGGTGGAGAGAGAGGTTGGGTTACCGGTGGAGACGTCGGGTTATCGGAGGAGTGTTCGGGTTATCGGTGGAGAGGTCAGGTTATCGGTGGAGAGGTCGGGGTATCGGTGGAGAGGTCGGGTTATCGGAGCAGAGAGAGGTCGGGTTATCGGTGGAGGGAGAGGTCTGGTTATCGGTGGAGAGGTCGGGTTATCGGTGGAGAGGTCGAGTTATCGGAGGAGAGGTCGGGTTATCGGTGGAGAAGTCGGGTTATCGGTGGAGAGGTCGGGTTATCGGTGGAGAGTTCGGGTTATCGGAGGAGAGAGAGGTCAGGGTATCGGTGGAGAGTTCGGGTTATCGGTGGAGAGAGAGGTTGGGTTATCGGTGGAGAAAGAGGTTGGGTTATCGGTGGAGAAAGAGGTCGGGTTATCGGTGGAGAGAGAGGTCGGGTTATCGGTGGAGGGAGAGGTCGGGTTATCGGCGGAGAGGTCAGGTTATCGGCGGAGAGGTCGGGTTATCGGCGGAGAGGTCGGGTTATCGGCGGAGAGGTCGGGTTATCGGAGCAGAGAGAGGTCGGGTTATCGGTGGAGGGAGAGGTCTGGTTATCGGTGGAGAGGTCGGGTTATCGGTGGAGAGGTCGAGTTATCGGAGGAGAGGTCGGGTTATCGGTGGAGAAGTCGGGTTATCGGTGGAGAGGTCGGGTTATCGGTGGAGAGTTCGGGTTATCAGAGGAGAGAGAGGTCAGGGTATCGGTGGAGAGTTCGGGTTATCGGTGGAGAGAGAGGTTGGGTTATCGGTGGAGAAAGAGGTTGGGTTATCGGTGGAGAAAGAGGTCGGGTTATCGGTGGAGAGAGAGGTCGGGTTATCGGTGGAGGGAGAGGTCGGGTTATCGGCGGAGAGGTCGGGTTATCGGCGGAGAGGTCGGGTTATCGGCGGAGAGGTCGGGTTATCGGCGGAGAGGTCGGGTTATCGGCGGAGAGGTCGGGTTATCGGTGGAGAGGTCGGGTTATCGGTGGAGAGAGGTCGGGTTATCGGTGGAGAGGTCGGGTTATCGGCGGAGAGGTCGGGTTATCGGTGGAGAGGTCGGGTTATCGGTGGAGAGAGGTCGGGTTATCGGTGGAGAGGTCGGGTTATCGGTGGAGAGAGGTCGGGTTATCGGTGGAGAGGTTGGGTTATCGGTGGAGAGGTTGGGTTATCGGTGGAGAGAGAGGTCAGGTTATCGGTGGAGAGGTCGTGTTATTGATGGAGAGACGTCGGGTTATCGGTGGAGAGGTCGTGTTATCGGTGGAGAGACGTCGGGTTATCGGTGGAGAGAGTGGTCAGGTTACCGGTGGAGAGAGAGGTTGGGTTATTGGTGGAGAGAGAGGTTGGGTTATCGATGGAGAGAGGTCGGGTTATCGGTGGAGAGGAAGGTTGGGTGAACGGTTCAGGTCTGACAAAAGCGCTGAGTTAATCTTGTGCTCTGGGACTGCGCCATTACAAATTGGGTTGACACTGACCAGATTTTAATTTCGATTCTTACCATTGGCAGATAGAAGTAGGATTTTTCCCATGAGTCTGAATTAGACTCAAACCTGGATCCCATCGTTAGAAAGGCATTATCTAAACTGTTAACTCTCTCAACCCCCACCCCCCCACTCAATATATATTACAATGATTATAAGATGTTTGTTTCAATGAAACATCCACATCTGTCTCCCACATTGTCCATTGCTTTCCAGAGTGTATTGAGTGTGATATGGGCACCGTGGACTGTTGTCATTGGAGTGCAGAAGGAACCAGGATGAATAGATGGGAGCAGGACCAATGGACTGCTCTGTCGTCGGCCTCACTTCCGACCACTCTTCTCAGACAGTTTCTTCAGTCGCTTCTTCAGTTCCAAGGGGAACTTCTCATAGCATCTCTTACAGACAGGCTTCATGTCGAATTCCACAAACTTATTCCTACCAAAAAGACACAAAAACAGCTTAAATTCCAAAAGCCTGAAATCTTGGATATCAGAGAAGATCAGCCCCTGTTCAAAATTAAACGGCAACTCACACCCCTTGTTGTTCAGGTCACCCGGTGTGGAGAGACATGAACTGGAATTGAATCCAAATCTGTTTAGATAGTGTAGTGAAGAGGAGTCTGCCGAGGAGAGAAAGGGACTGGAGATCTTCAGATCTTCATCCATCAGCTGCAAACTCTAGGGAAGGAAGCCCAGGTCTCAGGAACCACAAACGTCATCGTCGAACCAGCATCGCGAGAGAGGAGTCCGTTTAGTTATAAACAATGCCTTTGCCCATTCCTGTTCATGTTTTGTTTTTTAATTCATTCTCGGGTTGTGGGCATCACTGGCAAGGCCGGCATTATTTGCACATTCCTATTTGCCCTGACACAACTGAGTGGCTCGCTAGGTCACTACAGAGGGCAGTTAAGAGTCAACCACGTTGGTGTGGGACTGGAGTCACATATAGGCCAAATTTAGTAAGGACGGCAGATTTCCTTCCTGAAGGATGTTAGATGCTGTTCATGCTGTCACTCTCTGCCCCTCCCCCAGCTCATGTTGTCGCTCTCTGCCCCTCCCCCAGCTCATGCTGTCACTCTCTGCCCCTCCCCCAGCTCATGCTGTCACTCTCTGCCCATCCCCCAGCTCATGTTGTCACTCTCTGCCCCTCCCCCAGCTCATGTTGCCACTCTCTGCCCCTCCCCCAGCTCATGTTGTCACTCTCTGCCCCTCCCCCAGCTCATGTTGTCACTCTCTGCCCCTCCCCCAGCTCATGTTGTCACTCTCTGCCCCTCCCCCAGGTCATGCTGTCACTCTCTGCCCCTCCCCCAGGTCATGCTGTCACTCTCTGCCCCTCCCCCAGGTCATGCTGCCACTCTCTGCCCCTCCCCCAGGTCATGTTGTCACTCTCTGCCCCTCCCCCAGCTCATGTTGTCACTCTCTGCCCCTCCCCCAGCTCATGTTGCCACTCTCTGCCCCTCCCCCAGGTCATGCTGTCACTCTCTGCCCCTCCCCCAGGTCATGCTGTCACTCTCTGCCCCTCCCCCAGGTCATGCTGCCACTCTCTGCCCCTCCCCCAGCTCATGTTGTCACTCTCTGCCCCTCCCCCAGCTCATGTTGTCACTCTCTGCCCCTCCCCCAGCTCATGTTGTCACTCTCTGCCCCTCCCCCAGCTCATGTTGTCACTCTGCCCCTCCCCCAGCTCATGCTGTCACTCTCTGCCCCTCCCCCAGCTCATGTTGTCACTCTCTGCCCCACCCCAGATCAAGCTGTCACTCTCTGCCCCTCCCCCAGCTCATGTTGTCACTGTCTGCCCCTCCCCCAGCTCATGCTGTCACTCTCTGCCCCACCCCCAGCTCATGTTGTCATTCTCTGCCCCTCCCCCAGCTCATGTTATCACTCTCTGCCCCTCCCCCAGCTCATGTTGTCACTCTCTGCCCCTCCCCAGCTCATGTTGTCACTCTCTGCCCCACCCCAGCTCATGTTGTCACTCTCTGCCCCTCCCCCAGCTCATGTTGTCACTCTCTGCCCCTCCCCCAGGTCATGCTGTCAATCTCTGCCCCTCCCCCAGCTCATGCTGTCACTCTCTGCCCCTCCCCCAGCTCATGTTGTCACTCTCTGCCCCTCCCCCAGGTCATGCTGTCACTCTCTGCCCCTCCCCCAGGTCATGTTGTCACTCTCTGCCCCACCCCAGCTCATGTTGTCATTCTCTGCCCCTCCCCCAGCACATGCTGTCACTCTCTGCCCCACCCCAGCTCATGCTGTCACTCTCTGCCCCTCCCCCAGCTCATGTTGTCACTGTCTGCCCCTCCCCCAGCTCATGTTGTCACTTTCTGCCCCTCCCCCAGCTCATGTTGTCACTCTCTGCCCCAGCCCAGCTCATGTTGTCACTCTCTGCCCCTCCCCCAGCTCATGTTGTCACTCTCTGCCTCAGCCCAGCTCATGTTGTCACTCTCTGCCCCTCCCCCAGCTCATGTTGTCACTCTCTGCCCCGCCCTCAGCTCATGTTGTCACTCTCTGCCCCTCCCTCAGCTCATGTTGGCACTCTCTGCCCCTCCCCTAGCTCATGTTGTCACTCTCTGCCCCTCCCTCAGCTCATGTTGTCACTCTCTGCCCCTCCCCCAGGTCATGTGTCACTCTCTGCCCCTCCCCCAGCTCATGTTGTCACTCTCTGCCCCTCCCCTAGCTCATGTTGTCACTCTCTGCCCCTCCCTCAGCTCATGTTGTCACTCTCTGCCCCTCCCACAGCTCATGTTGTCACTCTCTGCCCGACCCCAGCTCATGTTGTCACTCTGTGCCCCTCCCCCAGGTCATTCTGTCACTCTCTGCCCCTCCCCCAGCTCATGTTGTCACTCTCTGCACCTCCCCCAGCTCATGCTGTCACTCTCTGCCCCTCCCCCAGCTCATGCTGCCACTCTCTGCCCCTCCCCCAGCTCATGTTGTCACTCTCTGCCCCTCCCCCAGGTCATGATGTCACTCTCTGCCCCTCCCTCAGCTCATGTTGTCACTCTCTGCCACTCCCCCACCTCATGTTGTCACTCTCTGCCCCTCCCCTAGCTCATGCTGTCACTCTCTGCCCCTCCCCCAGCTCATGTTGTCACTCTCTGCCCCACCCCAGGTCATGCTGTCACTCTCTGCCTCTCCCCCAGCTCATGCTGTCACTCTCTGCCCCTCCCCCAGCTCATGTTGTCACTCTCTGCCCCTCCCCCTGGTCATGCTGTCACTCTCTGCCCCTCCCCCAGGTCATGTTGTCACGCTGTGCCCCACCCCAGCTCATTGTCATTCTCTGCCCCTCCCCCAGCTCATGTTGTCACTCTCTGCCCAACCCCAGCTCATGCTGTCACTCTCTGCCCCTCCCCCAGCTCATGTTGTCAGTGTCTGCCCCTCCCCCAGCTCATGTTGTCACTCTCTGCCCCACCCCCAGCTCATGTTGTCGCTCTGTGCCCCAGCCCAGCTCATGTTGTCACTCTCTGCCCCTCCCCCAGCTCATGTTGTCACTCTCTGCCCCTCCCCCAGCTCATGTTGTCACTCTCTGCCCCAGCCCAGCTCATGTTGTCACTCTCTGCCCCTCCCCCAGCTCATGTTGTCACTCTCTGCCACACCCCAGCTCATGCTGTCACTCTCTGCCCCTCCCCCAGCTTATGTTGTCACTCTCTGCCCCTCCCCCAGCTCATGTTGTCACTCTCTGCCCCAGCCCAGCTCATGTTGTCGCTCTCTGCCCCTCCCCCAGCTCATGTTGTCACTCTCTGCCCCTCCCTCAGCTCATGTTGTCACTCTCTGCCGCTCCCCTAGCTCATGTTATCACTCTCTCCCCCTCCCCTAGCTCATGTTGTCACTCTCTGCCCCTCCCTCAGCTCATATGGTCACTCTCTGCCCCTCCCCCAGGTCATGTTGTCACTCTCTGCCCCTCCCTCAGCTCATGTTGTCACTCTCTGCCCCTCCCTCAGCTCATGTTGTCACTCTCTGCCCCACCCCTAGCTCATGTTGTCACTCTATGCCCCACCCCAGCTCATGTTGTCACTCTCTGCCCCTCCCCCAGCTCATGTTGTCACTCTCTGCCCCTCCCCCAGCTCATGCTGTCACTCTCTGCCCCTCCCCTAGCTCATGCTGTCACTGTCGGCCCCGCCCCCAGCTCATGTTGTCACTCTCTGCCCCTCCCACAGCTCATGTTGTCACTCTCTGCCCCTCCCCTAGCTCATGCTGTCACTCTCTGCCCCGCCCCCAGCTCATGTTGTCACTCTCTGCCCCTCCCTCAGCTCATGCTGCCACTCTCTGCTCCACCCCAGCTAATGTTGTCACTCTCTGCCCCACCCCAGCTCATGTTGTCACTCTCTGCCCCTACCCCAGCTCATGCTGTCACTCTCTGCCCCTCCCCCAGCTCATGTTGTCACTCTCTGCCCCTCCCCCAGATCATGCTGTCACTCTCTTCCCCTCCCCCAACTAATGTTGTCACTCTGCCCCACCGCAGCTCATGTTGTCATTCTCTGCCCCTCCCCCAGGTCATGGTGTCACTCTCTGCCCCTCCCCAGCTCATGTTGTCACTCTCTGCCCCTCCCCCAGCTCATGTTGTCAATCTGTGCCCCTCCCCAGCTCATGTTGTCACTCTCTGCCCCTCCCCCAGCTCATGCTGTCACTCTCTGCCCCTCCCCCAGCTCATGTTGTCACTCTCTGCCCCTCCCCCAGGTCATGATGTCACTCTCTGCCCCTCCCCCAGGTCATGCTGTTACTCTCTGCCCCTCCCCCAGCTCATGTTGTCACTCTCTGCCCCTCCCCTAGCTCATGCTGTCACTCTCGGCCCCTCCCCCAGGTCATGCTGTCACTCTCTGCCCCTCCCCCAGCTCATGTTGTCACTCTCTGCCCCTCCCCCAGGTCATGCTGTCACTCTCTGCCCCTCCCCCAACTAATGTTGTCACTCTCTGCCCCACCCCAGCTCATGTTGTCATTGTCTGCCCCTCCCCCAGGTCATGGTGTCACTCCTTGCCCCTCCCCCAGCTCATGTTGTCACTCTCTGCCCCTCCCCAAGGTCATGCTGTCACTCTCTGCCCCTCCCCCAGGTCATGCTGTCACTCTCTGCCCCTGCCCCAGCTCATGCTGTCACTCTCTGCCCCTCCCTCAGCTCATGTGGTCACTCTCTGCTCCTCCCCCAGGTCATGTTGTCACTCTCTGCCCCTCCCTCAGCTCATGTGGTCACTCTCTGCCCCTCCCCCAGGTCATGTTGTCACTCTCTGCCCCTCCCTCAGCTCATGTTGTTACTCTCTGCCCCTCCCTCAGCTCATGTTGTCACTCTCTGCCCCACCCCTAGCTCATGTTGTCACTCTGTGCCCCACCCCAGCTCATGTTGTCACTCTCTGCCCCTCCCCCAGCTCATGTTGTCACTCTCTGCCCCTGCCCCAGCTCATGCTGTCACTCTCTGCCCCTCCCCTAGCTCATGCTGTCACTCTCGGCCCCTCCCCCAGCTCATGTTGTCACTCTCTGCCCCTCCCACAGCTCATGTTGTCACTCTCTGCCCCTCCCCTAGCTCATGCTGTCACTCTCTGCCCCTCCCCCAGCTCATGTTGTCACTCTCTGCCCCTCCCTCAGCTCATGCTGCCACGCTCTGCCCCACCCCAGCTCATGTTGTCACTCTCTGCCCCTCCCCCAGCTTATGTTGTCACTCTCTGCCCCTCCCCCAGCTCATGTTTTCACTCTCTGCCCCAGCCCAGCTCATGTTGTCGCTCTCTGCCCCTCCCCAGCTCATGTTGTCACTCTCTGCCCCTCCCTCAGCTCATGTTGTCACTCTCTGCCCCTCCCCTAGCTCATGTTGTCACTCTCTGCCCCTCCCTCAGCTCGTGTTGTCACTCTCTGACCCTCCCTCAGCTCATGCTGTCACTCTCTGCCCCTCCCCTAGCTCATGTTGTCACTCTCTGCCCCTCCCTCAGCTCATGTTGTCACTCTCTGCCCCTCCCCCAGGTCATGCTGTCACTCTCTGCCCCTCCCTCAGCTCATGTTGTCACTCTCTGCCCCTCCCTCATCTCATGTTGTCACTCTCTGCCCCTCCCCTAGCTCATGTTGTCACTCACTGCCCCACCCCAGCTCATGTTGTCGCTCTGTGCCCCTCCCCCAGCTCATGTTGTCACTCTCTGCCCCTCCCCCAGCTCATGCTGTCACTCTCTGCCCCTCCCCCAGCTCATGTTGTCACTCTCTGCCCCAGCCCAGCTCATGTTGTCACTCTCTGCCCCTCCCCCAGCTCATGTTATCACTCTCTGCCACACCCCAGCTCATGCTGTCACACTCTGCCCCTCCCCCAGCTTATGTTGTCACTCTCTGCCCCTCCCCCAGCTCATGTTGTCACTCTCTGCCCTAGCCCAGCTCATGTTGTCGCTCTCTGCCCCTCCCCAGCTCATGTTGTCATTCTCTGCCCCTCCCTCAGCTCATGTTGTCACTCTCTGCTGCTCCCCTAGCTCATGTTATCACTCTCTCCCCCTCCCCTAGCTCATGTTGTCTCTCTCTGCCCCTACCTCAGCTCATGTGGTCACTCTCTGCCCCTCCCCCAGGTCATGTTGTCACTCTCTGCCCCTCCCTCAGCTCATGTTGTCACTCTCTGCCCCTCCCTCAGCTCATGTTGTCACTCTCTGCCCCACCCCTAGCTCATGTTGTCACTCTATGCCCCACCCTAGCTCATGTTGTCACTCTCTGCCCCTCCCCCAGCTCATGTTGTCACTCTCTGCCTCTCCCCCAGCTCATGCTGTCACTCTCTGCCCCTCCCCTAGCTCATGCTGTCACTCTCGGCCCCTCCCCCAGCTCATGTTGTCACTCTCTGCCCCTCCCACAGCTCATGTTGTCACTCTCTGCCCCTCCCCTAGCTCATGCTGTCACTCTCTGCCCCGCCCCCAGCTCATGTTGTCACTCTCTGCCCCTCCCTCAGCTCATGCTGCCACTCTCTGCTCCACCCCAGCTAATGTTGTCACTCTCTGCCCCTACCCCAGCTCATGCTGTCACTCTCTGCCCCTCCCCCAGCTCATGTTGTCACTCTCTGCCCTCCCCCAGGTCATGCTGTCACTCTCTTCCCCTCCCCCAACTAATGTTGTCACTCTGCTCCACCCCAGCTCATGCTGTCACTCTCTGCCCCTCCCCCAGGTCATGGTGTCACTCTCTGCCCCTCCCCAGCTCATGTTGTCACTCTCTGCCCCTCCCCCAGCTCATGTTGTCAATCTGTGCCCCTCCCCAGCTCATGTTGTCACTCTCTGCCCCTCCCCTAGCTCATGCTGTCACTCTCTGCCCCTCCCTCAGCTCATGTTGTCACACTCTGCCTCTCCCACAGCTCATGTTGTCACTCTCTGCCCCCTCCCCGAGCTCATGTTGTCACTCTCTGCCCCACCCCAGCTCATGTTGTCACTCTCTGCCCCTCCCCCAGCTCATGTTGTCACTCTCTGCCCCTCCCCCAGCTCAAGCTGTCACTCTCTGCCTCTCCCCTAGCTCATGCTGTCACTCTCTGCCCCTCCCCCAGCTCATGTTGTCACTCTCTGCCCCACCCCAGCTCATGTTGTCACTCTCTGCCCCTCCCCAGCTCATGTTGTCACTCTCTGCCCCTCCCCCCCAGCTCATGCTGTCACTCTCTGCCCCTCCCCCAGCTGATGTTGTCACTCTCTGCCCCTCCCCCAGGTCATGCTGTCACTCTCTTCCCCTCCCCCAGGTCATGTTGTCACTCTCTGCCCCACCCCATCTCATGTTGTCATTCTCTGCCCCTCCCCCAGCTCATGTTGTCACTCTCTGCCCCTACCCAGCTCATGTTGTCACTCTCTGCCCCTCCCCCAGCTCATGTTGTCACTCTCTGCCCCTCCCCAGCTCATGTTGTCACTCTCTGCCCCTACCCCAGCTCATGCTGTCACTCTCTGCCCCTCCCCAGCTCATGTTGTCACTCTCTGCCCCTCCCCCAGGTCATGCTGTCACTCTCTGCCCCTCCCCCAGCTCATGTTGTCACTCTCTGCCCCTCCGACTAGCTCATGCTGTCACTCTGGACCCCTCCCCCAGGTCATGCTGTCACTCTCTGCCCCTCCCCCAGCTCATGTTGTCACTCTCTGCCCCTCCCCCAGCTTATGTTGTCACACTCTGCCCCTCCCCCAGCTCATGCTGTCACTCTCTGCCCCTCCCCCAGGTCATGCTGTCACTCTCTGCCCCCACCCCAGCTCATGTTGTCACTCTCTGCCCCTCCCACAGCTCATGTTGCCACTCTCTGCCCCTCCAACAGCTCATGTTGTCACTCTCTGCCCCTCCCCCAGCTCATGTTGTCACTCACTGCCCCTCCCCCAGCTCATGTTGTCACTCTCTGCCCCTCCCACAGCTCATGTTGCCACTCTCTGCCCCTCCCCAGCTCATGTTGTCACTCTCTGCCCCTCCAGCTCATGTTGCCACTCTCTGCCCCTCCCCCAGCTCATGTTGTCACTCTCTGCCCCTCCCCCAGCTCATGTTGTCACTCACTGCCCCTCCCCCAGCTCATGTTGTCACTCTCTGCCCCTCCCCAGCTCTTGTTGTCACTCTCTGCCCCTACCCCAGCTCATGCTGTCACTCTCTGCCCCTCCCCCAGCTCATGTTGTCATTCTCTGCCCCTCCCTCAGCTCATGTTGTCACACTCTGCCCCTCCCCCAGCTCATGCTGTCACTCTCTGCCCCTCCCCCAGCTCATGTTGTCATTCTCTGCCCCTCCCTCAGCTCATGTTGTCACACTCTGCCCCTCCCACAGCTCATGTTGTCACTCTCTGCCCCTCCCCGAGCTCATGTTGTCACTCTCTGCCCCACCCCAGCTCATGTTGTCACTCTCTGCCCCTCCCCCAGGTCATGTTGTCACTCTCTGCCCCTCCCCCAGCTCAAGCTGTCACTCTCTGCCTCTCCCCTAGCTCATGCTGTCACTCTCTGCCCCTCCCCCAGCTCAAGTTGTCACTCTCTGCCCCTCCCCCAGCTCATGTTGTCACTCTCTGCCCCACCCCAGCTCATGTTGTCACTCTCTGCCCCTCCCCAGCTCATGTTGTCACTCTCTGCCCCTCCCCCAGCTCATGCTGTCACTCTCTGCCCCTCCCCCAGCTGATGTTGTCACTCTCTGCCCCTCCCCCAGGTCATGCTGTCACTCTCTTCCCCTCCCCCAGGTCATGTTGTCACTCTCTGCCCCACCCCAGCTCATGTTGTCATTCTCTGCCCCTCCCCCAGCTCATGTTGTCACTCTCTGCCACTCCCCAGCTCATGTTGTCACTCTCTGCCCCTCCCCCAGCTCATGTTGTCACTCTCTGCCCCTCCCCAGCTCATGTTGTCACTCTCTGCCCCTACCCCAGCTCATGCTGTCACTCTCTGCCCCTCCCCCAGCTCATGTTGTCACTCTCTGCCCCTCCCCCAGGTCATGCTGTCACTCTCTGCCCCTCCCCCAGGTCATGCTGTCACTCTCTGCCCCTCCCCCAGCTCATGTTGTCACTCTCTGCCCCTCCCACAGCTCATGTTGCCACTCTCTGCCCCTCCCCCAGCTCATGTTGTCACTCTCTGCCCCTCCCCCAGCTCATGTTGTCACTCACTGCCCCTCCCCCAGCTCATGTTGTCACTCTCTGCCCCTCCCCTAGCTCATGTTGTCACTCTCTGCCCCTCCCCCAGCCCATGTTGTCACCTCTGCCCCACCCCAGCTCCTGTTCTCAATCTCTGACCCGCCCCCCAGCACATGTTGTCACTCTCTGCCCCTCCCCAGCTCATGTTGTCACTCTCTGCCCCTCCCCCAGCTCATGTTGTCACTCTCTGCCCCTCCCCAGCTCATGTTGTCCCTCTCTGCCCCTCCCCCAGCTCATGCTGTCACTTTCTGCCCCTCCCCCAGCTCATGCTGTCACTCTCGGCCCCTCCCCTAGGTCACGCTGTCACTCTCTGCCCTCCCCCAGGTCATGTTGTCACTCTCTGCCCCACCCCAGCTCATTGTCATTCTCTGTCCATCCTCCAGCTCATGTTGTCACTCTCTGCCCATCCCCCAGCTCATGTTGTCACTCTCTGCCCCTCCCCAGCTCATGTTGTCACTCTCTGCCACACCCCAGCTCATGCTGTCAGACTCTGCCCCTCCCCCAGCTCATGTTGTCACTCTCTGCCCCTCCCCCAGCTCATGTTGTCACTCTCTGCCCCAGCCCAGCTCATGTTGTCGCTCTCTGCCCCTCCCCCAGCTCATGTTGTCACTCTCTGCCCCTCCCTCAGCTCATGTTGTCACTCTCTGCCCCTCCCCCAGCTCAGGCTGTCTCACTCTGCCCCTCCCCCAGGTCATGCTGTCACTCTCTGCCCCTCCCCCAGCTCATGTTGTCACTCTCTGCCCCTCCCACAGCTCATGTTGTCACTCTCTGCCCCTCCCCTAGCTCATGTTGTCACTCTCTGCACCTCCCTCAGCTCATGTTGTCACTCTCTGCCCCTTCCCCAGGTCATGTGTCACTCTCTGCCCCTCCCCCAGCTCATGTTGTCAATCTCTGCCCCTCCGCTAGCTCATGCTGTCACTCTCTGCCCCTCCCCCAGCTCATGTTGTCACTCTCTGCCCCACCCCAGCTCATGTTGTCACTCTCTGCCCCTCCCCAGCTCATGTTGTCACTCTCTGCCCCTCCCCCAGCTCATGCTGTCACTCTCTGCCCCTCCCCCAGCTGATGTTGTCACTCTCTGCCCCTCCCCCAGGTCATGCTGTCACTCTCTTCCCCTCCCCCAGGTCATGTTGTCACTCTCTGCCCCACCCCAGCTCATGTTGTCATTCTCTGCCCCTCCCCCAGCTCATGTTGTCACTCTCTGCCACTCCCCAGCTCATGTTGTCACTCTCTGCCCCTCCCCCAGCTCATGTTGTCACTCTCTGCCCCTCCCCAGCTCATGTTGTCACTCTCTGCCCCTACCCCAGCTCATGCTGTCACTCTCTGCCCCTCCCCCAGCTCATGTTGTCACTCTCTGCCCCTCCCCCAGGTCATGCTGTCACTCTCTGCCCCTCCCCCAGGTCATGCTGTCACTCTCTGCCCCTCCCCCAGCTCATGTTGTCACTCTCTGCCCCTCCCACAGCTCATGTTGCCACTCTCTGCCCCTCCCCCAGCTCATGTTGTCACTCTCTGCCCCTCCCCCAGCTCATGTTGTCACTCACTGCCCCTCCCCCAGCTCATGTTGTCACTCTCTGCCCCTCCCCAGCTCTTGTTGTCACTCTCTGCCCCTACCCCAGCTCATGCTGTCACTCTCTGCCCCTCCCCCAGCTCATGTTGTCATTCTCTGCCCCTCCCCCAGGTCATGCTGTCACTCTCTTCCCCTCCCCCAGCTAATGTTGTCACTCTCTGCCCCACCTCAGCTCATGTTGTCACTCTCTGCCCCTCCCCCAGCTCATGTTGTCACTCTCTGCCCCTCCCCTAGCTCATGCTGTCACTCTCTGCCCCTCCCCCAGCTCATGTTGTCACTCTCTGCCCCGCCCCAGCTCATGTTGTCACGCTCTGCACCTCCCCAGCTCATGTTGTCACTCTCTGCCCCTCCCCTAGCTCATGCTGTCACTCTCTGCCCCTCCCCCAGCTCATGTTGTCACTCTCTGCCCCTCCCCCAGCTCATGTTGTCACTCTCTGCCCCTCCCCCAGCTTATGCTGTCACTCTCTGCCCCTCCCCTAGCTCATGCTGTCACTCTCTGCCCCTCCCCCAGCTCATGTTGTCACTCTCTGCCCCTCCCCCAGCTCATGTTGTCACTCTGTGCCCCTCCCCCAGCTCATGTTGTCACTCTGTGCCACTCCCCCAGCTCATGTTGTCACTCCCTGCCCCTACCCCAGTTCATGTTGTCACTCTTGCCCTCCCCCAGTTCATGTTGTCACTCTCTGCCCCTCCCGCAGCTCATGCTGTCACTCTCTGCCCCTCCCCCAGATGATGCTGTCACTCTCTACCCCTCCCCAGATCATGTTGTCACTCTCTGCCGCTCCCCCAGCTGATGCTGCCACTCTCTGCCCCTCCCCCAGCTGATGCTTTCACTCTCTACCCCTCCCCCAGCTCATGTCGTCACTCTCTGCCCCTCCCCCAGCTGATGCTGTCACTCTCTGCCCCTCGACCAGCTCATGTTGTCCCTCTCTGCCCCTCCCCCAGGTCATGCTGTCACTCTCTGCCCCTCCCCCAGCTTATGCTGTCACTCTCTGCCCCTCCCCCAGCTCATGTTGTCACTCTCTGCCCCTTCCCCAGCTTATGCTGTCACTCTCTGCCCCTCCCCCAGCTTATGCTGTCACTCTCTGCCCCTCCCCCAGGTCATGCTGTCACTCTCTGCCCCTCCCCCAGCTCATGCTGCCACTCTCTGCCCCTCCCCCAGGTCATGCTGTCACTCTCTGCCCCACTCCCAGCTCAGGCTATCACCCTCGGCCCCTCCCCTAGCTCATGTTGTCACTATCTACCCCTCCCCAGCTCATGTTGTCACTCTCTGCCCCTTCCCCAGCTTATGCTGTCACTCTCTGCCCCTCCCCCAGCTCATGTTGTCACTCTCTGCCCCTCCCCCAGCTCATGTTGTCACTCTCTGCCCCTCCCCTAGCTCATGTTGTCACTCTCTGCCCTTCCCCCAGATCATGTGTCACTCTCTGCCCCTCCCCCAGCTCATGTTGTCACTCTCTGCCCCACCCCAACTCATGTTGTCACTCTCTGCCCCTCCCTCAGCTCATGTTGTCACTCTCTGCCCCTCCCTCAGCTCATGTTGTCACTCTCTGCCCCTCCCCTAGCTCATGTTGTCACTCTCTGCCCCACCCCAGCTCATGTTGCCACTCGCTGCCCCTCCCCCAGCTCATGCTGTCACTCTCTGCCCCTCCCCTAGCTCATGCTGTCACTCTCTGCCCCTCCCCCAGCTCATGTTGTCACTCTCTGCCCCTCCCCCAGCTCATGTTGTCACTCTCAGCCCCTCCCCTAGCTCATGCTGTCACTCTCTGCCCCTCCCCCAGCTCATGTTGTCCTTCTCTGCCCTACCCCAGCTCATGTTGTCACTCTCTGCCCCTCGCCAGCTCATGTTGGCACTCTCTGCCCCTCCCCAGCTCATGCTGTCACTCTCTGCCCCTCCCCCAGCTCATGTTGTCACTCTCTGCCCCTCTCCCAGCTCATGCTGTCACTCTCTGCCCCTCCCCCAGCTCATGTTGTCACTCTCTGCCCCTCCCCCAAGTCATGCTGTCACTCTCTGTCCCTCCCCCAGGTCATGTTGTCACTATCTGCCCCACCCCAGCTCATGTTGTCATTCTCTGCCACTCCCCCAGCTCATGTTGTCACTCTCTGCCCCACCCCAGTTCATGCAGTCACTCTCTGCCCCTCCCCCAGCTCATGTTGTCACTCTCTGCCCCTCCCCCAGCTCATGTTGTCACTCTCTGCCACACCACAGCTCATGCTGTCCCTCTCTGCCCCTCCCCCAGCTCATGTTGTCACTCTCTGCCCCTCCCCCAGCTCATGTTGTCACTCTCTGCCCCTCCCTCAGCTCATGTTGTCACTCTCTGCCCCTCCCCTAGCTCATGTTGTCACACTCTGCCCCTCCCTCAGCTCATGTTGTCACTCTCTGCCCCTCCCTCAGCTCATGTTGTCACTCTCTGCCCCTCCCCTAGCTCATGTTGTCACTCTCTGCCCCTCCCTCAGCTCATACTGTCACTCTATGCCCCTCCCCCAGGTCATGTGTCACTCTCTGCCCCTCCCCCAGCTCATGTTGTCACTCTCTGCCCCTCCCCCAGGTCATGCTGTCACTCTCTTCCCCTCCCCCAGCTAATGTTGTCACTCTCTGCCCCACCTCAGCTCATGTTGTCACTCTCTGCCCCTCCCCCAGCTCATGTTGTCACTCTCTGCCCCTCCCCAATCTCATGTTGTCATTCTCTGCCCCTCCCTCAGCTCATGTTGTCAGTCTCTGCCCCTCCCTCAGCTCATGTTGTCACTCTCTGCCCCTCCCACAGCTCATGTTGTCACTCTCTGCCCCTCCCCTAGCTCATGTTGTCACTCTCTGCACCTCCCTCAGCTCATGTTGTCACTCTCTGCCCCTTCCCCAGGTCATGTGTCACTCTCTGCCCCTCCCCCAGCTCATGTTGTCAATCTCTGCCCCTCCGCTAGCTCATGCTGTCACTCTCTGCCCCTCCCCCAGCTCATGTTGTCACTCTCTGCCCCACCCCAGCTCATGTTGTCACTCTCTGCCCCTCCCCAGCTCATGTTGTCACTCTCTGCCCCTCCCCCAGCTCATGCTGTCACTCTCTGCCCCTCCCCCAGCTGATGTTGTCACTCTCTGCCCCTCCCCCAGGTCATGCTGTCACTCTCTTCCCCTCCCCCAGGTCATGTTGTCACTCTCTGCCCCACCCCAGCTCATGTTGTCATTCTCTGCCCCTCCCCCAGCTCATGTTGTCACTCTCTGCCACTCCCCAGCTCATGTTGTCACTCTCTGCCCCTCCCCCAGCTCATGTTGTCACTCTCTGCCCCTCCCCAGCTCATGTTGTCACTCTCTGCCCCTACCCCAGCTCATGCTGTCACTCTCTGCCCCTCCCCCAGCTCATGTTGTCACTCTCTGCCCCTCCCCCAGGTCATGCTGTCACTCTCTGCCCCTCCCCCAGGTCATGCTGTCACTCTCTGCCCCTCCCCCAGCTCATGTTGTCACTCTCTGCCCCTCCCACAGCTCATGTTGCCACTCTCTGCCCCTCCCCCAGCTCATGTTGTCACTCTCTGCCCCTCCCCCAGCTCATGTTGTCACTCACTGCCCCTCCCCCAGCTCATGTTGTCACTCTCTGCCCCTCCCCAGCTCTTGTTGTCACTCTCTGCCCCTACCCCAGCTCATGCTGTCACTCTCTGCCCCTCCCCCAGCTCATGTTGTCATTCTCTGCCCCTCCCCCAGGTCATGCTGTCACTCTCTTCCCCTCCCCCAGCTAATGTTGTCACTCTCTGCCCCACCTCAGCTCATGTTGTCACTCTCTGCCCCTCCCCCAGCTCATGTTGTCACTCTCTGCCCCTCCCCTAGCTCATGCTGTCACTCTCTGCCCCTCCCCCAGCTCATGTTGTCACTCTCTGCCCCGCCCCAGCTCATGTTGTCACGCTCTGCACCTCCCCAGCTCATGTTGTCATTCTCTGCCCCTCCCCTAGCTCATGCTGTCACTCTCTGCCCCTCCCCCAGCTCATGTTGTCACTCTCTGCCCCTCCCCCAGCTCATGTTGTCACTCTCTGCCCCTCCCCCAGCTTATGCTGTCACTCTCTGCCCCTCCCCTAGCTCATGCTGTCACTCTCTGCCCCTCCCCCAGCTCATGTTGTCACTCTCTGCCCCTCCCCCAGCTCATGTTGTCACTCTGTGCCCCTCCCCCAGCTCATGTTGTCACTCTGTGCCCCTCCCCCAGCTCATGTTGTCACTCCCTGCCCCTACCCCAGTTCATGTTGTCACTCTTGCCCTCCCCCAGTTCATGTTGTCACTCTCTGCCCCTCCCGCAGCTCATGCTGTCACTCTCTGCCCCTCCCCCAGATGATGCTGTCACTCTCTACCCCTCCCCAGATCATGTTGTCACTCTCTGCCGCTCCCCCAGCTGATGCTGCCACTCTCTGCCCCTCCCCCAGCTGATGCTTTCACTCTCTACCCCTCCCCCAGCTCATGTCGTCACTCTCTGCCCCTCCCCCAGCTGATGCTGTCACTCTCTGCCCCTCGACCAGCTCATGTTGTCCCTCTCTGCCCCTCCCCCAGGTCATGCTGTCACTCTCTGCCCCTCCCCCAGCTTATGCTGTCACTCTCTGCCCCTCCCCCAGCTCATGTTGTCACTCTCTGCCCCTTCCCCAGCTTATGCTGTCACTCTCTGCCCCTCCCCCAGCTTATGCTGTCACTCTCTGCCCCTCCCCCAGGTCATGCTGTCACTCTCTGCCCCTCCCCCAGCTCATGCTGCCACTCTCTGCCCCTCCCCCAGGTCATGCTGTCACTCTCTGCCCCACTCCCAGCTCAGGCTATCACCCTCGGCCCCTCCCCTAGCTCATGTTGTCACTATCTACCCCTCCCCAGCTCATGTTGTCACTCTCTGCCCCTTCCCCAGCTTATGCTGTCACTCTCTGCCCCTCCCCCAGCTCATGTTGTCACTCTCTGCCCCTCCCCCAGCTCATGTTGTCACTCTCTGCCCCTCCCCTAGCTCATGTTGTCACTCTCTGCCCTTCCCCCAGATCATGTGTCACTCTCTGCCCCTCCCCCAGCTCATGTTGTCACTCTCTGCCCCACCCCAACTCATGTTGTCACTCTCTGCCCCTCCCTCAGCTCATGTTGTCACTCTCTGCCCCTCCCTCAGCTCATGTTGTCACTCTCTGCCCCTCCCCTAGCTCATGTTGTCACTCTCTGCCCCACCCCAGCTCATGTTGCCACTCGCTGCCCCTCCCCCAGCTCATGCTGTCACTCTCTGCCCCTCCCCTAGCTCATGCTGTCACTCTCTGCCCCTCCCCCAGCTCATGTTGTCACTCTCTGCCCCTCCCCCAGCTCATGTTGTCACTCTCAGCCCCTCCCCTAGCTCATGCTGTCACTCTCTGCCCCTCCCCCAGCTCATGTTGTCCTTCTCTGCCCTACCCCAGCTCATGTTGTCACTCTCTGCCCCTCGCCAGCTCATGTTGGCACTCTCTGCCCCTCCCCAGCTCATGCTGTCACTCTCTGCCCCTCCCCCAGCTCATGTTGTCACTCTCTGCCCCTCTCCCAGCTCATGCTGTCACTCTCTGCCCCTCCCCCAGCTCATGTTGTCACTCTCTGCCCCTCCCCCAAGTCATGCTGTCACTCTCTGTCCCTCCCCCAGGTCATGTTGTCACTATCTGCCCCACCCCAGCTCATGTTGTCATTCTCTGCCACTCCCCCAGCTCATGTTGTCACTCTCTGCCCCACCCCAGTTCATGCAGTCACTCTCTGCCCCTCCCCCAGCTCATGTTGTCACTCTCTGCCCCTCCCCCAGCTCATGTTGTCACTCTCTGCCACACCACAGCTCATGCTGTCCCTCTCTGCCCCTCCCCCAGCTCATGTTGTCACTCTCTGCCCCTCCCCCAGCTCATGTTGTCACTCTCTGCCCCTCCCTCAGCTCATGTTGTCACTCTCTGCCCCTCCCCTAGCTCATGTTGTCACACTCTGCCCCTCCCTCAGCTCATGTTGTCACTCTCTGCCCCTCCCTCAGCTCATGTTGTCACTCTCTGCCCCTCCCCTAGCTCATGTTGTCACTCTCTGCCCCTCCCTCAGCTCATACTGTCACTCTATGCCCCTCCCCCAGGTCATGTGTCACTCTCTGCCCCTCCCCCAGCTCATGTTGTCACTCTCTGCCCCTCCCCCAGGTCATGCTGTCACTCTCTTCCCCTCCCCCAGCTAATGTTGTCACTCTCTGCCCCACCTCAGCTCATGTTGTCACTCTCTGCCCCTCCCCCAGCTCATGTTGTCACTCTCTGCCCCTCCCCTAGCTCATGCTGTCACTCTCTGCCCCTCCCCCAGCTCATGTTGTCACTCTCTGCCCCACCCCAGCTCATGTTGTCACGCTCTGCACCTCCCCAGCTCATGTTGTCACTCTCTGCCCCTCCCCTAGCTCATGCTGTCACTCTCTGCCCCTCCCCTAGCTCATGTTGTCACTCTCTGCCCCTCCCTCAGCTAGAGAGAGAGACACTCTATGCCCCTCCCCCAGGTCATGTGTCACTCTCTGCCCCTCCCCCAGCTCATGTTGTCACTCTCTGCCCCTCCCCTAGCTCATGCTGTCACTCTCTGCCCCTCCCCCAGCTCATGTTGTCACTCTCTGCCCCACCCCAGCTCATGTTGTCACTCTCTGCTCCTCCCCAGCTCATGTTGTCACTCTCTGCCCCTACCCCAGCTCATGCTGTCACTCTCTGCCCCTCCCCCAGCTCATGTTGTCATTCTCTGCCCCTCCCCCAGGTCATGCTGTCACTCTCTTCCCCTCCCCCAGCTAATGTTGTCACTCTCTGCCCACCTCAGCTCATGTTGTCACTCTCTGCCCCTCCCCCAGCTCATGTTGTCACTCTCTGCCCCTCCCCTAGCTCATGCTGTCACTCTCTGCCCCTCCCCCAGCTCATGTTGTCACTCTCTGCCCCACCCCAGCTCATGTTGTCACGCTCTGCACCTCCCCAGCTCATGTTGTCACTCTCTGCCCCTCCCCTAGCTCATGCTGTCACTCTCTGCCCCTCCCCCAGCTCATGTTGTCACTCTCTGCCCCTCCCCAGCTCATGTTGTCACTCTCTGCCCCTCCCCCAGCTTATGCTGTCACTCTCTGCCCCTCCCCTAGCTCATGCTGTCACTCTCTGCCCCTCCCCCAGCTCATGTTGTCACTCTCTGCCCCTCCCCCAGCTCATGTTGTCACTCTGTGCCCCTCCCCCAGCTCATGTTGTCACTCTGTGGCCCTCCCCCAGCTCATGTTGTCACTCCCTGCCCCTACCCCAGTTCATGTTGTCACTCTTGCCCCTCCCCAGTTCATGTTGTCACTCTCTGCCCCTCCCGCAGCTCATGCTGTCACTCTCTGCCCCTCCCCCAGATGATGCTGTCACTCTCTACCCCTCCCCAGATCATGTTGTCACTCTCTGCCGCTCCCCCAGCTGATGCTGCCACTCTCTGCCCCTCCCCCAGCTGATGCTTTCACTCTCTACCCCTCCCCCAGCTCATGTCGTCATTCTCTGCCCCTCCCCCAGCTGATGCTGTCACTCTCTGCCCCTCGACCAGCTCATGTTGTCCCTCTCTGCCCCTCCCCCAGGTCATGCTGTCACTCTCTGCCCCTCCCCCAGCTTATGCTGTCACTCTCTGCCCCTCCCCCAGCTCATGTTGTCACTCTCTGCCCCTTCCCCAGCTTATGCTGTCACTCTCTGCCCCTCCCCCAGCTTATGCTGTCACTCTCTGCCCCTCCCCCAGGTCATGCTGTCACTCTCTGCCCCTCCCCCAGCTCATGCTGCCACTCTCTGCCCCTCCCCCAGGTCATGCTGTCACTCTCTGCCCCACTCCCAGCTCAGGCTATCACCCTCTGCCCCTCCCCTAGCTCATGTTGTCACTATCTACCCCTCCCCAGCTCATGTTGTCACTCTCTGCCCCTTCCCCAGCTTATGCTGTCACTCTCTGCCCCTCCCCCAGCTCATGTTGTCACTCTCTGCCCCTCCCCCAGCTCATGTTGTCACTCTCTGCCCCTCCCCTAGCTCATGTTGTCACTCTCTGCCCTTCCCCCAGATCATGTGTCACTCTCTGCCCCTCCCCCAGCTCATGTTGTCACTCTCTGCCCCACCCCAACTCATGTTGTCACTCTCTGCCTCTCCCTCAGCTCATGTTGTCACTCTCTGCCCCTCCCTCAGCTCATGTTGTCACTCTCTGCCCCTCCCCTAGCTCATGTTGTCACTCTCTGCCGCACCCCAGCTCATGTTGCCACTCGCTGCCCCTCCCCCAGCTCATGCTGTCACTCTCTGCCCCTCCCCTAGCTCATGCTGTCACTCTCTGCCCCTCCCCCAGCTCATGTTGTCACTCTCTGCCCCTCCCCCAGCTCATGTTGTCACTCTCAGCCCCTCCCCTAGCTCATGCTGTCACTCTCTGCCCCTCCCCTAGCTCATGTTGTCCTTCTCTGCCCTACCCCAGCTCATGTTGTCACACTCTGCCCCTCGCCAGCTCATGTTGGCACTCTCTGCCCCTCCCCTAGCTCATGCTGTCACTCTCTGCCCCTCCCCCAGCTCATGTTGTCACTCTCTGCCCCTCTCCCAGCTCATGCTGTCACTCTCTGCCCCTCCCCCAGCTCATGTTGTCACTCTCTGCCCCTCCCCCAAGTCATGCTGTCACTCTCTGTCCCTCCCCCAGGTCATGTTGTCACTATCTGCCCCACCCCAGCTCATGTTGTCATTCTCTGCCACTCCCCCAGCTCATGTTGTCACTCTCTGCCCCACCCCAGTTCATGCAGTCACTCTCTGCCCCTCCCCCAGCTCATGTTGTCACTCTCTGCCCCTCCCCCAGCTCATGTTGTCACTCTCTGCCACACCACAGCTCATGCTATCCCTCTCTGCCCCTCCCCCAGCTCATGTTGTCACTCTCTGCCCCTCCCCCAGCTCATGTTGTCACTCTCTGCCCCTCCCTCAGCTCATGTTGTCACTCTCTGCCCCTCCCCTAGCTCATGTTGTCACACTCTGCCCCTCCCTCAGCTCATGTTGTCACTCTCTGCCCCTCCCTCAGCTCATGTTGTCACTCTCTGCCCCTCCCCTAGCTCATGTTGTCACTCTCTGCCCCTCCCTCAGCTCATATTGTCACTCTATGCCCCTCCCCCAGGTCATGTGTCACTCTCTGCCCCTCCCCCAGCTCATGTTGTCACTCTCTGCCCCTCCCCTAGCTCATGCTGTCACTCTCTGCCCCTCCCCCAGCTCATGTTGTCACTCTCTGCCCCACCCCAGCTCATGTTGTCACTCTCTGCCCCTCCCCAGCTCATGTTGTCACTCTCTGCCCCTCCCTCAGCTCATGTTGTCACTCTCTGCCCCTCCCCTAGCTCATGTTGTCACACTCTGCCCCTCCCTCAGCTCATGTTGTCACTCTCTGCCCCTCCCTCAGCTCATGTTGTCACTCTCTGCCCCTCCCCTAGCTCATGTTGTCACTCTCTGCCCCTCCCTCAGCTCATACTGTCACTCTATGCCCCTCCCCCAGGTCATGTGTCACTCTCTGCCCCTCCCCCAGCTCATGTTGTCACTCTCTGCCCCTCCCCCAGGTCATGCTGTCACTCTCTTCCCCTCCCCCAGCTAATGTTGTCACTCTCTGCCCCACCTCAGCTCATGTTGTCACTCTCTGCCCCTCCCCCAGCTCATGTTGTCACTCTCTGCCCCTCCCCTAGCTCATGCTGTCACTCTCTGCCCCTCCCCCAGCTCATGTTGTCACTCTCTGCCCCACCCCAGCTCATGTTGTCACGCTCTGCACCTCCCCAGCTCATGTTGTCACTCTCTGCCCCTCCCCTAGCTCATGCTGTCACTCTCTGCCCCTCCCCTAGCTCATGTTGTCACTCTCTGCCCCTCCCTCAGCTCATACTGTCACTCTATGCCCCTCCCCCAGGTCATGTGTCACTCTCTGCCCCTCCCCCAGCTCATGTTGTCACTCTCTGCCCCTCCCCTAGCTCATGCTGTCACTCTCTGCCCCTCCCCCAGCTCATGTTGTCACTCTCTGCCCCACCCCAGCTCATGTTGTCACTCTCTGCCCCTCCCCAGCTCATGTTGTCACTCTCTGCCCCTACCCCAGCTCATGCTGTCACTCTCTGCCCCTCCCCCAGCTCATGTTGTCATTCTCTGCCCCTCCCCCAGGTCATGCTGTCACTCTCTTCCCCTCCCCCAGCTAATGTTGTCACTCTCTGCCCCACCTCAGCTCATGTTGTCACTCTCTGCCCCTCCCCCAGCTCATGTTGTCACTCTCTGCCCCTCCCCTAGCTCATGCTGTCACTCTCTGCCCCTCCCCCAGCTCATGTTGTCACTCTCTGCCCCACCCCAGCTCATGTTGTCACGCTCTGCACCTCCCCAGCTCATGTTGTCACTCTCTGCCCCTCCCCTTGCTCATGCTGTCACTCTCTGCCCCTCCCCCAGCTCATGTTGTCACTCTCTGCCCCTCCCCCAGCTCATGTTGTCACTCTCTGCCCCTCCCCCAGCTTATGCTGTCACTCTCTGCCCCTCCCCTAGCTCATGCTGTCACTCTCTGCCCCTCCCCCAGCTCATGTTGTCACTCTCTGCCCCTCCCCCAGCTCATGTTGTCACTCTGTGCCCCTCCCCCAGCTCATGTTGTCACTCTGTGGCCCTCCCCCAGCTCATGTTGTCACTCCCTGCCCCTACCCCAGTTCATGTTGTCACTCTTGCCCCTCCCCCAGTTCATGTTGTCACTCTCTGCCCCTCCCGCAGCTCATGCTGTCACTCTCTGCCCCTCCCCCAGATGATGCTGTCACTCTCTACCCCTCCCCAGATCATGTTGTCACTCTCTGCCGCTCCCCCAGCTGATGCTGCCACTCTCTGCCCCTCCCCCAGCTGATGCTTTCACTCTCTACCCCTCCCCCAGCTCATGTCGTCATTCTCTGCCCCTCCCCCAGCTGATGCTGTCACTCTCTGCCCCTCGACCAGCTCATGTTGTCCCTCTCTGCCCCTCCCCCAGGTCATGCTGTCACTCTCTGCCCCTCCCCCAGCTTATGCTGTCACTCTCTGCCCCTCCCCCAGCTCATGTTGTCACTCTCTGCCCCTTCCCCAGCTTATGCTGTCACTCTCTGCCCCTCCCCCAGCTTATGCTGTCACTCTCTGCCCCTCCCCCAGGTCATGCTGTCACTCTCTGCCCCTCCCCCAGCTCATGCTGCCACTCTCTGCCCCTCCCCCAGGTCATGCTGTCACTCTCTGCCCCACTCCCAGCTCAGGCTATCACCCTCTGCCCCTCCCCTAGCTCATGTTGTCACTATCTACCCCTCCCCAGCTCATGTTGTCACTCTCTGCCCCTTCCCCAGCTTATGCTGTCACTCTCTGCCCCTCCCCCAGCTCATGTTGTCACTCTCTGCCCCTCCCCCAGCTCATGTTGTCACTCTCTGCCCCTCCCCTAGCTCATGTTGTCACTCTCTGCCCTTCCCCCAGATCATGTGTCACTCTCTGCCCCTCCCCCAGCTCATGTTGTCACTCTCTGCCCCACCCCAACTCATGTTGTCACTCTCTGCCTCTCCCTCAGCTCCTGTTGTCACTCTCTGCCCCTCCCTCAGCTCATGTTGTCACTCTCTGCCCCTCCCCTAGCTCATGTTGTCAATCTCTGCCGCACCCCAGCTCATGTTGCCACTCGCTGCCCCTCCCCCAGCTCATGCTGTCACTCTCTGCCCCTCCCCTAGCTCATGCTGTCACTCTCTGCCCCTCCCCCAGCTCATGTTGTCACTCTCAGCCCCTCCCCTAGCTCATGCTGTCACTCTCTGCCCCTCCCCTAGCTCATGTTGTCCTTCTCTGCCCTACCCCAGCTCATGTTGTCACTCTCTGCCCCTCGCCAGCTCATGTTGGCACTCTCTGCCCCTCCCCTAGCTCATGCTGTCACTCTCTGCCCCTCCCCCAGCTCATGTTGTCACTCTCTGCCCCTCTCCCAGCTCATGCTGTCACTCTCTGCCCCTCCCCCAGCTCATGTTGTCACTCTCTGCCCCTCCCCCAAGTCATGCTGTCACTCTCTGTCCCTCCCCCAGGTCATGTTGTCACTATCTGCCCCACCCCAGCTCATGTTGTCATTCTCTGCCACTCCCCCAGCTCATGTTGTCACTCTCTGCCCCACCCCAGTTCATGCAGTCACTCTCTGCCCCTCCCCCAGCTCATGTTGTCACTCTCTGCCCCTCCCCCAACTCATGTTGTCACTCTCTGCCACACCACAGCTCATGCTATCCCTCTCTGCCCCTCCCCCAGCTCATGTTGTCACTCTCTGCCCCTCCCCCAGCTCATGTTGTCACTCTCTGCCCCTCCCTCATCTCATGTTGTCACTCTATGCCCCTCCCCCAGGTCATGTGTCACTCTCTGCCCCTCCCCCAGCTCATGTTGTCACTCTCTGCCCCTCCCCTAGCTCATGCTGTCACTCTCTGCCCTCCCCCAGCTCATGTTGTCACTCTCTGCCCCACCCCAGCTCATGTTGTCACTCTCTGCCCCTCCCCAGCTCATGTTGTCACTCTCTGCCCCTACCCCAGCTCATGCTGTCACTCTCTGCCCCTCCCCCAGCTCATGTTGTCATTCTCTGCCCCTCCCCCAGGTCATGCTGTCACTCTCTTCCCCCCCCCAGCTAATGTTGTCACTCTCTGCCCCACCTCAGCTCATGTTGTCACTCTCTGCCCCTCCCCCAGCTCATGTTGTCACTCTCTCTGCCCCTCCCCTAGCTCATGCTGTCACTCTCTGCCCCTCCCCCAGCTCATGTTGTCACTCTCTGCCCCACCCCAGCTCATGTTGTCACGCTCTGCACCTCCCCAGCTCATGTTGACACTCTCTGCCCCTCCCCTAACTCATGCTGTCACTCTCTGCCCCTCCCTCAGCTCATGCTGTCACTCTCTGCCCCTCCCCCAGGTCATGCTGTCACTCTCTGCCCCTCCCCCAGCTCATGCTGTCACTCTCTACCCGTCCCCAAGCTCATGTTGTCACTCTCTGCCCCTCCCCCAGGTCATGCTGTCACTCTCTGCCCCACCCCAGCTCATTGTCATTATCTGCCCCTCCCCCAGCTCACGTTGTCACTCTCTGCCCCTCCAAGAGCTCATGTTGTCACTCTCTGCCGCAGCCCAGCTCATGTTGTCACTCTCTGCCCCTCCCCAGCTCATGTTGTCACTCTCTGCCACACCCCAGCTCATGCTGTCACTCTCTGTCCCTCCCCCAGCTCATGTAGTCACTCTCTGCCCCTCCCCCAGCTCATGATGTCACTCTCTGCCCCAGCCTAGCTCATGTTGTCGCTCTCTGCCCCTCCCCCAGCTCATGTTGTCACTCTCTGCCCCTCCCTCAGCTCATGTTGTCACTCTCTGCCCCTCCCCCAGCTCAGGCTGTCTCTCTCTGCCCCTCCCCCAGGTCATGCTGTCACTCTCTGCCCCTCCCCCAGCTCATGTTGTCACTCTCTGCCCCTCCCCCAGGTCATGCTGTCACACTCTGCTCCTCCCCCAGCTCATGTTTTCACTCTCTGCCTCTCCCCTAGCTCATGTTGTCATTCTCTGCCCCTCCCTCAGCTCATCTTGTCACTCTCTACCCCTCCCTCAGCTCATGTTGTCACTCTCTGCCCCTCCCACAGCTCATGTTGTCACTCTCTGCCCCTCCCCTAGCTCAAGTTGTCACTCTCTGCCCCTCCTCAGCTCATGTTGTCACTCTCTGCCGCTCCCCCAGGTCATGTGTCACTATCTGCCCCCCCCCCCAGCTCATGTTGTCACTCTCTGCCCCTCCCCTACCTCATGCTGTCACTCTCTACCCCTCCCTCAGCTCATGTTGTCACTCTCTGCCCCTCCCTCAGCTCATGTTGTCACTCTCTGCCCCTCCCCTAGCTCATGCTGTCACTCTCTGCCCCACCCCAGCTCATGTTGTCACTCTCTGCCCCTCCCCCTGCTCATGTTGTCACTCTCTGCCCCTCCCCCAGCACATGCTGTCACTCTCTGCCCCTCCCCTAGCTCATGCTGTCACTCTCTGCCCCTCCCCCAGCTCATGTTGTCACTCTCTGCCCCTCCCCCAGCTCATGTTGTCACTCTCTGCCCCACCCCAGCTCATGTTGTCACTCTCTGCCCCTCCCCAGCTCATGTTGTCACTCTCTGCCCCTCCCCCAGCTCATGCTTTCATTCTCTGCCACTCCCCCAGCTCATGTTGTCACTCTCTGCCCCTCCCCCAGCTCATGTTGTCACTCTCTGCCCCTCCCCCAGCTCATGTTGTCGCTCTCTGCCCCTCCCCAGCTCATGTTGTCACTCTCTGCCCTTCCCCCAGCTCATGCTGTCACTCTCTGCCCCTCCCCCAGCTCATGTTGTCACTCTCTGCCCCTCCCCCAGGTCATGCTGTCACTCTCTGCCCCTCCCCCAGGTCATGCTGTCACTCTCTGCCCCTCCCCCAGGTCATGCTGTCACTCTCTGCCCCTCCCCCAGCTCATGCTGCCACTCTCTGCCCCTCCCCCAGGTCATGCTGTCACTCTCTGCCCCACTCCCAGCTCAGGCTATCACCCTCTGCCCCTCCCCTAGCTCATGTTGTCACTATCTACCCCTCCCCAGCTCATGTTGTCACTCTCTGCCCCTTCCCCAGCTTATGCTGTCACTCTCTGCCCCTCCCCCAGCTCATGTTGTCACTCTCTGCCCCTCCCCCAGCTCATGTTGTCACTCTCTGCCCCTCCCCTAGCTCATGTTGTCACTCTCTGCCCTTCCCCCAGATCATGTGTCACTCTCTGCCCCTCCCCCAGCTCATGTTGTCACTCTCTGCCCCACCCCAACTCATGTTGTCACTCTCTGCCCCTCCCTCAGCTCATGTTGTCACTCTCTGCCCCTCCCTCAGCTCATGTTGTCACTCTCTGCCCCTCCCCTAGCTCATGTTGTCACTCTCTGCCCCACCCCAGCTCATGTTGCCACTCGCTGCCCCTCCCCCAGCTCATGCTGTCACTCTCTGCCCCTCCCCTAGCTCATGCTGTCACTCTCTGCCCCTCCCCCAGCTCATGTTGTCACTCTCTGCCCCTCCCCCAGCTCATGTTGTCACTCTCAGCCCCTCCCCTAGCTCATGCTGTCACTCTCTGCCCCTCCCCCAGCTCATGTTGTCCTTCTCTGCCCTACCCCAGCTCATGTTGTCACTCTCTGCCCCTCGCCAGCTCATGTTGGCACTCTCTGCCCCTCCCCAGCTCATGCTGTCACTCTCTGCCCCTCCCCCAGCTCATGTTGTCACTCTCTGCCCCTCTCCCAGCTCATGCTGTCACTCTCTGCCCCTCCCCCAGCTCATGTTGTCACTCTCTGCCCCTCCCCCAAGTCATCCTGTCACTCTCTGTCCCTCCCCCAGGTCATGTTGTCACTATCTGCCCCACCCCAGCTCATGTTGTCATTCTCTGCCACTCCCCCAGCTCATGTTGTCACTCTCTGCCCCACCCCAGTTCATGCAGTCACTCTCTGCCCCTCCCCCAGCTCATGTTGTCACTCTCTGCCCCTCCCCCAGCTCATGTTGTCACTCTCTGCCACACCACAGCTCATGCTGTCCCTCTCTGCCCCTCCCCCAGCTCATGTTGTCACTCTCTGCCCCTCCCCCAGCTCATGTTGTCACTCTCTGCCCCTCCCTCAGCTGATGTTGTCACTCTCTGCCCCTCCCCTAGCTCATGTTGTCACACTCTGCCCCTCCCTCAGCTCATGTTGTCACTCTCTGCCCCTCCCTCAGCTCATGTTGTCACTCTCTGCCCCTCCCCTAGCTCATGTTGTCACTCTCTGCCCCTCCCTCAGCTCATACTGTCACTCTATGCCCCTCCCCCAGGTCATGTGTCACTCTCTGCCCCTCCCCCAGCTCATGTTGTCACTCTCTGCCCCTCCCCTAGCTCATGCTGTCACTCTCTGCCCCTCCCCCAGCTCATGTTGTCACTCTCTGCCCCACCCCAGCTCATGTTGTCACTCTCTGCCCCTCCCCAGCTCATGTTGTCACTCTCTGCCCCTACCCCAGCTCATGCTGTCACTCTCTGCCCCTCCCCCAGCTCATGTTGTCATTCTCTGCCCCTCCCCCGGGTCATGCTGTCACTCTCTTCCCCTCCCCCAGCTAATGTTGTCACTCTCTGCCCCACCTCAGCTCATGTTGTCACTCTCTGCCCCTCCCCCAGCTCAGGTTGTCACTCTCTGCCCCTCCCCTAGCTCATGCTGTCACTCTCTGCCCCTCCCCCAGCTCATGTTGTCACTCTCTGCCCCACCCCAGCTCATGTTGTCACGCTCTGCACCTCCCCAGCTCATGTTGTCACTCTCTGCCCCTCCCCTAGCTCATGCTGTCACTCTCTGCCCCTCCCCCAGCTCATGTTGTCACTCTCTGCCCCTCCCCCAGCTCATGTTGTCACTCTCTGCCCCTCCCCCAGCTTATGCTGTCACTCTCTGCCCCTCCCCTAGCTCATGCTGTCACTCTCTGCCCCTCCCCCAGCTCATGTTGTCACTCTCTGCCCCTCCCCCAGCTCATGTTGTCACTCTGTGCCCCTCCCCCAGCTCATGTTGTCACTCTGTGGCCCTCCCCCAGCTCATGTTGTCACTCCCTGCCCCTACCCCAGTTCATGTTGTCACTCTTGCCCCTCCCCCAGTTCATGTTGTCACTCTCTGCCCCTCCCGCAGCTCATGCTGTCACTCTCTGCCCCTCCCCCAGATGATGCTGTCACTCTCTACCCCTCCCCAGATCATGTTGTCACTCTCTGCCGCTCCCCCAGCTGATGCTGCCACTCTCTGCCCCTCCCCCAGCTGATGCTTTCACTCTCTACCCCTCCCCCAGCTCATGTCGTCACTGTCTGCCCCTCCCCCAGCTGATGCTGTCACTCTCTGCCCCTCGACCAGCTCATGTTGTCCCTCTCTGCCCCTCCCCCAGGTCATGCTGTCACTCTCTGCCCCTCCCCCAGCTTATGCTGTCACTCTCTGCCCCTCCCCCAGCTCATGTTGTCACTCTCTGCCCCTTCCCCAGCTTATGCTGTCACTCTCTGCCCCTCCCCCAGCTTATGCTGTCACTCTCTGCCCCTCCCCCAGGTCATGCTGTCACTCTCTGCCCCTCCCCCAGCTCATGCTGCCACTCTCTGCCCCTCCCCCAGGTCATGCTGTCACTCTCTGCCCCACTCCCAGCTCAGGCTATCACCCTCTGCCCCTCCCCTAGCTCATGTTGTCACTATCTACCCCTCCCCAGCTCATGTTGTCACTCTCTGCCCCTTCCCCAGCTTATGCTGTCACTCTCTGCCCCTCCCCCAGCTCATGTTGTCACTCTCTGCCCCTCCCCCAGCTCATGTTGTCACTCTCTGCCCCTCCCCTAGCTCATGTTGTCACTCTCTGCCCTTCCCCCAGATCATGTGTCACTCTCTGCCCCTCCCCCAGCTCATGTTGTCACTCTCTGCCCCACCCCAACTCATGTTGTCACTCTCTGCCCCTCCCTCAGCTCATGTTGTCACTCTCTGCCCCTCCCTCAGCTCATGTTGTCACTCTCTGCCCCTCCCCTAGCTCATGTTGTCACTCTCTGCCCCACCCCAGCTCATGTTGCCACTCGCTGCCCCTCCCCCAGCTCATGCTGTCACTCTCTGCCCCTCCCCTAGCTCATGCTGTCACTCTCTGCCCCTCCCCCAGCTCATGTTGTCACTCTCTGCTCCTCCCCCAGCTCATGTTGTCACTCTCAGCCCCTCCCCTAGCTCATGCTGTCACTCTCTGCCCCTCCCCCAGCTCATGTTGTCCTTCTCTGCCCTACCCCAGCTCATGTTGTCACTCTCTGCCCCTCGCCAGCTCATGTTGGCACTCTCTGCCCCTCCCCTAGCTCATGCTGTCACTCTCTGCCCCTCCCCCAGCTCATGTTGTCACTCTCTGCCCCTCTCCCAGCTCATGCTGTCACTCTCTGCCCCTCCCCCAGCTCATGTTGTCACTCTCTGCCCCTCCCCCAAGTCATGCTGTCACTCTCTGTCCCTCCCCCAGGTCATGTTGTCACTATCTGCCCCACCCCAGCTCATGTTGTCATTCTCTGCCACTCCCCCAGCTCATGTTGTCACTCTCTGCCCCACCCCAGTTCATGCAGTCACTCTCTGCCCCTCCCCCAGCTCATGTTGTCACTCTCTGCCCCTCCCCCAGCTCATGTTGTCACTCTCTGCCACACCACAGCTCATGCTATCCCTCTCTGCCCCTCCCCCAGCTCATGTTGTCACTCTCTGCCCCTCCCCCAGCTCATGTTGTCACTCTCTGCCCCTCCCTCAGCTCATGTTGTCACTCTCTGCCCCTCCCCTAGCTCATGTTGTCACACTCTGCCCCTCCCTCAGCTCATGTTGTCACTCTCTGCCCCTCCCTCAGCTCATGTTGTCACTCTCTGCCCCTCCCCTAGCTCATGTTGTCACTCTCTGCCCCTCCCTCAGCTCATATTGTCACTCTATGCCCCTCCCCCAGGTCATGTGTCACTCTCTGCCCCTCCCCCAGCTCATGTTGTCACTCTCTGCCCCTCCCCTAGCTCATGCTGTCACTCTCTGCCCCTCCCCAGCTCATGTTGTCACTCTCTGCCCCTACCCCAGCTCATGCTGTCACTCTCTGCCCCTCCCCCAGCTCATGTTGTCATTCTCTGCCCCTCCCCCAGGTCATGCTGTCACTCTCTTCCCCTCCCCCAGCTAATGTTGTCACTCTCTGCCCCACCTCAGCTCATGTTGTCACTCTCTGCCCCTCCCCCAGCTCATGTTGTCACTCTCTGCCCCTCCCCGAGCTCATGCTGTCACTCTCTGCCCCTCCCCCAGCTCATGTTGTCACTCTCTGCCCCACCCCAGCTCATGTTGTCACGCTCTGCACCTCCCCAGCTCATGTTGTCACTCTCTGCCCCTCCCCTAGCTCATGCTGTCACTCTCTGCCCCTCCCTCAGCTCATGTTGTCACTCTCTGCCCCTCCCCCAGGTCATGCTGTCACTCTCTGCCCCTCCCCCAGCTCATGCTGTCACTCTCTACCCGTCCCCAAGCTCATGTTGTCACTCTCTGCCCCTCCCCCAGGTCATGCTGTCACTCTCTGCCCCACCCCAGCTCATTGTCATTATCTGCCCCTCCCCCAGCTCACGTTGTCACTCTCTGCCCCTCCAAGAGCTCATGTTGTCACTCTCTGCCGCAGCCCAGCTCATGTTGTCACTCTCTGCCCCTCCCCAGCTCATGTTGTCACTCTCTGCCACACCCCAGCTCATGTTGTCGCTCTCTGCCCCTCCCCCAGCTCATGTTGTCACTCTCTGCCCCTCCCTCAGCTCATGTTGTCACTCTCTGCCCCTCCCCCAGCTCATGATGTCACTCTCTGCCCCAGCCTAGCTCATGTTGTCGCTCTCTGCCCCTCCCCCAGCTCATGTTGTCACTCTCTGCCCCTCCCTCAGCTCATGTTGTCACTCTCTGCCCCTCCCCCAGCTCAGGCTGTCTCTCTCTGCCCCTCCCCCAGGTCATGCTGTCACTCTCTGCCCCTCCCCCAGCTCATGTTGTCACTCTCTGCCCCTCCCCCAGGTCATGCTGTCACACTCTGCTCCTCCCCCAGCTCATGTTTTCACTCTCTGCCTCTCCCCTAGCTCATGTTGTCATTCTCTGCCCCTCCCTCAGCTCATGTTGTCACTCTCTACCCCTCCCTCAGCTCATGTTGTCACTCTCTGCCCCTCCCACAGCTCATGTTGTCACTCTCTGCCCCTCCCCTAGCTCAAGTTGTCACTCTCTGCCCCTCCTCAGCTCATGTTGTCACTCTCTGCCGCTCCCCCAGGTCATGTGTCACTCTCTGCCCCCCCCCCCCAGCTCATGTTGTCACTCTCTGCCCCTCCCCTACCTCATGCTGTCACTCTCTGCCCCTCCCTCAGCTCATGTTGTCACTCTCTGCCCCTCCCTCAGCTCATGTTGTCACTCTCTGCCCCTCCCCTAGCTCATGCTGTCACTCTCTGCCCCTCCCCTAGCTCATGCTGTCACTCTCTGCCCCTCCCCCAGCTCATGTTGTCACTCTCTGCCCCTCCCCCAGCTCATGTTGTCACTCTCTGCCCCACCCCAGCTCATGTTGTCACTCTCTGCCCCTCCCCAGCTCATGTTGTCACTCTCTGCCCCTCCCCCAGCTCATGCTTTCATTCTCTGCCACTCCCCCAGCTCATGTTGTCACTCTCTGCCCCTCCCCCAGCTCATGTTGTCACTCTCTGCCCCTCCCCTAGCTCATGCTGTCACTCTCTGCCCCTCCCCCAGCTCATGTTGTCACTCTCTGCCCCACCCCAGCTCATGTTGTCACTCTCTGCCCCTCCCCAGCTCATGTTGTCACTCTCTGCCCCTACCCCAGCTCATGCTGTCACTCTCTGCCCCTCCCGCAGCTCATGTTGTCATTCTCTGCCCCTCCCCCAGGTCATGCTGTCACTCTCTTCCCCTCCCCCAGCTAATGTTGTCACTCTCTGCCCCACCTCAGCTCATGTTGTCACTCTCTGCCCCTCCCCCAGCTCATGTTGTCACTCTCTGCCCCTCCCCTAGCTCATGCTGTCACTCTCTGCCCCTCCCCCAGCTCATGTTGTCACTCTCTGCCCCACCCCAGCTCATGTTGTCACGCTCTGCACCTCCCCAGCTCATGTTGTCACTCTCTGCCCCTCCCCTAGCTCATGCTGTCACTCTCTGCCCCTCCCTCAGCTCATGTTGTCACTCTCTGCCCCTCCCCCAGGTCATGCTGTCACTCTCTGCCCCTCCCCCAGCTCATGCTGTCACTCTCTACCCGTCCCCAAGCTCATGTTGTCACTCTCTGCCCCTCCCCCAGGTCATGCTGTCACTCTCTGCCCCACCCCAGCTCATTGTCATTATCTGCCCCTCCCCCAGCTCACGTTGTCACTCTCTGCCCCTCCAAGAGCTCATGTTGTCACTCTCTGCCGCAGCCCAGCTCATGTTGTCACTCTCTGCCCCTCCCCAGCTCATGTTGTCACTCTCTGCCACACCCCAGCTCATGCTGTCACTCTCTGTCCCTCCCCCAGCTCATGTAGTCACTCTCTGCCCCTCCCCCAGCTCATGATGTCACTCTCTGCCCCAGCCTAGCTCATGTTGTCGCTCTCTGCCCCTCCCCCAGCTCATGTTGTCACTCTCTGCCCCTCCCTCAGCTCATGTTGTCACTCTCTGCCCCTCCCCCAGCTCAGGCTGTCTCTCTCTGCCCCTCCCCCAGGTCATGCTGTCACTCTCTGCCCCTCCCCCAGCTCATGTTGTCACTCTCTGCCCCTCCCCCAGGTCATGCTGTCACACTCTGCTCCTCCCCCAGCTCATGTTTTCACTCTCTGCCTCTCCCCTAGCTCATGTTGTCATTCTCTGCCCCTCCCTCAGCTCATGTTGTCACTCTCTACCCCTCCCTCAGCTCATGTTGTCACTCTCTGCCCCTCCCACAGCTCATGTTGTCACTCTCTGCCCCTCCCCTAGCTCAAGTTGTCACTCTCTGCCCCTCCTCAGCTCATGTTGTCACTCTCTGCCGCTCCCCCAGGTCATGTGTCACTATCTGCCCCCCCCCCAGCTCATGTTGTCACTCTCTGCCCCTCCCCTACCTCATGCTGTCACTCTCTGCCCCTCCCTCAGCTCATGTTGTCACTCTCTGCCCCTCCCTCAGCTCATGTTGTCACTCTCTGCCCCTCCCCTAGCTCATGCTGTCACTCTCTGCCCCACCCCAGCTCATGTTGTCACTCTCTGCCCCTCCCCCTGCTCATGTTGTCACTCTCTGCCCCTCCCCCAGCACATGCTGTCACTCTCTGCCCCTCCCCTAGCTCATGCTGTCACTCTCTGCCCCTCCCCCAGCTCATGTTGTCACTCTCTGCCCCTCCCCCAGCTCATGTTGTCACTCTCTGCCCCACCCCAGCTCATGTTGTCACTCTCTGCCCCTCCCCAGCTCATGTTGTCACTCTCTGCCCCTCCCCCAGCTCATGCTTTCATTCTCTGCCACTCCCCCAGCTCATGTTGTCACTCTCTGCCCCTCCCCCAGCTCATGTTGTCACTCTCTGCCCCTCCCCCAGCTCATGTTGTCGCTCTCTGCCCCTCCCCAGCTCATGTTGTCACTCTCTGCCCTTCCCCCAGCTCATGCTGTCACTCTCTGCCCCTCCCCCAGCTCATGTTGTCACTCTCTGCCCCTCCCCCAGGTCATGCTGTCACTCTCTGCCCCTCCCCCAGGTCATGCTGTCACTCTCTGCCCCTCCCCCAGGTCATGCTGTCACTCTCTGCCCCTCCCCCAGCTCATGCTGCCACTCTCTGCCCCTCCCCCAGGTCATGCTGTCACTCTCTGCCCCACTCCCAGCTCAGGCTATCACCCTCTGCCCCTCCCCTAGCTCATGTTGTCACTATCTACCCCTCCCCAGCTCATGTTGTCACTCTCTGCCCCTTCCCCAGCTTATGCTGTCACTCTCTGCCCCTCCCCCAGCTCATGTTGTCACTCTCTGCCCCTCCCCCAGCTCATGTTGTCACTCTCTGCCCCTCCCCTAGCTCATGTTGTCACTCTCTGCCCTTCCCCCAGATCATGTGTCACTCTCTGCCCCTCCCCCAGCTCATGTTGTCACTCTCTGCCCCACCCCAACTCATGTTGTCACTCTCTGCCCCTCCCTCAGCTCATGTTGTCACTCTCTGCCCCTCCCTCAGCTCATGTTGTCACTCTCTGCCCCTCCCCTAGCTCATGTTGTCACTCTCTGCCCCACCCCAGCTCATGTTGCCACTCGCTGCCCCTCCCCCAGCTCATGCTGTCACTCTCTGCCCCTCCCCTAGCTCATGCTGTCACTCTCTGCCCCTCCCCCAGCTCATGTTGTCACTCTCTGCCCCTCCCCCAGCTCATGTTGTCACTCTCAGCCCCTCCCCTAGCTCATGCTGTCACTCTCTGCCCCTCGCCAGCTCATGTTGGCACTCTCTGCCCCTCCCCAGCTCATGCTGTCACTCTCTGCCCCTCCCCCAGCTCATGTTGTCACTCTCTGCCCCTCTCCCAGCTCATGCTGTCACTCTCTGCCCCTCCCCCAGCTCATGTTGTCACTCTCTGCCCCTCCCCCAAGTCATCCTGTCACTCTCTGTCCCTCCCCCAGGTCATGTTGTCACTATCTGCCCCACCCCAGCTCATGTTGTCATTCTCTGCCACTCCCCCAGCTCATGTTGTCACTCTCTGCCCCACCCCAGTTCATGCAGTCACTCTCTGCCCCTCCCCCAGCTCATGTTGTCACTCTCTGCCCCTCCCCCAGCTCATGTTGTCACTCTCTGCCACACCACAGCTCATGCTGTCCCTCTCTGCCCCTCCCCCAGCTCATGTTGTCACTCTCTGCCCCTCCCCCAGCTCATGTTGTCACTCTCTGCCCCTCCCTCAGCTCATGTTGTCACTCTCTGCCCCTCCCCTAGCTCATGTTGTCACACTCTGCCCCTCCCTCAGCTCATGTTGTCACTCTCTGCCCCTCCCTCAGCTCATGTTGTCACTCTCTGCCCCTCCCCTAGCTCATGTTGTCACTCTCTGCCCCTCCCTCAGCTCATACTGTCACTCTATGCCCCTCCCCCAGGTCATGTGTCACTCTCTGCCCCTCCCCCAGCTCATGTTGTCACTCTCTGCCCCTCCCCTAGCTCATGCTGTCACTCTCTGCCCCTCCCCCAGCTCATGTTGTCACTCTCTGCCCCACCCCAGCTCATGTTGTCACTCTCTGCCCCTCCCCAGCTCATGTTGTCACTCTCTGCCCCTACCCCAGCTCATGCTGTCACTCTCTGCCCCTCCCCCAGCTCATGTTGTCATTCTCTGCCCCTCCCCCGGGTCATGCTGTCACTCTCTTCCCCTCCCCCAGCTAATGTTGTCACTCTCTGCCCCACCTCAGCTCATGTTGTCACTCTCTGCCCCTCCCCCAGCTCATGTTGTCACTTTCTGCCCCTCCCCTAGCTCATGCTGTCACTCTCTGCCCCTCCCCCAGCTCATGTTGTCACTCTCTGCCCCACCCCAGCTCATGTTGTCACGCTCTGCACCTCCCCAGCTCATGTTGTCACTCTCTGCCCCTCCCCTAGCTCATGCTGTCACTCTCTGCCCCTCCCCCAGCTCATGTTGTCACTCTCTGCCCCTCCCCCAGCTCATGTTGTCACTCTCTGCCCCTCCCCCAGCTTATGCTGTCACTCTCTGCCCCTCCCCTAGCTCATGCTGTCACTCTCTGCCCCTCCCCCAGCTCATGTTGTCACTCTCTGCCCCTCCCCCAGCTCATGTTGTCACTCTGTGCCCCTCCCCCAGCTCATGTTGTCACTCTGTGGCCCTCCCCCAGCTCATGTTGTCACTCCCTGCCCCTACCCCAGTTCATGTTGTCACTCTTGCCCCTCCCCCAGTTCATGTTGTCACTCTCTGCCCCTCCCGCAGCTCATGCTGTCACTCTCTGCCCCTCCCCCAGATGATGCTGTCACTCTCTACCCCTCCCCAGATCATGTTGTCACTCTCTGCCGCTCCCCCAGCTGATGCTGCCACTCTCTGCCCCTCCCCCAGCTGATGCTTTCACTCTCTACCCCTCCCCCAGCTCATGTCGTCACTGTCTGCCCCTCCCCCAGCTGATGCTGTCACTCTCTGCCCCTCGACCAGCTCATGTTGTCCCTCTCTGCCCCTCCCCCAGGTCATGCTGTCACTCTCTGCCCCTCCCCCAGCTTATGCTGTCACTCTCTGCCCCTCCCCCAGCTCATGTTGTCACTCTCTGCCCCTTCCCCAGCTTATGCTGTCACTCTCTGCCCCTCCCCCAGCTTATGCTGTCACTCTCTGCCCCTCCCCCAGGTCATGCTGTCACTCTCTGCCCCTCCCCCAGCTCATGCTGCCACTCTCTGCCCCTCCCCCAGGTCATGCTGTCACTCTCTGCCCCACTCCCAGCTCAGGCTATCACCCTCTGCCCCTCCCCTAGCTCATGTTGTCACTATCTACCCCTCCCCAGCTCATGTTGTCACTCTCTGCCCCTTCCCCAGCTTATGCTGTCACTCTCTGCCCCTCCCCCAGCTCATGTTGTCACTCTCTGCCCCTCCCCCAGCTCATGTTGTCACTCTCTGCCCCTCCCCTAGCTCATGTTGTCACTCTCTGCCCTTCCCCCAGATCATGTGTCACTCTCTGCCCCTCCCCCAGCTCATGTTGTCACTCTCTGCCCCACCCCAACTCATGTTGTCACTCTCTGCCCCCCCCTCAGCTCATGTTGTCACTCTCTGCCCCTCCCTCAGCTCATGTTGTCACTCTCTGCCCCTCCCCTAGCTCATGTTGTCACTCTCTGCCCCACCCCAGCTCATGTTGCCACTCGCTGCCCCTCCCCCAGCTCATGCTGTCACTCTCTGCCCATCCCCTAGCTCATGCTGTCACTCTCTGCCCCTCCCCCAGCTCATGTTGTCACTCTCTGCCCCTCCCCCAGCTCATGTTGTCACTCTCAGCCCCTCCCCTAGCTCATGCTGTCACTCTCTGCCCCTCCCCCAGCTCATGTTGTCCTTCTCTGCCCTACCCCAGCTCATGTTGTCACTCTCTGCCCCTCGCCAGCTCATGTTGGCACTCTCTGCCCCTCCCCTAGCTCATGCTGTCACTCTCTGCCCCTCCCCCAGCTCATGTTGTCACTCTCTGCCCCTCTCCCAGCTCATGCTGTCACTCTCTTCCCCTCCCCCAGCTCATGTTGTCACTCTCTGCCCCTCCCCCAAGTCATGCTGTCACTCTCTGTCCCTCCCCCAGGTCATGTTGTCACTATCTGCCCCACCCCAGCTCATGTTGTCATTCTCTGCCACTCCCCCAGCTCATGTTGTCACTCTCTGCCCCACCCCAGTTCATGCAGTCACTCTCTGCCCCTCCCCCAGCTCATGTTGTCACTCTCTGCCCCTCCCCCAGCTCATGTTGTCACTCTCTGCCACACCACAGCTCATGCTATCCCTCTCTGCCCCTCCCCCAGCTCATGTTGTCACTCTCTGCCCCTCCCCCAGCTCATGTTGTCACTCTCTGCCCCTCCCTCATCTCATGTTGTCACTCTCTGCCCCTCCCCTAGCTCATGTTGTCACACTCTGCCCCTCCCTCAGCTCATGTTGTCACTCTCTGCCCCTCCCTCAGCTCATGTTGTCACTCTCTGCCCCTCCCCTAGCTCATGTTGTCACTCTCTGCCCCTCCCTCAGCTCATATTGTCACTCTATGCCCCTCCCCCAGGTCATGTGTCACTCTCTGCCCCTCCCCCAGCTCATGTTGTCACTCTCTGCCCCTCCCCTAGCTCATGCTGTCACTCTCTGCCCCTCCCCCAGCTCATGTTGTCACTCTCTGCCCCACCCCAGCTCATGTTGTCATTCTCTGCCCCTCCCCAGCTCATGTTGTCACTCTCTGCCCCTACCCCAGCTCATGCTGTCACTCTCTGCCCCTCCCCCAGCTCATGTTGTCATTCTCTGCCCCTCCCCCAGGTCATGCTGTCACTCTCTTCCCCTCCCCCAGCTAATGTTGTCACTCTCTGCCCCACCTCAGCTCATGTTGTCACTCTCTGCCCCTCCCCCAGCTCATGTTGTCACTCTCTGCCCCTCCCCTAGCTCATGCTGTCACTCTCTGCCCCTCCCCCAGCTCATGTTGTCACTCTCTGCCCCACCCCAGCTCATGTTGTCACGCTCTGCACCTCCCCAGCTCATGTTGTCACTCTCTGCCCCTCCCCTAGCTCATGCTGTCACTCTCTGCCCCTCCCTCAGCTCATGTTGTCACTCTCTGCCCCTCCCCCAGGTCATGCTGTCACTCTCTGCCCCTCCCCCAGCTCATGCTGTCACTCTCTACCCGTCCCCAAGCTCATGTTGTCACTCTCTGCCCCTCCCCCAGGTCATGCTGTCACTCTCTGCCCCACCCCAGCTCATTGTCATTATCTGCCCCTCCCCCAGCTCACGTTGTCACTCTCTGCCCCTCCAAGAGCTCATGTTGTCACTCTCTGCCGCAGCCCAGCTCATGTTGTCACTCTCTGCCCCTCCCCCAGCTCACGTTGTCACTCTCTGCCCCTCCCTCAGCTCATGTTGTCACTCTCTGCCCCTCCCCAGCTCATGTTGTCACTCTCTGCCACACCCCAGCTCATGTTGTCGCTCTCTGCCCCTCCCCCAGCTCACGTTGTCACTCTCTGCCCCTCCCTCAGCTCATGTTGTCACTCTCTGCCCCTCCCCCAGCTCATGATGTCACTCTCTGCCCCAGCCTAGCTCATGTTGTCGCTCTCTGCCCCTCCCCCAGCTCATGTTGTCACTCTCTGCCCCTCCCTCAGCTCATGTTGTCCTTCTCTGCCCTACCCCAGCTCATGTTGTCACTCTCTGCCCCTCGCCAGCTCATGTTGGCACTCTCTGCCCCTCCCCTAGCTCATGCTGTCACTCTCTGCCCCTCCCCCAGCTCATGTTGTCACTCTCTGCCCCACCCCAGCTCATGTTGTCACGCTCTGCACCTCCCCAGCTCATGTTGTCACTCTCTGCCCCTCCCCTAGCTCATGCTGTCACTCTCTGCCCCTCCCTCAGCTCATGTTGTCACTCTCTGCCCCTCCCCCAGGTCATGCTGTCACTCTCTGCCCCTCCCCCAGCTCATGCTGTCACTCTCTACCCGTCCCCAAGCTCATGTTGTCACTCTCTGCCCCTCCCCCAGGTCATGCTGTCACTCTCTGCCCCACCCCAGCTCATTGTCATTATCTGCCCCTCCCCCAGCTCACGTTGTCACTCTCTGCCCCTCCAAGAGCTCATGTTGTCACTCTCTGCCGCAGCCCAGCTCATGTTGTCACTCTCTGCCCCTCCCCCAGCTCACGTTGTCACTCTCTGCCCCTCCCTCAGCTCATGTTGTCACTCTCTGCCCCTCCCCAGCTCATGTTGTCACTCTCTGCCACACCCCAGCTCATGTTGTCGCTCTCTGCCCCTCCCCCAGCTCACGTTGTCACTCTCTGCCCCTCCCTCAGCTCATGTTGTCACTCTCTGCCCCTCCCCCAGCTCATGATGTCACTCTCTGCCCCAGCCTAGCTCATGTTGTCGCTCTCTGCCCCTCCCCCAGCTCATGCTGTCACTCTCTGCCCCTCCCCCAGCTCATGTTGTCCTTCTCTGCCCTACCCCAGCTCATGTTGTCACTCTCTGCCCCTCGCCAGCTCATGTTGGCACTCTCTGCCCCTCCCCTAGCTCATGCTGTCACTCTCTGCCCCTCCCCCAGCTCATGTTGTCACTCTCTGCCCCTCTCCCAGCTCATGCTGTCACTCTCTTCCCCTCCCCCAGCTCATGTTGTCACTCTCTGCCCCTCCCCCAAGTCATGCTGTCACTCTCTGTCCCTCCCCCAGGTCATGTTGTCACTATCTGCCCCACCCCAGCTCATGTTGTCATTCTCTGCCACTCCCCCAGCTCATGTTGTCACTCTCTGCCCCACCCCAGTTCATGCAGTCACTCTCTGCCCCTCCCCCAGCTCATGTTGTCACTCTCTGCCCCTCCCCCAGCTCATGTTGTCACTCTCTGCCACACCACAGCTCATGCTATCCCTCTCTGCCCCTCCCCCAGCTCATGTTGTCACTCTCTGCCCCTCCCCCAGCTCATGTTGTCACTCTCTGCCCCTCCCTCATCTCATGTTGTCACTCTCTGCCCCTCCCCTAGCTCATGTTGTCACACTCTGCCCCTCCCTCAGCTCATGTTGTCACTCTCTGCCCCTCCCTCAGCTCATGTTGTCACTCTCTGCCCCTCCCCTAGCTCATGTTGTCACTCTCTGCCCCTCCCTCAGCTCATATTGTCACTCTATGCCCCTCCCCCAGGTCATGTGTCACTCTCTGCCCCTCCCCCAGCTCATGTTGTCACTCTCTGCCCCTCCCCTAGCTCATGCTGTCACTCTCTGCCCCTCCCCCAGCTCATGTTGTCACTCTCTGCCCCACCCCAGCTCATGTTGTCACTCTCTGCCCCTCCCCAGCTCATGTTGTCACTCTCTGCCCCTACCCCAGCTCATGCTGTCACTCTCTGCCCCTCCCCCAGCTCATGTTGTCATTCTCTGCCCCTCCCCCAGGTCATGCTGTCACTCTCTTCCCCTCCCCCAGCTAATGTTGTCACTCTCTGCCCCACCTCAGCTCATGTTGTCACTCTCTGCCCCTCCCCCAGCTCATGTTGTCACTCTCTGCCCCTCCCCTAGCTCATGCTGTCACTCTCTGCCCCTCCCCCAGCTCATGTTGTCACTCTCTGCCCCACCCCAGCTCATGTTGTCACGCTCTGCACCTCCCCAGCTCATGTTGTCACTCTCTGCCCCTCCCCTAGCTCATGCTGTCACTCTCTGCCCCTCCCTCAGCTCATGTTGTCACTCTCTGCCCCTCCCCCAGGTCATGCTGTCACTCTCTGCCCCTCCCCCAGCTCATGCTGTCACTCTCTACCCGTCCCCAAGCTCATGTTGTCACTCTCTGCCCCTCCCCCAGGTCATGCTGTCACTCTCTGCCCCACCCCAGCTCATTGTCATTATCTGCCCCTCCCCCAGCTCACGTTGTCACTCTCTGCCCCTCCAAGAGCTCATGTTGTCACTCTCTGCCGCAGCCCAGCTCATGTTGTCACTCTCTGCCCCTCCCCCAGCTCACGTTGTCACTCTCTGCCCCTCCCTCAGCTCATGTTGTCACTCTCTGCCCCTCCCCAGCTCATGTTGTCACTCTCTGCCACACCCCAGCTCATGTTGTCGCTCTCTGCCCCTCCCCCAGCTCACGTTGTCACTCTCTGCCCCTCCCTCAGCTCATGTTGTCACTCTCTGCCCCTCCCCCAGCTCATGATGTCACTCTCTGCCCCAGCCTAGCTCATGTTGTCGCTCTCTGCCCCTCCCCCAGCTCATGTTGTCACTCTCTGCCCCTCCCTCAGCTCATGTTGTCACTCTCTGCCCCTCCCCCAGCTCAGGCTGTCTCTCTCTGCCCCTCCCCCAGGTCATGCTGTCACTCTCTGCCCCTCCCCCAGCTCATGTTGTCACTCTCTGCCCCTCCCCCAGGTCATGCTGTCACACTCTGCTCCTCCCCCAGCTCATGTTTTCACTCTCTGCCTCTCCCCTAGCTCATGTTGTCATTCTCTGCCCCTCCCTCAGCTCATGTTGTCACTCTCTACCCCTCCCTCAGCTCATGTTGTCACTCTCTGCCCCTCCCACAGCTCATGTTGTCACTCTCTGCCCCTCCCCTAGCTCAAGTTGTCACTCTCTGCCCCTCCTCAGCTCATGTTGTCACTCTCTGCCGCTCCCCCAGGTCATGTGTCACTCTCTGCCCCCCCCCCCCAGCTCATGTTGTCACTCTCTGCCCCTCCCCTACCTCATGCTGTCACTCTCTGCCCCTCCCTCAGCTCATGTTGTCACTCTCTGCCCCTCCCTCAGCTCATGTTGTCACTCTCTGCCCCTCCCCTAGCTCATGCTGTCACTCTCTGCCCCTCCCCCAGCTCATGTTGTCACTCTCTGCCCCACCCCAGCTCATGTTGTCACTCTCTGCCCCTCCCCAGCTCATGTTGTCACTCTCTGCCCCTCCCCCAGCTCATGCTTTCATTCTCTGCCACTCCCCCAGCTCATGTTGTCACTCTCTGCCCCTCCCCCAGCTCATGTTGTCACTCTCTGCCCCACCCCCAGCTCATGTTGTCGCTCTCTGCCCCTCCCCAGCTCATGTTGTCACTCTCTGCCCTTCCCCCAGCTCATGCTGTCACTCTCTGCCCCTCCCCCAGCTCATGTTGTCACTCTCTGCCCCTCCCCCAGGTCATGCTGTCACTCTCTGCCCCTCCCCCAGGTCATGCTGTCACTCTCTGCCCCTCCCCCAGCTCATGTTGTCATTCTGGCCCCTCCCCCAGGTCATGCTGTCACTCTCTGCCCCTCCCCCAGCTCATGTTGTCACTCTCTGCCCCTCCCCCAGCTCATGTTGTCACACTCTGCCCCTCCCCCAGCTCATGCTGTCACTCTCTGCCGCTCCCCCAGGTCTTGCTGTCACTCCCTGCCCCTGCCCCAGCTCATGTTGTCACTCTCTGAGCCTCCCCCAGCTCATGTTGTCACTCTCTGCCCCTCCCCTAGCTCATGCTGTCACTCTCTGCCCCGCCCCCAGCTCATGTTGTCACTCTCTGCCCCACCCCAACTCATGTTGTCACTCTCTGCCCCTCCCCAGCTCATGTTGTCACTCTCTGCCCCTACCCCAGCTTATGATGTCACTCTCTGCCCCTCCCCCAGCTCATGTTGTCACTCTCTGCCCCTCCCCCAGGTCATGCTGTCACTCTCTTCCCCTCCCCCAGCTGATGTTGTCACTCTCTGCCCCTCCCCAGCTCATGTTGCCACTCTCTGCCCCTCCCCCAGCTCATGTTGTCACTCTCTGCCCCTCCCGCAGCTCATGTTGTCACTCTCTGCCCCTCCCCCAGCTCATGTTGTCACTCTCTGCCCCTCCCCTAGCTCATGTTGTCACTCTCTGCCCCTCCCCCAGCTCATGTTGTCAATCTCTGCCCCACCCCAGCTCATGTTGTCAATCTCTGACCCTTCCCCAGCTCATGTTGTCACTCTCTGCCCCTCCCTCAGCTCATGTTGTCACTCTCTGACCCTCCCCCAGCTCATGGTGTCAATCTCTGCCCCTCCCTCAGCTCATGCTGCCACTCTCTGCCCCTCCCCCAGGTCATGCTGTCACTCTCTGCCCCTCCCTGAGCTCATGTTGTCATTCTCTGCCCCTCCCCCAGCTCATGCTGTCACTCTCTGCCCCACCCCAGCTCATGTTGTCACTCTCTGCCCCTCCCCCAGCTCATGCTTTCACTCTCTGCCCCTCCCCTAGCTCATGCTGTCACTCTCTGCCCCTCCCCCAGCTCATGTTGTCACTCTCTGCCCCTCCCCCAGCTCATGTTGTCACTCTCTGCCCCTCCCCTAGCTGATGCTGTCACTCTCTGCCCCTCCCCCAGCTCATGTTGTCACTCTCTGCCCCACCCCAGCTCATGTTGTCACGCTCTGCACCTCCCCAGCTCATGTTGTCACTCTCTGCCCCTCTCCTAGCTCATGCTGTCACTCTCTGCCCCTCCCCCAGCTCATGTTGTCACTCTCTGCCCCTCCCACAGCTCATGTTGTCACTCTCTGCCCCTCCCCTAGCTCAAGTTGTCACTCTCTGCCCCTCCTCAGCTCATGTTGTCACTCTCTGCCGCTCCCCCAGGTCATGTGTCACACTCTGCCCCCCCCCCCAGCTCATGTTGTCACTCTCTGCCCCTCCCCTACCTCATGCTGTCACTCTCTGCCCCTCCCTCAGCTCATGTTGTCACTCTCTGCCCCTCCCTCAGCTCATGTTGTCACTCTCTGCCCCTCCCCTAGCTCATGCTGTCACTCTCTGCCCCTCCCCTAGCTCATGCTGTCACTCTCTGCCCCTCCCCCAGCTCATGTTGTCACTCTCTGCCCCTCCCCCAGCTCATGTTGTCACTCTCTGCCCCACCCCAGCTCATGTTGTCACTCTCTGCCCCTCCCCAGCTCATGTTGTCACTCTCTGCCCCTCCCCCAGCTCATGCTTTCATTCTCTGCCACTCCCCCAGCTCATGTTGTCACTCTCTGCCCCTCCCCCAGCTCATGTTGTCACTCTCTGCCCCACCCCCAGCTCATGTTGTCGCTCTCTGCCCCTCCCCAGCTCATGTTGTCACTCTCTGCCCTTCCCCCAGCTCATGCTGTCACTCTCTGCCCCTCCCCCAGCTCATGTTGTCACTCTCTGCCCCTCCCCCAGGTCATGCTGTCACTCTCTGCCCCTCCCCCAGGTCATGCTGTCACTCTCTGCCCCTCCCCCAGCTCATGTTGTCATTCTGGCCCCTCCCCCAGGTCATGCTGTCACTCTCTGCCCCTCCCCCAGCTCATGTTGTCACTCTCTGCCCCTCCCCCAGCTCATGTTGTCACACTCTGCCCCTCCCCCAGCTCATGCTGTCACTCTCTGCCGCTCCCCCAGGTCTTGCTGTCACTCCCTGCCCCTGCCCCAGCTCATGTTGTCACTCTCTGAGCCTCCCCCAGCTCATGTTGTCACTCTCTGCCCCTCCCCTAGCTCATGCTGTCACTCTCTGCCCCGCCCCCAGCTCATGTTGTCACTCTCTGCCCCACCCCAACTCATGTTGTCACTCTCTGCCCCTCCCCAGCTCATGTTGTCACTCTCTGCCCCTACCCCAGCTTATGATGTCACTCTCTGCCCCTCCCCCAGCTCATGTTGTCACTCTCTGCCCCTCCCCCAGGTCATGCTGTCACTCTCTTCCCCTCCCCCAGCTGATGTTGTCACTCTCTGCCCCTCCCCAGCTCATGTTGCCACTCTCTGCCCCTCCCCCAGCTCATGTTGTCACTCTCTGCCCCTCCCGCAGCTCATGTTGTCACTCTCTGCCCCTCCCCCAGCTCATGTTGTCACTCTCTGCCCCTCCCCCAGCTCATGTTGTCATTCTGGCCCCTCCCCCAGGTCATGCTGTCACTCTCTGCCCCTCCCCCAGCTCATGTTGTCACTCTCTGCCCCTCCCCCAGCTCATGTTGTCACACTCTGCCCCTCCCCCAGCTCATGCTGTCACTCTCTGCCGCTCCCCCAGGTCTTGCTGTCACTCCCTGCCCCTGCCCCAGCTCATGTTGTCACTCTCTGAGCCTCCCCCAGCTCATGTTGTCACTCTCTGCCCCTCCCCTAGCTCATGCTGTCACTCTCTGCCCCGCCCCCAGCTCATGTTGTCACTCTCTGCCCCACCCCAACTCATGTTGTCACTCTCTGCCCCTCCCCAGCTCATGTTGTCACTCTCTGCCCCTACCCCAGCTTATGATGTCACTCTCTGCCCCTCCCCCAGCTCATGTTGTCACTCTCTGCCCCTCCCCCAGGTCATGCTGTCACTCTCTTCCCCTCCCCCAGCTGATGTTGTCACTCTCTGCCCCTCCCCAGCTCATGTTGCCACTCTCTGCCCCTCCCCCAGCTCATGTTGTCACTCTCTGCCCCTCCCGCAGCTCATGTTGTCACTCTCTGCCCCTCCCCCAGCTCATGTTGTCACTCTCTGCCCCTCCCCTAGCTCATGTTGTCACTCTCTGCCCCTCCCCCAGCTCATGTTGTCAATCTCTGCCCCACCCCAGCTCATGTTGTCAATCTCTGACCCTTCCCCAGCTCATGTTGTCACTCTCTGCCCCTCCCTCAGCTCATGTTGTCACTCTCTGACCCTCCCCCAGCTCATGGTGTCAATCTCTGCCCCTCCCTCAGCTCATGCTGCCACTCTCTGCCCCTCCCCCAGGTCATGCTGTCACTCTCTGCCCCTCCCTGAGCTCATGTTGTCATTCTCTGCCCCTCCCCCAGCTCATGCTGTCACTCTCTGCCCCACCCCAGCTCATGTTGTCACTCTCTGCCCCTCCCCCAGCTCATGCTTTCACTCTCTGCCCCTCCCCTAGCTCATGCTGTCACTCTCTGCCCCTCCCCCAGCTCATGTTGTCACTCTCTGCCCCTCCCCCAGCTCATGTTGTCACTCTCTGCCCCTCCCCTAGCTGATGCTGTCACTCTCTGCCCCTCCCCCAGCTCATGTTGTCACTCTCTGCCCCACCCCAGCTCATGTTGTCACGCTCTGCACCTCCCCAGCTCATGTTGTCACTCTCTGCCCCTCTCCTAGCTCATGCTGTCACTCTCTGCCCCTCCCCCAGCTCATGTTGTCACTCTCTGCCCCTCCCCCAGGTCATGCTGTCACTCTCTGCCCCTCCCCAGCTCATGCTGTCACTCTCTGCCCCTCCCCCAGCTTATGTTGTCACTCTCTGCCCCTCCCCCAGGTCATGCTGTCACTCTCTGCCCCTCCCCCAGGTCATGTTGTCACTCTCTGCCCCACCCCAGCTCATTGTCATTCTCTGCCCCTCCCCTAGCTCATATTGTCACTCTCTGCCCCTCCACCAGCTCATGTTGTCACTCTCTGCCCCAGCCCAGCTCATGTTGTCACTCTCTGCCCATCCCCCAGCTCATGTTGTCAGTCTCTGCCCCTCCCCCAGCTCATGTTGTCACTCTCTGCCCCAGCCCAGCTCATGTTGTCACTCTCTGCCCCTCCCCAGCTCATGTTGTCACTCTCTGCCACACCCCAGCTCATGTTGTCACTCTCTGCCCCTCCCCCAGCTCATGTTGTCACTCTCTGCCCCTCCCCCAGGTCATGCTGTCACTCTCTGCCCCTCCCCCAGCTCATGTTGTCACTTTCTGCCCCTCCACCAGCTCATGCTGTCACTCTCTGCCCCTCCCCCAGGTCATACTGTCACTCTCTGCCCCTCCACTAGCTTATGTTGTCACTCTCTGCCCCTCCCCCAGGTCATGCTGTCACACTCTGCCCCTCCCTCAGCTCATGCTGTCACTCTCTGCCCCTCCCCCAGGAGACGTTGTCCCTCTCTGCCCCTTCCCCAGATCATGCTGTCCCTCCCTGCCCCTCCCTCAGCTCATGTTGTCACTCTCTGCCCCTCCCCCAGGTGATGTTGTCACTCTCTGCCCCTCCCCCAGGTCATGCTGTCACTTTATGCCCCTCCCCCAGGTGATGTTGTCACTCTCTGCCCCTCCCCCAGGTCATGCTGTCAATCTCTGCCCCTCCCCCAGCTCATGCTGTCAGTCTCTGCCCCTCCCCCAGCTGATGTTGTTACTCTCTGCCCCTCCCCCAGCTGATGCTGTCACTCTCTGCCCCTCCCCCAGCTCATGCTGTCACTCTCTGCCCCTCCCCCAGCTCATGCTGTCACTCTCTGCCCCTCCCCCAGCTCATGTTGTCACTCTCTGCTCCTCCCACAGCTCATGTTGTCAATCTCTGCCCCTCGCGCAGCTCATGTTGTCACTCTCTGCCCCTTCCCCAGCTTATGCTGTCATTCTCTGCCCCTCCCCTAGCTCATGCTGTCACTCTCTGCCCCTCCTCTAGCTAATGCTGTCACTCTCTGCCCCTCCCCCAGCTCATGTTGTCACTCTCTGCCCCTCCCCCAGGTCATGCTGTCACACTCTGCCCCTCCCTCAGCTGATGTTGTCACTCTCTGCCCCTCACCCAGGTGACATTGTCACTCTCTGCCCCTTCCCGAGGTCATGCTGTCACTCCCTGCCCCTCCCTCAGCTCATGTTGTCACTCTCTGCCCCTCCCCCAGGTCATGCTGTCACTTTATGCCCCTCCCCCAGGTGATGTTGTCACTCTCTGCCCCTCCCCCAGTTCATGCTGTCAATCTCTGCCCCTCCCCCAGCTCATGCTGTCACTCTCTGCCCCTCCCCCAGGTCATGCTGTCACTCTCTGCCCCTCCCCTAGCTCATGTTGTCACTCTCTGCCCATCCCCCGGTCATGCTGTCACTCTCTGCCCCTCCCCCAGGTCATGCTGTCACTCTCTGCCCCTCCCCCAGCTCATGCTGTCACTCTCTGCCCCTCCCCCAGGTCATGCTGTCACTCTCTGCCCCTCCCCCAGGTGATGTTGTCACTCTCTGCCCCTCCCCCAGGTGATGTTGTCACTCTCTGCCCCTCCCCCAGGTCATGCTGTCACTCTCTGCCGCTCCCCCAGCTGATGCTGCCACTCTCTGCCCCTCCCCCAGGTCATGCTGCCGCTCTCTGCCCCTCCCCCGGTCATGCTGTCACTCTGTGCCCCTCCCCCAGCTCATGCTGTCACTCTCTGCCCCTCCCCCAGCTCATGCTGTCACTCTCTGCCCCTCCCTCAGCTCATGTTTTCACTCTCTGCCCCTCCCCCAGGTCATGCTGTCACTCTCTGCCCCTCCCCTAGCTCATTCTGTCACTCTCTGCCCCTCCCTCAGCTCATGTTGTCACTCTCTGGCCCTCCCCCAGGTCATGCTGCCACTCTCTGCCCGTCCCCTAGCTCATGCTATCACTCTCTGCCCCTCCCCAGCTCATGTTGTCACTCTCTGCCCCACCCCAGCTCATGTTGTCATTCTCTGCCCCTCCCCCAGCTCATGCGGTCACTCTCTACCCCTCCCCTAGCTCATGTTGTCACTCTCTGCCCCTCCCCCAGGTCATGCTGTCACTCTCTGCCCCTCCCCTAGCTCATGCTGTCACTCTCTGCCCCTCCCCCAGCTCATGCTGTCACTCACTGCCCCTCCCCCAGCTCATGTTTCACTCTCTGCCCCTCCCCCAGCTCATTCTGTCACTCTCTGCCCCTCCCCCAGCTCATGTTGTCACTCTCTGCCCCTCCCCCAGGTCATGCTGTCACTCTTTGCCCCTCCCCCAGCTCATGTTGTCACTGTCTGCCCCTCCCCCAGGTCATGCTGTCACTCTCTGCCCCTCCCCCAGGTGATGTTGTCACTCTCTGCCCCTCTCCCAGGTGATGTTGTCACTCTCTGCCCCTCCCCCACAGTACCCACTGGCACTTTCCTTCTTCTCACCCCGAACCACTGTTCGCAGCTTCTGCTCGTTTCCCTCTCACAACAACAACTTGGATTGATACAGCGTCTTTAACAGGAGCCTTATTGAACAAAATTTGACCCCAAGCCAAAGAAGGAGCTATTAGGACAGGCGATCAAAAGCTTAGTCAGAGAGGGGAGAATTTATAATGGGTACATATAGATATGTGAAGAGAAAAAGATTGGTGAAGTCAAGCGTCGGTCCGTTGCAGTCAGAATCAGGGGAATTTATAATGGGAAACAAAGAAATGGCAGAACAATTAAATACATACTTTTGTTCTATCTTCACAAAGGAGGACACAAATAACCTCCCAAAGATGTCGGGGAACATAGGGTCTGATGAAAGGGAGCAACTGATAGATATCAGTATTTGTAGGGAAATGGTGTTGGGGAAATTGATGGGATTGAGGGCCGATAAATCCCCAGGGCCTGATAATCTACATCCTAGGGTACTTCAGGAAGTGGCCCTAGAAATAGTAGATGCATTGCTGGTCATCTTCCAAAATTCGATAGACCCTGGAACAGTACCCATGGATTGGAGGGTAGCTAATGTTACCTCACTGTTCAAAAAGGGTGGTAGAGAGAAAGCGGGGAATTACAGACCGGTAAGCCTGACATCGGTAGTGGGGAAAATGCTAGAGTCCATTATGAAGGATGTAATAGCAGAGCACTTGGAAAAAAGTGACCGGATCGGACAAAGTCAACATGGATTTACAAAAGGTAAATTGTGCTTGACTAATCTACTGGAATTTTTTGAGGATGTAACTGGTAAAATAGATAAGGGAGAACCAGTGGATGTGGTGTATTTGGATTTTCAAAAGGCTTTCGATAAGGTCCCACATAAGAGATTAGCGTGTAAAATTAAGGCACATGGGATTGGGGGCAAGGTATTGACTTGGATAGAGAACTGGTTGGCAGACAGAAAGCAAAGAGTTGGAATAAACGGCTCTTTTTCCGAGTGGCAGGCAGTGACTAGTGGGGTACCGCAGGGATCGGTCCTTGGACCCCAGCTATTCACAATATATATTAATGATCTGGACGAGGGAACTAGATGTAATATCTCCAAGTTTGCAGACGACACAAAGCTGGGTGGGCGTGTGTGCTGTGAGGAGGATGCCGAGAAACTCCAGTATGATTTGGACAGGTTGGGTGATTGGGCAGAAGCATGGCAGATGCAATATAACGTGGATAAATGTGAGGTTATCCACTTTGGTGTCAAAAACAGGAAGGCAGATTATTATCTAAATGGCAATAGATTGGGAGAAGGGGAAGTGCAACAAGACCTGGCGTCCTTGTGCACCAGTCGCTGAAAGTAAGCATGCAGGTGCAGCAGGCAGTTAAGAAGGCAAATGGTATGTTGGCCTTCGTAGCGAGAGGGTTTGAGTACAGGAACAAGGATGTCTTGCTGCAGTTGTACAGGGCCTTGGTGAGACCACATCTTGAGTATTGTGTGCAGTTTTGGTCGCCTTATCTGAGGAAGGATGTTCTTGCCATGGAAGGAGTGCAGCGAAGATTCACCAGGCTGATACCTGGGATGGCAGGAATGACGTATGAGGAGAGATTGGGTCGATTGGGCTTGTACTCGCTGGAGTTTAGAAGAATGAGGGGATCTCATCGAAACTTATAAAATTCTGACAGGACTAGACAGACTAGATGCTGGAAGGATGTTCCCGATGGTCGGGGAGTCCAGAACCAGGGGTCACAGTCTAAGGATAAGGGGCAAGCCATTTAGGACAGAGATGAGGAGGAATTTCTTCACCCAGAGAGTGGTGAACCTGTGGAATTCTCTGCCAAAGGCGGCAGTAGAGGCCAATTCATTAAATATATTCAAGAAGGAGTTGGATATATTTCTTAAGGCTAAAGGGATCAAGAGATATGGGGAGAAAGCAGGAACAGGGTACTGAATTTGGATGATCAGCCATGATCTCATTGAATGGCGGAGCAGGCTCGAGGGGCCGAATGGCCTACTCCTGCTCCTATCTTCTATGTTTCTATGAATGAGGAAATGGCAGAGAAATTAAATAAATACTTTGTTTCTGTCGTCACGGAGGAAGTCACAAAAATCCTCCCAGAAATACGAGGAAACCAAGGGTGTGACGAGAATGAGGAACTTAAAGAAATTATTATTAGGTAAAAAAAAAAGTACAGTACTAGCAAAATTAATGGGGCTAAAAGTCGATAAATCCCAAGGACCGGTTGACCTACATCCTAGGGTTTTGAAAGAGGTGGCCATTGGGATAGTGGATGCATTGGTTGTCATCTTCCAAAATTCTATAGATTCTGGAACGGTTCCTGCAGATTGGAGGATAGCAAATGTAACCCCGTTATTTAAGAAAGGAGGGAGAGAGAAAATGGGGAACTACAGACCTGTTAGCCTCACATCAGTAGTTGGGAAACTGCTGGAATCTATTATAAAGATGCAATAACTGGGCACTTAGAAACTAATAGTAAGATTGGGCAGAGTCAACATGGATTTATGAAAGGGAAATGCTGTTTGACAAACCTATTGGAGTTCTTTGAGGATGTAACTTGTGGAGTAGACAAAGGGGAACCAGTAGATGTGGTGTATTTGGATTTTCAGAAGGCCTTCGATAAGGTCCCACACAAGAGGTTGGTGAACAAAATTAGGGCACATGGAATTGGGGGTAATATACCAGCATGGATTGAGAATTGGTTAACAAACAGAAAACAAAGAGTAGGGATAAATGGGTCTTTTTCAGGATGGCAGGCTGTGACTAGTGGGATACCGCAAGGACCGGTGCTTGGGCCCCAGCTATTCACAATCTATATCAATGGTTTGGACGAGGGGACTAAATGTAACATTTCCTAATTTGCTGATGATACAAAGCTAGGTGGCAGCGTCAGTTGCGAAGAGGATGTGAAGAGGCTTCAAGCGGATCTTGACAGGCTCAGTGAGTGGGCGAGAACATGGCAGATGGAATATAATGTGGATAAATGTGAAGTTATCCAGTTTGGTAGAAAAAACAGAAAGGCAGAGTATTTCCTAAATGGTGAAAGATTGGGGAATGCAGATGCTCAACGGGACCTGGGTGTCCTTGTACATGAGTCACTGAAAGTGAATGTGCAGGTGCAGCAAGCCATTAGGAAGGCAAATGGTATGCTGGCCTTCATTATAAGGGGATTTGAGTACAGGAGTAAAGAAGTCTTACTCCAATTATATAGGGCCTTGACGAGACCACACCTGGAGTACGGTGTACAATTTTGGTCTCCTTACCTAAGGAAGGATATACTTGCCATAGAGGGAGTGCAATGAAGGTTCACGAGATTGATTCCTGGGATGGCGGGACTGTCGGATGAGAAGAGATTGAGTAAACGAGGCCTGTATTCTCTTGAATTCAGAAGAATGAGAGGGGATCTCATTGAAGCATACAAAATTATTACAGGGCTTGATAGGGTGGATGCTGGGAGAATGTTTCCCTTGGCTGGGGAGTCTAGAACCAGGGGCCACAGCCTCAAGATAAAGGGTAGGCCATTCAGGACTGAGATGAGAAGAAATTTCTTCACACAGAGGGTGGTGAATCTTTGGAATTCTCTACCCCAGAGGGCTGTGGAGGCTCAGTCATTGGGTATATTCAAAACAGAAGTCGACAGATTTCTGACTAGTAAGGGCATCAAGGGATATGGCGATAGGGCCGGTGAATGGAGTTGAGGCAGAAGATCAGCCATGATCTCATTGAATGGCGGAGCAGGCTCGAAGGGCCAAATGGCCTACTCCTGCTCCTATTTCTTATGTTCTTATGGTCAATGAGGTAGGTTTTAAGGAACATCTTAAAGGAGGAGAGAGAGAGGTAGAGAGGCAGAGCAGTTTGGAGAGGGAATTCCAGAGCTTAGTGCCTAGGCAACTGAAAGCACGGCCGCTAATGGTGGAGCGAAGGAAAATGCACAAGAGGCCAGAATTGGAGAAGCGCAAACGTCTCGGCGGGTTGTAGGCTGGAGGAGGTTACAGAGATAGGGAGGGGCGAGGCCATGGAGAGATTTGAAAATAAGGATGAGAGTTTTAAATTTGAGGCGTTGCCGAACCGGGAGCCAATGTCGGTCAGTGAGCACAGGGGGTGATGGGTGAACGAGAATTGGTGCGAGTTAGAACACAGGCAGCAGAGCTTTGAATCAGCTCAGGTTTATGGAGGGTGGAAGATGGGGGAACATTGTTATTTCAGATTTCCAGCATCCGCAGTATTTTGCAATTATATTGGAATGGTCGAGTTTGGAGATAATAAAGGCATGGATGAGGGTTTCAGCAGCAGAGTGCCTGAGGCAGGGGTGGAGACGGGTGATGTTACGGAGGTGGAAGTAGACGGTCTTGGTGATGGAGAGGATATGGGATCGGAAGCTCAGCTCTGGGTCAAATAGGACGTCAAGGTTGTGAACAAGGTTTAATTGGAGGAAATTTATGATGGGATGTCGAACAAGCAGAGGCAGTGGAGAGGTAGAGAGAGGCGGTGGTGAGGTAGAGAGAGGCGGTGGTGAGGTAGAGAGAGGCGGTGGTGAGGTAGAGAGAGGCGGTGGTGAGGTAGAGAGAGGCGGTGGTGAGGTAGAGAGAGGCGGTGGTGAGGTAGAGAGAGGCGGTGGTGAGGTAGAGAGAGGCGGTGGTGAGGTAGAGAGAGGCGGTGGTGAGGTAGAGAGAGGCGGTGGTGAGGTAGAGAGAGGCGGTGGTGAGGTAGAGAGAGGCGGTGGTGAGGTAGAGAGAGGCGGTGGTGAGGTAGAGAGAGGCGGTGGTGAGGTAGAGAGAGGCGGTGGTGAGGTAGAGCTGGGTGTCGTCAGCATACATGTGGAACCTGATGATGTGTTTTTGGATGATGTCGTCAAGGGGCAGCATGTAGGTGAGAAATAGAATGGAGCCAAGGATAGATCCTTGGGGTACTCCAAAGGTAAAGGTGCGGGAGCGAGAAGAGAAGCCATTGCAGGAGATTCTCTGGTTACAACTGGATAGATCATTACCTTCCATAACACCCTTCCCTCCCTCCATTATTACCCCTTAATTTTTCCTTTGATTGACATCCATTTCCTTCTCCTAAGCCCCACTCCCACCTCTCTCCTGCTGTTAATGTAGCAGACCAGCTCCCTCACTGCTCTTAACAGTATTCTCTGGAGAGTTCCTGTTAACCAAGGCTGCAGTCCTTGTCCTAACATGGGAGAGAGGAGAGAGGGACCCAGTCTGGTGCATCAGCAGCTGAACTCGGGTAGAAGGAGCAGCAGGGTGAGTGTGCCCATATTTGCACTAATTTTTGTCACCAAAAGCTGCCTGGGCTCCCAGAAGGCTGATGTCAGCATGAAACGCTGAGGGCTAGTACATACAGAAATGGGATTAGAGTGGGTTCCTCTAGTTGAGCTACCTATTCTTATCCTATTTCCACACAAGTTGACAAGGCTGTTAACAAAATGGGAATCCTGGGCTTTATAAATAGAGGCATAAGAGTACAAAAGCAAGGAAGTCATGCTAAACCTACACAAATCTCTGGTTAGGCCTCAGCTGGGGTATTATGTCCAATTCTGGACACCACACTTTAGGATGGATGTGAAGGTCTGAGAGAGGGAGGCAGAAGAGATTTACTAGAATGGTACCAGGGATGAGAGACTTCAGTTACGTGGAGAGACTGGAGAAGCTGGGGCTTGTTCTCCTTAGAACAGAGGTGGTTATGGGGAGATTTAATAGAGGTGTTTAAAATTATGAAGGATTTTGACTGTTTCCACTGGCAGAAGGGTCGGTAACCAGAGGACACAGGTTTAAGGTCATTGGTAAAAGAACCAGAGGGGAGGGTGAGGAGAATTCTTTTTACGCAGCGAGTTGTTAGCTCTATCAAAGAGCCGGCACGGTCATGATGGGCTGAATGACCTCCATCTGTGCTGGAAGATTATATGATTCTATGAATCCTGTCCTCACGTAATGTCCTCCAACAAGTACTGTACAGTGGGAGTTGACAAATAGCAATTAGAAGCAAGAGCCCTGGCTGATTTTACCCCTCCCCATCCCAAAGGCACTGGGCAATTTTAACAGCCCTGAGATCAGCCAACGAGCACAAAGCAGGGATCAAGTCTTCAATCTTGGTGGTCTGTACAGATCCATTCTGCATTGAGAGACTATAATTATGAGGAGAGACTTGAGAGAATCTGAAGTGGTGAATATGGACGATTCTATGATTCTAGTTGAGGGGTTAGCACCAGCATTGACGCAATGGGCCGAATTTCTGTGACTTGATTGTTCGGCTCCATGTGAAGGTGAGTTTGAAGTTGTGAATGTGGAGCAGCCTGAAAGGCCCATTGGTCAATGGGAGCGATGACAGAGCCAGATACTTACTTCAGGGTGAGCTTGGTGTTGCAGGTGGAGCAGGCGAAGCAGTGAACACACCAGGCCTTGTTCAGAGCCGAGACCACTGGAACATAAAATGGACATCGTCACTTTCACCATTCAAGTCTCCCACTGCACCTTCCCACTCCAAAGTGCCACTGCCTCCCACCCTTTCTCTGTAGCCGTGAGAAGGACAAGGCCTGGTTTCCCCACCACAGCCTCCTTTCAGTTGCTTGGATGCAACTTTTCATCAGCTACTGTTTTTAAAAATTATTATTCAATCTTGAGATGTGGACACCGCTGGAAAGGAAATAGTTTCTCTCTATCTACCCTATCAAGTCCTTTAATCCTTTAATTGATTGCCCATCCCTAGATGCTCAATGTTTGATCGAACTGAGTGGCTTACGAACAAGAGGAGGCTATTCAGCCCCTCGAGCCTGTTCTGCCATTCAGTTAGATCATGACTGATCTGTATCTTAACTCCATCTACCCGCCTTGGTTCCGTAACCCTTAATACCTTTACCCAACAAAAATCTATCAATCTCAGCTTTGACATTTTCAATTGATCCACAGCCTCAACAACTTTTTGGGGGAGAGCATTCCAGAATCCACTGCCCTTTGTGTGAAGAAGAGCTTCCTGACATCACCCCTGAACGGCCTAGCTCTAATTTTAAGGCTTTGCCCCCTTGTTCTGGACTCCCCACTAGAGGAAATAGTTTCCCTCTATCTACCCTATCAAATCCTTTAATCATCTTAAACACCTTAATTAGATCACCTGTTAATCTTCCATGTTCAAGGGAATACAAGCCTAGTCGATGCAACCTGTCCTCGTAATTTAACCCTTTTAGCCCCAGTATAATTCTGGTGACTCTGCGCTGCAGCCCCTCCAAGGCCAGTATATCCTTCCTGAGGTGCTAGTGCGAGCAAGCACTGAGTGCGAGTCAGCAGAGAGTGCTGTGAGTTTGGGTAAGTGTGAGAGTTCTTTAATTGTTATTTCTCTTTAAATCATTCTTGATAAGATTACTTAAGCAGTTTAAGTAAAGGGGAAAAGTTAAATATTTGGGATTCTGTTGGTTTAAGAAGAGTAAAACAAGGTTACACTGTAGTAGGAGTAAATTGGCACAGCAGGCAGTGGAAACCAGTTTTCTAACCAATCAGCAGGGGTGACTCATTTGGCTGTAAACAAACAAACAGTATAAAAAGACCAGTGCTAGTGCGAGCAAGCACTGAGTGCAAGTCAGCAGAGAGTGCTGTGAGTTTGGATAAGTGTGAGTTAGGGTAAGTGGGGTGTTAGGTGCTCTTTTCAAACTTTAACTCTGTGGGTTGTAGTTAATAAGGCCTTTCTGGTGCAGAGTGACTGTTGGTAAACCATTTAACTGGTGTAATTAGAGGGATTGATTTAATTTAAATCCAATTAATTAAAGGGGATACTAGCATCTAAAATCGGGCAGAGGGTGTCCATAACTAACAATAAAAAATTTAATTAATTACATAGAATGGAGCAGGTGATGTGTTACTGTTGCGAGATGTGGGAGCCGGTGGACCCCATTGAGGCTCACAGTGATTACGTCTGTGACAAGTGTCTGCTGCTACAGGAACTCCAGCTCCATGTTGATGAGCTGGAGTCTGAGCTTCAGACACTGTGACACATCAGGGAGGGGGAGAAGTACCTGGACTCTGTGTTTCAGGAGGTGGTCACACCTATGAAGTTAATTAATTCAGATGTAGCCCATGGTCAGGGGCAGGACGGTGTGACTACGAGTGAGGCAGGTACGGGGATCCAGGAGGTAGTGTTGGAGGAGCCGCAGCCCTTGCTCTTGTCCAACAGGTGCGAGGTTCTTACTCCCTGTGGGGACAGGAGCAGGGACAGCAGGGAGGATGAGTAACCTGGCCACAGCACCGTGGAATGGGGGGCCATTCAAGAGGGGGGAGTAAATAGAAATGTTGTAGTGGTAGGGGATAGTATTATTAGGGGGATAGATAGAGTTCTCTGCAGCCGAGAGCGAGAGTCCTGAAGGCTGTGTTGCCTACCCGGTGCCAGGGTTAAGGACATCTCCTCTGGGCTGGAAAGAAACTTGCAGTGGGAGGGGGTGGATCCAGTTGTCATGGTCCATGTTGCTACAAACGACGTAGATAGGACTAGGAAGCCGGTTCTGTTAAAGGAGTATGAGCAGCTAGGGGTCAAATTAAAAAACAGAACCTCAAGGGTAATAATCTCTGGATTATTACCTGAGCCACGAGCGAATTTGGCTAGGACAAATAAAATTAGAGAGTTAAATGCGTGGCTCAAAGACTGGTGTGGGAGAAATGGGTTTTGCTTCCTGGGACACTGGCACCAGTACTGGGGCCGGAGGGAGCTGTTCCGTTGGGACGGGCTTCACTTGGCCAGTGCTGGGACTAGAGTCCTGGCGGATCATATAACTAGGGCTGTAGAGAGGGCTTTAAACTAACTAGTGGGGGGGAGGTTCCTAGAGAGCAAATAATAAAAATGACAACAGAGAAGGTCATAGACTTAGGTAGCAGTGGGGAAATTAAAAACCAGTGCGTGTCAGGAAGGGGCAGAAGGTATGGAGTAAAAGGTAAAGTAATAAAAAGGGCAAGTGTCACAAAACATCTTTGAAAGTTCTCTATCTGAATGCACGTAGCATTCGTAACAAAATAGACGAGTTAATGGCACAAATAACTACATATGGGTATGATCTTGTGGCCATTACAGAAACATGGCTGCAGGGTGACAATGCCTGGGAATTAAACATACCAGGTTATTTAACGATCAGGAAGGACAGGCAGGAAGGAAGGGGAGGTGGGGTGGCTATGTTAATAAAGGAAGGAATCACTGTAATACAGAGAAATGATATTGGGTCAAAAGATCAGGATAATGAAACAGTTTGGGTGGAGATAAGGAATAATAAGGGGAAAAAAACACTAGTGGGCGTAGTCTATAGGCCTCCGAACAGTTGCAACTCTGTTGGACGGAGTATCAATCAGGAAATAGTTGAGGCTTGTAATAAGGGAACATCTATAATTATGGGGGATTTTAACTATCATATTAATTGGACAAATCAAATTGGGCAGGGCTGCCTTGAGGATGAGTTCATTGAGTGTATTAGGGATGGGTTTCTTGAGCAGTATGTAACTGAACCGACCGGGGGCAAGCAACCTTAGATCTGGTCCTGTGTAACGAGACAGGATTAATTAAAAATGTCCTAGTAAAGGATCCCCTTGGAATGAGTGACCATAACATGGTTGAATTCCATATTCAATTAGAGGGTGAGAAGGTTGGATCTCAAACAAGCGTGCTAAGCTTGAATAAAGGAGACTATGAAGGTATGAGAGCGGAATTGAGTAGAGTGGATTGGGAAAATAGATTAAAGGGTAAGACGATACATGATCAGTGGTGTACATTTAAGGAGTTATTTTAAAACTTCCAAAAAATATATATTCCACTGAGAAGAAAAGGGTGTAAAAGAAAAGACAGCCATCCGTGGCTAAGTAAAGAAATTAAGGATAGTATTCGACTAAAAACAAGGGCATATAAGGTAGCCAAATCTAGTGGGAGGATAGAGGATTGGGAAAACTTTAAAAGACAGCAAAAAATAACAAAAAGATTGATTAAGAAAGGGAAGATAGATTATGAAAGTAAATTAGCAAAAAATATAAAAACAGATAGTAAGAGTTTTTATAGTTATATAAAAAGAAAAAGGGTGGCTAAAGTAAATGTTGGTCCCTTAGAGGATGAGACCGGGAAATTAGTGGTGGGAAATATGGAGATGGCAAAAACACTGAATGAATATTTTGTATCAGTCTTTACAGTAGAGGACACTAAGAATATCCCAACACTGGACAAACAGGGGGCTATAGGGGGGGAGGAGCTAAACACGATCAAAATCACTAAGGAAGTGGTACTCGGTAAAATAATGGGACTCAAGGCGGATAAATCACCTGGACCTGATGGCTTACATCCTAGGGTCTTGAGGGAAGTGACGGTAGGGATTGTGGATGCATTAGTAATAATTTTCCAAAACTCCCTGGACTCAGCAAAGGTCCCGGCAGACTGGAAAACTGTTAATGTAACACCCTTATTTAAAAAGGGCAGTAGACAGAAGGCTGGAAACTATAGACCGGTTAGCCTAACATCTGTGGTAGGTAAAATTTTGGAGTCCATTATTAAGGAGACAGTAACAGGACATTTGGATAATCATAATTTACCAGGACAAAGTCAGCATGGTTTTATGAAGAGGAAGTCATGTTTGACAAATTTGCTGGAGTTCTTTGAGGAAGTAACATATTGGGTGGATAAAGGGGAACCAGTGGACGTAGTGTATTTAGACTTCCAAAAGGCATTTGACAAGGTGCCACACAAAAGATTATTGCTTAAGATGAAAAATCACGGGATTGGGGGTAATATTCTGGCATGGATAGAGGATTGGCTATCTAACAGAAGGCAGAGAGTTGGGATAAATGGTTCATTCTCAGACTGGCAATCAGTAACTAGTGGTGTTCCGCAGGGGTCAGTGCTGAGTCCCCAACTCTTTACAATCTATATTAACGATTTGGAGGAGGGGACCGAGTGTAACATATCAAAGTTTGCAGATGATACTAAGATGGGAGGGAAAGTAGTGAGTGAGGAGGACATAAAAAACCTGCAAGGGGACATCGACAGGCTAAGTAAGTGGGCAGAGATTTGGCAGATGGAATACAATACTGGAAAGTGTGAGGTTATGCACTTTGGCAGGAAAAATCGTAGAGCAAGTTATTATCTTAATGGCAAGAAACTGGAAAGTACTGAAGTACAAAGGGATCTGGGGGTCCTGGTGCAGGAAACTCAAAAGGTTAGTATGCAGGTGCAGCAAGTGATTAAGAAGGCCAATGGAATGTTGGCTTTCATTGCTAGGGGGATAGAATATAAAAATAGGGAGGTATTGCTTCAGCTGTACAAGGTATTGGTGAGACCGCACCTGGAATACTGCATACAGTTTTGGTGTACATACTTAAGAAAAGACATACTTGCTCTCGAGTCAATACAAAGAAGGTTCACTCGGTTAATCCCGGGGATGAGGGGATGGACATATGAGGAGAGGTTGAGTAGATTGGGACTCTACTCATTGGAGTTCAGAAGAATGAGAGGCGATCTTATTGAAACATATAAGATTGTGAAGGGGTTGGATTGGGTGGATGCGGGGAGGATGTTCCCGATGATGGGTGAAACTAGAACTAGGGGGCATAGTCTTAGAATAAGGGGCTGCTCTTTCAAAACTGAGATGAGGAGGAACTACTTCACTCAGAGGGTGGTAGGTCCATGGAATATGCTGCCCCAAAAAGCTGTAGAAGCTACATCATTACATAAATTTAAAACAGAAATAGACAGTTTCCTAGAAGTAAAGGGAATTAAGGGTTACGGGGAGCGGGCAGGAATTTGGACATGAGTCTAGGTTCGGATCGGTCATGGCCCTGTGGGTAGCGGAGCGGGCCCAGGGGCCGTGTAGCCTGGTCCTGCTCCTATTTCGTGTGTCTAATTCTGTTAGATTCAGGAGATGGTTCTGTGATAGTAGATTGGCGGTTAGGATCAGATCAGCCATGATCTTATTGAATGGCGGAGCAGGCTCGAGGGGCCGATTGGCCTACTCCTGCTCCTATTTCTTATGTTCTTATGTTCTTATGAGGTGCGGTGCCCAGATCTGAACACAGTGCTCCAGATGGGGGTCCAACCAGAGCTCTGTACAACTGTAACATAACTTCCACCTCTTTGTATTCCAGCCCTCTGGCGATAAAGGCCAACATTTCATTGGCCTTTTAAATTGTTTTTTGTACTTGTCCACTAGCTTTTAGTGATTTCTGTACATGGACCCCTAAATCTCTCCGCTCCTCCACAGTTCCTAGCTTCTCGCCATTTAGAAAATACTCTGATCTATTTATCTTGGGTCCAAAGTGGATGACCTCACATTTTCCCACATTGAACTCCATCAGCTACAGTTTTGCCCACTCACTTAATCTATCAATGTCCCTTTGCAACTTTCTGCTCCCATCTACACTATTTATGATGCAACCTAATTTGGTGTCATCAGCACACAGCTAGACCACTTCAGAGGGCAGTTAAGAAACAACGATCTTGGTGTGAGACTGGAGTCACATATAGGCCAGGCCAGGTAAGGACGGCAGGTTTCCTTCCCTAAAGGACATCAGTCGGGTTTTTACGACAATCCGACAGCTTCATGGTCACTTTTATTGACACCAGCTTTTTTAAACTCAATTCAAATTCTCAAACTGCCATAAAAAGAAAGAAAGAATTTGCATTTATAAAGCGCCTTTAATGATCTCAGGGCATCCCAAAATGAAGTACATTTCAAATGTAGTCACTGTTGTAATGTAGGAAATGCGGCAGCCAGTTTGCGCACAGCAAGGTCCCACAAACCTTGGGGTAAGTGTCCCGATTTCCCAGTCGCAGTATTGAGCTTTGTGTGGTGGGAGCACATAGTGAGAGCTGGTGTGGAAACCAACAGGCACAGCTTTAGTTAAATGCGCTGACCTCCTGGGCGAATTTCTGGTACGCATCCCCACTGTGGGTAGCTCAGTGCCGGGGGCATTGAATTATAACATTTACCCCTCGCAGCCCTCTACAAATCTAAACAAGCTGATAGGCTCAGATGATGCCAATTGTAAATGGCACAGTCCCCACCATTTATAATGGGTGTGCTGGTGTTAATGTGATTTCCCCTCTATACGCGGTGGGCGGTAAAACCAAGTAACCAACATATTTTTTAAAAACAGGAGATCTCCACTTAGCAACAGCTTATCCCAGATGTTATCCAGATCTCGTCACTAAGGTATTCGCATTTTAACCAGGTGCGAACAGCTAATTGAAGTTACTTGAAGACTCGACTTTACCTGAAATCAGCAGAGCTTTTTAAATGGGTAAATACTGAACTGTCTGAAACAGTCGGTGTATTTAATACGTTATAAGCGGTGCCTTTGTAATGAACTCCGATGGTGATGGGAAATGGTCAACGCCATTTGCCCGTTATAGGTGGCTGCCCGTGATAAGCGGGGACGGGGACGGGGCCAGTGGTGGGCTCTGTGCCAACTCACTCTGCCAGTAACAGTAGATATTTGACTAAAATGAGCAAAGAGCTGGAAAAGATGCACGTTTAACCCTTTGCGCACTGCAGTAAACAATTATCCATTCAACTTAACACATTACACGATCATTGTGTTGAAGCTCATCCCAAGAATTGTGTCCATTAAGTAATTCACAATTAAATATATATCTCCAATTCCATTAAAACATCCATTGAAGCTTCTAGGGAATAGTGATCATAGTATCATAAGGATTACATTAGTTATGGAGAAGGACAAGGAGCAATCTAGAATAAAAATACTTAACTGGAGGAGGGCTAATATCAGCAAATTGAAGAGGGATCTGGCCCGGGTAAGTTGAAGTTAAAGACTGGCAGGCAGAACTGTAATGGAGCAATGGGCAGTCTATGAAGAGGAGATGGCTTGGGTATAGTCTAGGTACATTGGACATAGCTTCCTGGATGATGAAGGAGTTATTTTTTTAAATGGTGTGAGATTGGGAAATGTTGGTGTTCAGAGGGCCCTGGGTGTCCTTGTACACGAATCACTGAAAGTTAATATGCAGGTACAGCAAGCAATTAGGAAAACAAATGGTACATTGGCCTTTATTACAAGAGGATTTGAGTATAAGAGTAAAGATGTCTTACTGCAATTATATAGGGCCCTGGTGAGACCAAACCTGGAGTATTGTGTACAGTTTTGATCTTCTTACCTAAGAAAGGATATACTTGCCATAGAGGGAGTGCAATTAAGGTTCACCAGACTGGTTCCTGGGATGGGGGGGATTGTCCTATGAGGAGAGATTGAGTAGACTGGGCCTATATTCTCTAGAGTTTAGAAGAATGAGAGGTGATCTCATTGAAACATACATAATTCTTACAGGGCTGATGCAGGGAGGATGTTTCCCCTGGCTGGGGAGTCGAGAACCAGGGGTCACAGTCTCAGAATAAGGGGTCGGCCATTTAGGATTGAGATGAGGAGAAATTTCTTCACTCAGAATCTTTGGAATTCTCTTCCCCAGAGGGCTGTGGAGGCTCAGCCATTGAGTATATTCAAGACAGAGATCGATAGATTTTTGAAGGGAATCAAGGGATATGGGGATAGTTCAGGAAAGTGGAGATGAGGTAGAAGATCAGCCATGATCTTATTGAATGGCGGAGCAGGCTTGAGGGGCCGAATAGCCTACTCCTGCTCCTATTTCTTATGTTCTAATGCTAGAGAGTAGGATGAAGCAGAAAAAGGGGGCGTATGACAGATGTCAGCTTTATAATCCAAAAGAGAATCAGGCTGAATATAAAAAGTACAGAGGAAGAAGTGAAAAAGTAAATAAGAGGGGCAAAGAGACAGCACGAGAATAGATTGGCAGCTAACATAAAAGGGAATCTTCTATAGGCATATTAACAGTAAAAGGGTTGTCAAAGGAGTGGTGGGGTCGATTAGGGACCAAAATGGAGACCTATTGGTGGAGCAGAAGGCATGGCTAAGGTACTACATGAGTACTTTGCATCGGTGTTTACCAAGGAAGATGACTTTCTAAAAAGCTACAGTGAACGAGGGGGTTGTCGGGATACTGGGTGAGATAATAAAAATAGATAAAGAGGAGGCACTAGAAAGGCTGGCAGTACTTAAAGTGGATAAGTCACCCAGTCTGGATGGGATGCATCCTAGGTTGCTGAGGAAAGTAAGGGTAGAAATTGCGGAGGTGTTGGCCACAATCTTCCAATCCTCCTTAGATACAGGGGTGGTGCCAGAGGACTGGAGGATTGCAGATGTTACACCCTTGTTCAAAAAAGGAAGAAGGATAAAGCTGGTAATTACAGGCCAGTCAGTTTAATGGGGAAGCTTTTAGAAAAAATAATCCGGGAGAAAATTAACAGCCACTTGGACGAACATGGACTAATAAAGGAGAGGCAGCACAGATTTGTTCAGGGCAAATCGTGTTTGACTAACTTGATTGAGTTTTTTGATGAGGTAACAGAGAGGGTGGATGAGGGTAGTGCAGTTGATGTTGTGTATATGGACTTTAAAAAGGCGTTTGATAAAGTGCCACATAGTAGGTTTGTTAGCAAAATAGAAGCCCATGGGATAAAAGGGGCAGTAGCAGTATTGATACAAAATTGGTTGAGGGATAGAAAACAGAGAATTGTGGTGAATGGCTGTTTATCAGACTGGAGGGAGGTATACAGTAGCGTTTCCCAGGGTTCAGTACTAGGACCACTGCTGTTTTTTATATACATTAATGACTTGGACTTGGGGTACAGGGCACAATGTTTAAATCTGCAGAAGACACGAAACTTGGAAGTGTAGTAAACAGTGAGGAACAGGACTTCAAGAGGACATAGGCAGGATGGTGGAATGGGCGGACACATGGCAGATGACATTCAACGCAGAAAAGTGTGAGGTTGTTGAGATACCGCGGCAAACGTGGGAGTCGAGACCTGAGCTAGTAAAACACAACTGCTTTTATTCTACCTCATGGCAAAGAGGAACTGGAAAAGCCCGCGCATCCACTTAAATACTTCCCAGACAGGAAGTGCTCCCGGCAGCCTGTCCCTGCGGGAAACAAGTTGCTGGAGGAAAGGGCCCCCGGCTGGGGGCGTCTGCTTAAACTGTCCGTGCTGCCGTGAGCGGATTATGTCCAGTGGTGGCGTGTCGCCACAGAGCTCCCCCCAGAATCCGCTTAGGAGGAGTGGACGAGTCGTGACGGTGGTCTGATGGTTCTGCCACAGCGGCTCTGAGTGGTCGCCGGTCTAGTTGGTGCGGCCGGGTGGTTCGCCGCTGGCTGCGCTGGCTTGCTGGCGGGACGGCCTCTAGTTGGAGGCCGGGCCACGGGGACCTGTTCCCCTGGTTCTGTGTGTGCTGGTTTGAGCCGGTCGATGGAGACTGTGTCGACCCTGTCGCCGAGTCGCAGCTTGAAGACCTTGTCCCCGGTTTGTAGTACCTCGTACGGTCCGTCGTACGGGGGTCGCAGGGGCCCGCGGTGCACGTCGTGTCGCACGAAGACGAAGCGCGCCTGCTGTAAATTTGGCGGGACGTGAGGTGCGAGTTCGCCGTGTCGGTTGACCGGAAGTGGGGTGAACTGCTGAGCGGAAGAGAAAGAGTTGAGCCGCTGCTGTTCGGCCGACCAAGGCGTGGTAGCCTCCGGAAGGAATTCGACTGGGACGCGCAGCGGTTGTCCGTAGACTAACTCCGCTGCCGAGGACTGGAGGTCTTCTTTGACCGCGGTGCGTAGGCCTAGTAGCACCCACGGTAGGCGGTCAGTCCAGGTACTGTCCTGCAGGCCGGCGCGGAGTGAGGCCTTGAGTGACCTGTGGAAGCGTTCACAAAGCCCGTTGGCCTGCGGGTGGTACGCCGTGGTTCAGTGGAGCGTCACCCCGAGGTTGCGTGTTGTGGCTGTCCAGAGTTCGGAGATGAACTGGGCGCCTCTGTCGGAGGTTATGTCGGCCGGTACGCCGAACCTCGCAACCCAGGTGTTAACGAACGCCCTGGCGATGTCGGCTGTGGTGGTGGAGGTCAGCGGCACTGCCTCAGGCCAGCGTGTGTAGCGGTCGACCATCGTGAGGAGATAAGTTTGGCCTTGCGATGGCGGCAGGGGACCGACGATGTCGACGTGTACGTGGTCGAAGCGGTGGCTGGGTACCTCGAAGTCTCCCAGGGGTGCTTTTGTGTGCAGCTGTACCTTAGCCCGTTGGCAGGCGAGGCAGGAGGTGGCCCAAGTCCGAACATCTCTGCTGAGGCCGCGCCAGACGAAACGCTGGGAGAGGAGTTTGACGGATGCGCGGGAACCCAGGTGGGAGAGCCCGTGGAGCGCGTCGAAGATGCGGCGGCACCAGGTTGCAGGGACGACCGGCCTGGGTTGGCCGAGTGAGACGTCGCAAGTGACTGCCGTGGCTTCGGGCCCGTGCGTGACCTTGACTAGGCGTAGCCCTGGCAGGCTGGTAGACGCCGAGAGGAGGTCTGGGTCCGTGAGCTGGGCTGCTGCTAGTTGCGCGTAGTCGACCGCGAGGTGATTCGCGCAGATGGCGGGACGGGAAAGGCAGTTGGCGACAACGTTGTCTCTACCGGAGACGTGCTGGAGGTCCATAGTAAACTCGGACACGGCCGCGAGCTGGCGTTGCTGCCTAGCGGACCAGGGTTCGGTGTGCTTGGCCATCGCGTATGTGAGCGGCTTGTGGTCCATGTACGCGGTGAAGGGGCGGCCTTCCAGGAGGAACCTGAAATGGCGGACCGACAGGTGGAGCGCGAGAAGCTCGCGGTCGAAAGTGGAGTATTTGACCTCCGGGGGGCGCAGTTGGCGGCTGTAGAAGGCAAGTGGCTGCCACGCGCCATTGACCCACTGCTCGAACACGGCGCCGACCGCGTGGTCGGAGGCGTCGGTGGTGAGCGCGACCCGGGCATCGGCCCTCGGGTGCGCGAGCAGGGTGGCGTCGGCGAGCGCGTTTTTGGTCGTCGAAGGCGGCTGACGTGTCAGTGGTCCAGGCTACGTCCATCTTGCCGGATTTACCTCGGAGGGAGTCGTATAGGAGCTTCATGAGGGCTGCAGCTCTGGGGATGAACCTGTTGTAGAAGTTCACCATCCCAAGGAACTCCTGGAGGCCCTTGATGGTTGTGGGGTGGGGGAATTGCTGGACGGCCTGCACCTTGTTGGGCAGGGGGACGGCCCCAGCAGGGGTGATGTGGTGACCGAGAAAATCGATCTCGGTTAGGCCGAATTGGCACTTCGCCGGGCTGAGGATGAGCCCGTGTTGGGCTAGGCGCCCGAACAGGATGCGAAGGTGTTCGAGGTGTTCCTGTTTGGGGGAGCTGGCCACGAGAATGTCGTCTAGATAGACGAATAGGAAGTTTAGGTCCCGGAGGACTGAGTCCATAAGGCGCTGGAAAGCCTGTGCTGCATTCTTGAGGCCGAAGGGCATCCTCAGGAACTCGAACAGGCCGAATGGGGTGATGACGGCCGTTTTGGGGATGTCCGCGGGGTGTACGGGGACTTGGTGGTAACCGCGCACCAGGTCGACTTTGGAAAAGACGGTTTGTCCGGCCAGTCGGGCCGAGAAGTCCTGGATGTGTGGCACCGGGTATCGGTCGGGGGTGGTGGCGTCGTTGAGGCGGCGGTAGTCCCCGCAAGGGCGCCAGCCTCCGCCGGGCTTGGGGGCGATGTGGAGGGGCGAGACCAAAGGGCTGCTGGAGCGGCGGATGATGCCGAGTTGTTCCATGGTGGTGAACTCGGCCCGCGCGATTTCCAGCTTGGCCGGGTTGAGTCTGCGGGCGTGGGCAGAAACTGGGGGGCCGGTGGTGGGGATATAGTGCTCCACACCGTGTTTGGCGGCTTTGGCCGAAAAGGTCGGGTTAGTGAGGGCGGAAAACTCGGCTAGGAGTGCCGAGTAGTCGTCCGTGGCTCTGGCGAGGCAGTAGGTCGTCAGGCCGGCCGAACGGGCCGGGGTAAATGCGCCGGGGATGGGGGCCATAGTGTTGATGTCGACGAGGCGGTGCCTCGGAATGTCGACAAGGAGGCCGTGGGCGCGTAGGAAGTCTGCGCCGATGAGTGGGCAGAGGACCTTGGCTGTGAGGAACTCCCAGCGGTAGCGGCGGCCCGCGAGGTCGAGCGTGACCATGCGGGTGCCATATGTGCGGATGTCAGAGCCATTGGCTGCGGCCAGCGTGATACCCCGTGTGCCGCGTTGGATTTCGAGGGCGGAGGTGGGGGTGATGCTGTGCTGGGCCCCTGTGTCGCACAGAAATCGGCGGTTGGTTCTGTCGTCGGTGACGTACAGTAGAGGCCCCTTTTGCCCCGCGGCCATCGCGGGGGCCGGTGCGGGGGGGGGTTTGAAAGTACACGGTGGCGTGCAGCGTTGGGCTCTAGTGCCAAAACGGGTGTGGTAGTAGCAGTGACCCGGAGTGGTAGGGCGGTCGGGCGTAGTGGGCCGGGAAGACCGCGTGGTCGTTGCCGTGAGGTCGGGCGCGACGTCGCGAGCAGACTGTGCAGAGAGCAGCCGGTCGGCCTTTTCGGCTATGTCATTCAGGTCCGTGGAGCCAGACTCCACAATGAGCGGGCAGATGCTGGCGGGGAGCTGCCGAATGAAAAGCGTGCGAAAGAGGGCGCCGGGGTTTTTGTCGTCCGAGAGGGACAGCATGTGGGAAAGCAGGTCTGATGGTGAAGCGTCACCAAGGCCAGGGAGGTCAAGGAGTTGGCAGTGGCGCTGGTAAGAGGACGTTTGAAATTTTTTAAGGAGCGCAGCCTTCAGATGTTCGTACTTGCCTTCCGGTGGTGGATTCTGCAGCGCTGCCCAAACCTTGGGGACTGTGGCGTAGGTGAGAGAGGAGACGAGGTAGTCGTACTTTGTGGCGTCGACTGTAATGTGTTTCAGCCGGAATCTGGACTCAGCTTGAACAAACCAGGCTTCGGCCAGGTTCTCCCAAAAGTCCGGTAATTTAACCGTGACTGCGTTTGTATCCGCCATGCTAGCTTAGGATTCGTCCTGAGCGTCGGGGTCACCAGTGTTGAGATACCGCGGCAAACGTGGGAGTCGAGACCAGAGCTAGTAAAACACAACTGCTTTTATTCTACCTCATGGCAAAGAGGAACTGGAAAAGCCCGCGCATCCACTTAAATACTTCCCAGACAGGAAGTGCTCCCGGCAGCCTGTCCCTGCGGGAAACAAGTTGCTGGAGGAAAGGGCCCCTGGCTGGGGGCGTCTGCTTAAACTGTCCGTGCCGCCGTGAGCGGATTATGTCCAGTGGTGGCGTGTCGCCACAAGGTGATACATTTTAGTAGAAAGAATGAGGAGAGACAATACAAGCTAAGTGGGTGCACGAAGAGAGAGATCTGGGGGTGTTTGTGCACAAATCTTTGAAGGAAGCAGAACCGGTTAACAAAGCAGTTAATTAAAGCATATGAGATCCTGGGCTTTATAAATAGAGGCATAGAGTACAAAAGACAGGAAGTTATGCTGAACCGATATAAAACACTAGTTCAGCCCCAGCTGGAGTATTGTGTCCAATTCTGGGCACCGCACTTTAGGAAGGTCGTAAAGGCTTTGGAGAGGGTGCAGAAAAGATTTACTAAAATGATTCCAGGGATGAGGGATTCGTTACGTAGATAGACTGGAGGAGCTGGGGTTGTTCTCCTTGGAGCAGAGAAGGCTAAGAGGAGATTTGATAGAGGTGTTTAAAATCATGAAGGGTTTAGATAGAATAAATAAAGAGAAACTGTTTCCAATGGCTGGAGGGTCGATAACCAGAGGACACAGATTTAAGGTGATTGGCAAAAGAACCAGAGACAACATGAGGAAAAACCTTTTTAACAGAACGAGTGGTGAGGATTTGGAATGCACTGCTTGATAGGGTGGCGAAGGCAGATTCAAAAGGGAATTGGATAAATACTTGAAGGAGAAAAAATTGTAGGGATATTGGGAAAGATCGGGGAGTGGGACTAACTGGATTGCTCTCCGAAAGGGCCGGTGCAGACTCGATGGGCCGAATGGCCTCCTCCTGTGCTGTACTATTCTATGCCATTTATATATAGGAGGGATAGGAACAGGAGGCGGGATGGGAACAGAGGGGGGATGGGAACAGGAACAGGAGGCGGGATGGGAACAGGAACAGGAGGGGGGATGGGAACAGGAACAGGAGGGTTTGGAACAGGAGAGGGGATGGGAACAGGAACAGGAGGGGTGGGAACAGGAGAGGGGATGGGAACAGGAACAGGAGGGGCGGGAACTGCCATTACAGTGAAACAATTGTGTGACGAACATTAAACAGACAGATAGTTGTGAAGAGAATTATTCTCTATTTGTGTGCAGATAATAGATCACAGGATAATTCACTGACTTGGTACAGAAGGATGTACTTACCATCTCCCTCAATCACATGGTTACAGTGATAGCAAACATCTCCAAACAACTGTAGAAATGAAACAAGCAGACAGAGGATGAGAATCATCGAAACTCAGATGACTCTGGGGATTGGGGATTGTTCAGTATTAAAAGTATCAGCTCAGTCAGCAACATTTTTATTTATTCATTCACGGGATATGGGCATCGCTGGCAAGGCCAGCAGTTATTGCCCATCCCTAATTGCCCTTGAGAAGGTGGTGGTGAGCCGCCTTGTACAACTGAGTGACTTGCTAGGCCATTTCAGAGTCAACCACATTGTGGGACTGGAGTCACATTAAGGGTGAGGACAGCAAGTTTCCTTCCCTAAAGGGCATTAGTGAACCAGGTGGGATTTTACGACAATCCGGTAGTTTCATGGTTACCATTACTGATACTAGCTTTTTATTCCAGATTTATTTAATTAACTGAATTTAAATTCCCCAGGTACCATGGTGGGATTTGAACTCACGTCTCCAGATCATTAGTTCAGGCTTCTGGATTACTAGTCTAGTAGCATAACCACTGCCACCGTACCACTGTAAACATTACTGTATTACAGTAACATTATCGTATTAGTCAGTTACATTACTGTATTACAGTAACATTATCGTATTACAGTCAGTTACATTACTGTATTACAGTAACATTATCGTATTAGTCAGTTACATTACTGTATTACAGTAACATTATCGTATTACAGTCAGTTACATTACTGTATTACAGTAACATTATCGTATTAGTCAGTTACATTACTGTATTACAGTAACATTATCGTATTACAGTCAGTTACATTACTGTATTACAGTAACATTATCGTATTAGTCAGTTACATTACTGTATTACAGTAACATTATCGTATTACAGTCAGTTACATTACTGTATTACAGTAACATTATCGTATTAGTCAGTTACATTACTGTATTACAGTAACATTATCGTATTACAGTCAGTTACATTACTGTATTACAGACGTGCCAGTAGGTACTGGTTCCTAAGTTTCAAGATTTATATTCATTGTTGATAAGTTTCGAGAACAATAGTTAGTCGTAGAAAGGGTACACATCATCCTTTTTAATTGGGGTTTCCGTAGAATCAGGTTGACTGGTACTAAATGATATAGAATCAAAGACAGCCTTATAACTAAAGGTTTAACTTGGTACTATAGCAATTATATGCAACAAAAGCAAAACTACTGATAAGCTAACAAAGTAAGGGAGTTATACCAATCACATTAGCCCAACAGAAAAAGAGCTTGTTAAGTCAGGAAATCAGCTTATTAACTGAAGAAATTGATCAGGGATAAGTTCAATTCAATTCTCCAACAGTGCAGCACTCTCTCAGTACTGCACTGAAATGCCAGCCTGGGTTATGTGCTCAGGTCCTGGAGTGGGGCATGAACACACAACCTTCTGACTGAGAGGCAAGAGTACTACCAACTGAGCCAAGCTGACACTTATTAACAACTAATAACAGTCATTATTAATCACTAACAGGCAGTGATGGTCAGTAGCACTCAATGACAGTCAGGAACAGTCAATAATAGTCATTAAATGCCAACAACAGTATTAGTAATGGTCAATACGAGTCAATAACAGCCAGTAATAGTGTCAGTAGCAGTCAGTAACGCAGATAGTAACAATCAGCAATACAGATTATAACGGTCAGTAGTACAGATCAAATCAGGTAGCAACATAGCAAATGGCAGTCAGAAATATATCGCTACAGTCAGTAACATGGTGAACAGCAATACCAAACCAGTGACATCAACAGGATCCCAAACCAGTCATACACTCACAATAACAGCTGGCAAGATAGCTAACCTGGCAATGTTCCACATCAATTAGTATAATGTAAGTAATATCAGGCTGAAAATTACACTGTGCGATATTAGCATCAAATGGTTTAATCCATTTATATATAAAATGTCTTTGTTCCCTATATAGAGTGTTAATATGTACAGATAGGGATGGGCAATAAATGCTGGCCTTGCCAGTGACACCCACATCCCATAAACAATTTAAAAAAAGTTAATATTTCTGTGGGAATAACATACAAAGGAATATTATAACATGGAGATCAAAGAGTCATTGATAGATAAAGTGAGTGGGCAAACTGTGACAGATGGATTTCAATGCAGGTAATGAGGTCATCCACTTTGGACCAAAAAAGGATCGATCTGAGTATTATTCAAATGGCGAAAAGCTAGGAACTGTGGAGGTCCAAAGAGATTTAGGGGTCCATATACACAGATCACTTAAATGTAGTGGTCAGGTAACAAAAAAATCAAAAAGGCTAATGGAATGTTAGCCTTTATAACTAGCGGGCTAGAATATAAAGGGGAGGAAGTTTGGCTACTGCTGTAAAAAGCCCTGGTTAGACCACATCTGGACACTGTGTACAGTTCTGGGCACTGCACCTTAGAAAGGATATATTGGCCTCGAAAGGAGAGCAGCGCAGGTTCACCAGAATGTTACCAGGGCTCAGGGGTTAGATTATGAGGAGAGATTACATAAACTAGGCTTGTATTCCCTGGACTATAAAAGGCTAAGGGGTGATTTGATTGAAGTTTTTAGGGTTTTGAAAGGAACTGATTGGGTAGATAGAGATAAATTTTTTCTGCTTGTGGGGGAGTCTAGGACAAAGGGACATAACCTTAAAATCAGAGCCAGGCCATTCAGGAGAGAAATTAGGAAACACTTCTTCATGCAAAGTGTGGTTGAAGTGTGGAACTCTCTCCCACAACAAGCAGTAGGTGCTGGGGTTCAATTAATCATTTAAAATCTGAGATCAATAGATTTTTGCTAGCCAAAGGTTTAAAGGGTTATGGAGCCAAGGCGGTTGGATGAAGTTAAGATACAGATTAGCCATGATCTCACTGAGTGGCAGAACAGGCTTGAGGGGCTGAATGGCCTCCTCCTGTTCCCATGATCGTGTATCACACGCAACATTCAGAATATTGCGCAAAGTAACTTGCTGGCAATATCAGTAATACAATTAGTACCAGTAACACTTTCGGTAACAGTCTGTCGAACATTCAATAACAATCCTACAACACAGTGTTAAGCAAGTGAAAGATAGGTGCGTGTCTAGTACAAATACCTGGTTGTAGTGCTTCTCACAATAGGCCAGTCCTTTTCGTTCAAAGTGATGGTGTCCCAGAAATGGCTTCTCACATTTCGCACAAACAAAATGCTGCGGGAGAGGGAACAGAACAATCTCATTAAATTAGGCAGGATTTTATATATATTCATTCTCGGGATGTAGGCGTTGCTAGCAAGGCCAGCATTTATTGCCCTCGGTCTGGTTCAGCCTGAGACAGTGGCCAGGGAGAGGGATGGAGTCGGTGGCTAGGCCTATGCAAAGCCTTAACGTGTTCCATTCTCGGGTAATTCCCTTTTACAATTGTGCTCAGATCGATTCCTGTAGTTCAGTGATAGTATTTGCTATTGATCACCTACCTCAACGTGCCACTGTTTCCCCAAAGCGTTCACCACTCGCCCTTCAATCGGCCGACGGCACGCTCCGCAGATCGGGATGCCCATTTTGTCATGGCAGGGGAGGCAGTAGAGTTCACCTTTCAGCTCTCGGGCCTCAGCAGTCAGCTCCTTCCTGCAATGTCACAAATTGCGAGACATGTGCTCAGTGACAACTCAAACAGACTTAAAACTTCTAAAATATATATATTTTTTAGAAATTACAGCATAGATGGAAGCTACATGGCCAATCATGCAACTGGCATCCCAATAGATGGAAGCAACATGGCCAATCATACGACTTGTGACCAATCACTGTCAACAGAGCGATAAAGCAGACAATCGTGGAAAGGTAATCGTTGAATGGAAAGGATTGGGTAGCACAGGCCAAAAGTGGCGCCAGAATGGATATAATTATAAGTATAATTAGCTAGAGACCTATATCCATGAACATCCCAAATGACACAGTAAGCAGAGCTCCGTGCAAACAACAACACTGAGGTAATGGACAGTTCCATCATCTTAACCACCATGGGTATTGAGTGTAATAATTGGGGGTTATCTTAACTGACCCACAGTGGGTATAGAATTTAATAATTGGGGGTTATCCTAACTGACCCACAGTGGGTATAGAATTTAATGATTGGTGGGTATCCTAACTGACCCACAGTGGGTATAGAGTTTAATGATTGGTGGGTATCCTAACTGACCCACAGTGGGTATAGAGTTTAATGATTGGTGGGTATCCTAACTGAGTGGGTCTAGAGAGTATTAATCAGGTAGGAACCCTAACTGATACACAGTGGGTATAGAGTGTAATAATTGGGTTGGTATCCTAACTGACCCAGTGGGTATAGGGAGTAATGATTGGCGTGTATTCTAAATGGTCCACATTTGATACTCTTATGTATTGACTGTGTTGGTATTCTAACTCACCCACAGTGGGTACAGTTGAAATGATCAGCGTGATAAGCATCACTCTTGTACATCAGTGGCAGTTCGTCGATGATGAGGTGGCATTTCTGACAGATATACTGGCCAAGGCGCTTCGCTTTCTCTCGGTTGTGACAGGGTCTGCAGAGATGCCTGTAGACGAAAGAATAGATCAGGGTATTGGACTGCTCAAAACACCAAACATGCATTCCTGTGTCTTACACACACCATCTTAAGAGATAAACACCAATGTATGTCTGTCCACTGACACTAATCTCTGGAAATGTACACACCTGATTTAATATATAAGCATATAATACACACACAACTCTCTATGCCTAGAAATTACTGTTATAATATTAGTGGATGAATGTTTAATGTGTTTGTATAACATTCCTTTGTGTTAAATTAATGGTCAGAGGAATGTAGTAAAAGCTTTCATCCATTAATATCACCAACAGTAATTTCTAGGCTTATATGTAAACACACGTGCATTCTATGAGCACATGCGCGCACACAAGCACATATGCATTGCACATACATGGGCACACGCGCAAAAACACACTCATACGTGCGCGCACATGCACACGCCCAGTGTGTAAAGCCACAAATACACTTTTACAATTATAGAATTGTACAGTACAGAAGGAGACCTTTCGGCCATTTGTACCTGTGGGCTGTTCACTGAAAGAGCTCTCCATTGAGTCCCATTCTCCTGCCCTTTCCCCATTTCCTTTCCTTTTTCATATATTTATCCACTTCCCTTTTAAAAGCTATTATGGATTCTGCTTCCCTCAGTGTTTCCATGTTCTAAGAATCCTCTGCATAAAACAATATTCTCCTAACTTCTCCATGTATGTCCAGGCATATACATTCCTGTATGTAAACACACAAACTCCAGTACATAAATGCACGGACACACACACAGCTGCACACATTCTTTTCAGCCATTTGCATTCAGTTAACACTTGACATCTCCACACTCTCATTTCTCATTATTTCTGAGTAGAAACAGATATTAGTAAATAGTCAGAGAATGCTGATTTGCGCAGTAAAACCCATTGAGATTGAGCCCCAATATATTAGACAAAGATATTTTAAAAAAAAACAATTTGTTTATTAGTCGAGATTTTGTCCTGAGATTTAATTTGAGATCAGACTCTGCGCCTTTCCTAGATGAGGCCCCCGTACTTGTTCTGCATGAAATCTAATAGTAAATGAATGAAGTCATGCCCCACCCTTTTTAAACAATTTTTATTTCTTTGGGGAAAAAAGACATTCTACATCTTTATATCTGCAGGAACTAATTTACCCTCCCAATGTGCGGGACTCCATGTCCCTCAATCAGTGTGGTCCTATTTACACTCCCAATGTACGGGACTCCATGTCCCTCAATCAGTGTGGTCCTATTTACACTCCCAATGTACGGGACTCCATGTCCCCCAATCAGTGTGGTCCTATTTACCCTCCCAATGTGCGGGACTCCATGTCCCTCAATCAGTGTGGTCCTATTTACCCTCCCAATGTACGGGACTCCATGTCCCCCAATCAGTGTGGTCCTATTTACCCTCCCAATGTACGGGACTCCATGTCCCCCAATCAGTGTGGTCCTATTTACCCTCCCAATGTGCGGGACTCCATGTCCCCCAATCAGTGTGGTCCTATTTACCCTCCCAATGTGCGGGACTCCATGTCCCTCAATCAGTGTGGTCCTATTTACCCTCCCAATGTACGGGACTCCATGTCCCCCAATCAGTGTGGTCCTATTTACCCTCCCAATGTGCGGGACTCCATGTCCCTCAGTCAGTGTGGTCCTATTTACCCTCCCAATGTACGGGACTCCATGTCCCCCAATCAGTGTAGTCCTATTTACCCTCCCAATGTACGGGACTCCATGTCCCCCAATCAGTGTGGTCCTATTTACCCTCCCAATGTACGGGACTCCATGTCCTCCAATCAGTGTGGTCCTATTTACCCTCCCAATGTGCGGGACTCCATGTCCCCCAATCAGTGTGGTCCTATTTACCCTCCCAATGTGCAGGACTCCATGTCCCCCAATCAGTGTGGTCCTATTTACTTCTCCCAGTTTTCCCTCCCCAGTTTGTAAAGATCAATATAATTCCAATGTTCAGAGACCAATCTATCACCAATCTGTATACATCCATCCTACCTCAATTCGCAGGGTACATTCCAAAGCCTTAATCTGAGGAGATCGACCCTCAATTTGCAGGAACTAATCTATTTCCAATCTGCATGGATCCATCTATACCCCAATCTGCAGGAATTCCAAACCCCTAATGTAAGGAAAGTAATCTTCAACCCCCGGGCTCCATCTACCCCAGTCTGCAGGGATTCCTCTACCCCAACCCCCCCGGACTCAATCTACCCCAGTCTGCAGGGATTCCTCTACCTCAATCCCCGGGCTCAATCTACCCCAGTCTGCAGGGATTCCTCTACCCCAATCCCCGGGCTCAATCCACCCCAGTCTGCAGGGATTCCTCTACCCCAACCCCCCCAGGCTCAATCTACCCCAGTCTGCAGGGATTCCTCTACTCCAATCCCCGGGCTCAATCTACCCCAGTCTGCAGGGATTCCTCTACCCCAACCCCCCCAGGCTCAATCTACCCCAGTCTGCAGGGATTCCTCTACCTCAACCCCCAGGGCTCAATCTACCCCAGTTTGCAGGGATTCCTCTACCCCAACCGCCCCCCCAGGCTCAATCTACCCCAATCTGCAGGGATTCCTCTACCCCAACCCCCCCCCAGCTCAATCTATCCCAGTCTACAGGGATTCCTCGACCCCAACCCCCCCCAGCTCAATCTACCCCAGTCTGCAGGGATTCCTCTACCCCAACCCCCCCCCGGGCTCAATCTACCCCAGTCTGCATGGATTCCTCTACCCCAACCCCAGGGCTCAATCTACCCCAGTCTGCAGGGATTCCTCTACCCCAACCCCCGGGCTCAATCTACCCCAGTCTGCAGGGATTCCTCTACCCCAACCCCCGGGCTCAAACTACCCCAGTCTGCAGGGATTCCTCTACCCCAACCCCTGGCTCAATCTACCCCAGTCTGCAGGGATTCCTCTACCCCAACCCCCCCGGGGTCAATCTACCCCAGTCTGCAGGGATTCCTCTACCCCAACCATCCCCCCCCAGGCCCAATCTACCCCAATCTACAGGGATTCCTCGACCCCAACCCCCCCCCAGCTCAATCTACCCCAGTCTGTAGGGATTCCTCTACCCCAACCCCCCCGGGCTCAATTTACCCCAATCTGCATGGATTCCTTTACCCCAACCCCAGGGCTCAATCTACCCCAGTCTGCAGGGATTCCTCTACCCCAACCCCCGGGCTCAATCTACCCCAGTCTGCAGGGATTCCTCTACCCCTACCCCCCCCGGGCTCAATCTACCCCAGTCTGCAGGGATTCCTCTACCCCAACCCCAGGGCTCAATCTACCCCAGTCTGCAGGGATTCCTCTACCCCAACCCCCGGGCTCAACCTACCCCAGTCTGCAGGGATTCCTCTACCCCAACCCCTGGCTCAATCTACCCCAGTCTGCAGGGATTCCTCTACCCCAACCCCCCCGGGCTCAATCTACCCCAGTCTGCAGGGATTCCTCTACCCCAACCCCCGGGCTCAATCTACCCCAGTCTGCAGGGATTCCTCTACCCCAACCCCCCCGGGGTCAATCTACCCCAGTCTGCAGGGATTCCTCTACCCCAACCCCTGGGCTCAATCTATCCCAGTCTGCAGGGATTCCTCTACCCCAACCCCCCCTGGGCTCAATCTACCCCAGTCTGCAGGGATTCCTCTACCCCAACCCCCCTGGGCTCATTCTACCCCAGTCTGCAGGGATTCCTCTACCCCAACGCCACCCCCCCCCCGGGCTCAATCTACCCCAGTCTGCAGGGATTCCTCTACCCCAATCCCCGGGCACAATCTACCCCAGTCTGCAGGGATTCCTCTACCCGAACCCCCAGGGCTCAATCTACCCCAGTCTGCAGGGATTCCTCTACCCCAACCCCCAGGCCTCAATCTACCCCAGTCTGCAGGGATTCCTCTACCCCAACCCCAGGCTCAATTTACCCCAGTCTGCAGGGATTCCTCTACCCCAACCCCCCGGGCTCAATCTACCCCAGTCTGCAGGGATTCCTCTACCCCAACGCCCCCCCCAGGCTCAATCTACCCCAGTCTGCAGGGATTCCTCTACCCCAACCCCCCCCCAGCTCAATCTACCCCAGTCTGCAGGGATTCCTCTACCCCAACCCCCCAGGCTCAATCTACCCCAGTCTGCAGGGATTCCTCTACCCCAACCCCCCCCCCAGGCTCAATCTACGCCAGTCTGCAGGGATTCCGCGACCCCAAACCCCCCCAGCTCAATCTACCCCAGTCTGCAGAGATTCCTCTACCCCAACCCCCCCGGGCTCAATCTACCCCAGTCTGCACGGATTCCTCGACCCCAATCCCCCCGGGCTCAATCTACCCCAGTCTGCAGGGATTCCTCGACCCCAATCCCCCCAGGGATTCCTCGACCCCAACCACCCCCCCCGGCTCAATCTACCCCAATCTGCAGGGATTCCTCTACCCCAACCCCCGGGCTCAATCTACCCCAGTCTGCAGGGATTCCTCTACCCCAACCCCCCGGCTCAATCTACCCCAGTCTGCAGGAATTCCTCTACCCCAATCCCCGGGCTCAATCTACCCCAGTCTGCAGGGATTCCTCTACCCCAACCCCCCCGGGCTCAATCTACCCCAGTCTGCAGGGATTCCTCTACCCCAACCCCCCCAGGCTCAATCTACCCCAGTCTGCAGGGATTCCTCTACCCCAAGCCCCCCGGGCTCAATCTACCCCAGTCTGCAGGGATTCCTCTACCCCAACCCCCGGCTCAATCTACCCCAGTCTGCAGGGATTCCTCTACCCCAACCCCCCAGGCTCAATCTACCCCAGTCTGCAGGGATTCCTCTACCCCAACCCCCCCCAGCTCAATCTACCCCAGTCTGCAGGGATTCCTCTACCCCAACCCCCGGCTCAATCTACCCCAGTCTGCAGGGATTCCTCTACCCCAACCCCCCAGGCTCAATCTACCCCAGTCTGCAGGGATTCCTCTTCCCCAACCCCCCCAGCTCAATCTACCCCAGTCTGCAGGGATTCCTCTACCCCAACCCCCAGCTCAATCTACCCCAGTCTGCAGGGATTCCTCGACCCCAATCCCCAGGGCTCAATCTACCCCAGTCTGCAGGGATTCCTCTACCCCAATCTCCCCGGCTCAATCTACCCCAGTCTGCAGGGATTCCTCTACCCCAACCCCTGGGCTCAATCTACCCCAACTCAATCAGCAGAGATCAATCAAATATTTCCAAATATATGGATTAACCTACCTCCAATCTATAACGACTAATCTACTTCTAACCTTTAGAGATCAACCTATCTCCAATCTAGAGATTCATCCAATTCCAGTCTCTTTTGATTGAGCTGTACTGAAACTGCAAGCATCAACCTACATTTAACCTGTCGTGATCAATCTACCCACAATGTAAAGGTCACTATTTCATCTATTGGTAGGAATCAGTGTACGCTGCCAATGAATAGGGATTAATCTGCCTCAAATCTGCAGGCATTAATCTACTGATTTGTAGGAATCAGTCAGCGATCAATATGCTGCGATCGATATGCACTCTCTCCTCCAGTCTGCAGGGGTTCAACTACTACAACCATTAGCATAAATCAATCCTCAGGCAATCGACATCAATCTACCCCAAACGGCAGAGATTAATCCGCAGGCCATCCAATCGACAGTGATCAGACACCACCTGCCCCCCACCCCACCCCCAGACTATTTCTTATTTTCCTTTCTCAAATGCTTTTACCTTTTCAAAAATGACAAGAGGCTGCAGCCAATCTTCAAGGTCGTTTACTACTCAGCAAGTCTCTGCTCCCTGCTCCCCATTCCCCACCCACCATTCCTCATTCCTCGCTCCCCACTCCGCATTCCCCATTCCTTGCTCCCTGCTCCGCATTACCCATTCCTCGCTCCCTGCTCCCCATTCCTTGCTCCCCATTTCCCATTCCTCGCTCCCCATTCTCCATTCCTCGCTCCCCGCTCCGCATTCCCCATTCCCCATTCCTCGCTCCCCGCTCCGCATTCCCCATTCCTCGCTCCCCGCTCCGCATTCCCCATTCCTCGCTCCCCGCTCCGCATTCCCCATTCCCCATTCCTCGCTCCCCACTCCGCATTCCCCATTCCTCGCTCCCCGCTCCGCATTCCCCATTCCTCGCTCCCCGCTCCGCATTCCCCATTCCTCGCCCCCCGCTCCGCATTCCCCATTCCTCGCTCCCCGCTCCGCATTCCCCATTCCTCGCTCCCCGCTCCGCATTCCCCGCTCCCCGCTCTGCATTCCCCATTCCTTGCTCCCCGCTCCGCATTCCTCATTCCTCACTTCCTCACTCCCCGCTCCGCATTCCTCATTCCTCGCTCCCCGTTCCGCATTCCCCATTCCTCGCTCCCCACTCCCCGCTCCGCATTCCCCATTCCTTGCTCCCCGCTCCCCATTCCTCGCTCACCGCTCCGCATTCCCCATTCCTCGCTCTCCGCTCCGCATTCCCCATTCCTCACTCCCCGCTCCGCATTCCCCATTCCTCACTCCCCATTCCTCATTCCTCGCTCCCCGCTCTGCATTCCTCATTCCCCATTCCCCATTCCTCATTCCTCGCTCCCCGCTCCGCATTCCTCATTCCTCGCTCCCCGCTCCGCATTCCCCATTCCTCGCTCCCCGCTCCGCATTCCCCATTCCTCGCTCCCCGCTCCGCATTCCCCATTCCTCGCTCCCTGCTCCCCATTCCCCATTCCTCGCTCCCCGCTCCGCATTCCCCATTCCTCGCTCCCCGCTCCGCATTCCCCATTCCTCGCTCCCCGCTCCGCATTCCCCATTCCTCGCTCCCCGCTCCGCATTCCCCATTCCTCGCTCCCCGCTCCGCATTCCCCATTCCTCGCTCCCCGTTCTGCATTCCTCATTCCCCATTCCTCGCTCCCTGCTCCGCATTCCCCATTCCTCGCTCCCCGCTCCGCATTCCCCATTCCTCGCTCCCCGCTCCGCATTCCCCATTCCTCGCCCCCCGCTCCGCATTCCCCATTCCTCGCTCCCCGCTCCGCATTCCCCATTCCTCGCTCCCCGCTCCGCATTCCCCGCTCCCCGCTCTGCATTCCCCATTCCTCGCTCCCCGCTCCGCATTCCTCATTCCTCACTTCCTCACTCCCCGCTCCGCATTCCTCATTCCTCGCTCCCCGCTCCGCATTCCCCATTCCTCGCTCCCCACTCCCCGCTCCGCATTCCCCATTCCTTGCTCCCCGCTCCCCATTCCTCGCTCACCGCTCCGCATTCCCCATTCCTCGCTCTCCGCTCCGCATTCCCCATTCCTCACTCCCCGCCCCGCATTCCCCATTCCTCACTCCCCATTCTCCATTCCTCACTCCCCGCTCCGCATTCCCCATTCCTCACTCCCCGCTCCGCATTCCCCATTCCTCATTCCTCACTCCCCATTCCCCATTCCTCGCTCTCCGCTCCGCATTCCCCATTCCTCACTCCCCGCTCCGCATTCCCCATTCCTCATTCCTCACTCCCCATTCCCCATTCCTCACTCCCCGCTCCGCATTCCCCATTCTTCATTCCTCACTCCCCATTCCCCATTCCTCACTCCCCGCTCCGCATTCCCCATTCCTCGCTCCCCACTCCCCATTCCTCGCTCCGCATTCCCCATTCCTTGCTCCCCGCTCCCCATTCCCCATTCCTCGCTCACCGCTCCGCATTCCCCATTCCTCACTCCCCGCTCCGCATTCCCCATTCCTCACTCCCCATTCCTCATTCCTCGCTCCCCGCTCTGCATTCCTCATTCCCCATTCCCCATTCCCCATTCCTCATTCCTCGCTCCCCGCTCCGCATTCCTCATTCCTCGCTCCCCGCTCCGCATTCCCCATTCCTCGCTCCCCGCTCCGCATTCCCCATTCCTCGCTCCCCGCTCCGCATTCCCCATTCCTCGCTCCCCATTCCCCATTCCTCGCTCCCCGCTCCGCATTCCCCATTCCTCGCTCCCCGCTCCGCATTCCCCATTCCTCGCTCCCCGCTCCGCATTCCCCATTCCTCGCTCCCCGCTCCGCATTCCCCATTCCTCGCTCCCCGTTCTGCATTCCTCATTCCCCATTCCTCGCTCCCTGCTCCGCATTCCCCATTCCTCGCTCCGCATTCCCCATTCCTCATTCCCCATTCCTCGCTCCGCATTCCCCATTCCTCATTCCCCATTCCTTGCTCCCTGCTCCGCATTCCCCATTCCTCGCTCCCTGCTCCGCATTCCCCATTCCTCGCTCCGCATTCCCCATTCCTCATTCCTCATTCCTCACTCCCCGCTCTGCATTCCCCGTTCCCCGTTCCACGTTCCCCGTTCCACGTTCCTCGTTCCCCGCTCCCCGTTCCCCGCTCCCCGTTCCACGTTCCCCGTTCCCCGTTCCCCGTTCCACGTTCCCCGTTCCCCGTTCCCCGTTCCACGCTCCCCGTTCCCCGTTCCACGTTCCCCGTTCCCCGCTCCCCGTTCCACGTTCCCCGCTCCCCGCTCCCCGTTCCACGTTCCCCGCTCCCCGTTCCACGTTCCCCGTTCCACGTTCCCCGCTCCACGTTCCCCGCTCCCCGTTCCACGTTCCCCGCTCCCCGTTCCCCGCTCCCCGTTCCATGCTCCCCGTTCCCCGTTTCCCGTTCCCCGCTCCCCGTTCCACGTTCCCCGCTCCCCGTTCACCGTTCCCCGCTCCCCGTTCCCCGTTCCACGTTCCCCGTTCCACGCTCCCCGTTCCCCGCTCCCCGCTCCCCGCTCCCCGTTCCACGTTCCCCGCTCCCCGTTCCCCGTTCCCCGTTCCACGTTCCCCGTTCCACGTTCCCCGCTCCACGTTCCCCGTTCCCCGTTCCACGCTCCCCGTTCCACGTTCCCCGTTCCCCGTTCCACGTTCCCCGTTCCACGCTCCCCGCTCCCCGTTCCACGCTCCCCGTTCCCCGCTCCCCGCTCCCCGTTCCACGTTCCCCGTTCCACGCTCCCCGTTCCACGTTCCCCGTTCCCCGCTCCCCGTTCCACGCTCCCCGTTCCACGTTCCCCGTTCCACGCTCCCCGTTCCACGTTCCCCGTTCCACGTTCCCCGTTCCCCGTTCCACGTTCCCCGTTCCACGTTCCCCGCTCCCCGTTCCACGTTCCCCGTTCCCCGTTCCCCGTTCCACGCTCCCCGTTCCCCGCTCCCCGCTCCCCGTTTCCCGTTCCCCGCTCCCCGTTCCACGTTCCACGTTCCCCGTTCCCCGTTCCACGCTCCCCGTTCCACGTTCCCCGCTCCCCGTTCCACGTTCCACGCTCCCCGTTCCACGTTCCCCGTTCCACGTTCCCCGTTCCACGCTCCCCGTTCCCCGTTCCCCGCTCCCCGTTCCACGCTCCCCGTTCCCCGTTCCACGTTCCACGCTCCCCGTTCCCCGCTCCCCGTTCCACGTTCCCCGCTCCCCGTTCCCCGTTCCACGTTCCCCGCTCCCCGTTCCACGTTCCCCGTTCCCCGCTCCCCGTTCCCCGTTCCATGTTCCACGTTCCACGCTCCCCGCTCCCCGTTCCACGTTCCCCGTTCCCCGTTCCACGCTCCCCGTTCCACGTTCCCCGCTCCCCGTTCCACGCTCCCCGTTCCACGCTCCACGCTCCACGTTCCCCGTTCCACGTTCCCCGTTCCCCGCTCCCCGCTCCCCGTTCCCCGCTCCCCGTTCCACGCTCCCCGTTCCCCGTTCCACGTTCCCCGTTCCACGTTCCCCGTTCCACGCTCCCCGTTCCCCGTTCCACGTTCCCCGTTCCCCGTTCCACGCTCCCCGTTCCCCGTTCCACGCTCCCCGTTCCCCGTTCCACGTTCCCCGTTCCACGCTCCCCGTTCCCCGTTCCACGTTCCCCGTTCCACGCTCCCCGTTCCACGTTCCCCGTTCCACGTTCCCCGTTCCCCGTTCCACGCTCCCCGTTCCCCGTTCCACGTTCCCCGTTCCCCGTTCCACGTTCCCCGTTCCACGCTCCCCGCTCCCCGCTCCCCGTTCCACGCTCCCCGTTCCACGTTCCCCGTTCCACGTTCCACGCTCCCCCTTCCACGTTCCCCGCTCCCCGCTCCCCGTTCCCCGCTCCCCGTTCCACGTTCCCCGTTCCCCGTTCCACGTTCCCCGTTCCCCGTTCCACGTTCCCCGCTCCCCGTTCCACGTTCCCCGTTCCACGCTCCCCGTTCCACGTTCCCCGCTCCCCGTTCCACGCTCCACGCTCCACGTTCCACGTTCCCCGTTCCACGTTCCCCGTTCCACGTTCCACGCTCCACGTTCCCCGCTCCCCGCTCCACGTTCCCCGTTCCCCGTTCCCCGTTCCACGCTCCCCGCTCCCCGTTCCACGCTCCCCGTTCCCCGTTCCACGTTCCCCGTTCCACGTTCCCCGTTCCACGCTCCCCGTTCCACGTTCCCCGTTCCCCGTTCCACGCTCCCCGTTCCCCGTTCCCCGTTCCACGTTCCCCGTTCCCCGTTCCCCGTTCCACGCTCCCCGTTCCACGTTCCCCGTTCCACGTTCCCCATTCCACGCTCCCCGTTCCCCGTTCCACGTTCCCCGTTCCCCGTTCCACGCTCCCCGCTCCCCGTTCCCCGTTCCACGCTCCCCGTTCCCCGTTCCCCGTTCCACGCTCCCCGTTCCACGTTCCCCGTTCCCCGTTCCACGTTCCCCGTTCCACGCTCCCCGTTCCCCGTTCCACGTTCCCCGCTCCCCGCTCCCCGTTCCCCGTTCCACGATCCCCGTTCCCCGTTCCACGTTCCCCGTTCCACGCTCCCCGTTCCCCGTTCCACGTTCCCCGTTCCACGCTCCCCGTTCCCCGTTCCACGTTCCCCGTTCCCCGTTCCACGCTCCCCGCTCCCCGTTCCCCGTTCCACGCTCCCCGTTCCCCGTTCCCCGTTCCACGCTCCCCGTTCCACGTTCCCCGTTCCCCGTTCCACGTTCCCCGTTCCACGCTCCCCGTTCCCCGTTCCACGTTCCCCGCTCCCCGCTCCCCGTTCCCCGTTCCACGTTCCCCGTTCCCCGTTCCACGTTCCCCGTTCCACGCTCCCCGTTCCCCGTTCCACGTTCCCCGTTCCACGCTCCCCGTTCCCCGTTCCACGCTCCCCGTTCCCCGTTCCCCGTTCCACGCTCCCCGTTCCCCGTTCCACGTTCCCCGTTCCCCGTTCCCCGCTCCCCGTTCCCCGTTCCCCGTTCCCCGTTCCCCGCTCCCCGTTCCCCGTTCCCCGCTCCCCGTTCCCCGTTCCACGCTCCACGTTCCCCGTTCCCCGTTCCCCGCTCCCCGTTCCACATTCCCCGTTCCACGCTCCCCGTTCCCCGTTCCCCGCTCCCCGTTCCCCGCTCCCCGTTCCACGTTCCCCGTTCCCCGTTCCACGTTCCCAGTTCCCCGTTCCACGCGCCCCGTTCCCCGTTCCCCGTTCCACGCTCCCTGTTCCCCGTTCCACGTTCCCCGTTCCACGCTCCCCGTTCCCCGTTCCACGCTCCCTGTTCCCCGTTCCACGTTCCCCGTTCCACGCTCCCCGTTCCCGTTCCCCGTTCCCCGTTCCACGCTCCCCGTTCCACGTTCCCCGTTCCCCGTTCCACGTTCCCCGTTCCCCGTTCCCCGTTCCACGTTCCCCGTTCCACGCTCCCCGTTCCCCGTTCCACGTTCCCCGTTCCACGTTCCCCGTTCCACGCTCCCCGTTCCCCGTTCCACGCTCCCCGTTCCCCGTTCCACGTTCCCCGTTCCACGTTCCACGCTCCCCGTTCCCCGTTCCCCGTTCCACGCTCCCCGTTCCCGTTCCCCGTTCCCCGTTCCACGCTCCCCGTTCCCCGTTCCACGCTCCCCGTTCCACGCTCCACGTTCCCCGTTCCCCGTTCCACGTTCCCCGTTCCACGCTCCCCGTTCCCCGTTCCACGTTCCCCGTTCCCCGTTCCACGTTCCCCGTTCCACGCTCCCCGTTCCCGTTCCCGTTCCCCGTTCCACGCTCCCCGTTCCCCGTTCCCCGTTCCACGCTCCCCGTTCCCCGCTCCACGTTTCCCGTTCCCCGCTCCACGTTTCCCGCTCTGCATTCCCCATTCCTCATTCCTTGCTCCCCGCTCCGCATTCCCCATTCCTCGCTCCCCACTCCGCGTGCCCTGCTCCCGTTCCCCGTTCCCCGCTCCCCGCTCCACGTTCCCCATTCCCCGTTCCCCATTCCCCGCTCCCGTTCCCCGTTCCCCGTTCCCCGCTCCCGTTCCCCGCTCCCGTTCCCCGTTCCCCGTTCCCCGCTCCCGTTCCCCGTTCCACGTTCCCCGCTCCCGTTCCCCGTTCCCCGTTCCCCATTCCCCGTTCCACGTTCCACGTTCCACGTTCCCCATTCCCTGCCCTGATCACTCACTCTTTCACCCCTCTGCTCTCTTCAGCTGGGCCAAGTTTCTTTGTTCGGCTCATGTAAAATGTTTGATGCACTGCCATCATTTACAGAATTCTTCATCTGTGTGTAGAATTCTACATAGATCATTTGCTCCGAGTGTTTTTCTAGGACCAGATGGCAAGAATTCTGACTTGTGATTTATAATCTTTACAATTCTGTTAAATTCAACTTATTTTTCAAAAGATTTGGTACATGTTACATTCCCTCAGAGTATTTAACTGATGTGGCTATCAGCAACAGTCCAATAAGTTCTTTGTGAAGAATTGTGTTTAAGGGAGATCCTCTTTATGGTATCTTTATTTCTTTATCCTCTAGCATCTTTCCTTTTGATTCTCAAAGAATTTCTAATAATTTAGCTGAATAAACTGAGGGGCCTGGTTAAAAGGGTTTATAACTGCTTTCTTTTAAGGCTCTCAACAGCTTTGCCTTGTTTAATCGGAAGGAGCAAGGAATGTGTGACACAGAAAGAGATTGTTAGAGATGGTGAAGAGAGTGAATAAGACGGTCAGAAGTGTATTTGTGAGTGTGTGTCCATCTGTGTGTGGCGTGTGAGAGGACATAGAATCATACAATCATAGACATCTGTGTGTGGCGTGTGAGAGGACATAGAATCATACAATCATAGACATCTGTGTCTGGCGTGTGAGAGGACATAGAATCATAGAATCATAGACATCTGTGTGTGGAGTGTGAGAGGACATAGAATCATAGACATCTGTGTGTGGCGTGTGAGCGGGCATAGAATCATACAATCATAGACATCTGTGTGTGGCGTGTGAGAGGACATAGAATCATAGAATCATAGACATCTGTGTGTGGCGTGTGAGAGGACATAGAATCATAGAATCATAGACATCTGTGTGTGGCGCGTGAGAGGATATAGAATCATAGAATCATAGACATCTGTGTCTGGCGTGTGAGAGGGAATAGAATCATACAATCATAGACATCTGTGTGTGGCGTGTGAGAGGACATAGAATCATAGAATCATAGACATCTGTGTGTGGCGTGTGAGAGGACATAGAATCATACAATCATAGACATCTGTGTGTGGAGTGTGAGAGGACATAGAATCATACAATCATAGACATCTGTGTGTGGCGTGTGAGAGGACATAGAATCATAGAATCATAGACATCTGTGTGTGGAGTGTGAGAGGACATAGAATCATACAATCATAGACATCTGTGTGTGGCGTGTGAGCGCACATAGAATCATACAATAATAGACATCTGTGTGTGGCGTGTGAGAGGACATAGAATCATAGAATCATAGACATCTGTGTGTGGAGTGTGAGAGGACATAGAATCATACAATCATAGACATCTGTGTGTGGCGTGTGAGAGGACATAGAATCATAGAATCATAGACATCTGTGTGTGGCGTGTGAGAGGACATAGAATCATACAATCATAGACATCTGTGTGTGGCATGTGAGAGGACATAGAATCATAGACATCTGTGTGTGGAATGTGAGAGGACATAGAATCATACAATCATAGACATCTGTGTGTGGCGTGTGAGAGGACATAGAATCATACAATTATAGACATCTGTGTGTGGCGTGTGAGAGGACATAGAATCATACAATTATAGACATCTGTGTGTGCAGTGTGAGAGGACATAGAATCATACAATTATAGACATCTGTGTGTGGCGTGTGAGAGGGCATAGAATCATAGAATCATAGACATCTGTGTGTGGCGTGTGAGAGGACATAGAATCATACAATCATAGACATCTGTGTGCGGCGTGTGAGAGGACAAAGAATCATAGAATCATAGACATCTGTGTGTGGCGTGTGAGAGGACATAGAATCATAGACATCTGTGTGTAGCTTGTGAGAGGACATAGAATCATACAATCATAGACATCTGTGTGTGGCGTGTGAGAGGACATAGAATAATAGAATCATAGACATCTGTGTGTGGCGTGTGAGAGGACATAGAATCATAGACATCTGTGTGTGGCGTGTGAGAGGACATAGAATCATACAATTATAGACATCTGTGTGTGGAGTGTGAGTGGACATAGAATCATACAATCATAGACATCTGTGTGTGGCGTGTGAGAGGACATAGAATCATACAATCATAGACATCTGTGTGTGGCGTGTGAGAGGACATAGAATCATAGAATCATAGACATCTGTGTGTGGAGTGTGAGAGGACATAGAATCATAGAATTATAGACATCTGTGTGTGGAGTGTGAGAGGACATAGAATCATACAATCATAGACATCTGTGTGTGGCGTGTGAGAGGACATAGAATCATACAATCATAGACATCTGTGTGTGGAGTGTGAGAGGACATAGAATCATACAATCATAGACATCTGTGTGTGGAGTGTGAGAGGACATAGAATCATACAATCATAGACATCTGTGTGTGGAGTGTGAGAGGACATAGAATCACACAATCATAGACATCTGTGTGTGGAGTGTGAGAGGACATAGAATCATACAATCATAAACATCTGTGTGTGGCGTGTGAGAGGACATAGAAACATACAATCATAGACATCTGTGTGTGGTGTGTGAGAGGACACAGAATCATAGAATCATAGACATCTGTGTGTGGCGTGTGAGAGGACATAGAATCACACAATCATAGACATCTGAGTGTGGAATGTGAGAGGATATAGAATCATAGAATCATAGACATCTGTGTGTGGCGTGTGAGAGGACATAGAATCATAGAATCATAGACATCTGTGTGTGGCGTGTGAGAGGACATAGAATCACACAATCATAGACATCTGTGTGTGGAGTGTGAGAGGACATAGAATCAGAGACATCTGTGTGTGGCGTGTGAGAGGACATAGAATCATAGAATTATAGACATCTGTGTGTGGCGTGTGAGAGGACATAGAATCATAGAATCATAGACATCTGTGTGTGGAGTGTGAGAGGACATAGAATCATACAATCATAGACATCTGTGTGTGGAGTGTGAGAGGACATAGAATCATACAATCATAGACATCTGTGTGTGGAGTGTGAGAGGACATAGAATCATAGAATCATAAACATCTGTGTGTGGCGTGTGAGCGCACATAGAATCATACAATAATAGACATCTGTGTGTGGCGTGTGAGAGGACATAGAATCATACAATCATAGACATCTGTGTGTGGCGTGTGAGAGGACATAGAATCATACAATCATAGACATCTGTGTGTGGCGTGTGAGAGGACATAGAATCATACAATCATAGACATCTGTGTGTGGAGTGTGAGAGGACATCGAATCATAGAATCATAGTCATCTGTGTGTGGCGTGTGAGAGGACATAGAATCATACAATCATAGACATCTGTGTGTGGAGTGTGAGAGGACATAGAATCATACAATCATAGACATCTGTGTGTGGCGTGTGAGAGGACATAGAATCATACAATTATAGACATCTGTGTGTGGCGTGTGAGAGGACATAGAATCATACAATCATAGACATCTGTGTGTGGCGTGTGAGAGTACATAGAATCATACAATTATAGACATCTGTGTGTGGCGTGTGAGGACATAGAATCATAGAATCATAGATATCTGTGTGTGGAGTGTGAGAGGATATAGAATCATAGAATCATAGACATCTGTGTGTGGCGTGTGAGAGGACATAGAATCATAGAATCATAGATATCTGTGTGTGGCGTGTGAGAGGACATAGAATCATACAATTATAGACATCTGTGTGTGGCGTGTGAGAGGACATAGAATCATAGAATCACAGACATCTGTGTGTGGAGTGTGAGAGGACATAGAATCATAGACATCTGTGTGTGGCGTGTGAGAGGACATAGAATCATAGAATCATAGACATCTGTGTGTGGCATGTGAGAGGACACAGAATCATAGAATCATACACATCTGTGAGTTGCGTGTGAGAGGACATAGAATCATACAGTCATAGACATCTGTGTGTGGAGTGTGAGAGGACATAGAATCATAGACATCTGTGTGTGGCGTGTGAGAGGACATAGAATCATACAATTATAGACATCTGTGTGTGGCGTGTGAGAGCACATAGAATCATAGAATCATAGACATCTGTGTGTGGCGTGTGAGAGGACATAGAATCATACAATCATAGACATCTGTGTGTGGAGTGTGAGAGGACATAGAATCATAGAATCATAGACATCTGTGTGTGGCGTGTGAGAGGACATAGAATCATACAATAATAGACATCTGTGTGTGGGGTGTGAGAGGACATAGAATCATACAATAATAGACATCTGTGTGTGGCGTGTGAGAGGACATAGAATCATACAATCATAGACATGTGTGTGTGGCGTGTGAGAGGACATAGAATCATACAATCATAGACATCTGTGTGTGGCGTGTGAGAGGACATAGAATCATACAATCAGAGACACCTGTGTGTGGAGTGTGAGAGGACATAGAATCATACAATCATAGACATCTGTGTGTGGCGTGTGAGAGGACATAGAATCATACAATCTTAGACATCTGTGTGTGGCGTGTGAGAGGACATGGAATCATACAATCATAGACATCTGTGTGTGGCGTGTGAGAGGACACAGAATCATACAATCATAGACATCTGTGTGTGGAGTGTGAGAGGACATAGAATCACACAATCATAGACATCTGTGTGTGGAGTGTGAGAGGACATAGAATCATAGAATCATAGACATCTGTGTGTGGAGTGTGAGAGGACATAGAATCATAGAATCATAGACATCTGTGTGTGGCGTGTGAGAGGACATAGAATCATACAATTACAGACATCTGTGTGTGGCGTGTGAGAGGACATAGAATCATACAATCATAGACATCTGTGTGTGGCGTGTGAGAGGACATAGAATCATAGAATCATAGACATCTGTGTGTGGCGTGTGAGAGGACATAGAATCATAGAATCATAGACATCTGTGTGTGGCGCGTGAGAGGACATAGAATCATAGAATCATAGACATCTGTGTCTGGCGCGTGAGAGGACATAGAATCATACAATCATAGACATCTGTGTGTGGCGTGTGAGAGGACATAGAATCATAGAATCACAGACATCTGTGTGTGGAGTGTGAGAGGACATAGAATCATAGACATCTGTGTGTGGCGTGTGAGAGGACATAGAATCATAGAATCATAGTCATCTGTGTGTGGCATGTGAGAGGACATAGAATCATAGAATCATACACATCTGTGAGTTGCGTGTGAGAGGACATAGAATCATACAGTCATAGACATCTGTGTGTGGAGTGTGAGAGGACATAGAATCATAGAATCATAGACATCTGTGTGTGGCGTGTGAGAGGACATAGAATCATACAATTATAGATATCTGTGTGTGGCGTGTGAGAGGACATAGAATCATAGAATCATAGACATCTGTGTGTGGCGTGTGAGAGGACATAGAATCATACAATCATAGACATCTGTGTGTGGAGTGTGAGAGGACATAGAATCATAGAATCATAGACATCTGTGTGTGGCGTGTGAGAGGACATAGAATCATACAATAATAGACATCTGTGTGTGGAGTGTGAGAGGACATAGAATCATACAATAATAGACATCTGTGTGTGGCGTGTGAGAGGACATAGAATCATACAATCATAGACATGTGTGTGTGGCGTGTGAGAGGACATAGAATCATACAATCATAGACATCTGTGTGTGGCGTGTGAGAGGACATAGAATCATACAATCAGAGACACCTGTGTGTGGAGTGTGAGAGGACATAGAATCATACAATCACAGACATCTGTGTGTGGCGTGTGAGAGGACATAGAATCATACAATCATAGACATCTGTGTGTGGCGTGTGAGAGGACATAGAATCATACAATCATAGACATCTGTGTGTGGCGTGTGAGAGGACATAGAATCATACAATCATAGACATCTGTGTGTGGAGTGTGAGAGGACATAGAATCATACAATCATAGACATCTGTGTGTGGAGTGTGAGAGGACATAGAATCATAGAATCATAGACATCTGTGTGTGGAGTGTGAGAGGACATAGAATCATAGACATCTGTGTGTGGCGTGTGAGAGGACATAGAATCATACAATTACAGACATCTGTGTGTGGCGTGTGAGAGGACATAGAATCATACAATTACAGACATCTGTGTGTGGCGTGTGAGAGGACATAGAATCATACAATCATAGACATCTGTGTGTGGCGTGTGAGAGGACATAGAATCATAGAATCATAGACATCTGTGTGTGCCGTGTGAGAGGACATAGAATCATAGAATCATAGACATCTGTGTGTGGCGTGTGAGAGGACATAGAATCATACAATCATAGACATCTGTGTGTGGCGTGTGAGAGGGCATAGAATCATAGAATCACAGACATCTGTGTGTGGCGTGTGAGAGGACATCGAATCATAGAATCACAGACATCTGTGTGTGGCGTGTGAGAGGACATAGAATCATAGAATCATAGACATCTGTGTGTGGCGTGTGAGAGGACATAGAATCATAGAATCATAGACATCTGTGTGTGGCGTGTGAGAGGACATAGAATCATACAATTATAGATATCTGTGTGTGGCGTGTGAGAGGACATAGAATCATAGAATCATAGACATCTGTGTGTGGCGTGTGAGAGGACATAGAATCATACAATCATAGACATCTGTGTGTGGAGTGTGAGAGGACATAGAATCATAGAATCATAGACATCTGTGTGTGGCGTGTGAGAGGACATAGAATCATACAATAATAGACATCTGTGTGTGGAGTGTGAGAGGACATAGAATCATACAATAATAGACATCTGTGTGTGGCGTGTGAGAGGACATAGAATCATACAATCATAGACATGTGTGTGTGGCGTGTGAGAGGACATAGAATCATACAATCATAGACATCTGTGTGTGGCGTGTGAGAGGACATAGAATCATACAATCAGAGACACCTGTGTGTGGAGTGTGAGAGGACATAGAATCATAAAATCACAGACATCTGTGTGTGGCGTGTGAGAGGACATAGAATCATACAATCATAGACATCTGTGTGTGGCGTGTGAGAGGACATAGAATCATACAATCATAGACATCTGTGTGTGGCGTGTGAGAGGACATAGAATCATACAATCATAGACATCTGTGTGTGGAGTGTGAGAGGACATAGAATCATACAATCATAGACATCTGTGTGTGGAGTGTGAGAGGACATAGAATCATAGAATCATAGACATCTGTGTGTGGAGTGTGAGAGGACATAGAATCATAGACATCTGTGTGTGGCGTGTGAGAGGACATAGAATCATACAATTACAGACATCTGTGTGTGGCGTGTGAGAGGACATAGAATCATACAATTACAGACATCTGTGTGTGGCGTGTGAGAGGACATAGAATCATACAATCATAGACATCTGTGTGTGGCGTGTGAGAGGACATAGAATCATAGAATCATAGACATCTGTGTGTGGCGTGTGAGAGGACATAGAATCATAGAATCATAGACATCTGTGTGTGGCGTGTGAGAGGACATAGAATCATACAATCATAGACATCTGTGTGTGGCGTGTGAGAGGGCATAGAATCATAGAATCACAGACATCTGTGTGTGGCGTGTGAGAGGACATCGAATCATAGAATCACAGACATCTGTGTGTGGCGTGTGAGAGGACATAGAATCATAGAATCATAGACATCTGTGTGTGGCGTGTGAGAGGACATAGAATCATAGAATCATAGACATCTGTGTGTGGCGCGTGAGAGGACATAGAATCATAGAATCATAGACATCTGTGTGTGCCATGTGAGAGGAAATAGAATCATACAATCATAGACATCTGTGTGTGCCATGTGAGAGGACATAGAATCATACAATCATAGACATGTGTGTGTGGCGTGTGAGAGGACATAGAATCATACAATTATAGACATCTGTGTGTGGCGTGTTAGAGGACATAGAATCATACAATTATAGACATCTGTGTGTGCAGTGTGAGAGGACATAGAATCATAGAATCATAGACATCTGTGTGTGGCGTGTGAGAGGACATAGAATCATAGAATCATAGACATCTGTGTGTGGAGTGTGAGAGGACATAGAATCATACAATTATTGACATCTGTGTGTGGAGTGTGAGAGGACATAGAATCATACAATTATAGACATCTGTGTGTGGCGTGTGAGAGGACATAGAATCATACAATCATAGACATGTGTGTGGCGTGTGAGAGGACATAGAATCATACAATTATAGACATCTGTGTGTGGCGTGTGAGAGGACATAGAATCATAGAATCATAAACATCTGTGTGTGGCGTGTGAGAGGACATAGAATCATAGAATCATAGACATCTGTGTGTGGCGTGTGAGAGGACATAGAATCATACAATCATAAACATCTGTGTGTGGCGTGTGAGAGGACATAGAATCATACAATCATAGACATCTGTGTGTGGCGTGTGAGAGGACATAGAATCATAGAATCATAGACATCTGTGTGTGGCTTGTGAGAGGACATAGAATCATAGACATCTGTGTGTGGCGTGTGAGAGGACATAGAATCATACAATCATAAACATCTGTGTGTGGCGTGTGAGAGGACATAGAATCATACAATCATAGACATCTGTGTGTGGCGTGTGAGAGGACATAGAATCATACAATCATAGACATCTGTGTGTGGCGTGTGAGAGGACATAGAATCATAGAATCATAGACATCTGTGTGTGGCGTGTGAGAGGACATAGAATCATAGAATCATAGACATCTGTGTGTGGAGTGTGAGAGGACATAGAATCATAGAATTATAGACATCTGTGTGTGGAGTGTGAGAGGACATAGAATCATACAATGAGAGACATCTGTGTGTGGCGTGTGAGAGGACATAGAATCAGAGACATCTGTGTGTGGCGTGTGAGAGGACATAGAATCATAGAATCATAGACACCTGTGTGTGGAGTGTGAGAGGACATAGAAACATACAATCATAGACACCTGTGTGTGGAGTGTGAGAGGACATAGAATCATACAATCATAGACATCTGTGTGTGGCGTGTGAGAGGACATAGAATCATACAATCATAGACAGGTGTGTGTGGCGTGTGAGAGGACATAGAATCATACAATCATAGACATCTGTGTGTGGCGTGTGAGAGGACATAGAATCATACAATCATAGACATCTGTGTGTGGCATGTGAGAGGACATAGAATCATACAATCATAGACATCTGTGTGTGGCGTGTGAGAGGACATAGAATCATACAATCATAGACATCTGTGTGTGGAGTGTGAGAGGACATAGAATCATACAATCATAGACATCTGTGTGTGGCGTGTGAGAGGACATAGAATCATAGAATCATAGACACCTGTGTGTGGCGTGTGAGAGGACATAGAATCATAGAATCATAGACATCTGTGTGTGGCGTGTGAGAGGACATAGAATCATACAATCATAGACATCTGTGTGTGGCGTGTGAGAGGGCATAGAATCATAGAATCACAGACATCTGTGTGTGGCGTGTGAGAGGACATCGAATCATACAATCATAGACATCGGTGTGTGGCGTGTGAGAGGACATAGAATCATAGAATCATAGACATCTGTGTGTGGAGTGTGAGACGACATAGAATCATACAATCATAGACATCTGTGTGTGGAGTGTGAGAGGACATAGAATCATACAATCATAGACATCTGTGTGTGGCGTGTGAGAGGACATAGAATCATAGAATTATAGACATCTGTGTGTGGCGTGTGAGAGGACATAGAATCATAGAATCATAGACATCTGTGTGTGGCATGTGAGAGGACATAGAATCATACAATCATAGACATGTGTGTGTGGAGTGTGAGAGGACATAGACTCAAACAATCATAGACATCTGTGTCTGGTGTGTGAGAGGACATAGAATCATAGAATCATAGACATCTGTGTGTGGCGTGTGAGAGGACATAGAATCATACAATCATCGACATCTGTGTGTGGAGTGTGAGAGGACATAGAATCATAGAATCATAGACATCTGTGTGTGGCGTGTGAGAGGACATAGAATCATACAATTATAGACATCTGTGTGTGGCGTGTGAGAGGACATAGAATCATACAATCATAGACATCTGTGTGTGGCGTGTGAGAGGACATAGAATCATACAATCATAGACATCTGTGTGTGGCGTGTGAGAGGACATAGAATCATACAATTATAGACATCTGTGTGTGGCGTGTGAGAGGACATAGAATCATACAATCATAGACATCTGTGTGTGGAGTGTGAGAGGACATAGAATCATACAATCATAGACATCTGTGTGTGGCGTGTGAGAGGACATAGAATCATACAATCAGACATCTGTGTGTGGAGTGTGAGAAGACATAGAATCATACAATCATCGACATCTATGTGTGGCGTGTGAGAGGACATAGAATCATACAATCATAGACATCGGTGTGTGGAGTGTGAGAGGACATAGAATCATAGAATCATAGACATCTGTGTGTGGCGTGTGAGAGGAAATAGAATCATACAATCATAGACATCTGTGTGTGGAGTGTGAGAGGACATAGAATCATACAATCATAGACATCTGTGTGTGGCGTGTGAGAGGACACAGAATCATACAATCATAGACATCTGTGTGTTGTGTGTGAGAGGACATAGAATCATACAATCATAGACATCTGTGTGTGGCGTGTGAGAGGACATAGAATCAAAGAATCATAGACATCTGTGTGTGGCGTGTGAGAGGACATAGAATCATACAATTATAGACATCTGTGTGTGGCGTGTGAGAGGACATAGAATCATACAATCATAGACATCTGTGTGTGGCGTGTGAGAGGACATAGAATCATACAATTATAGACATCTGTGTGTGGAGTGTGAGAGGACATAGAATCATACAATTATAGACATCTGTGTGTGGCGTGTGAGAGGACATAGAATCATACAATCATAGACATCTGTGTGTGGCGTGTGAGAGGACATAGAATCATACAATTATAGACATCTGTGTGTGGAGTGTGAGAGGACATAGAATCATACACTCATAGACATCTGTGTGTGGCGTGTGAGAGGACATAGAATCATACAATTATAGACATCTGTGTGTGGAGTGAGAGAGGACAGAGAATCATACAATCATAGACATCTGTGTGTGGCGTGTGAGAGGACATAGAATCATACAATCATAGACATCTGTGTGTGGAGTGTGAGAGGACATAGAATCATAGAATCATAGACATCTGTGTGTGGAGTGTGAGAGGACATAGAATCATACAATCATAGACATCTGTGTGCGGCGTATGAGAGGACATAGAATCATACAATCATAGACATCTGTGTGTGGAGTGTGAGAGGACATAGAATCATACAATCATAGACATCTGTGTGTGGAGTGTGAGAGGACATAGAATCATAGAATCATAGACATCTGTGTGTGGCGTGTGAGAGGACATAGAATCATAGAATCATAGACATCTGTGTGTGGCGTGTGAGAGGACATAGATTCATACAATTATAGACATCTGTGTGTGGAGTGTGAGAGGACATAGAATCATAGAATCATAGATATCTGTGTGTGGCGTGTGAGAGGACATAGAATCATACAATCATAGACATCTGTGTGTGGCGTGTGAGAGGACATAGAATCATACAATTATAGACATCTGTGTGTGGCGTGTGAGAGGACATAGAATCATACAATCATAGACATCTGTGTGTGGTGTGAGAGGACACAGAATCAAACAGAGACATCTGTGTGTGGAGTGTGAGAGGACATAGAATCATACAATCATAGACATCTGTGTGTGGAGTGTGAGAGGACATAGAATCATAGAATCATAGACATCTGTGTGTGGTGTGTGAGAGGACATAGAATCATACAATTATGGACATCTGTGTGTGGCGTGTGAGAGGACATAGAATCATAGAATCATAGACATCTGTGTGTGGCGTGTGAGAGGACATAGAATCATACAATCATAGACATCTGTGTGTTGCATGTGAGAGGACATAGAATCATACAATTATAGACATCTGTGTGTGGCATGTGAGAGGACATAGAATCATACAATCATAGACATCTGTGTGTGGCGTGTGAGAGGACATAGAATCATACAATCATAGACATCTGTGTGTGGAGTGTGAGAGGACATAGAATCATACAATCATAGACATCTGTGTGTGGAGTGTGAGAGGACATAGAATCATACAATCATAGACATCTGTGTGTGGCGTGTGAGAGGACATAGAATCATAGAATCATAGACACCTGTGAGTGGCGTGTGAGAGGACATAGAATCATAGAATCATAGACATCTGTGTGTGGCGTGTGAGAGGACATAGAATCATACAATCATAGACATCTGTGTGTGGCGTGTGAGAGGGCATAGAATCATAGAATCACAGACATCTGTGTGTGGCGTGTGAGAGGACATCGAATCATACAATCATAGACATCGGTGTGTGGCGTGTGAGAGGACATAGAATCATAGAATCATAGACATCTGTGTGTGGAGTGTGAGACGACATAGAATCATACAATCATAGACATCTGTGTGTGGAGTGTGAGAGGACATAGAATCATACAATCATAGACATCTGTGTGTGGCGTGTGAGAGGACATAGAATCATAGAATTATAGACATCTGTGTGTGGCGTGTGAGAGGACATAGAATCATAGAATCATAGACATCTGTGTGTGGCGTGTGAGAGGACATAGAATCATACAATCATAGACATGTGTGTGTGGAGTGTGAGAGGACATAGACTCAAACAATCATAGACATCTGTGTCTGGTGTGTGAGAGGACATAGAATCATAGAATCATAGACATCTGTGTGTGGCGTGTGAGAGGACATAGAATCATACAATCATCGACATCTGTGTGTGGAGTGTGAGAGGACATAGAATCATAGAATCATAGACATCTGTGTGTGGCGTGTGAGAGGACATAGAATCATACAATTATAGACATCTGTGTGTGGCGTGTGAGAGGACATAGAATCATACAATCATAGACATCTGTGTGTGGCGTGTGAGAGGACATAGAATCATACAATCATAGACATCTGTGTGTGGCGTGTGAGAGGACATAGAATCATACAATTATAGACATCTGTGTGTGGCGTGTGAGAGGAAATAGAATCATACAATCATAGACATCTGTGTGTGGAGTGTGAGAGGACATAGAATCATACAATCATAGACATCTGTGTGTGGCGTGTGAGAGGACATAGAATCATACAATCATAGACATCTGTGTGTGGAGTGTGAGAGGACATAGAATCATACAATCATAGACATCTGTGTGTGGCGTGTGAGAGGACATAGAATCATACAATCATAGACATCGGTGTGTGGCGTGTGAGAGGACATAGAATCATACAATCATAGACATCTGTGTGTGGAGTGTGAGAGGACATAGAATCATACAATCATAGACATCTGTGTGTGGCGTGTGAGAGGACACAGAATCATACAATCATAGACATCTGTGTGTTGTGTGTGAGAGGACATAGAATCATACAATCATAGACATCTGTGTGTGGCGTGTGAGAGGATATAGAATCAAAGAATCATAGACATCTGTGTGTGGCGTGTGAGAGGACATAGAATCATACAATCATAGACATCTGTGTGTGGCGTGTGAGAGGACATAGAATCATACAATTATAGACATCTGTGTGTGGAGTGTGAGAGGACATAGAATCATACAATTATAGACATCTGTGTGTGGCGTGTGAGAGGACATAGAATCATACAATCATAGACATCTGTGTGTGGCGTGTGAGAGGACATAGAATCATACAATTATAGACACCTGTGTGGGAATTGTGAGAGGACATAGAATCATACACTCATAGACATCTGTGTGTGGCGTGTGAGAGGACATAGAATCATACAATTATAGACATCTGTGTGTGGAGTGAGAGAGGACAGAGAATCATACAATCATAGACATCTGTGTGTGGCGTGTGAGAGGACATAGAATCATACAATCATAGACATCTGTGTGTGGCGTGTGAGAGGACATAGAATCATACAATCATAGACATCTGTGTGTGGTGTGAGAGGACACAGAATCAAACAGAGACATCTGTGTGTGGAGTGTGAGAGGACATAGAATCATACAATCATAGACATCTGTGTGTGGAGTGTGAGAGGACATAGAATCATAGAATCATAGACATCTGTGTGTGGCATGTGAGAGGACATAGAATCATACAATTATGGACATCTGTGTGTGGCGTGTGAGAGGACATAGAATCATAGAATCATAGACATCTGTGTGTGGCGTGTGAGAGGACATAGAATCATACAATCATAGACATCTGTGTGTTGCATGTGAGAGGACATAGAATCATACAATTATAGACATCTGTGTGTGGCGTGTGAGAGGACATAGAATCATACAATCATAAACATCTGTGTGTGGAGTGTGAGAGGACACAGAATCATAGAATCATCGACATCTGTGTGTGGCGTGTGAGAGGACATAGAATCATACAGTCATAGACATCTGTGTGTGGAGTGTGAGAGGACATAGAATCATAGACATCTGTGTGTGGCGTGTGAGAGGACATAGAATCATACAATGAGAGACATCTGTGTGTGGAGTGTGAGAGGACATAGAATCATACAATGAGAGACATCTGTGTGTGGAGTGTGAGAGGACATAGAATCATTGAATCATAGACATCTGTGTGTGGAGTGTGAGAGGACATAGAATCATACAATCATCGACATCTGTGTGTGGCGTGTGAGAGGACATAGAATCATAGAATCATAGACATCTGTGTGTGGCATGTGAGAGGACATAGAATCATACAATCATAGACATCTGTGTGTGGCGTGTGAGAGGACATAGAATCATAGAATCATAGACATCTGTGTGTGGCATGTGAGAGGACATAGAATCATACAATCATAGACATCTGTGTGTGGAGTGGGAGAGGACATAGAATCATAGAATCACAGACATCTGTGTGTGGCGTGTGAGAGGACATAGAATCATACAATGAGAGACATCTGTGTGTGGAGTGTGAGAGGGCATAGAATCATACAATCATAGACATCTGTGTGTGGCGTGTGAGAGGACATAGAATCATACAATGAGAGACATCTGTGTGTGGAGTGTGAGAGAACATAGAATCATACAATCATAGACATCTGTGTGTGGCGTGTGAGAGGACATAGAATCATAGACATCTGTGTGTGGCGTGTGAGAGGGCAGAGAATCATAGAATCATAGACATCTGTGTGTGGAGTGTGAGAGGACATAGAATCATAGAATTATAGACATCTGTGTGTGGCGTGTGAGAGGACATAGAATCATACAATGAGAGACATCTGTGTGTGGAGTGTGTGAGGACATAGAATCATACAATCATAGACATCTGTGTGTGGCGTGTGAGAGGACATAGAATCATAGAATCATAGACATCTGTGTGTGGCGTGTGAGAGGACATAGAATCACAGACATCTGTGTGTGGCGTGTGAGAGGACATAGAATCATAGAATCATAGACATCTGTGTGTGGAGTGTGAGAGGACATAGAATCATACAATTATAAACATCTGTGTGTGGCGTGTGAGAGGACATAGAATCATACAATCATAGACATCTGTGTGTGGCATGTGAGAGGACATAGAATCATAGAATCATAGGCATCTGTGTGTGGCGTGTGAGAGGACATAGAATCATAGACATCTGTGTGTGGCGTGTGAGAGGACATAGAATCATACAATCATAGACATCTGTGTGTGGAGTGTGAGAGGACATAGAATCATACAATCATAGACATCTGTGTGTGGCGTGTGAGAGGACATAGAATCACACAATCATAGACATCTGTGTGTGGCGTGTGAGAGGACATAGAATCATACAATCATAGACATCTGTGTGTGGCGTGTGAGAGGACATAGAATCATAGAATCATAGACATCTGTGCGTGGCGTGTGAGAGGACATAGAATCATAGACATCTGTGTGTGGAGTGTGAGAGGACATAGAATCATAGACATCTGTGTGTGGAGTGTGAGAGGACATAGAATCATACAATCATAGACATCTGTGTGTGGCGTGTGAGAGGACATAGAATCATAGAATCATAGAGATCTGTGTGTGGCGTGTGAGAGGACATAGAATCATACAATCATAGACATCTGTGTGTGGCGTGTGAGAGGATATAGAATCATACAATTACAGACATCTGTGTGTGGCGTATGAGAGGACATAGAATCATACAATCATAGACATCTGTGTGTGGCGTGTGAGAGGACATAGAATCATAGAATCATAGACATCTGTGTGTGGAGTGTGAGAGGACATAGAATCATACAATTATAGACATCTGTGTGTGGAGTGTGAGAGGACATAGAATCATACAATTATAGACATCTGTGTGTGGCGTGTGAGAGGACATAGAATCATAGACATCTGTGTGTGGAGTGTGAGAGGGCATAGAATCATAGAATTATAGACATCTGTGTGTGGCGTGTGAGAGGACATAGAATCATAGACACCTGTGTGTGGAGTGTGAGAGGGCATAGAATCATAGAATCATAGACATCTGTGTGTGGCGTGTGAGAGGACATAGAATCATAGAATCATAGACATCTGTGTGTGGCATGTGAGAGGACATAGAATCATAGAATCATAGACATCTGTGTGTGGCGTGTGAGAGGACATAGAATCATACAATCATAGACATCTGTGTGTGGAGTGTGAGAGGACATAGAATCATAGAATCACAGACATCTGTGTGTGGCGTGTGAGAGGACATAGAATCATACAATGAGAGACATCTGTGTGTGGAGTGTGAGAGGGCATAGAATCATACAATCATAGACATCTGTGTGTGGCGTGTGAGAGGACATAGAATCATACAATGAGAGGCATCTGTGTGTGGAGTGTGAGAGGACATAGAATCATACAATCATAGACATCTGTGTGTGGCGTGTGAGAGGACATAGAATCATAGACATCTGTGTGTGGCGTGTGAGAGGACATAGAATCATAGAATCATAGACATCTGTGTGTGGAGTGTGAGAGGACATAGAATCATACAATCATAGACATCTGTGTGTGGCGTGTGAGAGGACATAGAATCATACAATCATAGACATCTGTGTGTGGCGTGTGAGAGGACATCGAAGCATAGAATCATAGACATCTGTGTGTGGCGTGTGAGAGGACATAGAATCATACAATCACAGAGATCTGTGTGTGGCGTGTGAGAGGACATAGAATCATACAATCATAGACATCTGTGTGTGGAGTGAGAGAGGACATCGAATCATAGAATCATAGACATCTGTGTGTGGCGTGTGAGAGGACATAGAATCATAGAATTATAGACATCTGTGTGTGGAGTGTGAGAGGACATAGAATCATACAATCAGAGACATCTGTGTGTGGCGTGTGAGAGGACATAGAATCATACAATTATAGACATCTGTGTGTGGCGTGTGAGAGGACATAGAATCATACAATCATAGACATCTGTGTGTGGAGTGTGAGAGGACATAGAATCATACAATTACAGACATCTGTGTGTGGCGTATGAGAGGACATAGAATAATACAATCATAGACATCTGTGTGTGGCGTGTGAGAGGACATAGAATCATAGAATCATAGACATCTGTGTGTGGCGTGTGAGGACATAGAATCATAGAATCATAGACATCTGGGTGTGGAGTGTGAGAGGACATAGAATCATACAATTATAGACATCTGTGTGTGGCGTGTGAGAGGACATAGAATCATAGAATCATAGACATCTGTGTGTGGCGTGTGAGAGGACATAGAATCATACAATTATAGACATCTGTGTGTGGAGTGTGAGAGGACATAGAATCATACAATTATAGACATCTGTGTGTGGCGTGTGAGAGGACATAGAATCATAGACATCTGTGTGTGGAGTGTGAGAGGGCATAGAATCATAGAATCATAGACATCTGTGTGTGGCGTGTGAGAGGACATAGAATCATAGAATCATAGACATCTGTGTGTGGAGTGTGAGAGGGCATAGAATCATAGAATCATAGACATCTGTGTGTGGCGTGTGAGAGGACATAGAATCATACAATCATAGACATCTGTGTGTGGAGTGTGAGAGGATATAGAATCATACAATCATAGACATCTGTGTGTGGAGTGTGAGAGGACATAGAATCATACAATCATAGACATCTGTGTGTAGCGTGTGAGAGGACATAGAATCATACAATTATAGACATCTGTGTGTGGCGTGTGAGAGGACATAGAATCATACAATCATAGACATCTGTGTGTGGCGTGTGAGAGGACATAGAATCATAGAATCATAGACATCTGTGTGTGGCGTGTGAGAGGATATAGAATCATAGAATCATAGACATCTGTGTGTGGCGTGTGAGAGGATATAGAATCATAGAATCATAGACATCTGTGTGTGGCGTGTGAGAGGACATAGAATCATACAATTATAGACATCTGTGTGTGGAGTGTGAGAGGACATAGAATCATACAATTATAGACATCTGTGTGTGGCGTGTGAGAGGACATAGAATCATAGAATCATAGACATCTGTGTGTGGCGTGTGAGAGGATATAGAATCATACAATCATAGACATCTGTTTGTGGAGTGTGAGAGGACATAGAATCATACAATCATAGACATCTGTGTGTGGCGTGTGAGAGGATATAGAATCATACAATCATAGACATCTGTGTGTGGCGTGTGAGAGGACATAGAATCATACAATTATAGACATCTGTGTGTGGAGTGTGAAAGGACATAGAATCATAGAATCACAGACATCTGTGTGTGGCGTGTGAGAGGACATAGAATCATAGACATCTGTGTGTGGCGTGTGAGAGGACATAGAATCATAGAATCATAGACATCTGTGTGTGGCGTGTGAGAGGATATAGAATCATAGAATCATAGACATCTGTGTGTGGCGTGTGAGAGGACATAGAATCATAGACATCTGTGTGTGGCGTGTGAGAGGATATAGAATCATAGACATCTGTGTGTGGCGTGTGAGAGGACATAGAATCATACAATCATAGACATCTGTGTGTGCAGTGTGAGAGGACATAGAATCATCGAATCATAGACATCTGTGTGTGGCGTGTGAGAGGACATAGAATCATACAATCCTAGACATCTGTGTGTGGAGTGTGAGAGGATATAGAATCATACAATCATAGACATCTGTGTGTGGCGTGTGAGAGGACATAGAATCATACAATTATAGACATCTGTGTGTGGCGTGTGAGAGGACATAGAATCATACAATCATAGACATCTGTGTGTGGCGTGTGAGAGGACATAGAATCATGGACATCTGTGTGTGGAGTGTGAGAGGACACAGAATCATAGACATCTGTGTGTGGCGTGTGAGAGGGCATAAAATCATACAATTATAGACATCTGTGTGTGGAGTGTGAGAGGACATAGAATCATACAATCATAGACATCTGTGTGTGGAGTGTGAGAGGACATAGAATCATAGACATTTATGGCACAGAAGGAGGCCATTCGGCCCACTGTGTCTGTGCCGGTCGAAAAAGAGCGATCCAGCCTAATCCCACTCGCCAGCTCTTGGTCTGTAGCCTTGGAGGTTACGGCACTTCAAGTGCATATCCAAGTACTTTTTAAATGTGATGAGGGCTTCTGCCTCTACCACCCTTTCAGGCAGTGAGTTCCAGACCCCCACCACCCTCTGGGTGAAAAAGGTTCCCCTCAACTCCCCTCTAATCCTTCTACCAATTACTTTAAAGCTATGCCCCCTAGTTATTAGCCTCTCTGCTAAAAGAACTAGGTCCTTCCGATCCACTCTATCTCGGCCCCTCAATTAAGTCTCTCCTCAGCCTCCTCTGTTCCAAAGAAAACAACCCCAGCCTATCCAATCTTTATGTATTCAGGTCATATATTTGTGTGTGTACGTGTGTATGCATGTGCGCGTGTGTGAGGGTGTGTGTGTGTGGTGTATGTGTGAGGGTATTGGGAGTATGTGTGTCAGTGTGTGTGAGGGTGTGGAGTGTATGTGTGTGACTGTGTGTGAGGATGTGGAGTGTATGTGTGTGACTGTGTGTGTGTTTGTGTGTGTACTGTGAGGGTATGATGGTGAGGATGTGAGTATGTATGTGTGAGGGTGTGTCTGTGTGTGTAGAGTGAATGTGTGTGTGTGAGGGTGTGGAGAGTATGTGTGTGACTGTGTGTGTGTGTTTGTGTGTGTACTGTGAGGGTATGATGGTGAGGATGTGAGTATGTATGTGTGAAGGTGTGTCTGTGTGTGTAGAGTGAATGTGTGTGTGTGAGGGTGTGGAGAGTATGTGTGTGTGTTTGTGTGTGTACTGTGAGGGTATGATGGTGAGGATGTGAGTATGTATGTGTGAAGGTGTGTCTGTGTGTGTAGAGTGAATGTGTGTGTGTGAGGGTGTGGAGAGTATGTGTGTGTGTTTGTGTGTGTACTGTGAGGGTATGATGGTGAGGATGTGAGTATGTATGTGTGAAGGTGTGTCTGTGTGTGTAGAGTGAATGTGTGTGTGTGAGGGTGTGGAGAGTATGTGTGTGACTGTGTGTGTGTGTGAGGGTGTGGAGAGTATGTGTGTAACTGCGTGTGACTGTGTGTGTGTAGTGTGAGAGTATGAGGGTGTGTGTGTAAGGGTGTGAGTATATATGTGTGAGGGTGTGTTTGTGTGTGTATGTATGGCTGTGTGTGTGCCTGAGTGTGTTTGTCTCTAAGAGGGCACTAACGGGATGCAAAGCAACTAGCGCCCGGGCGTGGCGCCGCCAACACCTCCCGCAAAATTGAGCGGGAGGTTAGCGGCGGTGGTAACCATTAGCGCCCCGCGGCACTGCACCGCCGGCGATGATGACATCGCTGTGCGCAGCACCCGGCTCGTGCCCCGGCCGCAATCTTTGGTAGCGCCCCCTGACTTACCTCCAGACGCTATGTCCAACGGGGTCAGGGGGACCTACCTGCGGCCGGGGCGGTGCTATTTAAAGGCGAGGTGCCGGGTGGCCATTTTTGTTGCTGGCCGCTGTAGTGTATGTAACGTTCCACCTTTAAGAGAACTATTTTAAGGGTTGCGCTACTTTATCTTGGCTACTGTATACTGTAATACCGGTGGTGACCACACCGGTATATAAGTGCTGTGTAAGGATTTATTGGGCAGATTCGCCCTGACCTTCGAATAGTAAAGTCCTGTTAAAGTTACTCTTGTAGTCTGTGTATTAATTCACCATATAACCCACAGACTTTACAGTGGCGACGAGTTCGATCTTACCCTGCGGCAGCGATACATCCGAAGCAGTTAACGAGCGTCGAGAGGAGGCACCCGCCCTCGTCATTCTGCTGAGAGAAGACTCGCGTCTGCAGAGCAAGGAAGAAGGAAGAATTCAGACACGAAGCCTTCCATCAGCAACAGGCAGTGATCGTCCCTTCTGCCACGGTGGTGAGTGAGCCGATCAGCCACGAGAAGCAAGTCGGCCACGTTGACTGTGAGTAGGGGGAAAATAAAAAAAAAAGAACGGAGGAAGGGCGGTGAACTCGACCACGGTCGGGGGGAAAGGAGCCGGACAGAAGTCGGGCCCAGAGGCGCTGAGACTGGGGCAGCGTGGGGCACGGAAGCCATGGTGCAAGCGGGAACGCAGCCGGTGTGAGAGACCGGGCTACCAGCGGGAACGCAGCCGGTGAGAGACCGGGCTACAAGCGGGCTGGGAGACGCAACAGCGTCGTGAGACAGCTCAACCGCGACCGGCGAAAGGCCGGGCAGCTACCGAGGCCGCGAGGTGCTGCAACCGGCATCGTAAGGCGCGGGAAGAAATAAAAATAAGAAACCGCGGAGAACTCAGCCGCAGCTGGGGGAGGAAAGGACCGGACTGCGAGAGGGCTGGGAGGCGCGATTGGAAGCCGCTGAGGGAGAGACAGAGCCCGAGCGAGCGGGAGAGACAGAGCCGAGCGAGGGAGACCGAGGAGGTTCAGCCAGCGGCTGGAACTGTTCGCCGTCAACGGGTTGTCCCCAGCGCCGGTTGCCCTGCCGAGAAAAGGGAACAAAGAACGCACTGAAGCCGGCGCGCAGGCTGCGAACCCCGAAAGCCAGCGGTCGTCGCCCGAGGGAAAAGCTTACCCCTCCCGCCAGTAGGTGGAGAAGAAGACAGGAGCGGGAAACCGCCATTTTGAAAGTGGGCGGGGAAGAAGACAAGCGCGGGAAACCGCCATTTTTGGAAGAAAAAAAGTTAAAGAAAAATGTCGTTGTTGTTTCTCAGGAAGATTGTGAAGATGCCTAAGCGTGGCAACATCAACGAATTCGATTCTGATGTGGAAGATTGGACCACGTATGTAGAACGCATCGAGATATATTGTAAGGTCAATAAGATAGCAAATTATGATAAAGCTCTAACCTTACTAAACTCAATGGGTGCGAAGACATACGGGTTATTGAAGCATCTTCTATCACCAGCTAAACCGGCGGATCAGTCTTTCGCTAATATTGTTGCTGTCCTGAAGGATCATGTGAACCCCACACCGCTGATGTTAGCGGAACGAGCTAAATTTTACGGGAGAACGCAACTAAAGGAGGAAAGCAACGCGGAGTACCTGGTTGAACTGCGTAGGCTAGCAAAAGACTGTCAGTTTGGGGTAAATCTGACAGAGGCACTGAGAGACAAGTTCGTGTGCGGGATGTCGAAGGAAGGAACACAAAAGCGACTGCTCGAAGAGAACGATCTTACACTTGATAAGGCTGTCCTTATTGCAGCATCGCACGAAGCCGCAGCGAGAGGCACGGCGGAAATGCAGCTGAAGACAGCGGTACTCAGTGTGGATCAAATGACTTTGGGTACAACGAAATGTTACCGTTGTGGGAAGACAACACACGACCAGAACCAATGCTGGTTTAAAAACCAGGAATGTAGAAAATGTGGCAAACTTGGTCACATAGCTAAAGTATGCCGGTCAGGAAAGAAGACCAACAACAATAAGTCACCGCAGAAGAAGTACAGAAAGGTACATAAGGTGACTGTGAAGAGTCCAGATGAACTGAATTCGGATTCAGACCCCAACAGCAAGGAACTGGGTAGTCTGAGGATTCACAATGTGAGTAAAGAAGCTGACCGACAAACTATCTGGGTCACACTGCAGATTGCAAAAGTCCAAGTGAAGATGGAAGTGGACACCGGATCGGCGTTGACGGTCATGAATAAACAAGATTACAAAAAGTTATTCAAACATATTCCCCTACAGGATACGGAGACAGTATTGCAGACATACACGGGGCATAAAGTATACCCCATCGGAAAGATAAAAGTCAAGGTGAGACACAAGGGCAAAGATCACCAAGGAATGGACTTATATGTACTACCCGAGGGAGGTCCACCACTTCTGGGACGGGAGTGGATCAGGAAAATAAAGATAGACTGGCACTCACTAAACACAATGACGGTAGATTTCGGAAAGAAAGATGTCAAACCTGAACGGTTGTCCAGAATATTGGACGAAGCTAAAGAGGTATTCCAGCAGGGACTGGGAACACTGAGAGGAATTAAGGCAAAAATCAAGATTGCAGAACATGCAAGCCCAAAATTTTTCAAAGCCAGATCGGTACCTTACGCGATACGACCTGCTGTGGAGGCAGAACTGGAAGAGCTTGAACGTGCAGGGGTACTGTCGAAGGTGGACTGGAGTGAGTGGGCCACGCCCATTGTTCCCGTCATGAAGTCTTCATCAAGTAACAAGCCAGGGGGACCGGGGAAGGTCCGCATCTGCGGAGACTTCAAGATCACAGTTAATCCGGTGCTTCACACGGTACAATACCCGCTTCCGCGGATTGAGGATATCTTTGCTTCATTGTCTGGCGGGAAACACTTCACCAAGATAGACCTGGCACAAGCATATTTACAGATGGAGGTCGAGGAAGAGTCACGCCAGTATCTCACAATCAACACGCACAGAGGCTTGTATCGATATAATAGACTGGTTTTTGGAGTAGCTTCGGCTCCAGCAATTTGGCAGAGGGCCATGGAGCAGGTATTCCAAGCACTCAGTGTTACTTGGACGATGTCCTGATTACAGGAGAAGACGAGGAGGAACACCTCACAAATTTGAAACTGGTGCTCACCAGGTTGAAGGAATATGGCCTTCGAGTTAATCGCCAGAAATGTGAGTTCTTCCAGAAACGGATCTCGTACTGCGGTCATGTCGTTGACCAAGAGGGGCTGCACAAGTCACCTGACAAGATCGAAGCGGTCGTGAAGGCCCCCGCTCCGGAAAATGTATCACAGTTGAGGTTGTTTCTGGGGTTGATTAATTATTACCATAAGTTTCTGCCAAATCTATCCACGGTGCTGCATCCGCTGAATGCTCTGTTGCGGAAAGAAGTACCATGGAAGTGGAGCGAGGACTGTAAGAAGGCCTTTCGCAGAAGCAAGGCGTTGATTACCTCTGAGGAAGTGTTGGCTCACTTCAACCCAACGCTACCTCTTCGTTTAGCTTGTGATGCTTCTCCTTATGGTATTGGAGCTGTACTCTCACACAAGTTACCAAATGGCTCGGAAAGGCCAGTCGCATTTGCGTCCAGATCATTGACCTCCGCTGAGCGAAATTATGCTCAGATAGATAGGGAGGCTGTCAGCCTTGTGTGGGGAGTAAAGAAATTCAATCATTACCTGCAGGGCAAGAAGTTTACATTGCTGACAGACCACCAGCCGTTGGTGTCTATATTCAACCCTAACAAGGCCGTTTCCACTATGACAGCACAAAGGCTACAGAGGTGGTCCGTTCTACTAGGGGCACACCAATATGACATCGAATACAAAAGGTCCAAACAGCATGGAAATGCTGATGGGTTATCGCGCCTACCGTTGCCAGTGGAAGAAGAGGCGACTACAGTGGACCCAGTGGAGATGTTCCACTCAACCATAATGGAATGTCTACCAGTAACAAATTCCATGATCGAAAAGGAAACAAGAAATGACCCGACTCTCTCACGAGTCTACGATTTAACGGTGGAGGGATGGCCAGTACATGGCGAACCAATGCTGCCAGTATTTTCGCACAGAAGAGAACAGCTGTCAGTGTGCTGAGGAACCTTGATGTGTGGATCTAGAGTGGTGATTCCACCCAAACTCCAGCAGAAAGTACTAAAGGAGCTTCACGAGGGGCATCTGGGTGGAGTGAAAATGAAGAACCTAGCCAGAGCGTTTGTGTGGTGGCCAGGTATTGATGGAGACATCGAAGAAATAACCAAGAGCTGTCTAGGATGCCAGAAGGTCCAAAACGCGCCACCACAAGCTCCTCTGCATCCATGGGAGTGGCCCTCATCTCCATGGCAAAGGGTACATATCGACTTTGCTGGTCCATTTATGGACTCAATGTTTTTAATCGCGGTGGATGCACACTCCAAGTGGCCGGAGGTAATAAAAATGTCCTCCACCACCATGGAAAAAACCATCACAGTATTAAGGACCATATTTGCCAGGAATGGGCTGCTGGAACAGATCTGTTCTGATAATGGACCGCAATTTGTGTCCGAAGAATTCAGGAAGTTCTTAAAAAGCAATGGGGTCAAGCACTATACGTCCGCCCCATACCATCCCGCCACCAATGGATTAGCTGAAAGGTTTGTCCAGACCTTCAAGAAGGCCATAAAGGCCATGGGTAATGAAGACATAAATCTACAACATAAGGTAGATAACTTCTTGTTGGCGTACAGGAATGCAACACATGCGGTCACAAACCAAACTCCCGCCATGATGTTTTTCAATAGAAGAATAAGATGCCGGCTGGATTTGCTTAAGCCAAACGTCAGAAGGGACGTAGAGAACCGACAATTTCAAGGCATGAATGAAAGGCCAACTAGATCCTTTCAGATAGGTCAACAAGTTTTGGCCCGGGACTACCGTACCGAGAAATGGCAGCCGGGAACTATTGGAAAAAGGCTAGGACCGTTGATGTATACCGTGGACATTGGTGAAAGCATAATAAGGCGCCATGTTGACCAGATCATAGAATCATCCACAAAGGCCCAACCTACTCCACAACTCTATACGTCTAATGTTGAAGCAGAGATACCCAGAGCATTTACCTCCGATCCGGTAATACTGGAATCCGATGAACCTGAAACGGTCCTTCAAGCCGAATCGACCTTGCCAGAAGAACCTACTACACCACCGAAAACGACTACACCACCGAGGCGTTATCCGGACAGAGTCCGGAAGCCTCCAGAGAGACTGAATCTGTGAACTGTTTCACATAAAGTTGTATATATGTTAAGATGTTATATTAATGTGAATATGTATATATTGTTAACCCAAAAAGGGAGGATTGTAGTGTATGTAACGTTCCACCTTTAAGAGAACTATTTTAAGGGTTGCACTACTTTATCTTGGCTACTGTATACTGTAATACCGGTGGTGACCACACCGGTATATAAGTGCTGTGTAAGGATTTATTGGGCAGATTCGCCCTGACCTTCGAATAGTAAAGTCCTGTTAAAGTTACTCTTGTAGTCTGTGTATTAATTCACCATATAACCCACAGGCTTTACAGCCGCCTGCCAGCACCTGCCTCCGTTGCCATCTCCGGCCTCCTGACCCGCCCCACCGCGGAGTGCCGGCTGCGCTCCACGAGCCCGACACTGCTCTCGCAGCGCCCCAAGATGGAGGCGGGGCGTTTCCAGTAGCATCCCGCTTCCCTCTTGGGGCAGTACCACACAATTTCGGCGCTAATTTTTTCGGGGCGCTAAAAGTAGAGCCCCGACGAAGTTAGCACCCCAAAGGGGGCGCGACTCAATTTTTCACCCTTTGTGTGTGACTGTGTGTGTGTGTGTGTAGTATGAGGGTGTGTGTGTGAGGGTGTATGTGTGAGGGTGTGTGTGGAGTGTGTGTGTGGAGTGTGTGTGTGGAGTGTGTGTGGGGAGTGTGAATGCGTGTGTGTGTGTGGAGTGTGTGTGGAGTGTGTGTGGAGTGTGTGTGGAGTGTGTGTGTGGAGTGTGTGTGAGGAGTGTGTGTGAGGAGTGTGTGTGAGGAGTGTGTGCGAGGAGTGT